>NC_135897.1:10836976-11454755 GCF_964194155.1 Cetorhinus maximus
CCGCATGTGAGTGTGAGTGCATGTGTGTGTGTGAGCGTGTGCATGTGAGTGAGTGTGTGTGTGTGTGTGCGAGTGAGTTTGTGAGTGTGTGTGTGTGTATTTGTGTATGAGTGTGTGTGTCTGAGTGAGTGTGTGTATGTGTGTGAGTGAGTGTGTGTGTGAGTGAGTGTTTGTGTGTGAGTGAGTGAGTGAGTGTGTGTGCCCCTGTCTGGGTGTTTTTGCCCACATTTGTGTGGCTGCATGTGAGGTTGTATGAAAGCACACGCATGTGAGTGCACTGATGTGTGTGTGCATACGTGTGTGAGGTATGTCAATATGTGTGTTTACATGCATCTGTGTGCGCATGTGTGTGTCTATATCTGTTTATTCAGCAGTGCTGATTGCTATTCCCAATCCCATTTACTGTGCAAAACTGGGTATTTGATATTCTTAATTTTATTCTTTCTTCTAGTTTCTCATGTACCCTGGGTAGTGGTTGAATTGGCTCTTTGCTTTGTCACCGAGCCATCTGAGCAGAGGAAGATCCCAAGGCTGCGCAGGGTTGGCTGGTAACAGGGTGGGTCACAACAATTCACCTGTACACCTGTACAAACAGACATTCACAGAAAAAAGACACTATTCACAGTCCCAGTTTTTGCTTTATAAAAGATGAACACACACACTCTGAAATCACAAATACTCCCAAACTCTAAACTCTGGAAAGTTATCAATGTAACACGTCCATTTAAACTCGGTACCCGGTCTGACACAACCCTTTAAACTGTTCAAACTCTGTCTTTGAGCCTGCAGGTTGTGAAGACTGATGGATTGTTACTGGATTCATTTATGTACCCACGGATTGAACCTTCACCCACAGCCCCTGTCCCAGCCTGTATCGAGGGGGTTTCAATTTCCCCACAGCCCCTGTCCCAGCCTGTATCGAGGGGGTTTCAATTTCCCCACAGCCCCTGTCACAGCCTGTATCAAGGGGGTTTCAATTTCCCCACAGCCCCTGTCCCAGCCTGTATCGAGGGGGTTTCAATTTCCCCACAGCCCCTGTCCCAGCCTGTATCGAGGGGGTTTCACTTTCCCCACAGCCCCTGTCCCAGCCTGTATCGAGGGGGTTTCAATTTCCCCACAGCTCCTGTCCCAGCCTGTATTGAGGGGGTTTCAATTTCCCCACAGCCCCTGTCCCAGCCTGTATCGAGGGGGTTTCAATTTCCCCGAGATGTTGGCAACTGAAATGTTTTGCTGTAATTTGAATGTGTCTATCCCACAGTCCCAGTCTGTACCATTAAGTGAATAACTTCTCACACTTTCAACCATCCGACCCCATACCAGTGGATCATGGGGAACAGACTGAGCTCTTGCTCCCATCAGTCATGTTCTTTTAGACCATGGTAAAGTCTGACGGCTGCTTTGGATAGCCCCAAGTTTGCAAAAAAACTCATATTATTTGGAAAGTTTTGCACCAGCTTTCTCTCAGATGGACTTTCTTCCAAGTCTCCTTCAGGATGGACTTGTTCCGCGTTTCTTCTGGGATGGTTAGTTAGGAAGGGACCAGGTTTATGAGGCCACCCTTCACTCTCTACTCCAAACCTGTTCAGCACTGCCTGGCCAAGAGGGACTGACACTGAGCAGAAATGTGTTTAGTGCTTCATTTTTATTTTATTTCCTTTTATCTCCCCAGGGGAGTTCATCATTGGCCGTGTCATCAAAGCAATGAACAATAATTGGCACCCGGACTGTTTCTGCTGTGAGATTTGCTCTGTGGCTCTGGCTGACCTGGGCTTTGTCAAAAATGCAGGCAGGTATGTTCAGACACAGAAATCAGCTAGATTAAACACAGCACAAAAAAGAGGCCTCAACTTAATATCAAATAAATGGGCTCTTGCTTCTTCAGAGCAAGGGGAGAAAGATGCACAAGGCAAGAACCATTTTAATATGTTGTTCCCACTTTACTTCAGGTGCTAAAGATTTAATCTAATTCTAACAAAAACCTAAAGCCATTTGTCTGACAATGACAGAAAATCTAATGGAGATGGCCACTAGAGAATGTGCTTGTGTCTTTTGCACAGGAACTGATGTCCAATTAGATGATAGAATTGAAGTGTTTCATTAGAGCATTGGAACTTAGGAACATGGGGCTTAGGAGCAGGAGTAGGCCATTCGGCCCTTCGAGCCTGCCCTGCCATTCAATAAGATCATGGCTGATCTGATTGTGGCCTCAACTCCATTTTTCTATCTGTCCCCTATAACCCTTGACTCCCTTGTTGATCAAAAATCTATCTCGCTCAGCCTTGAATATATTCAATGACCCAGACTCCACTGTTTTCTGGGGAAGACAATTCCACAGACTAACGACCCTCTGAGAGAAAACAAGTGCTCCTCATCTATGTCATAAAGGGAGACCCCTTATTCTTAAACATATCCAACTCAATGATCAGATTGTTTCCAGTTCATAATTTAAATATTGTCTCTCAGTCTGGCCACAGAGATATGAGGGACATTGTCCAGCGAAAGTAGATGACTCTGATCAGGGTGGAGATAGTGAAATCTAATACTGCCGTTTTTCAATCTGTTTTTGTTCCATTAATCTTTCACACAAAGGAATATGTGACACCAAGAAAAGATAGTCAATTCAGAGTTTGTGAAAGTGTCATTTATTGTTCAAAAATGTCAAAATTACAGACAAATACATTGATCAATCGCAGTATTGTACACAGACTATATACAAGATAACTGTTAATGTGGTAGACAACACAGAGAAGGAAAAGATGACCGGGACAGAGCTGTGTAGAAGGAAGGGAATTCATGCAAATGCAGGCTAACAGACCTCAAGCTCATATATTAAACTGCAGATAATCCCTGGTTACAGGCAGCATGTTTAGAATATCCATCCCAGGAATTTATATGGAAACAGTGGGGTTGGAGTTTGTTATACAGAGAGTAACAGGGAGGCTGGAGTGCTTTATACAGGGAGTAACGATGAGGCTGAAGTGTTTTATATAGAGAGTAACAGTGAGGCTGGAGTGTGTTACACAGAGAGTAACAGTGAGACTGTAGTTTGTTACACAGAGAATAACAGTGAGTGTGTTATACAGAGAGTAAGAGGGAGGCTGGAGTGCTTTATACAGGGAGTAACAATGAGGCTGAAGTGTTTTATATAGAGAGTAACAGTGAGGCTGGAGTGTGTTACACAGAGAGTCACAGGGAGGCTGCTGTGTACTATACAGAAAGTAACAGGGAGGCTGGAGTGTGTTATACAAAGAGTAACAGTGAGACTGTAGTTTGCTACACAGAGAATAACAGTGAGTGTGTTATACAGAGAGTAAGAGGGAGGCTGAAGTGTATTATAGAGATATTAACAGTGAGGCTGAAGTGTGTTATATAGAGAGTAAAAGGGAGGCTGGAATTTGTTATACAGAGAGTAACAATGATGCTGGAGTGTGTTATACAGAGAGTAACGGGGAGGCTGGAGTGTGTTATTCAGAGAGTAATGATAATGTTGGAGTGTGTTATACAGAGAGTAACGGGGAGGCTGGAGTGTGTTACACAGGGAGTAACAATGATGCTGGAATGTGTTATACAGAGAGTAACAATGATGCTGGAGTGAGTTATTCAGAGAGTAATGATAATGTTGGAGTGTGTTATACAGAGAGTAACGGGGAGGCTGGAGTGTGTTATACAGAAAGTAAGAATGAGGCTGGAGTGGTGTTATACAGAGAGTAACAATGATGCTGGAGTGTGTTATACAGAGGGTAACAATGATGCTGGAGTGTATTATATAGAGAGTAACAGGGAGGCTGGAGTGTGTTATACAGAGAGTAACAATGAGGCTGAAGTGTATTATATAGAGAGTAATGGGGAGGCTGGAGTGTGTTATACAGACAGTAACAGGGAGGCTGGAGTGTGTTATACAAAGAATAACAATGATGCTGGAGTGTGTTATACAGAGAGTAATGGGGAGGCTGGAGTGTGTTATACAGAGAGTAATGATGAGGTTGGAGTGTGTTATACAGGGAGTAACAATGAGGTTGGAATGTGTTACACAGAGTAAAAGGGAGGCTGGTGTGTGCTATAAAGAGAGTAACAGGGAGGCTGGAATGTGTTATATCGAGAGTAACAATGAGGCTGAAGTGTATTATATAGAGAGTAATGGGGAGGCTGGACTGTGTTATACAGACAGTAACAGGGAGGCTGGAGTGTGTTATACAAAGAATAACAATGATGCTGGAGTGTATTATATAGAGAGTAATGGGGAGGCTGGAGTGTGTTATACAGACAGTAACAGGGATGCTGGAGTGTGTTATACAAAGAATAACAATGATGCTGGAGTGTGTTATACAGAGAGTAATGGGGAGGCTGGAGTGTGTTATACAGAGAGTAATGATGAGGTTGGAGTGTGTTATACAGGGAGTAACAATGAGGTTGGTGTGTGTTACTCAGAGAGTAAAAGGGAGGCTGGTGTGTGCTATAAAGAGAGTAACAGGGAGGCTGGAATGTGTTATATCGAGAGTAACAATGAGGCTGGAGTGTGTTATATAGAGTTGAACAGTGAAACTGGAGTGTATTATACATAGAGCAACAGGGGGGCTCGAGTGTGTTATACAGAGAGTAATAGGGAGGCTCGGGTGTGTAATGCAGAGAGTAAAGGGAGGCGGAAGTGTATTATACAGAGAGCAACAATGAGGCGAAATTATGTCATATAGAGAGTAACGGGAAGGCTGGGATGTGTTATATAGAGAATTACAATGAGGTCGGAGTGTTTTATACAGTGAGTAATAGGGAGGTTGAAGTGTGTTATACAGAAAGTACCCAGGAGACTGGGGTGCATTATACAGAAAGTAACAATGAGGCTGGAGTGTGTTATACAATGAGTAACAATGAGGTTGTAGTGTTATACAGATAGTAACAGTAAGGCTCGAGTGTGTTATGCAGAGAGTAACAGTGAAACTGGAGTGTGTTATACATAGAGTAACAGGGAGGCTGGAGCGTTTTAGAATGAGAGTAAAAATGTGGCTGTAGTGTGTTACACTGCGAGTAACAATGAGGCTGGGATGTGTTATATAGAGAGTAACAATGAGGCTGGAGTGTGTTATACAGAGTTGAACAGTGAGACTGGAGTGTGTTATTATACATAGGGCAAAAGGGAGACTGAAGTGTGTTATGCAGAGAGTAACAATGAGATTGTAGTGTGTTATACGGGAAGTAACAATGAGGCTGGGGTGCGTTATACAGAGAGTATCAGTGAGGCCTGAGTGTGTTATACAGAGAGTAACAGTGAGGCTAGAGTGTGTTATACAGAAAGTAACAATGAGGCTGGGGTGTATCGTATAGAGAATAACAGGGAGGCTGGAGTGTGTTATACATAGAGTAACAGGGAGGCTGGAGAGTTTTAGAAAGACAGTAACAATGAGGCTGGAGTGTGTTACACTGAGAGTAAGAATGTGGCTGGAGTGTGTTATACAGAGAGTAACAGGGAGCCTGGAATGTGTTACATAGAGAGTAACAATGATACTGGAGTGTGTTATACAGAGTTAAACAGTGAGACTGGAGTGTATTATACATAGACCAACAGGGAGGCTCGAGTGTGTTATACAGAGAGTTATAGGGATGCTCGGGTGTGTCATGTTGAGAGTAACAGGGAGACTGGAGTGTGTTATACAGGGAGTAACAATGAGGGTGGAGTGTGTTGTACAGAGAATAACAGTGAAACTGGAGTATGTTATGTGGACAGTAACAGTGAGGCTGGAGTGTGTTACACAGAGAGTAAAAGGGAGGCTGGTGCGTGATATACAGAGAGTAAAAGGGAGGCTGGTGTGTATTATAGAGAGAGTAACAATTTGGCTGGAGTGTGTTATATAGAGAGAAACAGTGAAACTGGAGTGTATTGAACATAGAGCAACAGGGAAGCTTGAGTGTGTTATACAGAGAGTAACAGTGAGCTTGTAGTGTGCTATACAGAAAGTAACAATGAGGCTGGGGTGCGTTATACAGAGAGTAACAGTGAGGTCTGACTGTGTTATACAGAGGGTAACAATCAGGCTGGTGTGTGTTATACAGAGAGCAACAATGAGGCTAAAGTATATCATATAGAGAGTAAAAGGGAGGCTGGGGTGTGTTATATAGAGAGTAACAACGAGGTCGGAGAGTTTTATTCAGTGAGTAATAGGGACACTGAAGTGTGTTATATAGAAAGTAATCGGGAGACTGGAGTGTGTTATACAGAGAGTAACATGGAGACTGGAGTGTGTCATATAGAGAGTAACAGTGAGGCTGGAGTGTGTTATACAGAGTGTAAAAAAATGGCTGCAGTGCATTACACTGAGTAACAATGAGGCTGGATTGTGTTACACAGACAGTAAAAGGGACGCTGGTGCATGCTATACAGAGAGTAACAGGGAGGCTGGAGTGTGTTATAGAAAGAGTAAGAATGTGGCTGGAGTGTGTTAAAGAGAGAGTAACCATGAGGCAGGAGTGTGTTATACAGAGAGTAACAGGGAGGCTGGAATGTGTTACACAGAAAGAAAAGCAGACGCTGGTGCGTGCTATACAGAGTGTAACAGGGAGGCTGGAGGGTGTTATATAAAGAGTAAGAATGTGGCTGGAGTGTGTTATAGAGAGAGTAACAATGAGGCTGGAGTGTGATATACAGAGAGTAACAGTGAGGCTGGAATGTGTTGTATAGAGAGTAATAATGAGGCAGGAGTATGTTATACAGAGATGAAACAGTGAGCCTGGAGTACATTATACATAGGGCAACAGGGAGGCTCAAGTGTGTTATGCAGAGAGTAACAGGGAGACTGGAGTGTGCTATACAGAAAGTAACAATGAGGATGGAGTGCATTATACACAGGGTAACAGTGAGGCCTGAGTGTATTACACAGAGAGCAGCAATGAGGCTAAAGTATATCATATAGTGAGTAACAGAGAGGCTAAGGTGTGTTATATAGATTGGAGCGTGTAAAATAGAGAGTCACAGGGAGGCTGGAGTGTGTTATATAGAGAGTCACAGGGAGGCTGGAGTGTGTTATATAGAGAGTCACAGGGAGACTGGAGTGTGTTATATAGAGAGTCACAGGGAGGCTGGAGTGTATTATATAGAGTAACAGGGAGGCTGGAGTGTGTTATATAGAGAGTCACAGGGAGACTGGATTGTGTTATATAGAGAGTCACAGGGAGACTGGAGTGTGTTATATAGAGAGTAACAGGGAGACTGGAGTGTGTTAAATAGAGAGTCACAGGGAGGCTGGAGTGTGTTATATAGAGAGTCAAAGGGAGATTGGAGCGTGTTATATAGAGAGTCAAAGGGAGACTGGAGCGTGTTATATAGAGAGTCACAGGGAGGCTGGAGCGTGTTATATAGAGAGTCACAGGGAGGCTGGAGTGTGTTATATAGAGAGTCACAGGGAGGCTGGAGTGTGTTATATAGAGAGTCACAGGGAGGCTGGAGTGTGTTATATAGAGAGTCACACGGAGATGGAACGTGTTATATAGAGAGTAACAGAGAGACTGGAGCGTGTTATATAGAGAGTCACAGGGAGACTGGAGTGTGTCACATAGAGAGTAACAGGGAGGCTGGAGTGTGTTGTACAGAGAGTAACAGGGAGACTGGAGTTTTTTATATAAAGAGCAACAGGGAGGCTAAAGTGTGTTATATAGAGAGTCACAGAGAGGCTGGAGCGTGTTATATAGAGAGTCACAGGAAAGCCAGAGTGTGTTAATCAGGGTAAAAGGGAGGCTGGAGTGTGTCATATAGATAGTAACAATGAGGCTGGAGCGTGTTATACAGAGAGTAACAGGGACGCTGGAGTGTGTTATATAGAGAGTCACAGGCCGGCTGCAGTGTGTTACTTAGAGAGTCACAGGGAGGTTGGAGCTTGTTATATACAGAGTAACATGGAGGCTGCAGTGTGTTACATAGAGAGTCACAGGGAGGCTGGAGTGTGTTATATAGAGAGTCATAGGGAGGCTGGAGCGTGTTATATACAGAGTAACATGGAGGCTGCAGTGTGTTATATAGAGAGTCACAGGGAGACTGGAGTGTGTTATATAGATAGTCACAGGGACGCTGGAGTGTGTTATATAGAGAGTCACAGGGAGCTGGAGCGTGTTATATACAGAGTAACATGGAGGCTGCAGTGTGTTATATAGAGAGTCACAGGGAGACTGGAGCGTGTTATATAGAGAGTCACAGGGAGACTGGAGTGTGTTATATAGAGAGTCACAGGGAGGCTGGAGTTTGTTATATAGAGAGTCACAGGGAGATTGGAGCGTGTTATATAGAGAGTCACAGGGAGACTGGAGTGTGTTATATAGAGAGTCACAGGGAGACTGGAGTGTGTTATATAGAGTGTCACAGGGAGGCTGGAGTTTGTTATAGAGTCACAGGGAGATTGGAGTGTGTTATATGGAGAGTAAAAGGGAGACTGGAGCGTGTTATATAGAGAGTCACATGGAAATTGGAGCGTGTTATATAGAGAGTCACAGGGAGACTGGAGCGTGTTATATACAGAGTCACAGGGAGACTGGAGTGTGTTATATAGGGAGTAACAGGGAGGCTGGAGCGTGTTATATACAGAGTCACAGGGAGACTGGAGTGTGTTATATATAGAGTCACAGGGAGACTGGAGCGTGTTATATAGAGAGTCACAGGGAGACTGGAGCGTGTTATATAGAGAGTCACAGGGAGACTGGAGCGTGTTATATAGAGAGTCACAGGGAGACTGGAGTGTGTTATATATAGAGTCACAGGGAGACTGGAGCGTGTTATATAGAGAGTAACAGGGAGGCTGGAGCATGTTATATAGAGAGTAACAGTGAGGCTGGAGCGTGTTATATAGAGAGTAACAGTGAGGCTGGAGCGTGTTATATAGAGAGTCACAGGAAAGCTGGACTGTGTTGCTTAGAGTAACAGGGAGGCTGGAGCGTGTTATATAGGTAGTAACAATGAGACTGGAATATGTTATATAGAGAGTCATAGGGATGCTGGTGCGTGTTATATAGAGAGTCACAGGGAGACTGGAGTGTGTTACTCAGAGTAACAGGGAGGCTGGGGGGTGTTATATAGAGAGTCACAGGGAGGCTGGAGCATGTTATCTAGAGAGTCACAGGAAAGCCGGAGTGTGTTACTCAGAGTAACAGGGAGGCTGGAGTGTGTCATATAGATAGTAAGAATGAGGCAGGAGCATGTTATAAAGAGAGTAACAGGAAGCCTGGAGCTTGTTACATAGAGAGTAACAGGGACGCTGGAGTGTGTTATATAGAGAGTAACAGGAAGCCTGGAGTGTGTTATATAGAGAGTAACAGGAAGCCTGGAGCTTGTTACATACAGAGTAACAGGGAGACTGCAGTGTGTTATATAGAGAGTCACAGGGAGGCTGGAGCATGTTAGAAACAGAGTCACAGGGAGACTGGAGCGTGTTAGATAGAGAGTAACAGGGAGGCTGGAGTGTGTTATATCGAGAGTCACAGGGAGGCTGGTGTATGTTAGATAGAGAGTCACAGGGAGGCTGGAGCGTGTTATATAGAGAGTCACAGGGAGTCTGGAGCGTGTTATATAGATTGTCACAGGGAGGCTGGAACGTGTTATATAGAGAGTCACAGGGAGACTGGAGCGTGTTATATAGAGAGTAACAGGGAGACTGGAGCGTGTTATATAGAGAGTAACAGGGAGACTGGAGCGTGTTATATAGAGAGCAACAGGGAGACTGGAGCGAATTATATAGAGAGTAATAGAGAGCCTGGAGTGTGTCATATAGAGAGTAACAGGGAGGCTGGAGTGTGTTATATAGAGAGTCACAGGGAGGCTGTAGTGTGTTATATAGAAAGTCACAGGGAGGCTGGAGTGTGTTACATAGAGAGTCACAGGGAGACTGGAGCGTGTTATATAGAGAGTCATAGGGAGACTGGAGTGTGTTATATAGAGAGTCACAGGGAGACTGGAGTGTGTTATATAGAGAGTCACAGGGAGGCTGGGGTATGTTATATAGAGAGTCACAGGGAGGCTGGAGTGTGTTATATAGAGAGTCACAGGGAGACTGGAGTGTCTTATATAGAGAGTCACAGGGAGGCTGGAGTGTGTTATATAGAGAGTCACAGGGAGGCTGGAGTGTGTTATATAGAGAGTCACAGGGAGGCTGGAGAGTGTTATATAGAGAGTCACATGGGGGCTGGAGTGTGTTACTCAGAGAGTCACAAGGAGGCTGGAGTGTGTTATATAGAGAGTCACAGGGAGACTGGAGCGTGTTATATCGAGAGTCACAGGGAGACAGGAGCGTGTTATATAGAGCGTCACAGGGAGGCTGGAGCGTGTTATATAGAGAGTAACAGGGAGACTGGAGCGTGTTATATAGAGAGTCAAAGGGAGACTGGAGTGTGTTATATAGAGAGTAACAGGGAGACTGGAGCGTATTATATAGAGAGCAACAGGGAGACTGGAGCGTATTATATAGAGAGTAATAGGGAGGCTGGAGTGTGTCATATAGAGAGTAACAGGGAGACTGGAGCGTGTTATATAGAGAGTCACAGGGAGACTGGAGTGTGTTATATAGAGAGTCGCAGGGAGGCTGGTGTATGTTAGATAGAGAGTCACAGGAAAGCCGGAGTGTGTTACTCAGCGTAACAGGGAAGCTGGAGTGTGTCATATAGATAGTAAGAATGAGGCAGGAGCGTGTTATACAGAGAGTAACAGGAAGCCTGGAGCGTGTTATATAGAGAGTCACAGGGAGACTGGAGTGTGTTATATAGAGAGTCACAGGGAGACTGGAGTGTGTTATATAGAGAGTAACAGGGAGGCTGGAGTGTGTTATATAGAGAGTAACAGGGAGGCTGGAGCGTGTTATATAGAGAGTAACAGGGAGGCTGGAGCGTGTTATATAGGGAGTCAAAGGGAGGCTGGAGTGTGTTATATAGGGAGTCACAGGGAGGCTGGAGCGTGTTATATAGAGAGTAACAGGGAGGCTGGAGTGTGTTATATAGAGAGTAACAGGGAGGCTGGAGTGTGTTATATAGAGAGTCACAGGGAGGCTGGAGTGTGTTATATAGGGAGTCACAGGGAGGCTGGAGTGTGTTATATAGAGAGTCACAGGGAGGCTGGAGTGTGTTATATAGAGAGTAACAGGGACGCTGGACTGTGTTATATAGAGAGTAACAGGGACGCTGGAGTGTGTTATATAGAGAGTCACAGGGAGACTGGAGCATGTTACATAGAGAGTCACAGGGAGACTGGAGCGTGTTATATAGAGAGTCACAGGGAGACTGGAGCATGTTACATAGAGAGTCACAGGGAGACTGGAGCATGTTATATAGAGAGTCACAGGGAGGCTGGGGTATGTTATATAGAGAGTCACAGGGAGACTGGAGTGTGTTATATAGAGAGTCACAGGGAGGCTGGAGTGTGTTATATAGAGAGTAACAGGGAGGCTGGAGTGTGTTATATAGAGAGTAACAGGGACGCTGGAGTGTGTTATATAGAGAGTAACAGGAAGCCTGGAGTGTGTTATATAGAGAGTCACAGGGAGACTGGAGCATGTTACACAGAGAGTAACACGGAGGCTGGAGTGTGTTGTATAGAGAGTAACTGGGACGCTGGAGTGTGTTATATATAGAGTAACAGGAAGCCTGGAGTGTGTTATATAGAGAGTAACAGGGACGCTGGAGCGTGTTATATAGGGAGTCACAGGGAGGCTGGAGCGTGTTATATAGAGAGTAACAGGGAGGCTGGAGTGTGTTATATAGGGAGTCACAGGGAGGCTGGAGTGTGTTATATAGAGAGTCACAGGGAGGCTGGAGTGTGTTATATAGAGAGTCACAGGGAGGCTGGAGTGTGTTATATAGGGAGTCACAGGGAGGCTGGAGCGTGTTATATAGAGAGTCACAGGGAGGCTGGAGCATGTTAGAAACAGAGTAACAGGGAGACTGGAGCGTGTTAGATAGAGAGTAACAGGGAGGCTGGAGTGTGTTATATAGAGAGTCACAGGGAGACTGGAGCGTGTTATATAGAGAGTAACAGGGAGACTGGAGCGTGTTATATAGAGAGTCACAGGGAGACTGGTGTATGTTAGATAGAGAGTAACAGGGCAGCTGCAGTGTGTTACATAGAGAGTCACAGGGAGGCAGGAGTGTGTTATATAGAGAGTAACAGGAGACTGGAGCGTGTTATATAGAGAGCAACAGGGAGACTGGAGCGTATTATATAGAGAGTAATAGGGAGCCTGGAGTGTGTCATATAGAGAGTAACAGGGAGACTGGAGTGTGTTATATAGAGAGTCACAGGGAGGCTGGAGTGTGTTATATAGAGAGTCACAGGGAGGCTGGAGTGTGTTATATAGAGAGTAACAGGGAGACTGGAGTGTGTTATATCGAGAGTCACAGGGAGACTGGAGCGTGTTGTATAGAGAGTCACAGGGAGACTGGAGCGTGTTATATAGATAGTAAGAATGAGGCAGGAGCGTGTTATATAGAGAGTAACAGGAAGCCTGGAGTGTCTTATATACAGAGTAACAGGGAGGCTGGAGTGTGTTATATAGAGAGTAACAGGGACGCTGCAGTGTGTTATATAGAGAGTCACAGGGAGACTGGAGCGTGTTATATAGAGAGTCACAGGGAGACTGGAGTGTGTTAATTAGAGAGTCACAGGGAGACTGGAGCGTGTTATATAGAGAGTAACAGGGAGACTGGAGCGTGTTATATAGAGAGTAAGAATGAGGCAGGAGCGTGTTATATAGAGAGTAACAGGAAGCCTGGAGTGTCTTATATACAGAGTAACAGGGAGGCTGGAGTGTGTTATATAGAGAGTAACAGGGACGCTGCAGTGTGTTATATAGAGAGCAACAGGGAGACTGGAGTGTGTTATATAGAGAGTCACAGGGAGACTGGAGTGTGTTAATTAGAGAGTCACAGGGAGACTGGAGCGTGTTATATAGAGAGCAACAGGGAGACTGGAACGTATTATATAGAGAGTAATAGGGAGCCTGGAGTGTGTCATATAGAGAGTAACAGGGAGACTGGAGTGTGTTATATAGAGAGTCACAGGGAGGCTGGAGTGTGTTATATAGAGAGTCACAGGGAGACTGGAGCGTGTTGTATAGAGAGTCACAGGGAGACTGGAGCGTGTTATATAGATAGTAAGAATGAGGCAGGAGCGTGTTATGTAGAGAGTAACAGGAAGCCTGGAGTGTCTTATATACAGAGTAACAGGGAGGCTGGAGTGTGTTATATAGAGAGTCACAGGGAGACTGGAGCGTGTTATATAGAGAGTAACAGGGAGACTGGAGCGTGTTATATAGAGAGTCACAGGGAGACTGGAGCGTGTTATATAGAGAGTCACAGGGAGACTGGAGTGTGTTATATAGATAGTAAGAATGAGGCAGGAGCGTGTTATATAGAGAGTAACAGGAAGCCTGGAGTGTCTTATATACAGAGTAACAGGGAGGCTGGAGTGTGTTATATAGAGAGTAACAGGGACGCTGCAGTGTGTTATATAGAGAGTAACAGGGAGGTGGGAGTGTGTTATATAGAGAGTCACAGGGAGGCTGGAGCGTGTTAGATAGAGAGTAACAGGGAGGCTGGAGTGTGTTAGATAGAGAGTCACAGGGAGGCTGGAGAATGTTATATAAGTAACAGGGAGGCTGGAGTGTGTTATATAGAGAGTAACAGGGAGGCTGGAGTGTGTTATATAGAGAGTAACAGGGAGGCTGGAGTGTGTTATATAGAGAGTCACAGGGAGGCTGGAGCGTGTTATATAGAGAGTCACATGGAGACTGGAGTGTGTTATATAGAGAGTAACAGGGACGCTGGACTGTGTTATATAGAGAGTAACAGGGACGCTGGAGTGTGTTATATAGAGAGTAACAGGGAGGTGGGAGTGTGTTATATAGAGAGTCACAGGGAGGCTGGAGCGTGTTAGATAGAGAGTAACAGGGAGGCTGGAGTGTGTTAGATAGAGAGTCACAGTGCGGCTGGAGAGTGTTATATAGAGAGTAACAGGGAGGCTGGAATGTGTTATATAGAGAGTAACAGGGAGGCTGGAGTGTGTTATATAGAGAGTAACAGGGAGGCTGGAGTGTGTTATATAGAGAGTCACAGGGACGCTGGACTGTGTTATATAGAGAGTAACAGGGACGCTGGAGTGTGTTATATAGAGAGTAACAGGGAGGTGGGAGTGTGTTATATAGAGAGTCACAGGGAGGCTGGAGCGTGTTAGATAGAGAGTAACAGGGAGGCTGGAGTGTGTTAGATAGAGAGTCACAGTGCGGCTGGAGAGCGTTATATAGAGAGTAACAGGGAGGCTGGAGTGTGTTATATAGAGAGTAACAGGGAGGCTGGAGTGTGTTATATAGAGAGTAACAGGGAGGCTGGAGCGTGTTATATAGAGAGTCACTTGGGGGCTGGACTGTGTTATATAGAGAGTCACATGGGGGCTGGAGTGTGTTACTCAGAGAGTAACAGGGAGGCTGGAGTGTGTTATATAGAGAGTCACAGGGAGGCTGGAGTGTGTTATATAGGGAGTCACATGGGGGCTGGAGTGTGTTACTCAGAGAGTAACAGGGAGGCTGGAGTGTGTTATATAGAGAGTCACAGGGAGACTGGAGCATGTTATATAGAGAGTCACAGGGAGGCTGGTGCATGTTAGATAGAGAGTCACCGGGAGGCTGGAGCGTGTTAGAAACAGCGTCACAGGGAGACTGGAGCGTGTTATGTCGAGAGTAACAGGGAGGCTGGAGCATGTTATATAGAGAGTCACAGGGAGACTGGAGCGTGTTATATAGGGAGTAACAGGGAGGCTGGAGTGTGTTATATAGAGAGTCAAAGGGAGACTGGAGCGTGTTATATAGGGAGTAACAGGGAGGCTGGAGTGTGTTATATAGAGAGTCAAAGGGAGACTGGAGCGTGTTATATAGAGAGTCACAGGGAGGCTGGAGCATGTTATATAGAGAGTCACAGGGAGGCTGGAGCGTGTTATATAGAGAGTAACGGAGGCTGGAGCGTGTTATATAGAGAGTCACAGGGAGGCTGGAGTGTGTTATATATAGAGTCACAGGGAGGCTGGAGTGTGTTATATAGAGAGTCACAGGGAGGCTGGAGCGTGTTATATAGAGAGTCACAGGGAGACTGGAGTGTGTTATATAGAGAGTCACAGGGAGACTGGAGTGTGTTATATAGAGAGTCACAGTGCGGCTGGAGTGTGTTATATAGAGAGTCACAGTGCGGCTGGAGTGTGTTATATAGAGAGTCACAGGGAGACTGGTGTATGTTAGATAGAGAGTCACAGGGAGACTGGAGTGTGTTATATAGAGAGTCACAGTGCGGCTGGAGTGTGTTATATAGAGAGTAACAGGGAGGCTGGAGTGTGTTATATAGAGAGTCACAGTGCGGCTGGAGTGTGTTATATAGAGAGTAACAGGGAGGCTGGAGTGTGTTATATAGAGAGTCACAGGGAGACTGGTGTATGTTATATAGAGAGTCACAGTGCGGCTGGAGTATGTTATACAGAGTAACAGGGAGGCTGGAGTGTGTTATATAGAGAGTCACAGTGCGGCTGGAGTGTGTTATATAGAGAGTCACAGGGAGACTGGAGTGTGTTATATAGAGAGTCACAGTGCGGCTGGAGTGTGTTATATAGAGAGTCACAGGGAGGCTGGAGTGTGTTATATAGAGAGTCACAGGGAGACTGGAGTGTGTTATATAGAGAGTCACAGTGCGGCTGGAGTGTGTTATATAGAGAGTCACAGGGAGGCTGGAGTGTGTTATATAGAGAGTCACAGTGCGGCTGGAGTGTGTTATATAGAGAGTCATGGGGAGGCTGGAGCGTGTTATATAGAGAGTCACATGGGGGCTGGAGTGTGTTACTCAGAGAGTCACAGGGAGGCTGGAGTGTGTTATATAGAGAGTCACAGGGAGGCTGGAGTGTGTTATATAGAGAGTCACAGGGAGGCTGGAGTGTGTTATATAGGGAGTCACAGGGAGACTGGAGTGTGTTATATAGAGAGTCACATGGGGGCTGGAGTGTGTTATATAGGGAGTCACAGGGAGACTGGAGTGTGTTATATAGGGAGTCACAGGGAGACTGGAGTGTGTTATATAGAGAGTCACAGGGAGGCAGGAGTGTGTTATATAGAGCGTCACGGAGGCTGGAGAGTGTTATATAGAGATTCACAGGGAGGCTGGAGTGTGTTATATAGAGAGTCACAGGGAGGCTGGAGTGTGTTATATAGAGAGTAACAGGGAGGCTGGAGTGTGTTATATAGAGAGTCACAGGGAGACTGGTGTATGTTAGAGAGTCACAGGGAGACTGGAGTGTGTTATATAGAGAGTAACAGGGAGGCTGGAGTGTGTTATATAGAGAGTCATAGGGAGACTGGAGTGTGTTACTCAGAGAGTAGCACGAAGGCTGGAGTGTATTATATAGAGAGTCACAGGGCAGCTGCAGTGTGTTACATAGAGAGTCACAGGGAGGCAGGAGTGTGTTATATAGAGAGTCACAGGGAGGCTGGAGTGTGTTATATAGAGAATGATATGGAGGCTGGAGTGTGTTATATAGAGAGTCACAGGGAGACTGGAGTGTGTTATATAGAGAGTCACAGGGAGACTGGAGTGTGTTATATAGAGAGTCACAGGGAGGCTGGAGTGTGTTATATAGAGAGTGATATGGACGCTGGAGTGTGTCTCTGAGTCTAAGAGCGGATTCTATGGCCCTGTCACCTTGGTTTCTGGGCCGTAAAATGTGGCGAACCATTCAAAAGTCTATCGACTTTGGCGGGTCAGTAAAATGCCGCCAGCGTAAAATTCCACCATAAGATTGAGATGTGTTACATAGAGAAAACTGCAGAGTGTTGGATGGGATAGAGTACTGAGGGGGTGCAGTGTAGGAGACCAGTGTGTGGGGGGAGGGGTTTGCTCGGAGATTGTGGGCTTGGTGGGACGGGGAGGGGGGCTTGATCAGATGGGTGGAGACGGAGTGCCCGGTGGGGTGAGCATGCTGGATACAGTAGATAGGTGGACAGGCTCTCACTTTGCCAAGCCAACCCTCCTCGCCTTCCTTCAGCTGCCGTCCCAAGAAATTAAAGTGGAAATTGTGGCTGAACATGTGGCTGATGCTCTGACTGTCACCTGGGAACAGGGTGGGTTGGTAGCCCCCTGTGTTTCCTCCGCAAAACCAAAAATGGGCAGCATTTGCTGCTATGATTCAGATTGTTAACATTTTAACTTCCCACCCAACCCATACCAACCCAATCTTTGGGGGCTAAAATCGCAAACCAGCACCCCACACCCCATCCCCCAACCCCGCCTGCTGTGTAGGCTGGATCAGGCAGAATTGGGCAAACCTTTAGAGAGTTCTGGGGGAACTCAGCCCCACTGTCAGTGAGCACAAACACTGGAGAAGAGTAAACCAGAGGAGCAAGACCACAGTTCTCCTGCTATTAGTCACCGCAAATCATTGACATCAAATCATGTTTTCATATCAAAGCTGAATGTCATTTCTTCTAGTGTTATGTAATGCAGAATGATATCTACAGAAACTATATACAAATTACCATAGTAATACGAGGTTTATATCATAACTGACCAGGAGTCTGACTTAACAGGAATGGCTGGATCAATACTGACTGTTGGCAATAGTTGGAGTATTATCCTCAGGGTATCTCATTGTAGAATAGAGTCCTGGAGTGTGAACTGGCAACATTCACTGGACTCTTGCCAGGATTGAGGACTGGAGATTTAAAACAGAGGCTCGAGAAGTGTCTTTTTTCTCTCTCACTGAAACAGGGAAGGTTAACCAGGTGTCAAAGGGGTGTCTCCAAAAAGACTAATGCTTTTGAGAGGGTAAATAATGATGTGTTGTTTCCAGTGGTTGGTGAATTGGTAACAAGGGGGTGGGGGGGACTGGGGGTTGAATACTGAAAGAGTGAAGGTGGAGGCTGGAAGAAATGTTTGCACGCATGGAGCATTGTAAGAACGAGTAACGTTTCACCTCAAAGGCCTTCTGCTGCAGAGGCTATAATATCATTTCGAAGGGTGAATAATGTGAAAGGGCATTGGGTGAGGGGCAGGAAAATTTTCAGCTCCAGTTGGTACTGGCACAGGTACAGGCACAATGGGCTGAATGGCCTCCTTTGAGTGCTGTAATGGCTATGATTGTTGGGTGGTAACAGATCTCCCCCAGAGGCCATTGTGTCGAAGTGAGTTCATTGTTCCGGTGGTAACAAAGAGGGACAGTCATGCTCTGCAGGAACTTCCCCACCTGATTGCAGCTGAATAGGGGCAATTGTGAATTTTCAAAATGACTCAATGTGGCTCTACTGTATGGGGCGACCATAACTCTATGAGCAGCCAACAACATCAGAAATGGAACATGGCACAAGAGACTTTCTATACAACATTGGGAAGCTGGATAAACACATGGTGGGGGGAAAGGTATCAGGCAAAGTAAGGCTAGGGTGAGATGAAGTACAGTGGGAGGAGGCTGGTGTGAAGCATAAATGCCAGCACAGACCAGTTGGATTGACTGGCCGGTTTCTTGGCTATAAATTCCATGTAATACCTAACCAAATAATCGAGTGGTATCTGCTTAACAAAAGAATTATGCATTTCATGGTTGGACCATCTCTGTGCCCATGTACAGCTGTCACTTTCCCTGGGAGTTCAGTAGTGCACATTGTTACAGCCATTAGTTAGTACAGGTGCACAAAGACAAGCTAAACAATCAATCAATCACCCAAAGTGTAGTCTGAAGCCATCAAATGGAAAACTGTGCCAGGTCAGCACTGGTCAACAAATTGGGAAGACATGCAGGAGGAGCTCCCCCTGGCTGGTGAAGGCTGACTCTCAGTATTATTAGCCTCAGGACCTCTCCGTTAGCTGGAGACGGGCACCTAGCATCTTGTGATTATTCATCCTTTCTGACGACTGCATGTCTACCTGGCGTTGGACGCCCAGGTTTTGGTAAGTTACTCTGCTTTGAAACGAGTTCTCAGGAACTCTCCAGCTTTGAATGTACCTGTCTAATTAGAAGAATGCACTTCACCGGCATAGGTGTGACTGTATTTACAAAGAAACGTGCTTGATGTCCACTTTAAAGCAGGCGCCACTGTAAGCACTTTGCATGAATCAGAAACTTCTGATCACACTGCCTCTTTAAGGGGCAGAATGATAAAAGGAAAGAAAAGAATTATGCATTTCATGGTTGGACCATCTCTGGTATGCTGGCTGCAACAGTACATCTTACTGTGCCCTGGAATTGGCAATTTTCCTTTTTGTTAGGGGACCCATTGTAAAGCTTGCAGCAGCCATGTTGTAGAGGATGATTGGATTTTCCACCAAGCTTCCCTGGGGTAAGCTTGCCCACCGCTCCCCCTCCCCCGCCAGCCTCCCGCTGACTGCCATCACACCCCCCCCCCGACCTATCTTCCCTGCCTCCCCTGCTAACCTTTCCCCCGCGGACACAATCCTGCTCACAGAAATATTTCACTGAATGTTTCCTTTGACCGTTCCAGATATTGGTGAGCATCCTTGTTTTTGACCTGTTCATGGAGCTTGTCACTGAATGTCATGGAGCTCAATCATTAACCACAACCTGACATTGAGAGAGAGCCACATACACCCAGACATACAAAGACACAAATATAGACACACTACCACGCAAAAACAGACATACACACGTTTTTACCCCGCCTACATTTTAAGGTATCGCACAAAAGGTCACCTCAACGATGAAGCTACTCCCTTACACCCAGACTCTGAATAATTACAACAAACATCATCAAAGATACGCTCAGAGAGTTTCATTAATATATTCACTAGTATTTTCACCAGCATGCACTGGCCGAGATTTCACTGGCACGCATGAGCTGAGATCTCACTGGCATACACTGGCTAAGGTCTCACTGTTGTGCACAGGCTAAGGTCTAAATGTTGTTCACTGGCTGAGTTCTCACTGGCATGTACTGACTGTTCTCATTGGTGTGCACTGGCTGAGGTCTCACTGGCCTGTATTGGCTGTAGTCTCACTGGCATGCAACAGCTGAAATCTCACTGGCATGCACTGGCTGAGATCTCACTGGCGTGCAATGATTGAAATCTCACTGACGTGCATGGGATGATATCTCACTGGCATGCACTGGCTGAGATATCACTGGCGGCACTGGCTGAGATCCCACTGGTGTGCACTGGCTGAGAGCTCACTGGCATGCACTGGCTGAGATCTCACTGGCGTGCAATGATTGAAATCTCACTGATATGCACAGGATGACGTCTCACTGGCATGCACTGGCTGAGATCTCACTGGCATGCACTGGCTGAGATCTCACTGGCGTGCAGTGGCTGAGAGCTCGCTGGTGTACACTGGCTAAGATTTCACTGGCATGCACTGGCTGAGATCTCACTGGTGTGCACTGGCTGAGATCTCACTGGCGGCACTGGCTGAGATCTCCCTGGCGTGCACTGGCTGAGAGCTCGCTGGTGTGCACTGGCTGAGATTTCACTGGCTGGCATGCACTGGCTGAGATCTCCGTGTTGTGATGATTTAGATTTGTACGCAATTCCCAACCCTGGCAACTCAGCAAACACACAAAGACAGAGACACATGCACTCACACACACATATGCACCAGCGCCTAGAAAAGCAATGAGGTATTGCTGAGCGGTTATTGGCGGTGCTACAGCTCAGACTTGCCGCTGAGGGAGCTCTCGTTTGTTTTGGTCTCATGGCTGACGGACTGCGCTCGCTTCCTCTGGCCGCAGACAAAGTGACAGAACCGCTCTCGGAACTTCTCCCCCACAAAAAAGTAAACGACAGGGTCGAGGCAGCTGTTGAGGCTGGTTAGGCAGGAGGTGATGCGGTTACTGAGGGCAATAAGCCTCCTGTCTCGGCAGCTGGATTGGGCGGTGCTGGTGAACAGGATGTAAACGTACCGGTTGATGTGGTAAGGCACGAAACAGATGAGGAAGATAGTGAGCACCAGGATGATCATTTTGATGGCCTTGTCCTTCAAGTGCCTCTCGATGCGGTTCCCCCTGCGAAGGCTGCGGATGATCAGTAAATAGCAGGTCACCGTGATCACAAATGGAACGACGAACCCCACCGTGAGGGGCACCAGGGCAAAGCTGGAGGTCTTCTCCCGGTACAGCTGGAGGCACATGGTGGTGGTGTTGCCCGCCTGGAGGGTTTGTGGTGCCCCGAGCATCGGCGCCACCCCCACCACGATGACCACCCACAGGACGATGCAGACCACGTTGGCGTAGAGCGGCTTCCGGATGCGCATGGACTTAACCGGGTACACGATGGCCAGGAAGCGATCGGCACTGATGCCGGTCAGGAAGATGATGCTGGCGTACATGTTCAGGTAAAAGAGGAAGCCAGTGATACGACAGGGCACCTCGCCGAAGGGCCAATGGTTCTGGCTCAGGTGGTAGACCATCCGCATGGGCAGGATCAGCACGTACGAGAGATCGGCCACTGCCAGGTGCATCAGGTAGATGTTAGTGGTTGTGTTAGCGTTCTTATCGCAGGAGAAAACCCACACGGCAAGAATGTTGCCAACAAAAGCCAGCACGAAAACCACCCCGTAGAAGGAGGAGAAGAACAGATTCTCTTCGCTGCTCTCCTGGGCACACTGCTGACCACTGGTATTGCTGAGGATGATGGAATAAGCCATTACTAAGGTTTCCCTGCTCTGTGAGAGTGCAAACTGGGAGGAACTTCAATGGACATCTGTAAAACAAACACAAAGACCCGCGTCAGAGCCCTGTTCCAGGTGTATTCCCTGATCTCACAGCCCCCTCGTGTGTCAGCTACCCGTTTAACTCACCTCTGCACATTCTCTGATTGCAAATCCATTGTTTTCCACCTGCTCACACTTGGCATGCATGATGCTGAACTCATGTACAAGCCCCACTACAACCTTGCTGCCCTCTGTGTGCTCAAACAATACTTCTACAAACTACAACAACAGAAAATGCTGGAAAAACTCAACAGGTCTGACAGCACCTGTAGAGAAAGAAACAGAGTTAACGTTTCGAGTCTGTATGACTCTTCCTCAGAGCCCTGCAAAAAAACTACCCAGCTATAACGAGGTCCGCTACGGAACCGAGCTCAGTATAACCCGACATTTTCATCCTGCAAATGAACCACAGCCACCCACTTGAAAAAAAAGACAAACTCAAAGTGGCTGCTTAACTCTTTGGTTGGTTTTACAAAGGGCCTGCATCACTCCTGCATTTGGGAGCATGAGGATTGGAAATGGTCAGGATAGGCACAACAGTATTTACCCGGGCACTACCGCAGTCAAGACCAAGAGCAAGGCAACGGTTGTGAAATAGCGTGGTCTCGCTTATAATGTGGTCTCGAGATATGAACCCCATGGACCATGATAAGGCGGGTCCCAAAGTACTCAATTCATATTAGAGAACCCCAATACAAGCTACTCAACTTGAGTATTCGTGAAAGAAGACATTTTCTCAAAGCTTTTTACCTTGCACTCATCAGGACAATTGCAAGAATACCAATGTCAGGGGAAGTGGCAATTTTATACTGTATGAGAAGAGAGTGTTGATTGCTTGGACACTGATTGGTAGAGGCACTGCCATGGAGAATGGAGCAAAATGTCTTTTTTCACCAAGTTCTGCACCACCAAATGACTATTTGTATACAAACCACTCAATTACTTTTCTTATTTTTTCATGGGATGTGGGTGTCGCTGGCAAGGCCAGCATTTGTTGCCTATCCCTAATTGCCCTTGAACTGAGTGGTTTGCTAGGTCATTTCAGAGGGCAGTTAAGAGTCACCCACATTGCTATCGGTCTGTAGTCACATGTAGGCCAGACCAGGGAAGGATGCCAGATTTCCTTCTCTAAAGGACATTAGTGAACCAGATGGGTTTTTTCTGACAACTGATAATAGTTTCATGGTCACCATTACTGAGACTAGCTTCACATTCCCGATTTTATTAATTGAATTTAAATTCCACCAGCTGCCATGGTGGGATTTGAACCCATGTCTCCCTGAAGCCAGTGACATTACCACTTTGCTAACATCCACAACAAACTACTCAATTCACATTCATACATCCCATTTACAAATTGCTCAACAGTTCTGAAAAATAATCACACTTTGCATACAGACACATTCAATTATATACTGCACATTCTTTCCTGACACAACCTATTACAATCCAGTCAATGTACATTGGATGCTGAAATGCCAGTAATAGACTTTTCACTGAACACTGCACATTCACTACAAATTGACAGGTTATAACAGCGTATTGTTCAATGAAACCATGCAGCAGCTTAGTTAGAAACAGACTTTGTGCTATGTGGCAGGTAAATTGTTCTGTGTAAGTCCTATAAGGAGTATAGCTGTGTTGCATGAGGTGCACGAGGAAGACACAAAAAAGTTTGGGCACGTTGCCCTGAGGTGATCAATGGAGTTCTAGCGGGTGGTAATGAATGTGGAGAGTGTTAATGAATACATTCTCCAACAATGAATGCTTCTGGAGCATTGAATGGTGCCTGTGGGAATGAATGGTGCCTGGGGTAATGAATGGTGCCTGTGGGAATGAATGGTGCCTGTGGGAATGAATTGTGCTTCTGGTAATGAATGGTGCCTGGGGTAATGAATGGTGCCTGGGGTAATGAATGGTGCCTGTGGGAATGAATGGTGCCTGGGGTAATGAATGGTGCCTGGGGTAATGAATGGTGCCTGTGGGAATGAATGGTGCCTGGGATAATGAACGGTGCCTGGGGTAATGAATGGTGCCTGTGGGAATGAATGGTGCCTGGGGTAATGAATGGTGCCTGGGGTAACGAATTGTGCTTCTGGTAATGAATGGTGCCTGGGATAATGAATGGTGCCTGGGATAATGAATGGTGCCTGGGATAATGAATGGGGCCTCTGGTAACGAATTGTGCTTCTGGTAATGAATGGTGCCTGGGGTAATGAATGGTGCCTGGGATAATGAATGGGGCCTCTGGTAACGAATTGTGCTTCTGGTAATGAATGGTGCCTGTGGTAATGAATGATGCCTGGGACAATGAATGGTGCCTCTGGCAACGAATTGGGCTTCTGGTAATGAATGGTGATTGTGGTAAGAATGGTGATTGTGGTAATGAATGGTGATTGTGGTAATGAATGGTGCCTGTGGTAATGAATGGTGATTGTGGTAATGAATGGTGCCTGTGGTAATGAATGGTGATTGTGGTAATGAATGGTGCCTGTGGTAATGAATGGCGATGGCGGTAATGAATGGTGCCAGAGTTAATGCATGTGGAATGCAGTAATGAATTTTCAACTGTAGTAATGAATGTAGAATAAAATAATAAATATTGTTTGTGGCAATAAATGTGGCCAGTAATAATAAAATCGCATGCAGCAATTTCGATAAAATGGAGGATTCAGTGTAACCTGGAGGGTTCAGTGTAACCTGGAGGGTTCTGTGTAACCTGGAGAGTTCAATGTAACCTGGAGGGTTCAGTGTAACCTGGAGAGTTCAGTGTAACCTGGAGAGTTCTGTGTAACCTGGAGGGTTCAATGTAACCTGGAGGGTTCTGTGTAACCTGGAGGGTTCAGTGTAACCTGGAGAGTTCTGTGTAACCTGGAGGGTTCTGTGTAACCTGGAGAGTTCTGTGTAACCTGGAGGGTTCAATGTAACCTGGAGAGTTCTGTGTAACCTGGAGAGTTCTGTGTAACCTGGAGGGTTCTGTGTAACCTGGAGAGTTCTGTGTAACCTGGAGGGTTCTGTGTAACCTGGAGAGTTCTGTGTAACCTGGAGGGTTCTGTGTAACCTGGAGAGTTCAGTGTAACCTGGAGGGATCTGTGTAACCTGGAGGGATCTGTGTAACCTGCAGGATGGTATATATCTTGCAGCAAGTGTACTTGGCCTATAGGGGGTGTAGTCTGCCTGTGGTTGCTGTAATTACTTTTTAATGAATGGGTTTTCGGACACACAGTGGAGATGATGGTGCTTTTTTGACCTTTCAGCAGCTGGAGAATATCTCAGCTCCTTCAGAAGACATGTCTGAATAATTCCCTCCTGCTTAATGTGGTCAAAGGCCATAACACTTTGTTTAAAAAGCAATGAGTGAATCAGAGAGGAAGAGAACAGAGTAAAGGCTCCACTGGATCTTTCAGCTCCTGCCTAATTGAAATGACTAATTCTACAAATCTATCCGAATTGCACGCTGGTTGACTTCTGTCTTGCATTTAAGAAGGAACATCATGTCGTTGTAACTGAGATGCTGGATATAGAGAAGTCTGACTGGGAAATCCAAATACAACATTGCCCAGACTGTATATCTCACTCAGATTTCCACTTCCACTTGAGGCTCTTCAACTGACACACTAAGCAACCAGTCCTGGACTCTCCCCCAGAGGACCATGGAACAGCATGTCCATGTCCATGTCCATGTGCTCCCTCACTGCCAGCTTTCTGACCCGAGCGTTGGTTTGCAATGACCCCTTTTGGCACCGTCTTTTCTGCAGCTCTGATTGATGGGGTTTTACTGCAGAAATCTGATAGAAAACACACCAGTGGATGTTAAATGAATCCTAACTCTTTGATTTTTAGACGGGGTCCAGATGAAAAGCGGTTAATCTGTAAGAGATACTCTGTTGGAGTTAATAAAGTAAACATGAGGGCCAGGCTGAACCTTGTGCTGGGGGGATCCTTTTCATCTCGCACATGGTGCCTATGAAAGGTTATAGTTTGGTGGAGTGAGAGACCAGTAACAAGTGCCTCAAGAGTCCTTAGAAATCTGCTGAACCTTCCAACAGCCTAGCCACCCTACAGTGTTGATCACAGATCATTGGAAAGGATTCAATTACTGTAGAAAGAAACGGTTCCATTAAAAACAATTTAGGAATGCTTTGTTCAATCTCACAAAACCCCCATCCCTCAAGCCCAACAGTGTGATAAAACAGTGTGCTGACAACCAGGCAAAACAAAGCTGAGTGTGTAATGACTCCTATGGGTGTTCTCTGATGCTATGTGTAAGCAATCTTCAAACATTCTGCAAGGTAATTTGGAAGAGGTTCTGTAACAGTGGGAGATCATGTGACACATAGCGCCAGTGAGCAGGCACCTTGACACAGAGCAGGACCACCTGGCATCTCCGAGACCTCTGTCTGGCGCTGAGGTGAAGCCATCGGCCACCAAGTCAAACCAGCTAACAGACCCAACTAAAGCCCAGGTGGACGCAGCCTGACACTGAGGTAATGTTAACCTAATTGGGAGTTTCAACCTGAAGATCAGAGTCTTTTCCCAGGAACATCCAACAGTGAGACAAAATAAACACCTTTTCTGGGTATCAAACTAACAGAGAACAGAACATTTGGGCTTCAGATCAAACAAGCCGGTACCAAATAAATCCTAGCTTTCTGTTTCCTTTTTCCTTGTCTTTTCTCTATCTGTCCCTCTCACTTTGCCTCCTCTCTCCATCTCTAGCTCCCCTTTTCCTTCACTTTCTTTCACTGATTCTTTCACTATCGTGACTCTCTCTCTCTTTCTCTGTCACTGCATCCCCTCCCTGCTCCATTTTTCTCTGTCTCCACTCCTTTCTCTCGCTTCATTCTCTCCCTCACTTTCTCTGTCTCTTCTTTTTGTCTCCTTGCAGTCTGTTCTTTTTCCCTCTCTGATCCATGTTATTATTCTATTGTTATCTCATCCGACTCACTTCCCTGTCTCCTTTTCTTTTGTTTGGTCTCTCTGACATTACGACCCACCCCATACTCCCTCTCTCTCTTTCGATATCTCTCCTCTGCTCACTTTCTCTCTGCTCCTCTCTGTCTCTGTTTTCTTTCTCTTTTGACCTCCTTTTCCCTGAATCTTTCCCTCCTCTCTGGTGCCCCTGTCTCTCTTGCTCACCTTTCCTGTCTCCCCTCTTTTTTCTGTCTTCCGTCTCTGGCTCTCTCCTATCTTCCCCTCACTGTCTCCCTTTTTTCCCTCTATTTTCCTTGTCTCATTTTGCCTGCCTTTCTCTATGTATGTGTGCATCTCTGTATTACTCATCCCTCTCTCTCTTCCTTCTGCTTCTTCTCCTCTCCTTCCTGTTTTCTTCTTTTTCTCTTTCTGATTTCTAGCTCTCTGCTGCTCTCCCCAGTATCTCTCCACCTCTGTTCACGGACTGCATGTTCTCTCTGTCTCAAATCTTGTTTTTTTCATTTTTTTTATCTCTCAATTTCTCTTTGTCTCGATATCTCCCGCCTCACCACATCTTTCTTTCCACCTTCCTTTCTCTTTCTGTCTTCATTTTTCTCTATGCTTTCTATTTTCTCTTTCATCATCTTCATTTCCTTTCCTGCCTCCTCTCTGATCCCCTCCCTTTAATCTCCAATGCTTCATCTCCCTCTCTGTCTTTCTATCTGTCTCTGGCCTCCTGTCTCTTTGTCCAACTCTTTCCACACTCCCTCTCTCTGACACTGTTTCTGGCTGTCTCCTGTATTTCCTTTGCCTATATTCTCTCTCTCTCTCTTTCTCCCTCCCTCTAACTCTTTCTCTGACTTCCTTCTCTCCTCTTCTTTCCACCTTCTCTCCTTTTGTTTTCAAACTCCTTTCTTTGTCTTTGTGCCTTTCTCTTTGCCTCCTCTCTTTGCCTCCTCTTTCCTTCTCTTTCTTGCTGTGTTCTCTTCCCCCCCCGCCCTTTTCATTCTCTCTCTGTCTCTCTCTCTACCTCTCTCATATTTCTTGGTCATTCCTTTCTGTTTTGTATCTTTGACATTTCTTGGCTGTTCCTCCCTCCGGTTTTTTTTCTCCCGGATCCAGGTGGTTGTCCTTAAGCCTCACGCTCCTTTCTCCTGGTGCCCTGCTCTGTTTTCTATAGGGTTGCGTTTTGCTATTGTGCTTTCTACATCCTTTTCTTAAGAATGCAGTTTTGCGTTTGGATTGGGGATGAGACACTGGCCTCTTTCTGAACAGGTTGCTTCAAAGCTTCACCTCCCATGGGTCAAAACATCCACAACGTCCCTGAACACGGGCAGTGACTCAGATCAGCAAGGAATTTATCTGTCTCACTTCTTACTACAACAGTGTTAAAATATCCGTGCCACTGACAACACTATTGGTGTCCAGTAGACTCACTTTCCTTTATAAAGATGCAAACCTTCACCTTAGAAGCTTTTGATTGCTGGGCATGGGAGCGACTGCAGCCTCCTCACACTTTAAAGGGCTAATTGATATTTTGTAATAAGCAGCAACTTACATGTGCTGAGTTCCAGTCTGCAGGAAGTCACAATGTAGTGTGGTGCTATTCAAAACCTAACACTCAGGGTTTGCAGCTATTATCAGGCAGCTCAAATGTACAATAGAAAATAATTCTGGGGTAACTTTTTCTCTCCCCCTTCTCTTCCCTCTCTCTTCCATTCCTTTTGTCCTTTTCTATCCCCTCTGTCATTTATTGGTAATCGCTATTCTCTCGTTAACATATTGAGCCTTTCCTTTCCGAGTCTCGCGTCTCTCTTTTTCCTCACTCAGTCACTCTATCAGCCTGTCATTGCATCTCTTCTCTGTCTCTCTGTCTGTGTACTTTTCCTCCTGTCCATCTGTCTCTCCGATCTTCCTCCAGTTTTTTTGCTCTTGCTACTTTTCCTCCCATCTGATCCTCTCTCTGCTACTCTATGCCCATCTGCCTCTCCTTCTGACACAGCGTGTCCCCTGCTGACTCTCTGTCCTATTGCGAGTTGCAAAGAGCTGCAACTGTCTGTGCACTGACATACCTGCTGTTGATGGCAGCCTTGGGACTGCTGTAAACTCAGAGAGAAGTGTCCCACTCCTGAACTCACTGCTTCCAAGTCCACTTAACGTTGTTCATTCTTTAAAACGACGAGCGGAGTAAATCACACAGGAGCAGCACATTTCCAAGTGCTGCTCATGATCAAGGCTCCGTGAATCAGTCTGGTTTGGGGGGTGGTCCTATATAACCAGCAGAGGCTGGGGACAGGGTATTGTTAGTCAACCAACAGAGGGAGCTGATTGTGTGTGAAATGAAAAGAATTTTATCTTTCCTCCCCCTAAAACTTGCTGAGACGAGCTGCATGATATATTTTGTGTGTGATCCCTTTATGAAAGCCTTTGGAAGGGTCAGTGCTTTTTTGTGAGCCTGTGTGACTGATTCCTCACAATTCTTGATCCACAATGGGAGGTTTCAGCACAGATACATTAGTGTGGGGACAGCAGTGGCAATGAGGAGGGAGGCTGGGCGCCATGGCAACCAGAGCAGGCCTTTCAATAATTTCCTGCACTTCTGAGACGGGTATCCATAAAACAGAGGAGTATTTAGTGTGCAGATAGCCAAATATAATATACAGCCATTGTCTCAGCCTCCAGTCCCACTGGATGAATTGTAGCAGGTTTTGTGACCGGGTGGGAGACCTTTATTTCAGTCAGCACATTGCCAGAGAGAGCAACTCCAGTGCTCTGAGCTTAGTAAGTGTTAATGACAGTTGGGGAAGGGAGAGTTATAGTACCCCTATCACATATCTGTCCAGTGAGGAGCAAGTCAATAATCTGAATTGACCCAGTCTGATGCAGAACAGACACGGTGTGTCTGATACAGAGCTGGACCAAGTCACGAATTGGCCCTGTCCAATAAGGAACAACTCCTAGATGCTAATTCATCCTATCCTATTAGGGGGAGGCGATGGCATAGTGTTATTGTCGCTGGACCAGTAATCTAGGGACCAGGATTCGAATCCAGCCTCGAATTTGAATTCATTAAAAAAAAATCTGGAATCAAAAGTCCATGAAACCATTGTCGATTGTTGTAAAAACCCATCTGGTTCATTAATGTCCATAAGAGAAGGAAATCTACTGTCCTTAGCTGGTCTGGGACTCTTAAATTCCCTCTAAAATGGCCTAGCAAGCCACTCAGTTGTATCAAAATGCTACAAAGTCACAAAACAGGAATGAAACCGGACAGACCACCCGGCATCGACCTAGGAAATGACAACGGCAATCTCAGCCCTGTCGACCCTGCAAAGTCCTCCTTACTAACAGCCAGGGGCTAGTGCCAAAATTGGGAGAGCTGTCTCACAGACTAGTCAAGTGTCGTCATCCTTGTGGAATCATATCTGACAGATAATGTCCCAGACATCACCATCCCTGGGTATGTCCTGCCCTCCCAGCAGAAACGGCAGTACAGTGGTATACAGTCGGGAGGGAGTTGCCCTGGGAGTCCTCAACATTGACTCTGGCCCCCATGAAGTTTCATGGTGTCAGGCCAAACATGGGCAAGGAAACCTCCTGCTTATCACCACATACCACCCTCCCTCAGCTGATGAATCAGTGCTCCTTCATATTGAACACCACTTGGAGGAAGCACTGAGGGTGGCAAGGGCACAGAATGTACCCTGGGTGGGGGACTTCAATGTCCATCACCAAGAGTGGCTCTGTAGCACCACTGCTGGCCGAGTCCTAAATGACATAGCTGCCAAACTGGGTCTGCAGCAGGTGGTGAGGGAAAAACATACTTGACCTCATCCTCACCAACCTGCCTGCCGCAGATGCATCTGTCCATGACAGTATCTGTAGGAGTGACCACCGCACAGTCATTGTGGAGACAAAGTCCTGCCTTCACATTGAGGATACCCTCCATCGTGTTGTGTGGCACTACCACCGTGCTAAACGGGATAGATTTCAAACAGATCTAGCAACTCAAGACTGGGCATCCATGAGACGCTGTGGGGCAGCAGTAGAATTGTATTCAAACACAATCTGTAACCTCATGGCCCAGCATATCCCCCACTCTACCATTACCATCAAGGCAGGAGATCAACCCTGGTTCAATGGAGAGTGCAGGATGGCATACCAGGAGCAGCACCAGGTATACCTAAAAATGAGGTGTCAACCTGGTGAAGCTATAACACAGGACTACTTGCATGCCAAGCAGCAAGTGATAGACAGAGCTAAGTGATCCAGGCTTGGGCTGACAGGTGGCAAGAAACTTTCGTGCCAACGGATCAGAGCTAAGCTCTGCAGTCCTGCCACATCCAGTCGTGAATGGTGGTGGACAATTAAACAACTCACTGGAGGAGGAGGCTCCACAAATATCCCCATCCTCAATGATGGGGGAGCCCAGCACATCAGTGCAAAAGATAAGGCTGAAGCATTTGCTACAATCTTCGGCCAGAAATGTTGAGTGGATGATCCATCTTGGCCTCCTCCAGAGGTCCCCAGCATCACAGATACCAGTCTTCAACCAATTTGATATCAAGAAATGGCTGAAGGCACTGGATACTGCAAAGGCTACGGGCCCTGACAATATTCCAGCAATAGTACTGAAGACTTGTGCTCCAGAACTTGCTGTGCCCCTAGCCAAGCTGTTCCAGTACAGCTACAACACTGACATCTACTCGGCTATGTGGAAAATTACCCAGGTATGTCCTGTACACAAAAAGCAGGACAAATCCAACCCGGCCAATTAACTTACCATCAGTCTACTCCATCATCAGTAAAGTAATGGAAGCAGCCATCAACAATGCTATCAAGCGGCACTTGCTTAGCAATAACCTGCTCACCGATGTGTGGGTGGGTCCCGCCAGGGCCACTCAGCTCCTGACCTCATTTTAGCCTTGGTTCAAACATGGACAAAAGAGCTGAACTCCCGAGGTGAGGTGAGAGTGTTTGCCCTGGACATCAAGGCCGTATTTGACAAGTGTGGCATCAAGAATCCCGAGCAAAACTGGAGTCAATGGGACTTGGGAGAAAACTGTCTACGATTGGAGTCATACCTAGCACAAAGGAAGATGGTTGTGCTTGTTGGAGGTAAGTAATCTCAGCTCCAGGACATCGCTGCAAGAGTTCCTCAGGGTGGTGTCCTCGGCCCAACCATCTTCAGTTGCTTCATCAATGAGCTTCCCTCCATCATAAGGTCAGAAGTGGGGATGTTCGTTGATGATTGAACAATGTTCAGCACCATTCTAGACTCCTCAGATACTGAAGCAGTCCATGTCCAAATGCAGCAAGGCCTGGACAATATCCAGGCTTGGGCTGACAAGTGGCAAGTAACATTTGAGCCACACAAGTGTCAGGCAATGACCATCTCCAACAAGAGAATCAACCATCACCCCTTGACATTCAATGGCATTACCATCACTGAATCCCCCACTATCAACATCCTGGGGGGTTACCATTGACCAGAAACTGAACTGGACTAGCCATATAAATACTGTGGCTACAAGAGCAGGTCAGAGGCTAGGAATTGTGCAACGAGTAACTCACCTCCTGACTCCCCAAAGCCTGTCCACCATCTACAAGGCACAAGTCAGGAGTGTGATGGAATACTCCCACTTGCCTGGATGGATGCAGCTCCCACAGCACTGAAGAAGCTTGACACCGCCCAGGACAAAGCAGCCCGCTTGATTGGCACCACATCCACAAACATTCACTCCCTCCACCACCGATGCACAGTAGCAGCAGTGTGCACCATCTACAAAATGCACTGCAGCAATTCACCAATACTCCTTCGACAGTACCTTCCAAACCGACAACTGCTACCACCTAGAAAGACAAGGGCAGCAGATATATGGGAACACCACCACCTGGAAGTTCCCCTCCAAGTCACTCACCATCCTGACTTGGAAATATATCGCCGTTCCTTCTCTGTCACTGGGTCAAAACCCTGGAACTCCCTCCCTAACAGCACTGTGGGTGTACCTACACCACATGGACTGCAGCGGTTCAAGAAGGCCGCTCACCACCACCTTCTCAAGGACAACTAGGGATAGGCAATAAATGCTGGCCCAGCCAGCGAAGCCCACATCCCATGAATGAACTAAAAAAAACAGCAAGCTGATTCATAGACGCTAACTGACCCTGTTCAATAGAAACCAGTCCTGGACACTAACTGAGCTAGACCAGTAGGGAGTGAGTCCTAAATATGAATGTGGAGCAGCACCAAAACACTAATTGGCCCTGTCCAATACGGGAGCAATGAAATAGGAGCAGGAGTAGCTCATATGAGCCTGCTCTGCCATTCAATAAGGTGCTGGTTGAAGTTTTACATCAACTCAAGTTTTCTGCCCTATCCTCAAAAATCTATTGATCTCTTTCTTGAACACACTCATTGACTAAGCAACCACATCCCTCTGGGGTAGAGAATTCCAACAATCCACTTTCTTTTTCTTTATTCTTTCATGGGATGTGGGTGTCACTGGCCAGGCCAGCATTTGTTTCCCACCTCTAATTGCCCTTGAACTGAGTGGCTTGTTAGGCCATTTCAGAGTCAACCACAATGCTATGGAGTCACATTGTAGGCAGATTAGTGAAGCACTTGGGTTTTTACCACAGTTTTACCATAATTTCATAGTCACCATTTCTGAGACTAGCTTTATATTCCAGATTTTATTAATTGAATTTAAATTCCACCAGCTGCCATGGTGGGATTTGAACCCATGTCACCAGGGCGTTGGCCTGGGTCCCATGGCTAGTAGTTCAGTGACATTCCCACTACACCATCATTCCCCTCTGAGTGAAGAAAGTTCCCCTCTCCTCAGTCCTAAATGATTGACCCCTTTACCCTGAGAGTAAGACTGCTACTTCTAGGTTCTTTAGACAGGGGGAATCAGCCTCTTTGCATTGATCCTATTAGAATTTTATACGTTTCAATGAGATAATTTCTTATTCTTCTGAACTCCAGAGACTATGGGCCCAATTTGGTCAATCTCTCCTCATTGGTCAGCCCTCTCATCCCAGGGATCAACCTAGTGAATCTTTGATGCACTTCTTCTAAGGTAAATATATCCTTCCTTGGGTAAGCAGACTAAAACGGTACACACTACACCAGATGTGGTCTCACCAATGTCATATACAATTGCAGCAAGGTTTCCTTACTCTTGTACTCCAATCCTTTTGCAATAAAGGCCAACATGCTGTTTGCCCTCCTAATTGTTAATTCATTCATGGGATATGGGCATCGCTGGCTAGGCCAACATTTATTGCCCATCTTTAACTGCCCTTGAGAAGGTGGTGGTGAGCTGCCTTCTTGAACCGCTGCAGTCCATGTGGTGTAGGTACACCCACAGTGCTGTTAGGAAGGGAGTTCCAGGATTTTGACCCAGCAACATTGAAGGAACGGCGATATATTTCCAAGTTAGGATGGTGAGTAGCTGAGAGGGAAACTTCCAGGTGATGGTGTTCCCATCTATCTGCTGTCCTTGTGCTTCTAGATGGCAGTGGTCATGGGCTTGGAAGGTGCTGCCTAAGGAGCCTTGGTGGGTTTCTGCAGTGCATCTTGTCGATGGTACACACTGCTGCTACTGTGCGTTGGTGGTGGAGGGAGTGAATGTTTGTGGATGTGGTGCCAATCAAGCGGGCTGCTTTGTCCTGGATGGTGTTGAGCTTCTTGAGTGTTGTGGGAGCTGCACTCATCCAGGCAAGTGGAGAGTATTCCATCACACTCCTGACTTTGTAGATGGTGGACATTTACCACTCTCTCAGATAAAAGCCTTAGTTCTGTTGAAGTCATACGGACTCGAAACGTTAACTGTGTTCCTCTCCACAGATGTTGTCAGACCTGCTGAGTTTTTCCAGGTATTTTTATTTTTGTTTTTGTTACCACTCTCTCATCTTCTCCACTTTGGTAGAACAAATGGAAGATTTCACACTTCACCAACAGGTACAGGACCTCAAATCCAGCTATCCAAAAACCAGCCATGTCTGAAAACCGAACGTTTTTAGCAGGCCATGCTAGAATATCCCATGGGGACAAGCGCATAATTAAAAGGTTAATAATTTAAGCATTCAGCCCCCAAAAGATTTGTATTATTGTAGTTTTAGTTAATTAATTAACCACAAATCCATAGTGGAAGGCAAAATTCCAAATGTGCCGTCTGGCTAGTAGGATGAAGAACAAAATGAACACTTCCATGTTGTATCACACCCCAGTCACTTCCCACACACCCAGTGGTCCAAGTGACCCTTGACCCCACCCAACCCAACTCAGCCTGACCTGAACCTTAGTCACAACGTGGTGGCAGCAGGTATCGCTGGTGAATAAAAACACTGCATGGCAGTTTCCTTGGTTTACTGACAGGTAAACAGCACCTATATCCACCCATGGAAATGACATCTTACATGACCTTTAGAATGAAAGGAAGCAGCATAGCAGAATGGCAATAACCAGACTCTAGGACAAAACAAAACTCATAAAGGAGGGATAGGAGCAGCCATGTTGCAATATGCATGAGGCTGAAGCCAACCAACACCTTGCCTCCGAAAACCGGTAAGATCCAAAATCCGGCATGGACTCAGTCCCGAGGTTGCCGGCTTTTAAGTCTCTACCTGTAACACATCTGCCACCTTCTTGACCAATCACTTAACCTGTCTATGTTTGCAGCCTCCTTATGTCCTCCTCACTTACTTCCCCACCTAAATTTGTATTGTCAGCAAACTTGGATACATTACACTCAGTCCCCTCATTCAGTATAGATTGTGAATAGTGATCTACACTCATCCTTGTGACACTCAGTTACATCATGTCATCCACAAAATTACTCATTTATTCCAACTTTGTGTTCTGTCCAATAACCGATCCTCAATCCATGCAAATATATTATCCCAAATCCCATGAACTCTAAACTTATGTAACAACAACATGTGACACCTTATCGAGTGCCTTCTGCAAGTCTACATATACTACATCCATTGGTTCTCCCTTGTCTACTGTGCTAATTACACCACCAAAATTCTAATAGATTTGCCAAGCATGATTCCCCTTTCACAAAATCATGTTAAACTCTGTTTAATCAAATTGTGATTTTACAGTGCATTCTCCAGTGGCACTTTGAGTGGCTGGGCAAGATCCCCGACCACCTGTAAAATTCTACCCTAAGTAACCCTGTCTCATTACACAATACTCAACCTAAAATGACCTGTCTCCTGGTTAACGCCATGATATATTGTTCTGGGAAACAGTATCAAATTAATCCCATGAACTCATCTCCAAACTAATTTTGCCAATTTAGTTTTCCTATTTTGTATGAAGATTAAAGACCCCGATGATTATTGCATTAGTCTTGCTACATGCACTTCTAAATTTCCTGATTTACATTCTTCCAATCACCCAGATCTTCCACAGAGCGCCAATCATCTTTGGATTGCCGCTCTGCTCGAACTTTTCCATGCTCCATATTTCATGCTGGGTCTTCCGAGCCCCGCTTCTCCCGAATGCGGAGTGCAGTGTCCATCGGAGAGCTCCATTGCAGTGCAGTAGTATCAGGCACACCCACTTTTATGGCACTAGCAGCTGTATAGTAAGTTTAAATGTCCAGTGTGAAAGTTGGTGAATGGGTAGGGTGGCAGTGAGTTGGCAGGTGGGTGGGTGAGGTGGCAGGCGGGTGAGGTAGTAGGTGAGCATGGTGGCAGGTGGGTGTCAGTAGGTGGGTAAGGGGATAGTCGGGTCAGGTCAGGAGGGGTGGTCAGGTCGGGTGGGGTGGTGATGGGGTATTATTTGGGTTGGTTCAGGGGGTGTTAGTCGGGTCAAGGGGGGAGGTCGAGGTCGGTGTGCGTGATTGTGGGGTTCAGTTGTGTAGTTACCCAGGAGTTAGACTAGAAGCAGGATTTTCCAGCCCTGCCCGCCACCTGGATCGTCCGGTCCCTGTGAAAGTCAATGGAATTTTGGCTGGGCGGCCGAATCTCCCGTGGTGGATCCCACCACAATGGGGTCGGAAACTCCTGGCCTAGGTTTTAGTGTGTGTAACATTTCCTGGGTAACTATCCAGGTAAGTCCCGCAGAACTGTCCGAAGTCTCTGACTCTAACTCAAAATCTGAGGCTTTCGTGGAGGGTCCCGGTGATCAGGAGAATTGCCCATCAGAAGTTGAAAGTTCCCGGGCAATTCCCACGAATGTCAGCGTGTCAGGACTTCCACGGGGTCCTGACACATATCTTGGGTTGTATGTCTGAGTCTCTGATAATCCAGTGACCAGAAGATCTGGCTGTATGATCACTGTTAGAGAGAGTATCGACTACTCCCACCAGTGTTTCCTGCCCATTATAATTTCTTAGCTCCAACCTTATTGATGCTATAGCCTGATTTTCAGGGCTAAGATCCTTTCTCTCAACTGCCTTTATCTCGTCCTTTATTTTCAGGGCTACCACACCTCCTTTTCCATTTTGTCTATCTTTTCTATAAGTCAAGGACCCTGGAACATTTAGTTCCCAATCCTGGTCTCCCTGCAACCAGATCTCAGTAATGGCGTCTGTCACACTCAGCCAGAGAGCAAAGGATAGAACTGGAGCTTTAAGAACTTCTATTTACAGAGACACACATTATAAACATGCACCTCCAAACCCAACTCCCACAGTTTCAGTCTGCTCCTATATATAGGAGCACAAGTCAATCCTCAGTTAATGCCCACCCCCTGTCCAATATGGAGTAGGTCCTAAATGCTAAGTGACCCTGTCGAACATTGAGTAGGTCCTAAATGCTAAGTGACCCTGTCCAATATGGGGTGGGCCCTAGATGCTAAGTCCAATATGAACTGAGTTGTTTTCCATGAGATGGATTGACTTCATCTCCCTAATTTTGTCAGTTTGAGATTATTTTCATTTGATGTGAGGTTCTAGACCTGTAATTTATCCTATTCATCTCTGTTAATCAGATCTCTGAGGGCTTCCGGAGGTGTTCCATATTGCAGTCTACAGATTGGACCCAAGGGTTCCATTCACTTTATTCTTGACATCATATGGAAAACATCCCCAAAAAGTCAAAGGTGAATGAATGCTAAGTGCATTCTGAAAGGGACAACTGGTGCTATTCACGAGAAGGAACATTCCTTCCCTTTCGACCCACAGAGGCCAATCCAACTTCCTAACACAGTGAATAGAAGCCATTTTTTTGTTCTTAGGCCCTCGATTAAGGACACATTTTGGGATAGATTTCAGACAAATGTCTTTGAAAGGAAAATGACTGACAGCAAAAGAAGCCTTTCATACACAGAATAGCTGCTCATTATAGCCACTAAGGAATGGTTACAGAGATGGAGGTTACAGCAGGAGTGTGACAACAGAGGACAAGAGCAGGTCAGGGATTCAGAGGACAAAGGTCAGGGATGTGAATGGCCAGGGATAGCACATATAATCCATTTGGACAGGAATACCATGGATGATGAATATGGGAGAAGGGGATATCACAGATAATCAGTACCAGAGATAGGGACATTGCAGTGTCAATCCAGGTGACAAAGTCTTTAAACTAGACTGGCTCAATGACTGGGGGCTATCAGGGGAGGTCAGTGGATGGGAAATACCGGACTAACTCGATGGGTGGAGTCCCGCATTTGGGATCGGAAGCCTCTTTTCCCCCAGCAAACACACTTCCATTTTACAGTGGGTTCCCTGCAGACTGAAGGCGCGGGAGTGTTGGCAGCTTTAGGCCTCGGCCCCTCCCCCTCTGACATGGATGTCCAAGTAAAGGGTGGGTGGAGTTCTGCCCAATACCACACCCTGTGGAAACTCCCAGAAAATGGCGGAAAGATGGCGCAAACAGGCTGGCGACCATTTTCCTGGTTTTCCACCGATCTGCCACTGGGGTTATGGTGGGGTACCAGTGAAACAGCGCAGGAAATTGTCCCCTCCTCTCACCTCCTCTGCAACCCTTTTTCACTTTCCTTTCACAATCTTCCCTTTCTCTTTTCCCCTCTTCCTTGCACCCCATGTACGTGGATTTAATTCACCCCGCGAAATGGTTGTATGTGCGTTTCTGTCGGTTGAGGGAGCTGTGATCTTCAGGCCCCTGTCTGAGGACTCTGGAGTGTTGTGAGGCAGGCTGGGTGTATGGATTCTGAATACTTCATGCTGTTGATTTGAACAGAATGTGCTTTATTTGAGTTAGTCGACGCGGAGAGTTGATTTATGGGGATACAGATGTTTTCCTACAGAGAACTGAGGAGAGAAAACAGCAGCTGTGAGTGAGACTGAGCTAGTCCCGTGCACTCGATAACATAGTCACAGAAAGAATATCTCTATTAATTGATGCAGACACACACACAGAGAGCATTTTCTGCATTTCAACAGCACTCATTCAGTCCTTTTACACACTGACTTTGATTTTAACCGTGAAAAATTGCCAATTTAAATAAAACTTCTATCCTATCAAAACACCAGTTGGTGTTGGATAACCAACTCCCTTAAGGGACAGTTGGGATGTATACATACAACACAGGATCTAACTCAGAGCTATATAGTGAAATTAGAGAAAGGTATATAACAAGTCAGTAAAGGAACAACCAGAGTTATGAAGCAAGGTCAATTTTACATCAGTTTAAGGAAGAACTTGTGTTTATACAGCACGTTTCATGGCTTCAGAATATACCTCAAATCTAATGAAATAAGTTTAGAAGTGTAGTTACTGTTGTAACATAGTTCAAATAAAGAGAAAGACAAGGATAAAGACTTCCATTGAAAAGCCCACTCATTTAAATCACCCACCGTCTAAATTAACACACCACCCCTCCCACCCCAACACACAGGCACACACCAATCACTGTTTAATCTCTCCCACGCTCACTGATCAGACATTCCCCAGTTTAATCCTCGCTCATTCCCCTGAATTAATGTCTCCCACAGAGTCAGCCCCGATTTGTTAAAGGAAGGCTGTGTCTGACTAACTAGATTGAATTTTTTGAGGAGGGTTCCTGAGGGTTGTTTGATATAAGTCCAGATGGATTTTCGCAAGGATTTTGACAAGGCCTCACATGGCAAACTGCTCAGAAAAGTCAAAGTGAAGTAAAAGCCTGTGTGATCCAAGAGAAAGTGACTAGTTGGATCCAAAAGTGGCTCCATGATGGGAAGCAAAGGGTTACAAGGGCGTTTTTCTGACTGGAAGACTGTTTCCAGTGGGGTTCTGCATGGCTCGGTGCTGAGTGCTTTGTGTTTTGTGATACATAAATCAATGATTCAGACTTAATTATAGGGGCATGATTAAGAAGCCTGCAAATGATGTCTAAATTGATTGTGTGGGTAATAGTGAGGAAGAAAGCTGGAGACTACAAGAAGATATCAATGGACTGGTCAGGTGGGCAGAAAGATGGCAAATGGAATTTAATCCAGAGAAGTGTGAGGTAATGCATTTGGGGAGGACAAACAAGGCAAGGGAATAAACAATAAATGATTGGATTCTGAGAAGTGTAGAGGAACAGCGGGACCTTGGAGTGCATGTCCACAGATCCCTGAAGATGTCTGGACTGGTAGGTAAAGTGATTAAGAAAGCACATGGGATACTTTCCTTTATTAGTTGAAGCACAGAATATAAGGGTGGGGAGGTTATTGTAGAACTGTGTAAAACTGTGCATTCACCGATTCACAAAGGGAGTCTGGAACTCACTGCCTAAAAGGGTGGTAGACAGAAACCCTCATCACATTTTACAAATCACCTGGATATGCACAGGAAATGCTGTAAGCTACAGGGCTACAGACCAAGAACTGGAAAGTGGGGTGAGGCTCGATAGGCTCTATTTCAGCTGGCACAGACATGATGGGCTGAATGGCCTCCTCCTGTGCCATCAGTTTTCCGTTTCTTGAGAGAGACCTGCATTTATTTAGTGCCTTTCATGACTTTAGAACATCCCAAAGTGCTTTATAACCAATGAAGTTTGGACAGTTTTGTAACGCAGAAAATGCAGCAGCTGATTTATACCAAGAGGGCTCCCTCAAACAGCAAGGTGGTAAATGACCAGGTCATCTCTATTTTTCTTAGTGATGCTGGTTGAGAGATAAACAACGGTGAACTGCTGCGCTGTTCTCTGAAATAGTGCTGTGGGATCATTAATGTCCATCTGAGAGGGCAGGTCTGAAAGGCAGCAGCTTTAACACCGCGGCAATCCCTCAGCTCTACCCTGCAGTGTCAGCCTAGATTTTGCGTTTGCCCTGGAATGGGGTTCAAACCCACAAGTTTCTGACTCAGAGGTGAGGCCACTACCCACTTAGCCACAAGACTCTGCCGACGCGCACCAGCTCCCTCAGCAGCGGCTCCTCTTGCTGGCGTAAGGAGCGACCTGATCAGCATCAGTGACGTGTTTGCAAAGCGATTAAACATACGGGAATGCGTGTGATTTTCCAAACTGTTTGCAGCCTTAAACCCGGGCTGCACCTGCCATGACCATGGGACATCAAAAGCTTTCAACATCAGTGAAGCAGGAAGATGTGACACATTCCAGATTGATAGTAAAGTACAGGGGAAATTGACCTTGAGAGAGGAAAAAAAACCTCATATTGACTTTCTGCTGGCGGAGTCTGGGGAGGTCAGGCTGTGTTAATGGGGCCGAGCATGTGGAGTGTGAAACTAATTGTTCACTTTACATCTCACCAGTGCTCAGGAAATGGATCCTCAGGTTATACAAAAAGAAGTGTTTGACGGGTTGACCCTCAGAGGATATGAGATGTCGAAAGGGCATGAAGACAGAATGCAGTATGTAGTCTTCATGCTTCTGTTTGCGTCTTTTAAATATGGGACAGGGGGAGAACATTATACTGTGTAATGTGGACCAGCAGATTGTATGAGGGAAGGACAAGTCACAGCCCATACAAAGGTTCAACTCCAGTCACAAGGGGTTCATGAAGACAAGCCTGGAATAAAGAGCTTAGATATATAATGGCTGTATAAAAGCCATGAACAGGGAAGCCGCCTGTCATGAGGTCGAACTCATCTCATATGTTCAGCTTGATCTTATGTTATACATCAGCTGGTTTCCTTGCCTCATTTCCCAATATTATGGACCTTACTGAAACCTGAAACCCACTTCCTGATGGAAAATGTCACTGACATGAAGTATTGGGACACTCAGTTGAGTTTAAATCACAGTGAAACTCATTGAGTTGTGACGACCCTCTTGGAGTCATGGAGCCATATCATCATTACAGCAGAGAAGGAGGCCCCATCATGCCCATGACAGCTTCCTGTAGGGCAATCCACTCAGTCCCACTCCCCAGCTCTATCCCGCTAGCCCTGCAGGTTTATTTCCCTCAAGTATCCAGCCAATTTCCTTTTCAAATCATTCGTCTTCTCTGCTTCCAGCACCCTCGAGGGCAGCGAGTTCCAGGTCATTAGCACTCACTGTGTGAAAATATTTTCCCTCACGTTCCTCCCGCAATCTCTAACTGGAAACCTTAAATCTGTGTCCGCCCCAGTCCTTGTGCCACCAGCTGTGGGAACAGCTTTTCCTTGTCTAAACCTGTCATAATCTTGTGCACCTCGATATTCCGGCAAAATAATTTATAAGACAGCCATTGACTTACCAAGAGTCTTGAAGGCTGCCCCTTTCCTGTGGCTGAGTGGTCACTCTAACAGCATCAGAGCTGGACAATCACTTGGATTGGAGCTCAACCTGGGTGATTCCTACTCTCCGGCTCTTGCTAAGTCATGACTCTATTCAAACGTCAGCGGGATGGGTTTCCTACTGGGTCCTAGTGCTAGTTATGGACTTTACAGATTCCCACAGCTGAATAGCCAACCCACTGAGTTCCAGGAGGCCTGGAGCTGGAGTTCCACTCAATACTTACCTCAAAACAGATGGTCAGCCCACTGGGGTGGACAGTTACCTCACTGACACCTAGGGGCATTTGAGCTGTACTGGGGGACTGGGTGATTAACCCCACTGGTACTTGCAGGTGGTGAAGCTGGGCACTCATCCCCTGCAGGGGACAGGGCAGGGGGAGGGAGCTCCTCCAAGGCAGCTAATGTGGTCAGCTCATTGTGCCGAATTTGGCTGCTTGATGTGTCGGAAGATCAACAAACCTGCAGCTGTGAGCCCAGCCAGCTGGGGCAATCTCAAAAGACAGACAAACCTTTTACACAGAAACTGAGAAAGCCCAGCATGACCAAGACAGAGAGTTCTCTGAGAACACTCAGCCTCTCGAGGATGTTTTAGTGGAATGAAAGTAGGCAGTAGGTAAAAGAAACTGCAAATGCTGGAACTCGGAAATGAAAGCACAAAGTGCACAGCTGTGGGATAGGTCAACATTTCTTAACATCTGTAACAGCCTCATCAGACCCAGAAAAGGAGCCCTTTTCTCTGTGTGAGTCTCGCAGTTCTCTACCTCAGCTGTGGCTGAGGCCGTGGCACTTTCAGCACCGTCAGAATGTTTGAGTTTCAATTCAGAGACTTGTGCACAAAATCTTGACCCACACTCCAGTGCAGTGCCAAGGGAACCCTGCACTGTCGGAGCTGCCGTCTTTTGGATGAGACATCTCAGGTGGGTGTAAATGGTCCCATGGCACTATTTTGAAGAAGGGCAGAGGAGTTACCGCTGGTAACCTGGCCAATATTTATCCCTCCACCACCATCACTAAAACAGATCATTATCACATTGCTATTTATGGGAGTTTGCTGTGTGCAAATTGATTGCAATTTCCTACATTACAACGGTGGCTACACTTCAACAGTACTTCATTGGCTGTAAAGCACTCTGGGATGTTCTGTTATTGTGAAAGGTGCTATATATATGCAAGTTCTTCTCTATTTAACACTGAGAATAATCATCATTTGGCATAAGCACATCTTTAGGACCTTGAGTAATGCCAGACTCACATTAAATGCTAATGAAAGGATTGTTTGAGTTGAACTCTTGTTTCCATGGTGAAGAGATTTTTTCCCATTGACGTGCTATTAATGTACAATTTGTGGATATGTACCTTGGGACAAGAACAGTGGTTGTCAAAGTGTGGCCCATGAGGGCCCTCCAGGTGGTCTGTGGGCTGCTCCAAAATACAAGTCACTGATGTACAATGTCACGTTCAAGGCCCTTACGAGACAACAGGTCAGAACCCTCATCCACACCATTTACGTGACACTACACAGCAGATTGGGTCCTGTTTGTGTGGCATGAGTTGTCATAATGGAATGCCCATCCTGTAACATGTGGAAAATCGTGGACGCTTCTTACAGCCTGGGCGACCACATGTGCAGGAAGTGTCGCTGGCTGCAGGAACGGGTTTGGGAGCTCGAGCAGCGGCTGGAGTCACTGTGGCACATCCGCCAGGCTGAGAGCCACATGGATAGCATGTTTAGGGAGGTGGTCACACTGCAAATTAAGAGAGTGCAGGCAGAAGAGGGGATGGGTGACTGCCAGACAGTCTATAAGGACCAGGCAGGCAGTAGCGCAGGAGTCCCCCTGAGTTGATCTCACTCACTGACTGGTTTTTTTGTTCTGGATACTGGTGAGGGCAATGGTTCCTCGGAGGAGTGCAGCAAGTCCGTGGCATCACGGGTGGCTCAGCTGCACAGGAGGGAGGAAGAATAATGGAAGAGCAATAGAGTTGTGGATTCAAAAGTTAGGGGATCAAACAGGTATTACTACGGCCATAGACGTGACTCCTGGATGGTGACATCCAGGGACAAGAATGTCACAGAGCTGCTCCGAGACATTCTTATAGGGGAGAGTGAACAGCCTGAGGCCATTGTCCACATCAGTACCAACGACGTAGGTAGAGATTGGGATGAGGTCCTGAAAGCAGATTTTAGAGAGCTTGGAAAAAGATTAAAAAGCAGGACTTCAAAGGCAGTAATCTCAGAATTACTATGTGCCTTGTGCTAGTGAGTACAGAAATAAGAAGGTAGAGGAAATGAACGTATGGCTGGAGAGATGGTGCAGGAGGGTGGGCTTTAGATTTCTGAGGCACTGGGACTGGTTCTGGGGCAGCTGGGACCTGTGCAAGGTGAATGGGTTACGCCTTAGCAGGGCCGGGGCCAATATCCTCACTGGGAGATTTACTAGCGCTGTTGGGGAGGTTTTAAACTAGCTTGGCAGGGGGATGGGAACCCCCAGATAGGAGGGAAACAAAGCTGGTAATGGAAGGAAGAAAAGTAGTAAGTGAAATTAGAGGGCAGCGGGAATGAAGACCAGCATCAAATTGGGTGAAAATACAGAAAACTATTAAGAAGATAAAATCAAAGACACACTATCTGCACGCAGCATTCACAACAAGGGAGACGAATTGACGGCAGAAATAGAAGTAAATGGGTATAATCTAATTGCCATTACGGTGACATGGCTGCAAGGTGACCAAGGCTGGGAACTGAATGTTCAAGGGTATTCAGCATTTAGGAAGGATAGGCAAAAAAGAAAAAGAGGTGGGGTAGTGCCATTAATAAAAGATGAGATCAGTACATTAGTGAGAGAGGATCTTAGATCTTAAGAGAAAGATGTACAATCAGTTTGGGTGGAGCTAAGACAGAGCAAGCGGCAGCAAACATCGGTAGGAGTTGTTTATAAGGCACCAGACAGCAGTGATAATGTAGGGCACAGTATAAATCAGGAAATTAGGGGTGCATGTAACAAGGCTAATGCAGTAATCATGAGGGACTTCAATCTACAGATAGACTGGGTAAACCAAATTAGTACTAATGCTGTGGAGGACAAATTCCTCGAATGTATACAAGATGGTTTTCTAGAACAGTTTGTTAAAGGGAACGGGCTATTTTAGATCTAGTATTGTGCAATGATTGTTGTAATATAGGTTCTTTAGATGTCTCAATAAAGAAACCTTGAGGCTTGTATATTTCAACATAAACCGTTATTTGTTAATCTTTAACTATTTACATATCCCAGGTTACTGTCATGCATGGTGCTGTTACCTACATGCAGGCTGGTTCCAGAGTGTTCTCTCTAGACTGTTCTCTCAGTCTATTACCATGTGACTCTATGCATCATACTGTAGGTGGTGCTATTCCCCAGTCCCACATTAACCCTTGCTCTGCGAACACCTTTACATTATAATGGCATACAGGCACATAAAACATCACATGACAATGATAAAGGGATAATTAAATTAATAGCTCATTGTAAAGGAGCATTTAGGGAAGAGTGACCATAAAATGATGGAATTTTACTTTAAGTTTGAAAGTGATGTAGTTCAATCTGAAAGTAGGCTTGTAAATCTAAACAAAGGAAACTATAAAGATATGAGGGGAAAGTTGGCTGAGGTAGGTAGATTGGGAAACTACATTAAAAGGTATGATGATAGACAGGCAATGGTGAGTATTTAAAGAATTACTACATGGGCCAGGATATTCACTTTGTTGGGTGGGTGTAGCTGGCAGGCCCGGGAGCAGTCATGAAGTCGACCACTGCCTGCGAACGGGCCCCGACATCGATTTCACGCTGGCTGGCCAATTAACGGCCAGCCAACACAAATGCCAGGGTAGGGGCGGGAGGACGGCGAGCGTGTTCTAACAAGAGAAATTAAGGATTGGATTAGAACAAAGGAAAGGGCTCATTAAACGGCCAAAAAAAGTAGTAAGCCTGAGGATTGGGAGCATTTTAGAATTCATCGAAGGAGGATCAAGAAACTGATAAAGAAAGAGAAATTAGAATATCAGAGGAAACTAGCGAAAAACATAAAAACAGACTGTAAACTCTTGTACAGGTATGTAAGAAGGAAAGGATTAGCAAAGGCAAATGTAGGCCCATTAAAGGCAGACAGGAGATTTATAATGGGGAGTATGGAAATGGCAGAGAAACCAAATGTCTGTCTTGATGTAGGAAGATACAAAAAACTTCCCAGAAATACTAGAGAACCAAGGGACCAGGGAGATTGAGGACCTGGAAGAAATCAGTATTAGTAAAAAAGTAGTACTGGAGAAATTAATGGGACTGAAAGTTGACAAATCCCTCGGACCTGATGATCTACATCCCAGAGTGTTGAAGGAGGTGGTTGTAGAGATAATGGATGCATTGGTGGTTATCTTCCAAAATTCTATATATTCTGGAATAGTTCCTGTAGATTGGAAGGTAGCAAATGTAACCCCATGGTGTAAGAAAGGAAAGAGAGAGAAAACTGGGAATTACAGACCTGACATCAGTAGTAGGGGAAATGCTAGAATCTATGATAAAGGATGTGATAACTGAACACTTAGAAAATAATGGTAGCATTGGGCAGAGCCAACATGGATTTATGAAAGGGAAATCATGTTTGGCCAACCTGTTGGAGCTTTTCTCAGGATGTAGCTAGCAGGATAGATAAGGGGGAACCAGTGGATGTGGTGTATTTGGATTTTTAGAAGGCTCCCGATAAGGTCACACACAAGAGGTTAGTTAATCAAATTAGAGCACTTGGGGCTAATATACTGGCATAAATTGAGAATTGGTTAACAGACAAAAAACAGAGAGTAGGAATAAGTGGGTCATTTTCAGGTTGGCAGGCTGTGACTAGTGGGATACCACAAGGATCAGTGCTTGGGCCCCAGTTATTCACAATCTACATCAATGATTTGGATGTGGGGATTAAATGTAATATTTATAAGTTTGCTGATGACAAAAAAACTAGGTGGAAGTGAGAGTTGTGAGGAGGATGTAAAGAGGCTTCAGGGGAACATGGTCAGACTAAGTGAATAGGCAAGGACATGGCAGATGGAATATAATGTGGAAAAATGTGAAGTTATTCACTTTGGTAAGAAAAATTGAAATGCAGAGTATTTTTTGAATGGTTGAGATTGGAAAATGTTGATATCCAAGGGAGCCTGGGTGTCCTTGTTCATGAGTCACTGAAAGCTAGCATATAGGTGCAGCAAGCAATTAGGAAGGCAAATGGTATATTGGTCTTTATTGCTAGAGGATTTGAGTATAAGAATAAAGGTGTCTTGCTGCAATTATATAGATCCTTGGTGAGACGGCATATGGAGAATTGTGTACAGATTTGGTCTCCTTACCTAAGGAAGGATATACTGGCCATAGAAGGAGTGCAATGAAGGTTCACCAGACTGATCCCTGGGATGGTGGGATTGATATGAGGAGACAGTGAGGAGACTGGGCATATTTTCTCTACAGCTTAGAAGAATGAGAGGTGATCCCATTGAAACATACAAAATTCTTACAGGCATCGAAAAGGTAGATGCAGGAAGGATGTTTCCCCTGGCTGGAGGGTGGGGGATGGGGGGTGGTCTATAACCAGGGGACACAGTCTCATTTAGGACTGAGATGAGGAAGAATTTCTTCACTCAGAGGGCTGTGGAGGCTCAGTCATTGAGTATGTTCAAGACAGAGATCGATAGATTTTTAGGTATTAAAGACATCAAGGGATATGGGGATAGCACAGGAAAATGGCTTTGAGGTAGAAGATCAGCCTTGATCTGAATGGTGGAGCAGGCTCGAGGGGACGACTGCCTATTGCTTCTGTTTCCTAAGTTCCTATAGGCATGAGCAACAATAATGTAGTTTGATAAGCAAAATCGATGTTACTGTTGCTACATACAGCTGCAAGGTTGGCTTTTCAATGCTTGTGGAGCTGAAATCAAAGAGGAACTGGCTGAACGTGAAGCCCGAAATGACACTGACGCTCTCCAACTGGAACCTGACATCACTTCACTGGTGTCTCAGCAAAAGCAGTTCCATCCTTCCCTTTTATTCTGATGAGTTTTTTTGGCAGAAGCAAGCAGAAGTGGGACCGGTCGGTGGTCCATGGGGTCTTCTGCCCCATAAGTTGTCTGTGGAAAGCAAGTTTGAGAACAGCTGGATTAATACAGTCAGGCATGTTGTGTGTCAGGAACAGGTACCTTTGTAAAACTAGATAGTTCGTATTGCAGTGTGAACTGGTCACAGTGGGCTGAATTTTACACTGGTCAGGCGGGTGTGCATCCAGCCCGATTGGGTGTGAAATCGCGCGGGGTGACGCCCCGACATCATCCCGTACTCACGCTGTATTTCGGTTGGCAGGTGCACACACGGGTGTCAGATCCGCGCCCACCAACAATTAAAAGGCCACTTAAGAACATTAAAAAGGCAATTGACCAAGGTTTCATGTTGTCCGTGTGATTTCGTGCCCATTGCACAGGCAAAATGGGCAGGCGGACAGCCAACATTTTGCAAACCCTCATCCACGGGCAGGATAAAAAGGGTCAGCAGCATCACCAGTGTGAGTAATGAGGAGATTTGGCGATAGTTTGCTGCTGGTTGCTTATTGGTACTTGGCAGCTTCATCTCTGTTCGGTGTTTCATTCTTAGCATTTCCAGGCTGCATGTGAGGACTCATCGCTGTCTGCCAGGCCCCCGGAGGATTCAGACCGTGTGGACCCTTCCAGGTATCAGACAGCCTTCCGTTACCCTGGGAATGGGGATTGTGGTCTCCGCTGGGGGCACCTCCTCTGAGGAGGAAGAGAGGGGCAGAAGGGAGAGGAGGCCACGTGTCCCAATGCAGCTTCCAGGGGAGTGCCCTGTGGGAGGAGAGGCGCAGGCACAAGGGGCGCAGGGCCAGCAGGAAGTCCAAGGTAGGAGGGTCTGCAGAAGACACCACTATCCTGCTGCCAGGGTTTACAGGCAGCGGCTCCACCTCTCGAGGGAGTCTGTGACCTCCATTTGTCATATGGTCGGCCCTGGGATCAGCTCTGACTATGTGGGTGGACACCCCATGCCAATGGCTCTGAAGGTCACAGTGGCCCTCAACTTCTATGCCTCTGGCTCTTTCCAGGGGTCAGTGGAAATCTATGGAATGTCCCAATCAGCTATCCACACTTGCGTCAAGCTGGTGACAGAAGCCCTGTTCAGGCGGGTCATGACATTTATTCATTTCCGTATCGGTGAGGCCAGCCAGGCTGAGCGAGCCCAAGAGTTTCCAGCGATTGCTGGGCTCCCCCACATCCAGGGTGCCATCGACTGCACACATGTGGCCATCAAGGTGCCAGCAGGTCAGCCGGGTACCTTTGTCAACAGGAAGGGATTCCACTCCAAGACGCATAAGAGTCTGTGCAAGTACCTAGGCAGCTCCCCTGACATGTACCAGGTGCTGAGGCTATTCAGTGCTCCAGCTCGGCTGGATGGATGGCTGCTGGGTGGCAAGGGCTATCCATTAAAAAGGTGGCTTATAACAGGCCACAGATGATGAGTCCAGTGGTGAATCAGAAGAGGAGCATGGTGAGGAGAATGCTGAGGGCGTAGAGGCAGACCTCGGTAACCTGCAGGGAGACACGGACACCAGGGGCACCTTGATCCAATGCTCCTTCAGCTAGGCTACCAAAGATCTACTCCCACCTCATCCCAGGGCTGCCGCCTCCATCCCGGTGACCACCAAAGACCAGAGACAGAGCAGCGTTATAATAGGGGTCATGTCTCCACAAAGGCGGGAATTGAGAGAACCATAGGCCTTCTGAAGATGTGCTTCCGATGCCTGGACCATCCAGGGAGGGCGCTACAATACCCCCCAGAGCGGGTGTCACTGATAGTGGTTGCATGTTGCACTCTCCACAATCTGGCACTGGCAAGGGGGGACCCACTGGAGGAAGAGGATCTTGACGCAACTCTACAGGCCACAGAGGATGAGTCCAGTGTTGAGGCAGAAGAGAAGCATGGTGAGGAGAACGCTGAGGGCTTGGAGGCAGACCTCTGGATCCTTTAGGGAGGCAGGAACACCAGGGATGCCTTGATCCAACGCTCCTCAGCTAGGCTGCCAAAGATCTACTCCCACCTCTTGCCAGGGCTGTTGCCTCCATCCCGGGTGTCTGAAATGCCCCTGTCGTGTGAACCCAAAGTCCAACAGTGCCTGTGCAATAAAGTTCAGAGCCACTCACATCCAGCATTACACACTGGTGTACCCTGCACCAAAAATAAAATGTGAAGCATACTCAGGCCATCACAACAAAAGCAAATTTAATGTTATTGGTCACATTCAAATCACATTGACATGACCATTAGTGGTGTTCATTTCCACACCAGTAAACATATAAACCAAACATAACTGAACAGAAGATCACCCGTGAACAGTCCCGCTTGTGGTGCCTTAAACTTACACTTGCGAGTGCTACATCTTGGTGCCCACCCCTCTCCAACTCGCTGGCTGTGGCATTGGAGACAGCCACTGCTGTCTTGTTGGCCTTGAAGACCTTGGTGGTCGTCATCTGACCAGTGGAGTCTGTGCTGGCCCTGCCTCGGAGGGAGCGGCCAGTGTCATGGCTGGCATCTCCCCAGTCATCGCAGCCTCCATCAGATGCCAAAAGTCACTGGCAGAGGAGCTGCTGCCCTCATCCAGAGTGCCCTGAGAGGAGCCCGCAGAGATGACAAGCAGCTTATATGCCAACATGAGGTCACTCTGGGCCTCCCTGCTCACCATTGATGGACGGGCACCTAGCTGGGGTACTGGGTATCTCATCCATCTCCCACACGGAAACTGACCACTTGAGGTCATTGCCTGTGTGCAGCTTGCAGGTCTGAGCGCAACCCCAGGAATCCCTGATTCTGTCCCTTGAGCTGCCTCTTCACGAGAGTCGCCACTCTTTCAATGGAGGAGGCAGTGTGTTCGACCATGAGGGTCAGTGCAGTGCTTATGCTCTACATGGACTGCTCCACAATGGAGGCCATGGCACGCATACCCCCTTGGATCTCCATCAGATCTTCCCACACATCTCGCTGGACATCCAGCATCTGCCACCTAATGGATGACTCCAAATGCTCATCATCAGACTTCGACCCAGCATAGTCCTGGTCTCCAGCCGTCCTCTGACTGCCAGCGCCCTGGGCAATCTCTGCCTCTGCCTGCACCTCAAGTGAGTGTGAAGTGCCCTCACCAATGTGCACTAGCAATGTAGCCGATGATCTAATGCCCACTGAGGTGTGGTATCTGTGCTGGTGCCTGGTTCAGAGAGCGGGTGTGACGCAGGTGACAGTGATGTCTGGCGGTCCGATGGCATCAGGGGACCCACCCCTGGGTCCTGAGAGCGAGTGCGTGCTGGCAAATCTAAGGGAGAACAAGGACATGTCATTAGTTAAGGTCATCACCCTGTCACTGTGCATGCCAGGCACCCTGGTGAGACAATGGAGATCTGCATCATGGTGCCCTTGTCTTCCAACGATCGATGGGGATTCCAGGTTTGAGGCTCCCATCAATGAAGAGACTGCACTAGAGTGGTTGCACAAACTCTCACCTGTGTGCACTTACCTTCGTCTGGCACCCCCGCCTCTCCATGCCCAGTTACACGGGGAGCGTACCAGCTCTCCAGCTTAAGGGTGTCCTGCTTGAACCTGGTGAGCAGCAGCAGGCTGGGCAGGCCTCAACCTGTCCGCGACCTCTCCAATTGGTTGTGGCTTGTCTTCTCCTGAAAGGGCAGAGGAGCATTGATTAGTCCACTCTCTACCTGCAGCGCTATTGCAGCCTGGCCAACCCCAGCTGAGGAACACCTCACAGGGCACATCCCAGTCGTGGCCCTCGAGGCGCAAGGCACTCAGTCCAAGCAGCCAGGACTCACCCCCTTGGCCAGCTCCGGCGTCATTGACAGTTGGCACTCAGGCTCTAGCACCCTGAGCTCCACGGGGACGTGGCCACACTGTAACACTTCTGCACACTGACCCACGCCAACACGGTACTCACCCTTCCTGAGCGCAGCAGGTCATTGAACCTCTTGTGGCACTGCAGCTATGTGCACTGCACAGCCATGGCTGCTGACCTGGGCTGCCACCTCCTCCCAGGCTTTCTGCGTCAGGTTTGGCAGCCTCCTCCTCCTGTCCCTTCATGCGAGGGTGTGCCTCCTGGCAACCACCTCCTCCAGGAAGACTGTGAGGCACTTGTCCGAAAAGCGGGGGGGCCAAGTGCCCACCTGACCTCCCCTCCCGCCTGGCGTCTCCAGCCGCTGCCCAGGCCCTAAGCACCGTCTCTGCAACACAGACTGTATGCTTCTCCGCCGCCTGTGGCATTTTTAAACCGGCCGCTAGGTCGGCATTGGACCCAGCGCTTGACAGGCCCCCACCCAGCCTTTTCCAACCATTGGGAAGCCGGGCTTCATGCTGGGCGGGTCTTAATTGGCCAGTCAGCGTGAAATCGCAGTGGTGGGCCGATTGCAGTTGGAGGCCTCTCCCAGGTCCCGCCCGCCGAGCTGAAAGTTCAGCCCAGTCAGTGCCAAGAGACTGGAATCCACACAGACTGCGAGGTTTTCCAACCCGCATCCTCTGGCCTGCCTGTTGACTCAAGCAGTTCAGCACCACAGGGTTTGACTTTCAGTTCCTTGAAGCAAAGTGGTTTCAAATTCAGAAACAACGACTTTCACACAAAGGGAATGGCCAGCACCTGTTGTTAGACTCGGTTATAGATTGACAGAAATGCCCAAGAGTGCACACGCTGTAAACATTTATCAAGTTCATTTACATTATGTAGCGCTGCTTGTGTATTTGGAGCTACGAAATGAGAATAGATTGTATTTTACAACTAAAACAAATGTTGCCAGATCATGCTCTAACGCACACACTCACACATGCACACACGCACATGCACAATCGCACATGCACACACGCACACATACGCACATGTGTGCGCGTATGCACACATGCATGCACATACAGGTGCACACACATGCACACACACACAATGCACATGTACACACACACACACACACACACACGTGCACACACATGCACACATCTACGCACATGCAAACACACATGCGCACACACACACATGCACAAACAATGCACATGTACACACGCACATGCACACACAAATACGCACATGCATGCGCGCACTCACACTTGCACGCACATGCCGATGCGCACACATGCATATACGTAACACACATGCACACACACAGACGTGCAGACACACATGCACAAACACACACACCCACACACATGCACGCACACATGCACAGACACATAATGTACATGCACACACACACGTGCACACACACATGCACACACACGCACACATTCACGCACATGCATGCACACATGCACGCACATGCAGATGCACACACGCAAATATGCACGTGTGTGCGCACTCACACTTGCACGCACATGCCGATGCACATACATGGATACACGTAATGCACATGCACACACACACATGCAAAAAACACATGCACAAATACGCACACACCCACGCACATGCATGCTCACATGCCCACATGCACACACACAATGCACATGCACACAAGCACATGCACAATCACACACATACGCACATGCATGTGCACACGCACATTTGCACACACATGCAGATGCACACACACATAATGCACATGCACACACACACATGTGCACACACACATGCACATACACCCATGCACATGCATGCACACATGCACATACATGCAGATGCACATACATGCACACACACAACGCGCACACACACACACACATGCAGATGCACACACACAAATATGCACACATGCACACACACACACACATACATGCACATGCATACACAGACACATACACTAACTTCCTTTCTCTGCATGGACTCCACATGCACAGGCACACACACCCTTACTCCCTTATAGATACACATTTCACACACACAGCCATGCATACATGACCTCTCACACTGCACACAAAGATGGACATACACAAATACACTTCTGATCCTGTTATTCACTGACTCTACTGTCTCTAACAATCCCTTTCTGTTTCACATATTCCTAGCTATTTCCATTTAAACAAGGCAAAGCTGTTGAGAGCCTTCATAGAAACAGTGATAAACTCTTTTAACCAGGCTCCTCAGTTTATCAAGCTAGTTTATAAAAAAATCTTTGAGATTCATAAAGAAAGATACCAGTTAAAGGATAAAAGAATAAAACTACCATAAAGAGAATCTTCCTTATACACAATTCTTCAGAAATAAATTATTGCTGGGTGCCGTATCAGTGAGATATTCTGAGGGAATGTGATGTGCACTGAATCATTTCAAAAATAAATGGAATTTTGCAAAACTGTAAATAGTACAAAGCACTTTTGCCAGCTGGTCCTAGAAAAACACTTCTAGCAAATGGTCTGTGTAGAATTCTATACACAGATGAAGAATTCTGTAAATAATGGCAGTTCATCAAAAACTTCATATAAGCTGAGCAAAGAAACTGGAACTGGCTGAGAGGGTGGGAGGGTGAAGGAGCAAGTGAGCAGAGCAGAGAATGGAGAACGGAAGCAGGGATCGGAGAAGAGACCAGGGAATGGAAACTGGGAGCAGGGAATGGAGAGACGGGAACAGGGAATAGGGAGCGGAGAATGGGGAACATGGAGTGGGGAATGGGGAATAAAGAGCTGGAAACCGGGAGCAGAGACTTGAGCAAAAAAGAACTTTAAGATTGGAAGCTGGCTCTTATTATTTTCGAAAAGGATAAAAGCATTTGGGAAATAAGAACTAGCCAGAGGGCAGGTGGGAGGGATCAGATCACTGTAGGTTGGATGATTAATCCCTGTCATTTGGGGTTGATTCATGCCCATTGTCTGAAGAGAGATTACTTCTAATGCCTGTGGTAGACTAATCTATGCAGACTGTCGGAGAGAATCGCAGAATTGTTACAGCACAGAAGGAGGCCATTTGGCCCATCATGTCTACACTGGCTCTCCAAATGAGCAACTCACCCAGTTCTATTCTCCCGCCTTCTCCCTGTAACCCTGCACATTCTTCCATTTCAGTTAACGATCTAATTCCCTTCCGAATGCTTCAATTGAACCTGCCGCCACTATACTCTCATGCAAAGCATTCCAAACCCTAACCCTAACCCTAATTTTTTCCTCATGTTGCTTTTGCTTCTTTTATCAATTACTTTAAATCTGTGCCTTCTCATTCATGATCCTTTCACGAGTGGGAACAAGTGTCCGAACCCCTCATGATTTTGAAAACCTCTATCAAATCTCCTCTAAACTTTCTTTTCTCTAAGGAAAACAGTCCTATCTTTTCCAACCAATCTTCATAACTGAAGTTGCTCATCCCTGGAACCATCCTCGTGAATCTTTTCTGCACCCTCTCTAATGCCTTCACACTTCCTAAAGTGCGGTGTAAAAAATTTTTTAAAAATGAAGAGAGGAGTACATACCAATCATAGCACATTGATCTCTAAGGTATGGGCTGAATTCAGTAGATTAATGCCAATGGATTTCAGGCAGGTTGATCTCTGTACATGGATTCCTACCAATCGATGGTACAGAGACCCTTCACATTGTGGGTGAATTGAGCTCAACAGGTTACATGTAGATTGATATTTGCAGATCTAGTGCAGCCCAATCCTTAACAGACTGGAACTAGAGGAATGGATCAGAGATTGATGGATCTGCAAAGATTTAAAGTTGATTGATTGTTATAGATTGGGGGTAAGTCGCTCCATACATTTTGGAAATATTAAGGACAGACTGAGCTCCGCTAATTGAATAGGAGTAGATTGCACCCTGGGGCTTGGAGTTTTCTCTCACTTTATTAAGGGGTTTGGAAGAATTTCTGCAGACTGGGTTTTCGATGAATCCTTGCAGATTGGAAGCAGATGGGTTCCGATAAATTAGGTGTCCATCTCCTCAGATCCAGCTCCACCTGTCCCACCCCCCCTTAAACAGCTTATATTTCACCACATTTCTATTTCTCTTTAGTTATGTTGAAGAGTCGTATGGACTCGAAACGTTAACCCTGTCTTCCTCTCCGCAGATGCTGTCAGACCTGCTGAGTTTTTCCAGCAATTTTTGTTTTTGTTTCAGATTTCCAGCATCCGCAGTATTTTGCTTTTATCCTCAGATTAAGGGTTTGGAATGGCCCTGCTATTGAAGTAGGGTGAATCCAGGTAGATTGGAGGTGGATTGGCCTCTGAGCATTGGAATTAAATTGACTTTCAAAAATTGGGAGTGCAAATTAGGAAATTGAACCAGACCCAGGCTGACTGTGAGTCATGGAGTCCTGCACATTGGGTGGGTAAATTATACATGCTGATATAAGGATGTAGGATGATTTTTTTTCACCAAAGGAAATAGGAATTGTTTTAAAAGGGTGGGACATGACTTCATTCATCCCCCTTTAGATTTCATACAGGAAAATGTATGGGAAAGGATAAGGTCTGATCTTAAACTAAGTCTCAGCACAAAGTCCAGGCATATGAACTATTTTTAAAAATTATATGCCTTTGTCTAAGATATCAGGTCGTGTGTTACTACACAATCAGCTTTCCCTGAATATTAACTGATATCAGCTTCTGCTCAGTAATAATGACAGAGCGGTGATGTCAAGTGTTGGCTGGAGATTATTGACTGAAGAGAATGTGTGCAGTCGTGTGTGGCACCATGCATTAATGTCCTGGAGTTTGTGTGTTTACATTCAGGAATTTAGTAGTGTGTGTGTCTCTCCATAAATGATGAAGTTTGGAGAATTTGTTTTATTCAGAGGGTTATTACATCATGGAAACACTGAGGGGCGCAGAATCCATAATAACATTTTAAAGGATATGGATAAAAATGTGGATAAGTAAAGGAAATGGAGAAAAGGGCATGAGGATGGACCTATCTTTCAGTGAATTATCCAGAGACACAAACAGCCTTGTATACTGGACACTGATTGGAAAAAAAAATTTGCGGCTTTGCACACTGACCACGCATGTGTGTGTGGGTGGGTGGGTGTGCACGTGTGAGTGCATGTGTGTATGTGGGTGTGTGTATGTTTGTGTGTGCGTCTATATTGGCATGTTTATGTGTGTGCATGCCTTTGGGTGAGTTGGTGTGTGCGTGCGCGTGTGTGTGTTTGTGTGTGCGCGTGTGCGTGCGCTTGTGTGTGTGTGCACACGTGTGTGTGCGTGCGTGCGCATGTGTGTGCGTGCGCATGTGTGTGTGCGTGCGCACGTGTGTGTGTGCGTGCGCACGTGTGTGTGTGTGTGTGTGCGTGTGCACGTGTGTGTGTGTGTGTGTGTGTGTGTGTGTGTGCATGTGTGTGTGCGTGCGCACTGTGTGTGTGTGTGTGGGTGGGGGGGAGGGGGGGAGGGGTGGGGGGGGTGGAATTTTCCGTGTCCGCTGGCGTCGGGCGTGTTCGGTGGTGTGAGCAGACAAGGTGGCGAAGGCCAAAATTCGGTTTCACAACGTCGTGAAACCAGTTTGCAATCTTCCGCTCTGCCCGTCAACAGCGGGCCACATTTCCCACTGTCGGACATCGGAGCCTCATTGTAATACATCTGCATATCATTATAAGGCCAGCTCACTGGACTCACACCCCCACGCTGGATCACCCACCCATGTCGATGGGAAAACACGCTAGTGCAGAACATGTCTTGACAAGTGTGAGGTGCAGAAGTTAGGACTTACTGTCATGGCCTTTCTCACATCACGGACACTCAAGGAGCAGAGATACTGGAGGCGGACAGCAACGGGACCCTGGCGGAACACGCATGGAATGCTGGGTGAATTCTCATGGACTTGGCTCCACCGCAAAGCAGCTCACGCAAGTTGGAAAGTCACCATTGAGGGTCTGCTCACAACGGATAATCATCGAAGGGGTGGACAGGAAGGACCAGCTGTGTTTGGGAGAGGCAGATGTAGGAGAGGAAGGTCCAGGATTGACTGGGAGAGGGAAGAGGCGTTGGGGGAGGTGGGGGTCGGTGGCTGAGGTTGGAAGGAGGGGAATGAAGGTGCTGGTTGGGGGATGATGTTGGGAGGGAACAAAAGTGTCATTGGAGGGGTGAGGTTGGGAAGGGGGAGTGATTATGGGGGGGGGAGGGGGTAACAAGGGAGAATACGGCAACTGGGGAGGGATGTGTAAAGGGGGGGAAATGAGTTTGAAGTCTGGGGGAGGAGTCCAGAGAGAGGAAGGAGTCCAGGGAAAGAAGGAGTCCTGGGGGAGGAAGGAGTGCGGAGAGGGAAGGAGTCCAGAGGGGAGGAAGGAGGGTGGAGAGGGAAGGAGTAAGGGTGGAGGAAGAAATAGGGGTGGAGGAAGGAGTTGGGAAGAGGGAGAAGTAAGGCTGGAGGAAGGAGTAAGGGTGTCTGGTGAGCACACTGAGGATGAGCATGGTAGGGGAGAATGGTGAGAATGGCTGAGGGCAGAGTGAGGCAGTAGGATGGGAGGGTGAAGGTACATCGTAGTGGTAGAAGAGATGGTGAGGGTGGTTGGCGGAGCTCGGAGGCAGACACGGACCCTGGGGGTGGGAAGGAGGAGGTCGGGGAGGTGAATGTGGAGGGGGGTGGGATTCTTGGGAAGGCAGGGAATGTGCAAGTTCACCTGGACATCCCCGAAAAAAAAGGGTTGTGACTGGTAGGTGGCAATGGGGAGGTGGAAGGTGATGCTGGGGGGGGGGTCTACAGTGATGGGGAAGGCTAAATGGGTGACTGGAGGAGGGGAATGGATGGGGAGTACAGGAAAAAATGTAGCAGGATGATGCTTGTCAAATCGATAGTGAAATGAGAGTCGTGGTGGATAAGATCAGGTGCTGCATGGGAGTGAGGTCAGTGGGTGGGCGGAGCCTTGTGTGGGCGGGATCAGGTGCTGCATGGGAGTGAGATCAGTGGGTGGGCGGAGCCTCGTGTGGGCGGGATCAGGTGCTGCATGGGAGTGTGGTCAGTGGGTGGGCGGAGCCTCGTGGTGGGCGGGATCAGGTGCTGCGAGGGAGTGAGGTCAGTGGGTGGGCGGAGCCTCGTGGTGGGCGGGATCAGGTGCTGCATGGGAGTGAGGTCAGTGGGTGGGCGGAGATACAGGGTCAGCTCGGATGGACACGGAAAGAGAGCCCCAGCCGGCAGTATTGAGAATGCTCAGGACAGTGAGGGGTGAGTGGGATGGAGGAAGGATCCGTGTGTGTGGGAGAGGCTGGCACGAGGCTCCGAAAGGCCCAGCCACACACACACTCCTCCCCCCAGAATCACTTGTAGGCTGGCTGTGTGCAGCTGAAATGCTAGCGTGGGGAGGGGTGAGTGGGTGCTCGGGGAGGACTTGCAAAGCCTGTCAATTAAGCTGAAAGGCAACATTACACATTATTCAGTGAAAGTGAATATATTTCCAAATTGTAAAGTGACAAAATGTGTTCACCCATGTGACCAACTGTGATCAGAATTTCTTAACTTTTGAACGCTTTAGACTTCTAGGTGCTGCCCTGACATCCGCGCAGGGGTGGAGAAAGCCTGTGCAATTGTTGGCCCTGTTGCCTCTGATGCCTTCGGCGTGGGTCCTCTGGACAGCTGAGGCCTTGGGGGCCCGGCTTGCTTTGGCTGTTCTCCTGTCGGCGAACTGCTCCCTCTGTGGTGACAGAGGACATGGTTGAGGGGTTCACAGGCAAAAGAGACTCGGAGGGAGAGGGCAGCCTCTGAGATTCCTGAGTGGGTGAATGAGAGCCCGCCCACCATCGAAACGCCTTGTTTCCCCGGAATGCACAATTAATGAGGCAGGATTGGGACGATACAGCGCGAAAGCCCACCATTGTGGCCAGCAGAGTGTGTGGTGTGTGGTGTGTGTGTGTGGTGTGTGTGTGTGTGTGTGTGTGTGTGTGGTGTGTGTGGTGTGTGTGTGTGTGTGTGTGTGGTGTGTGTGTGTGTGTGTGTGTGTGTGTGGTGTGTGTGTGTGTGTGTGTGGTGTGTGTGTGTGTGTGTGTGGTGTGTGTGTGTGGCCTGTGTGTGTGTGTTTGTGTTTGTTTATGGAATACATGCCTGTTTACATAAAAGTTCAGTAATTACCATTGGGGATATTCATGGATGAAATCTTACAGCCGTTCCATTACATTCCTTTGGTAATTAATTTGACAAAAGGAATGCTGCACAAATACATGAAGTGCTCGTTCACTAATATATTTCAGGCAAAGAGGGTTGAATGTATGCTTATATTTAAATCTTGCGTTATACATTTATAGAGATTAGGTGTGTCTGTGCACAGACATGCATTAGTGTTTAGTTGTTAACTTGGTGTGCGTGAAACACAGGAATACATGTTTTGTCTTTCGAATAGTTCAACAGCCTGATATATTCTTTTGCCCACAGGCATCTCTGCAGACCCTGTCACAACCGAGAGAAGGCAAAGCGCCTTGGCCAGTATATCTGTCAGAAATGCCACCTCATCATTGATGAGCTGCCACTAATGTACAAGAGTGATGCTTATCACGCTGATCATTTCAACTGTACCCACTGTGGGTGAGTAGGAATAACAACTCAATTACTATGTAACAGTATCTATTGACTGTGGACCATTTAGAATACACACCAATTGTTACTCTTTATACACATTGTGGATCAGGTGCCGCCAGGCAATGACCAAATCCAACAAGAGAGAATCTAACCATCTTCCCTTGACATTCAATGACATTACCATCACTGAATCCCCCTCAATCAACATCCTGGGAGTTACCATTGACCAGAAACTGAACTGGACCAGCCATATAAATACTGTGGCTACAAAAGCAGGTCAAAGGCTGGGAATTCTACAGTGAGTAACTCACCTCCTGACTCCCCAAAGCCCGTCCCCCCATCTCTCCACTTGCCTGGATGAGTGCAGCTCCAAGAAGCTCGACACCATCCAGGACAAAGCAGCCTGCTTGATCCACGTCCTATCCACCATCTTCAACCTTCAGTCCCTCCGCCACCAGCCCACAGTAGCAGCAGTGTGCACCATCTACAAGATGCACTGCAGCAATTCACCAAAGCTTCTTCAGCAACACCTTCCAAACCTGCAACCTCTACCATCTAGAAGGGCAAGGGCAGCAGATACAACAGAATACCACTGGCTGCAAATTCCCCACTGTGGGTCAGATATGACCCCCCGTTAATTATTAATTACAATCAGTATCCACAATGATTAAGTTGATGAAATGGCCTGTTCCCTGTTTGTGCGGGACTGCACTGACTGTTTCCATGAATCCCGATTTTAAGTACAATTACCAATAGTGTCCATTTTCTGACTCAACTTTTGGTCTGCACTACCCAATCCCTTCAATTCCAAACTCTCCTGTGTGTTTTATTGTTGAGCTAGCAGTATTGAGTCACAAGTTGCTTAATTGGCCATGTGGCTTCCTTTTATGCCATAATTTCTGAATGGATGATATATATATATTATTTTTAAAATTATATATATATATATAAAAAGTTTGAAGCTGTTTGAGATGTCACTGAGCCTATGTCTGACAATTTTCAGGAAGGAGCTGACAGCTGAGGCTCGAGAGCTGAAAGGGGAACTCTACTGTCTCCCCTGCCATGACAAAATGGGCATCCCAATCTGCGGAGCGTGTCGTCGACCTATTGAAGGGCGAGTGGTGAATGCTTTGGGGAAACAGTGGCATGTTGAGGTGGGTACTCCATATCAAATAGTGTCAGTGAACTCCAGGAATGCACCTGAGCACAATTTAAGGGAGACAGTGGCATAGTGGCAATGTCACTGGGCTGGTAATCCAGAGACCCATCTGGGGACATGGGCTCAAATCCCACCATGACTGGTAGAAGTAGAATTCAGTTAATAAATCTAGACTCAAATACAAATCTAGTCTCAGTAATGGTGAGCATGATAATTATCATCAATTGATAGGAGGAAAATCCCATCTGGTTCACTAATGCCCTTTAGGGAGGGGAGTCTTCTGGCCTACATATGACTCCAGACCCTCCAGCAATGGACTCTTAACTGCCCTCTGAAATATATGGCCTGGTGAGACACTCAGTTTAAGGGCAATTAGAGATGGGCAACAAATGCTGGCTGAATAAATAATGGAAAAAAAAATTGTAAAAGGGAATCACCAGAGAATAGGCCTGGTGAGTGACTCCATCACTCTCCTTGATTGCTGCCTCAGGCTGAACCAGACTGTTCTATTTGTCTCTCAGATGAGTTTCTAACTGCATTTCTGCACCATTACTAAGACCACCTACTACCACCTCTGTAACATTAGTTGTCTCTGCTGCTGAAATGCTCATCCACACCTTTGTTTCTTCTAGTCTCAACTATTGCACCGCACGCCTGGCTGCCCTCCCATTTCTCACCTTCCATAAGCTTGAGCTCATCCAAATCCCTGCTGCCTGCTATTCTCAGCTGTACCAAGTCCCAATCACCCATCAGCCCTTTGCTCACTTACCTGTCCTGGCTCTCCATCCGGCAATGCCTCAATCTGAAAATTTATAGCTTTGTTTTCAAATCCCTCCAGGCTTTGCCTCTCGCTATCTCTATAATCCCCACCTGGCTTACAATCCTCTGATCCTGACCTCTTAAGCATCCCTGACTTTAACTGCTCCAACATTGGTAGCTGCCTAGGCCCTAGACTCTGGAATTCCCTCCCTAAACCTCTCTTAAAGCCTTTCTTAAAACCAACCTTTCCAACCAAACTTTTAGTCATTCGTCCAATCTCTGATATGGGCTCGATTTAGTCTAATAACACTCCTGTGATGCCCCATGGGACATTTTACGATGTTGCAGGTACTATACAGATGTAAATTGTTGAAGTAGTTCATGTCTATGTAAGCAGTGTGCACCAATTGCAATTGCTAGATGCTTTTAGCCATTGTGTTAATCACACTGGGAGTCTTCCATGATCAATAATGAACCAACGCTTAATAAAAGGAAAGTTTACGAAAGGGACTCTGAAAAATATCTTGATGCCTGTTGCCTCCCTGAACTTTGCACAGTTTCGGAAGAGGCAAGTGTGTCAAGCACTAAGACAAGTGTGAAGAAGGGCCTGACAAACTTAAGGTCTGGAGTAAGTAAAAGCCACTTAGCCCATCATGGGATAGTCCATGCAGGATTCCTCTGTGTGAACAGCCCCCTCCCCATGTCTGTTCATTCCATACTTGTGGACACACATGGCCACATATGACGCACTCCCAATGAATGTTTGGCAAGGAAGAAGGATCAGGCCCAGGTCCAAGGAAATTCCTGGTCTATTTATTCGAGATACTGAAGAGGAGGGATAGGGATACCAAGGGCTGGATGGTCCATTCACCAGGGGGTTAGCATCAAGGTGACACACAAGAAGCTGCTACTAACACGTCTCCTTTTGGAGGTCTAATTACATTTGTACGGTGAGCTTAGTAGCAGTAATGCTGCTCATCAGGTTACTGCCACAGTGCAGAAGCATTTCTGCAGTCCTTAAAGTGCTGCAGCTCCTTAATTGGGAGTATTTTACTTGATCTGGAGCTATGCTCAGTGCACGTTCCTCATGCTGTGGGGAGGAAGACCTCGTCTGGACTATAGGAGGAAACTCTAAGGCCAATCGAACCAGTTCCAGGGCCCCTCCTTCCAATGAGAGATTGCTGAGCCATTACTGCCCCTTCCTGCACCTTCCACATGGAAGGGTAGTAACTGGCATGGAAGCAAGGAAAATCCGCTCCAACTCTTTGATACCTGCCATGTGGCAGGCTGGGAAAGAGCACTGGTCTTGCATGAGAAGGAAAAGGGAAATCCCATTCGGGATGGTCAGGTTACAGTAGACATCACTGCCTGAGTGCCCCCACCTTCCCTGTTGCAATCCAAGGCATATCTCCCACCGGTGAGAAGGACAAGGTCAGTAGGTATTAGGGAATACCATCACCTTCACTTCACCCACCATCCTGACTTGGAAATATATCGCCGTTCCTTCCCTGTCGCTGGTTCAAAATCCTGGAACTCCCTCCCTAACAGCACTGTGGGTGTACCTACACCACGTGGACTGCAGCGGTTCAAGAAGGCAGCTCACCGCCACCCTCCCAAGGGCAACTAGAGATGGGCAATAAATGCTGGCCTAACCAGTAACACTCACATCCTGAGAATGACTGTATATAAAATCCTGCCTTATTTTAATGACTTTGTTTCTGTTCCGTCTCCTGCAGCATTTTGTTTGTGCAAAATGTGAGAAGCCATTTCTGGGACATCATCACTTTGAGCGGAAAGGACTGGCCTATTGTGAGAAACATTACAACCAGGTACTTACTGGACATATACATACTATCTTTCACTTGTTTAAAATTGTGCTGTAGGATTGTTATTGAATCTTCTACAGACTGTTACTGAAGGGTGGTTCTGGTACTAACTGTATTACTGTTATTACTAGCAAGTTATATTGTGCAGTATCATGAATGTTGCATGTGTTACAGGATCATAGGCCATTCAGCCCTTCGAGCCTGTTCAGCCATTGAATGTAATCATTGCTGATCTGAAACTTAACTCCATCCACCCACCTTGGCTCCATATCCCTTTACACCCCCAGGTCTGGCAAAAATCCATCAATCTCAGGCTGGAAATTATTAACTAAACTAGCGTCGCCTGCTTTTTGGCAGAGAGTGCTCCACTCTTTGCGTAAAGAAACGTTTCATGACGTCTCTTCTGAGTGTTTTGACTTGGACTTTAAAGTTAAGTACCTAGTCCTATACTCCTGTCAGCAGAAACCGTTTCTCTCCATCTATCCTATCAAATCATTTCAAAACTCTAAACCCAATTACCCCTTCATCTTTTATATTCCAGAGAATACAGGACTGTTTTATGTAATCTCTCCACATAATCTAATCTTTGGAGTCCTGGTAACGTTCTGGTCAATCTGCACTGCAGTCCTTCCAAGACCAATATATCCATTGCAAGGTGCGGTGCCCAGAACTGTCTACATCACGCCAGATGTGGTCTAGCCAGAGCTTTATATAATTGATGGAAAACATCCTCTCCTTTAAATTCTAGCCGTCTCTATAAAGGCTAACATCCATAAGCCTTTCCGATTATTTTCGTACCTGATTACTACAATTTAGTGATGATAATATCACTTTGTAATATTTTGAACCTTGTATTACTGACAGGGCATTCATTGATGCACAGCATTGCCAGGTTAGCTGTGTTACCAGCTGTTAGTATGAGTGTAATATTGGTTTGTGGTCCTGTTAATGTCATTGATCTGGTATCCTTGTTGACTGTAGCTAGATATCTCTGAATGTCATGTGCTATGCAGCTACTCAATCTGATGCATTCTATTGACTGATATCATCCATATTTGCTGATTGTTACTATGTGGATTATTAATTGCTACTGATACTATTATTGGGTTACTGCCTAGGGTTGACTCCTGTTGACTATTACTGATACTGCTGTTGACTGTTATTGAGTTTTACTGATTGTTTCGGACTGTATTGAATTTTATTGATTGATAACAGCTATTATTGACCGTTACCATTGGTGATTGATGATGCCTGTTCTTGGCCTGGTTGATAGTATTCTTGCCTCTCAGCCAGAAGGTTGTGGGTTCAAGCCCCACTTCAGGGCTTGAGCACTTAGTCCATTAGTGCAGAACCATGGGGGTGCAGCTTTGTTGAAGAATTGAACTTGTCCATTATCAATTACTTCATTTAGCCTGATTTCCTTACTTAGACTGCTCCTTCTCTGTTGGGTGCACTCAAACATCTTATCCCAGATCTTTGATTCAGGTCCTCCAAACATTCACCTGTGATCAAGGGGGTTTAGATCCTGTTTGGTGATGTCATTTTCTTGCTTCTACCTTAGACCCCAGTCACCTTCCCAGGTTCAATTTTAATCTCCCATTAAAGCACCAATCAGTAGTAGTTTGGTTCAAAGGATCATTCATATTTTTGTTTATTTTGCTGAATATTTCTTGGATATTTTTTTAAAAATCATGCATATTGTCCACTCGGTAGCTAGTTCTTCTATTTCTTCACATCACCAGCTCCTCCACTTCAGATGGTGATATATTTGGCTTCAATGGGTTGAGTGGCCTCCCTGCTCTGCAAGGCCTCAATGAGTCTATTCTGCCGGAGCCCACTTTATCTGTTATATGTCATACAGATTCCAGAGGGAAGTCTTGTTGCAAGACAAAGGATGTTAATTACCTTTAACACAACAGTTTCCCCACTCCTCCCCAGCCTGTCTCAACACCAGGATTCAGGTCTGATTGGACTGATATTGTTTGTATTTGAAGTGCAACATTACTACATGTCCTCTGCCATGGGGGACGCTATCTGCAGGCAGCCATCTTACATTCAGTTCAATAAAGTCATTCCCTTAAGAAACACTACAGCCTTGGAGCTCCTAACAGATATTGTTGGACAGCCAGGACTTATCAATGTTCAATAATCCCAGCTCTCCTCTCTAAATATCTGTTTTTCTCCCCCTGATTACAATCTTGAGAATGGCCCCTGCATCCTGGCATCTGAACAGTTCAGAATTTGTCACTAAGTAAGCTGTTCCCTATTAGTATTGTTATTTTATTCCCAGAACCACCATCTCTGAAATATTACATTCCAAAAGTCTCTAACATTATCTTTAACTGAAAGCTGTTCTCCCTTATCCAAATCAGCTTTCTGTTCCAGTCTTACTTTATACACAGTGTTATTCAGGAACCACCTAGATCGTGCTGCTTATTGTAATTGTGTTTAATTATCCCCTGTTCTTAAATGGAAAACCTGCTGGTTAAGTGTTCACTCTCATTGAGTGCTTGAGTAGTAGTCTGTATCCAATCGATTCTGTTGTAGGAAACAAGTGTTTGCCAGGCTTGGTGATTTTATAGCAGTGGCAGGGGTTATTCCCAGTTACTCTCAGGGGTAACTCTCTCTCCTTGAGTGCTCTGTCTCAGAGGGACACTGAATGAGTTAAAGCTGAGCCCTATGAGGGTAAACCTGACTCCACCCTGTAGCCAATATTTATCTCTCAATCGTTATCATTTTGCTGTTTGTGGATGTTTGCTGAGTGTAAAGTCACTGCCGCAATTCCTACTTGACAACCAGGACTATGCTTCATTAAGTACTTTGTTGGATGTAAGGCACTTTGAACTGTCCAGTGTTCATGAAAAGTGCTATATAAATGCAAGTCTTTCTTTCTGCGACCTTATAAAAGGCATAGGACATCTGGTAACAAAACGTGTGGATCATCCCACAGAGGGTCTAAAATGTAGGTGATAAATAACCATGCAAATTAAATCCTGAAGATTAAAATTCAATACAAAACATAATATAGAGATCAGGAGACTACCTGGAGAGGAAGGAGTCTGGCGATGTGATACATAAGGCATCACAACTGCAGAGATGGACCGGCCTGTCTGATGTTTTCATATGCTTGCTTGTTTATTCATTAGCCACTACAAAAAACAGTTGTTCCTCAGTAAATATTCCAACAAAGCCAAAGATCTGACACTAGAAGCAAAAAATTAAAAAGACACTGCCTGTGGATGTGAAGTGTTTCATTCTGTGAAAGGCGGATGTAACCCAGCTTCAACACAACAACACACAGATGCTGGCTTTGACCAAATGTCAAGAAACTTGGCGGAATTGAAAAGAAAATGATTTGGATCTCAATTCTCACCAACTGAAAGTAGGATATTGTCCAGTGATTGTAAATTTGTAATTCTCTAAAGTCCCATTATATTTCCCAGTGCAGAAACACGCAAGTGGTTCAAAGTATAACAACGAGTTGAAGAGTTCCAAAACTGAAGATTGTATCCTTAGCAAAAGGAGGTCTGTTAAAACAGACAGAAACCATTAACTACATTATCACGACAGTTTCCTACATAAGTTAGAATTTTAGCTTGTTCATCACATTTGAAGTGAAAAGTGGAGTTTCTCAGCCCTGTCCCATGCACACCCGATATATGAGACAGGGCAAGAATGCCTGAAATATTCCAAGATTTCGGGGTCAAGTTGAAATGTTAAGTTGAAATGAAATGTATTAAGTTTGTTTTCTTAGATTTTGATCATGTTCACATTCCCCTGATACTGACATTGTTATTCATATGTTATTCATATTACTCACTGTAATGTTACTGTAATGTCATTCAGTGTAATCTTACTCAGTGTAATATTACTTACTCACTAATATTACTCGCTGTAATGTTACTGTAATGTTACTTAGTGTAATATTACTCACTAATATTCACAGTAATGTTACTGAGTGTAATGTTACTCAGTGTAATGTTACTCTAATATTACTCACAGTTATGTTACTCAGTGTAATGTTACTCAGTGCAATATTACTTACTGTAATATTACAGAAATGTTACTCAGTATAATGTTACTCAGTGTAATATTACTCAGTGTAATATTACTCACAGTAATGTTACCCAGTGTAATGTTACCCAGTGTAATGTTACCCAGTGTAATGTTACCCAGCGTAATGTTACTCAGTGTAATATTACTGTAATATTACTTAGTGTAATGTTACTTAGTGTAATGTTACTTAGTGTAATGTTACTTAGTGTAATGTTACTTAGTGTAGTGTTACTCAGTGTAATACTACTCACTGTAATATTACTGACAGTTACTCGGTGTATTGTTACTCAGTGTACTGTTACTCTCTGTAATGTTAGTCAGTGTAATGTTACTCTCTGTAATATTACTCACAGTAATGTTACTCAGTATAATGTTACTCAGTGTAATGGTATAATGTTTCACTGTTATTCAGTAAAGTTACTCACCGGAATACTGTATTGCTGATTGAGCCGATGCTTTTAATAGTGAACTGTCCCCAGAGTCGTATTAGTTTCTAAGATTTTCATCCGTTGTCTGTTTTGTTTCTGCAGCTGTTTGGAGATGTTTGTTATCACTGTAACCATGTGATTGAGGGAGATGGTAAGTGCATCCTTCAGATTCAGTGCACCTACGTGAATTGTTCTGTGAATCTATCTGTTGACACAAATAGATAATAATTCTTTTGAACACTGTCTTCTAGTCACGTAATGATTTCACTGTGATGGTAGTCTTCATCCCTAACTGTTTCCATTACCCTCCTTGTTTTTCTTTATTCTTTAATGTGATGTGCGCATCACTGGCAAGGCCAGCATTTGGTGCCCATCCCTAATTGCCCTTGAACTGAGTGGCTTGCTAGGCCATTGAGAGTGCAATTAAGAGCCAACCACACTGCTGTGGGTCTGGAGTCACATGTAGGCCAGACCAGGTAAAGATGTTAGATTTCCCTCCCTAAAGGGAACTAGATGGGTTTTTAACAACAATCAATGATAGTTGATGATCATGATCACCATCACTGAGAGCAGCTTTATATTCCAAATTTATTAATTGAATTTAAATTCCACCCAGCTACTGTGGTGGGTTTGAACCCGTGCCCCCAGAGTATTAGCCCGGGCCTCTGGATTACGAGTCCAGTGACATTACCACTACATCACTGTCTCCCATTCTCTGTTCCTATTCCCTTTCTGGGAAACCACTCGATCGCCACCACCCAACCAACCCCGCCCCCACCCCCACCCCATCCCAGTGTGAAAAAAACAGCCATTCACCGCAACTGTTTTTTACCCTAGAATGACTATAACACAGAAGGAGGCCATCCAGCCCATCACGTCTGTGCTGACTTGCTGCAGAAGTAATTCACGTAGTGCCACTTCCCAGTCTTTTCCCTGTAGCCCTGCAGTTCTTTCCTAATGATCCAATTCCCTTTTCAATGTCAGGATTGAATCTGCCTCCACCACGCTCTCAGGCACCGCATTCCAGATCCTAATCACCCATGTCGAGAAAAGATTGTCCTCATGTCGCTATAGCTTCTTTTGCCAATTAGCTGCGCCCTCTGACTCTCAGCCCTTCCACCAGTGCGAACAGTTTCTCGTTATCTCCTCCTTCCAGACCCCTCATGATTTTGAATATCTCTATCAAATCTCCTCTCAACCTTCTCTTCCCCTAGGAGAACAATCCCAGCTTCTCCAACCTATCTGCATAACTGAAGTTCCTCATCCCTGGAACTGTTCTTGTGAAACTTTTCTGGACCCTCTCTAATGCCTTCACATCCTTCCTATAGTGTGGTGCGCATGACTGGACACCATATTCCAGTTGAGACCAAACTAATGTTTTACACAAGACAAAGGCAAACACTGCAGATGTTGGAAATCTGAAACAAAGCCAGAAAATGCTAGAAACACTCAACATATCTGGCAGCATCCGGGGAGAAAGAAACAGAGTCAATGCCTCAGGTTGTGACCCCTCATCAGAATAGCTCTCTGCTTTTGTACTCTATGCCCCTATTTATAAAGCTCAGAATCCCGTATGTGTTATTAGCCACTCATGTTATATCATCTCAAATTTTAATCCCCACTTAATGGTTGATTTCACTGAATGGTCATCCCTATTTCCAGGGTGCGACACTCTAACTGCAACACAATTTCAATACACCACTAAATACAGTAACACATTGGTCAGTAATTACTCAATCAAACTGATAACTTTGCTCCTATCCTTAGCCTCTTTTGTATCCATGCTGCCATTGCCTCTTTTATCCCATGGATTTCAATTTTGCCAACAAGTTTGATATGCGTTACTTTATCAAACACCTTTTTGAAAGCCCAGATCCATAACATCAACTGCACTGCCCCTATCCATCCTCCCTATAACCTCAACGAAAAGCTCAAATTAATCAAACACAATTCCTCCTTAACAATCTGTGCTGCCTTTTATTTTATCAGTCTGTGATTGTCCAAGTGGCTGTTCGTTTTGCCCTGGATTTTTGTTTCTAAAAGCTCCCCTATCACTGACATTAAACTAACTGGCCTGTAACTGCCAGCTTTATCCTTCTTCACTTTGTTTGAACAAGGCTGCAACAATTCTCCAGTCCTCTGGCACCTCCCGTGTATCTGAGGAGGATTGGAAGATTATGGCCATATCCTCCGCAATTTCCACCCTTACTTCCCTCAGCATTCCGGGATGCATCCCATCTGCACAGAGTGATTTATCCACTTAAGCTGCTGCTAGTCTTTCTTTTACCTCCTCTTTATCTCACCCAGTTTTTGGTATCCTTGTTGTTACCATAGCTCTAGAAAATTCCTCTTCCTTGGTAGACACTGATACATTGAACTCATTTAGTACCTCAACCAAGCCTTCTGCCTCCATTGATAGACCTCCATTATGGTACCTAATGAGTCTTAGCACTCCACTGGCAACCCTTTCACTGTTAATCTGTCAACAGAAGATCTTTGGATTCCCTGTTATCTTAGCCACCAATCTAATCTTGTGCTGTCTCTTTGCCCCTCTTATTTCCTGATTTACCTTTCCTCTGTATTTTTTATATTTAACTTGAATCTCCCTTGTGCGATCAACCTGACATCTGTCATACATCCCCTTGTAAGCTCACTCTATTGGGGAGCTCTGGATTTGGTTGCCTACTAATTCCCCTCACCCCACTCCACCCTCTCGTGTGAATGGACCTAGGCTATACCTTAATTTTCTCCTCTTTAAATGCTGCGTACTGTTATATTTCTGCCTGCCAGTTTTTGATCCCAGTTTACCTGGGCCAGATTCCTCCTCAGTTTACTGAAATTAGTCCTCCTCCAGTTCAGTATTTTAATTTTAGATTTCTCCGTGTCCTACTCCACAACTAATTTAAACCTTATGATACTATGATAACTATTCCTGAAGTGCTTCAATGGCTGTTTCAATAGAATTGAAGCTATAAACTGAACTGTGAATAACTTAATGCACAGAATTCCCCAACACGTGAGCTTCAATGCAATGATTGTGTAATGTGTTAAGTTTCATGGATAATTGTTTACTGCAGTATGCAAAGGGTTAAACATGCTTATTTTCCAGCTCCTTTATGTATTTGAGTCAAACACCTCCTGCCACAGTGAATTGGCACATTCCTCACTTATCACTGGCAGCCATTGGGGCAAATGGCATTGATAATTTACCATCACCATAGGAGTTCATTACAAAGGCACTGCTTATAATGTATTAAACTTGCTAATTGTTTCGGGGACGCCAGTAAGTTCTTACCCTGATTTACCTGTTTAAAAAGATCTGCTGATTTCAGGCAAAGTTGGGTCCTCAAATAACTTCGACTAGCATTCACATCTGGGCCTGAATTCTTCCCTCCTCCGCCGGGCCTGGGAGTGGACAGTAAACGGGCCCCCTGACCGCGATTTCTCGCTGACTGGCCAATGAACAGACCGGATTTCGCGGCCAGCTGGGTCGGGCATGCACCCGCCCACGCGACATAAAATTCTGTCCCCGGTCAAGCGCTTGTGCCTCAGTGATGAGACTCTGGGTGCAACTGATAATAATAAAAATAAGGAGGGCCATCTTGAAGTGGCACTTTCCTGTTTTAAAAATATACTTTACCTCATAAAGTGGGGATGTTGTGCTAATGTCAACACGCCCGTTATAAATGGTGGGGATTGTGTCCTTTAAAATTGGCTACATCTGAGCCTAAATAAAAACAGAAAATGGTGGAGAAACTTAGCAGGCCTGGCAGCTGTGCAGATTCTGACCTTGGTTAAGTCTCACCATGTCCCAGTCCCAGTATTGAGAATTGATGTGGAAACCAACAGACACAGCTTTAATTAAATGCACTGACCCCAGCACCTCCACCCCGCCACCGCACACCCCCCTCCACCCTCCAACCACCAGACTCAGGTTCTGTAGAAGACACACAGACTCGAAACGTTAACTCTGTTTCTCTCTCCACAGATGCTGCCAGACCGACTGAGATTTTCCAGCATTTTCTGATTTTATTTCAGATTTCCAGCATCCGCAGTATTTTGCTTTCACCTGAGCCTGTCAGTTTGTTCGGTTTTATAAAGAGCTACAAAGTTGTAAATTTTACATTTTAATACCAAAACTTTCCACAGTGGGGGTTAGTGCATTTAATTAAACATGTGTTTGGATGAGCACAGCTTCAACAACACTCAAGAAGCTCGACATCATCCAGGACAAAGCAGACTGACACCCCATCCACAAACATTCACTCCCTCATCACCGATGCACAGTAGCAGCAGTGTGTGCACCATCTACAAGATGCACAACAGTAACTATATAACAGTAACAGTAATAGACAGCACCTTCCAGACCCACAACCATTACCATCTAGAAGGACAAGGGCAGCAGATAGATGGGAACACCACCACCTGGAAGTTCCCCTCCAAGTCACTCACCATCCTGACTTGGAAATATATCGCCGTTCCTTCACTGTCCCTGGGTGAAAATCCTGGAACTCCCTCCCTAACAGCACTGTGGGTGTACCTACACCACATGGACTGCAGCGGTTCAAGAAGGCAGCTCACCACCACCTTCTCAAGAGCAGTTAGGGATGGGCAATAAAGGCTGGCCCAGCCTGCGATGCCCACATCTCTGACAAAGTAAAAGAATTCAATTAGATTTAAATCAGTTTTACCTTAATTTTAATCTGCCAACTCATTCAACTACCTTTATTCTTGAAAGCTGAACTTTAGTAACAGAATTGATTTCTGGCCAAAGAGTGAGGTGTTAACAGCTAAAGGGGGCTTCACCTGAGGATGGGTTTAATTTGCTAACAGACTGTGCACAACTGCAACTGTCAGGTCATCATGAGTATGTTAACAAGGGTATGGTAGTTTAGTGGTTTTGCTCCTGGACAGGTAATCCAGGGGACTAGTCTAATAAACCAGTGGAAGTGAATTCAAATCACATCGTGCCTCAGTGGTAGCTCTCTTGTTTCGTGAGCCTGAAGGCTATTGGTTCAAACCTCACTCCAGGGACTTCTGCACACAATGCAGGTTGGCACTGAGGGAGTGCTACACTTTCAGCAGACTCCCATACAGATATAAAAGATCGCATGGCTCTATTCAAAAAAGAGCAGGCTCATTCTCCCAGGTGACCTGGCCAGTATTTATCCCTCAGCCAACATCCAAAGATAGATTAACTGCTCATAATCATGTGGCTGTTTGTGGGACCTTGGGACACAAATTGGCTGCTGCATTTCCTACATTATAACAGGGGCCTCGACAGATGCAAAGCCTTTTGAGATATCTTGTTATCATTAAAAGTATCTCGAGTTGTTTCTTCCATTTTATGGCAGTTTGAGAATTTGAACTGAGTTTGAAAAAATCTGGAAATGCAAACAGACCGGTGTGAATAAACGTGCCAATGAGGCTGTCAGATTGCCAACATTCACCTCTCCCCCCACGCCCCCACCACCCCCACCAGCTCACTAATGTCCTTAAGAAAAGGAAAGCTGTTCTTGCCTAAATGCAACTCCAACCTCACACCAACAACTCTGAAGTGGTCTAGTACACATCGAAGTTTGTTTGAAGTCCTGTCCCAGCGCTCACCCACACCCTCCACCAACGCAGAGACACACACCTCGGTGGGACCTAGCTTTACAGTAGCCTCAGGATCACAATCTGGTGAACACATCGCACTATCTGATCCACAGCAGGCAGCGGTAGGGACTCCCCAGGTGTCCGGCACTTGGAGGGCTGCTGGAGGCCGGAAATTTGCTGAGTCCGAGTCAGATGATGAGTCTCTGGACTCGGTCATGTCACAGTTCCTGGAGCTGCAAAGGCAAACTCAGGAACATCAGGCAGGGATGTCCACTGCACTCCTCAGAGTCTGCCCGCCCCCAGGCTGAGGTGATAGTGCCGGCATGCCAACGCATTGAAGTCAGCACTGGTAGGATGGCGGCTGCCATGGAGACCTTGGTCCGAGATGTCACTCCTGCACTGCTGCACGGGCTTAACTCTATCACTGACACCATAGTTGGCCTCCAACAGTGTCTATGTGCGAGGGGTGCTGGGCAGCTCGATCTCACTCCAGCTTCCCCATCTGCTAACGGAATCAGCCAGGGGCCCTCGGGCACCCATAGGGAGGAGGATCAGCAGGTGCACACCCAGGGCCATCTATCCAGGTGACTCCGAGCGTGACCGGCCCATCCGAATCCCCTCTTCCTGTGATCTCAGTATCTCCAGCTCCACAGGTTGAGGAGGGTGCCACTGCCACACAGCAGGCCCCCAAAAGCAGGCCGGGCCCTCCAAGTCTCGGCCCACCAGAGGACGCCCGCCAAAGTCATCACAGACAGGGTGTCACAGTCAGCAGGCTGCCTCCACATCCACTGTGGATGTCCAGGGAGCACCAAGACGTAGCGGCAGGGTTAGGACAGTTAAGGAGATGTAACTCTTTCGAGTTATCAACAGTCACAGATTGTAACTCTTTCGAGTACATTCACAGTTCTTGGTTTTCCGGGAGTGGGACATGAACCCACAACTTGGGCATGGGTGTTAATCACTTGTACATAATGTTCACTATTGTCAATAAACTCCCAAGGATGTCTCCCTGCCTATGGCTCCTTGTTCTGATGAGCCGTGTTTGTGTCACTCAGATGTGAAACCTGTCTGCACAAGATAAAGGCAGGTGTCTCAGTCCAGGGCCTCTTCCCTGTGCTCTGTGCAGCCTTCAGACCACAGTGATGGTCCAGCCTCACACTCCCTGGAAACATTACTGATGCTTGCACCTCGGCAGTGCTGGTCATTGCTGCCAGAATGTAGTGGGCAGGTGTCACAGAGTTCCCTCATTCTCTCTGTGTGCTCTCAGCATCTTCAAGGTGGGGCTGGCCCCATCTCTTCAGCATCTGTGACCAGTGACGCTGTGCTCCTGAAGAGGTCAGGTGCTGAAGGTGGACAAAGGATCAGATGTGTCTAAAGTTTCATGGCTGCGTCTCTATGATATGGCCCTGATCACAGAGCGCAAGCGAGCTGCCCTCGGCCAGACAGGAGTCAGACATTCTCAGAGGCTCTGTGAAGATCTATGGAGTGTCCTCACTGCATGTTGTCATCATCCTCCTGCAATCGAGTGACTATTAGTGCCTCCACTGTGTCTCCATGACAGGAGCATTCTCACAGAGGGTATGTGCACTGCCATAAACCAGACTGAAATCAAACGTTCACAGATGCAATGTGAGGATCTGTGGTATCTCCTCACTGCATGTCACCATCATCCTCTGGCAGCTATGAATCATGCCTGCCTTGTCTGGCCAGTGCGAGGGCCTCATCGCTGTCATCGCCATCATCGCCACCTTCGAGGACCTCCTCACCCTCATCACCATCAAAGTCCTGCTCATCGGAGGAGACCTCCAGCTCCTCCATCTCCTCCTCAGCCAACTCCTCCCCCTGTTGCAGTGCCAGGTTGTAAAGGGCGCAGCAGACGATGATGATGTGTGACACCCTCTGTGGACTGTATTGCAGGGCTCCACCAGACCGGTCCAGGCACCGGAAACACATCTTCAGCATCCCGATGGTTTGCTCCACCAAGTTGTGAGCTGCTGCATGAGCCTCATTATAGCGTCACTCTGCTGCAGTCTGAGGCAGCCGCACGGGTGTCATCAGCCACAACCTCTGTGGGTAGCCATTGTCCCTGAGGAGCCAACCCTGCAGCCTCAGTGGACCCTATATCGGGAATATATCAGGGATCTGTGACCAACTGAGAATGTAGGAACCGTGCACACGCCCACAGAATCTTAACGGCACAGAAGGAGGTCATTCGGCCCATCATGTCTGTATCGGCTCTCCAAATGAGTGTTATGACCTAGCGCCATTGCTCTGCCTTTTCCCCGTAACCCTGCACATTGTTTCTATTCAAACAATCATCTAATACCCTCTTGAATGACTCAGTTGAACCTGCCTCCAGTACACTTCCAGGCCGCGCATTCCAAACCCTAACTACACGTAGTGTGAAAGTTTTTTCTCACGTCACATTTGCTTCTTCTGCAAATCACTTTAAATCTGTGCCCTCTCATTCTTGATCCTTTTACTGGTGGGAACAGCTTCTCCCTATCTACTCTGTCCAGCCCCCTCATGATTTTGAACATCTCTATCAAACCTCCTCTTAGCCTTCTCCGCTCCAAGGAGAACAGTCCCAACTTCTCCAATCTATTCTCATAGCTGAAGTTTCTCATCCCTGGAACCATTCTTGTAAACCTCTTCTGCACTCTCTCCAATGTGTTCACATCCTTCCTATAATGTGGCACCCAGAACTGTACACAATAATCCAGCTGAGGGCTAACAAGTAACTTTTATAAATTCAGCATAACCTCCTTGGTCTTGTACTCTATGCCCCTATTAATAAAGCCCAGGATACCAAATGCTTTATGAACTGCTCTCTCCACCTACCCTACCACCTTCAATGATCTATGCACATATACACCCAGGTCTTTCTGCTACTGCACCTGCATCCCCTTCAAAACTTCACCCCTTATTTTGTACTGTCTCCTACCATGATCTTCCTACCAAAATGCATCACCTCACACTTCTCCGCATTGAACTTCATCTGCCACCTATCTGCCCACTTCACCAACTTGTCTATGTCCTTTTGAAGCTCTGCAGCATCATCCTCGCTGTTTACAACACCCCCAAGCTTTGTATCATCCACAAACTTTGAAATTGTCCCCTGCACACCAGGATCTAGATCTGTAATATATATCAGGAAAAGCAAGGGTCCCAACCACGACGCCTGGGGAACTCCAGTACAAACCTTCCTCCAGCCCGAAAAATATCCATTGACCATTACTCGCTGCTTCCTATTTTTCAGCCAATTGTGTATCCACATTGCTACTGTCCATTTTATTACATGGGCAATAACTTCTCTCACAAGTCAGTTGTGTGGCACTGTGTCAAATGCCTTTTGAAAGTCCATGTACACCACATCAACAGCATTACCCTCATCGACCTTTTCTGTTACCTCTTCAAAAAACTCCAGCAAGTTAAACACGATTTCCCCTTTAGAAATCCATGCTGACTTTTCCTTATCAACCCATATTTTTCCATGTGACTACTAATTCTATCCTGAATAATTGTTTCTAGAACCTTGCCCACCACTGAAGTTAAACTGACTGGTCTGTAATTGCTGGACTTATTCTTACAACCTTTTTGAACACGGGCGTATTGTTTGCCACGCTAATTCTCCAGTCCTCTGGCACTACCCCTGAGACTAGGGAGGACTATAAGATTATGGCCAGTGCCCCTGCAATTTCTATTCACTCCCTGGAAACCATGTGCAGACCTGCAGGATGTGTTTGTGATGGTCACACACCAGCTGAACATTCAGCAAATGGAATCCCTTGTGGTTGATGTAGTTCACCACATGTTGCGATGGAGATCTGAGCGCCACATGAGTGCAGTCGATCGCACCCTGCACTTGTGGGAAACCCGAGACCTGGGCGACTCCAATCACTCTTGCATCCTGGCTGTCCTGGTCCTGGGCAAAATGCACAAAGTTGTGTGCCCTCGTGAAGATTCCATCCATGACCTCATGGATGCTTTTGTGGGTGGAGACTTGTGAAATCCCACAGAGGTCACCTGTGGAGCCCTGGAAGGAGCCACTGACATAGAAATTGAGCACTGCTGTCACTTTCACGGCCACTGGCAGTGGATGCCCTCTGTGTCCCTGTGGCGCCAAATCCTGCAGTAGCTGGCAGATGCGACTGACCAGTTCCCTAGACATATGCAGCCTTCAGCGACACTGGTTCTCTGCAGGAATGACAGGCGGTGTCTATTGACCCTGGGTGTCGCTGGGCACCGACCAGTGATGGATCGCTGTGTCTCTTTGGCAGCGTGTGCAGGAGCCCCAGTTACCCCTTCTTCCTGAGGTTGCTGCTCCTGCCTCTGCACAGCCAGGTGCCTCAGTCGCTATCTTTTCTGCTGTCTCCGCTCTCTGTAGGCCATCAGGCATACAACTAGTTCACCAGGCTCCATGATCATGATGTACTCCTCCTGCAGGATGAAAGAGAGAGACACGTGGGTTAGCTTGGGTGTACTAAGAACCTCTCTCGGTTAAGTCTGAGGCCCCTTAATGCACCCCAGAGAGCGCTGGTCACCACTTGCATAGCCAGAGTTTAGTGCACTGCATGGCTGCCCAAAACCCCACCACCTCCGTCCCACTCCACCTAACCAATTGGGGCAGCTTTGCCCATTGGACTGCATGCTGTGCTCTCAGCTCAGGCACAGGCATTCTCCTAACCCGCACTGCAAGGCTGCACTGTTAGCTTGAACCATGGGGGAGACTGTTCCAAACCGGGATGATGACATTGCCAGGGGCTGTGAGCACCTCCAGCAGTGACTGCCCCATGGTCGGCTTTAGCAAGGAGATTGTACAATGAGCCCAGTCGTCCAACTGTTCTCCAGTCCACTGAAATGCTCATTAGTTTGCAGTCTGTGCCTGGGCAGGGGAAAAGCTCTGGAGCACTTGGTGGCACTTTCATGCCTCTGCGTTGCTTGAGTGGGCAGATAAGTTAGAGACCCGACTCTAATGATAACAATGTGGCTGCGTCTGAACTGTCTCAGCTGCGGAGGAATGGTCACTTTATACAAAGCGTGGCCGCTTCCCGACCCCCGACCCCCACAGCCTGCATGTGCTCGTGCGCTACCTTCAACAGCAGGGCAGGCCTTACCACCCCCCAATGCGCCTCAGCCACAGGGCAGCCATTCTCCCCCCACAATGCGTCTCAACCTTGAAGTCTAACAGGCGACCCAGGCGAGCTCTCCGCAATGTTACTGTGCACTCATCTCCGAGTTCCCCTCAAACTGCAGCCCGCCAAGTGCACGCCTTATACATGCTGTTGTGAAACACGCCCGCGTACAATCACACCGATGTGGGCGGGTGATCCAGCGGGGAGAGAGAGGGGGCAATTCTGGCGGGCTGGCCTGATAATGATATGCAGATGTATTATAATGAGGCTCCCGACATCTGATGGCAGGAAATGCAGCCCACCATTGGCTGGCGGGCAGGGTGGATGATCCCAAACCAGCTTCACTACATCGTGAAACCGATTGTTGGCCTTCTCGCCATATTGTCCGCTCCCACCACTGAACACCAGTGGGCCGATGCCAGTGGGTCAATGCTAGTGGGCACTGACAATTTTGCCCGAGGGTCAATTGAAAATTTCAAAACTGAGATTGATAGATTTTTGTTGGGTAAGTTACAGTTTGCAGAACCAAGATGGGTAGGTGGAGTTAAAATGCAGATCAGCCATGATGTAATTGAATGGCAGAAGAGGCTTGAGAGGCTGAAAGGCCACCTATTCATGTATCACTATGCTGTATCAAACATTGAGCATCTAGAGGTGGGCAGTAAATGATTAAAGGATTTGATGGGGTAGATAAACAGAGAGCAACGGTGATGACCACATGCCAAGATTGAATAATTATTTTAAAAACCAAATATGGTTAATTGCATCAACATGACTGAATTCAGGCTGTGGTAGGGAAGGCATTATCCTCCTCGTGACACAGAGAGTGGGTGGGAGGCAGTGGCACTGTGTGTGAGAAGGTGCAGTGGAAGACTCGAAAGGTGAAGGTAACGATATCCATTTTATGTTGCAGTGGTCTCGGCTCTGAACAAGACCTGGTGTGTTCACTGCTTTGCCTGCTCCACCTGCAGCACCAAACTCACCCTGAAGTAAGTGTCTGGCTCCATCATTGCTCCCATTGACCGGCAGTCCTCTCAGGCTGCACCACATTCATAAACTCACCTTCATGTGGATCCAAATAACCAAATCACAGAAATTTGGCTCATTGCGACAACGCTGGTTGAGGAGGACAAACAGATGGTAACTGAAGCAGGGAATGGTTGTCCAGTCAAAGGAAGAATGAAGGGGTACTGAAGGAGAAGAAGAGGGATGATGTGGAAGGCAATGAGCTATCCAGTGATACCCAGAGACTTTCTCGCAACGGCTTCTCATCCTAACCCCCACTGTGTCCTAACTCACCTCTGTGTCCCTCTAGAACGATCCCTGGCCCTCTCCTGCTTCTCATCTACATACTGGCTCTCAATAACACCATTCAAAGGCTCACTATCTCAAATTTAAAATTTTCATCCTTGTTTTCAATCTCTCATGGCCTGGCTCTACCCTTGTCTGTCATCTCCTACAAGCCTCCAAGAATTTGCATTCTTCCAATTCTGGCCTCTTCAACATCTTTGATTTCCTTCAGCCTACCATGGCCATGATGCCTAGGCAATAAACTCGGGAATTCCTTTCCTAAACCTTTCTGACCCACTATCTCTCTCTCTCTCTTGTTCTTCAACATGCTCCTTAAAACCTATTTCTTTGACCAAGTTTTTGTTCATTTGATCTAATATCTCCTTCTTTGGCTCAGCAACAAATTTTGTCTGAATATATTCCTGGGATGTTTAACTATGTTAAAAAGACTATATAACAACAACGATGTATATTTATATAGTGCCTTCAGCATAATGAAAGGTCCCAAGTGGCTTCACAGGGGCTTTTTAGAGCAAAGTATTTGACACTGAGCCACAAAAGGAGATATTAGGGCAGATGACCAAAAGTTTGGTCAAAGAGGTAGGTTTTAAGGGGCATCTTTAAAGAGAGAGAGGCAAAGAGGTTTAGAGAGGGAACCCCATAGCCTAGGGCCCAGGCAGTGGAGGGACCAATGGCGGAGTGATTAAAATCAGGAATGTACAAGAAGCCAGAATTAGATGAACACAGATATCTCGGAGGATTGTGGGACTGGAGGAGATTACAGATAATAGGGAGGGAGTGAGGTCACGGAGGGATTTGAAAACAAGTTTGAGAATTTTAAAATCGAGGCATCGTTTAATACGGAGCCAGTGTAGGACAGCGAGCTAGGGAGTGGGGAATGAAGACAATGCTTTCAGTCTCCCCAACATTTAATTGGAGGAAATTTCTGCTCATTCAGTACTGGATGTCGGATAAGCAGCCTGATAATGTAGCACCAGTGGAGGAGTTGAGAGAGGCGGCGGTGAGAGCTGGGTGTTGTCAGTGTACATGTGAAAACTAACAGCGTGGCTTTGGATGATGTAGCTGGGTGCAGCATGTAAATGAGCAATGAGGAACCATGGATAGACCCTGGGGGGACACCAGAGGTAATGGTGCAGGAGCAGGAAGAGAAGCCACTGTAAATGACTCTCTGGCAACAATGAGATAGATAAGAATGGAACCACATGAGAACAGTCCCAGCCAGCTGGATGACAAAGCAGAGGTATGAAGGAGTGCGGTGTGACCAACATGGCAAAGGCTGCAGGCAGGTAGATAAGGACGAGGAGGGAAAGTCTACCTTTGTCACAGCCTCTTATCATTTGATAAGAGCCGTTTTAGCACTGTGGCAAGGATGGAAACCTGATTGAAGGGATTCAAACATGGAGTTCTGGGAAAGATGGGCATGGATTTGGGAGCTGACAACATGTTCCAGGACTTTGGAGAGGAAAGGGAGGTTGGAGATGGGACATGCTTTGCAAGGACAGAGAGGTCAAGGGTTGGTTTTGGGTGATGCTGGCCTATTTAAAGGAGAGAGAAACTGTTATCAATATTGGCTAACATGGGGGCCAGGAGGGGAAGTTGGGTGATGGGAAGTTTAGTGGGATAGGGTTGAGGGAACAGGAGGTGGGTCTCGTGGACAAGATGAGCTCAGAGAGGGCATGAGGGGACATAAGAGAGAAACCAGAGAAAGATGTGAGTTCAGGACCTGGGCAGCGGGGAGCTTTGGAGGAAGTTTAGCCAGACGGAGCAGTGGAAGGGAGGGACGTGGCAGATCTGATGGTCTCAATCTTAACCTGCAGTCAAGAAATGAAGCCTGGAGTCTTTGCATTCCAGGATGATTCTGGAATAGTGGGCAGGTGTGACAGACAAGAGCAGTGTTTTATGTGATGTGGTCAGATCTGACGGTGAATGGTTAAACTGATTGTCAATCATATCCTTTCAAGTCTGAGCCCCTTAGACTTAATGCAATGGAGATGAGGCTGTAGCAGTGGGAATGGCCAGGGTGAGAGAGTAATGGTTTTATTGTGGACTGAAGGTGAAGGTGAGGGTGTGATTGTGTGAATCAATAGCTGCTGAAATCCCATGGTGAATGAAAGGTTAAAGGCTGGAGAGTTTGGATTTTGAAAGTGCAGTTGTAAGCGAATTGGGAAATATTTTTTTTAGAATGGGGGAGGGGCAGAGAGTGAGGGTTTAAACTGGGGAGGGGCAGAGAGTGAGGGTTTAAATTGGGGGAGGGGCAGAGAGTGAGGGTTTAAACTGGGGGAGGGGCAGAGAGTGAGGGTTTAAACTGGGGGAGGGGCAGAGAGTGAGGGTTTAAACTGGGGGAGGGGCAGAGAGTGAGGGTTTAAACTGGGGGAGGGGCAGAGAGTGAGGGTTTAAATTGTTCGACACTTATTTGTGAAATCTGGCTTTCAGAACTGAAGCTGTTGTGTCTTTCCGGTAGGAATAAATTTGTGGAGTTCGAGATGAAGCCTGTGTGTAAGAGATGCTACGAGAAGTTCCCTTTGGAACTGAAGAAGCGACTGAAGAAAATGTCTGAGAAGAGTGGTCGCAAGTGAGGCCCACTTAAGAGAGTTCATTGGTCCCCCGCTCCAGTCTATTCCAAATGATTCCTCTGCACTCCATGGTTGGCCAGATTACACTCTGGAAAGCAATGATCAATGTGGGAGACAAAAGTGTATGTTTAACTGAAGCTAATACTTTATAATCATTATAACCCTATTTAAATATATATATATATATATATGTATCTTTGTATATGTGGTATGTTGAGGGAATAATGCAGGTTAACTGTTTAAATATTGCCTTTCCAATGATAGGACCCAGGTTTGAGTCTATTCTAGACAGACTGGAAAAATCCTACCTCAGTCTGTAAGAATCAAAGTTAAAATCTGCCAACACACTTTGTAATGGCACAGACTCTTCACCCCTGATAAATTCAGAGCTTTCGTCTGATCAGAACTGATAACCTGGCCTCTCTCTCTCTTCACTGATAACCCGATCTCGCTCTCTCTTCAACGATGGCCCACTCTCGCTCTCCATAGAGAGCCCAGCGACAACAGCAGTTTGCATTTATCATAGTGAAAGGCTCCCTCTTTATTTGGTTTCCAGTGTTAGCCATATTTGACCCGTTTTTGCATTGAATTGATTGTCAGTGCTCATTAACATCATATTTTAACTCTCAGTGTTAAGAGCCATGTCCATGGGCGTATGAGAAACAGAAATGGAACATTTTGGAATGAGTTTTTGCGTGGGACCCATGCAGAGGGTATTAACTCTGATATATAACCTGTGTTATGCATGCCTGACCTGGGAATGCTTAGTGGTACAGCTTAGAGGAGGCTTCTAATCCATGCTACACCTGAATGGGCTACCAAACCAGGCAGAGTAGATGGAGCTGCGCTTTCTAAACACTCGCTTTGGAGCCCTTAACCTCACAATGCTGAGAAAGCTTCACTTTGCTACTAACCTGCACTGGGAACGGTTGAAGGGACTGCTTGACGGAAGTTTTATCCATCCTGTTCCTAACTTGGGGAGTTGCCAGAGTGCAAAAATTGGGACACTTTGAACCTAGTACTAATGTCACCCTCATAAAAATCACTAACCATAATCCAATTTAAGTGGCTGCACTGTGAAATCTGTAATGTTCTCAGACAGCTGTCAGGATATGTGTTATGGGTGAAAGGTCATTCCTCAGAGTCTGAAATGGGAGATTGTTACCGTGACTCACAATATCTCCGCGCACTGCAACTAATTCTGGGCAATGCACGATTAAAGGCACAGAATAGCTGGTCAGACACTGCCAGTATATGAGCTGTGTGCTCCTTCATATAGTGTACTGGACCTAATAGAACTACAGATGAAAACAGGCCTGTCTGCCTGTTGGAGAATGGAAATCAGTCAAGGGCTGTATCACCAACTGAGCCTAACCCTGCTTCCTTTGCTTGATTGAGATGGATTCAAAGAACGTGCTCTTATTGCATATTGGTGAAATTTGTAGCCTTTTCAAAGTATAAACAATAAAGCAACACCCAGTTGCTTCATGTTAAAACCAAAGCTTCCACCCTCCCTTTTAAAATTAATGAAGAATTAAATCATAAGAAGCAAACTTATAAACTTAAACACTAGGCGTCATTAGAGAAGGTGCAAAAATACTTACGTGAATGGTTCCAGAGGTGAGGGAATTCAGTTCCATGGATAGATTGGTGAAATTGGACCCCTGGTCCAGGGGTAATGAGGTCAGACTCTAAAGCCAATGTTACCAATATCAGCCAAGTCAGTGCGGACTAGGGGTGGAACCTGCCCCTTAAGTCCCAGTCAACTATCAGGGTTGTGAGGGGACAGGAGTTGGGGGGCAGTTTTGAAGCTAGGCCTACTCGCTGATTGCCCTCTGTCTCTTGCCTCATCCACTTCATTGTGCTGAGGTTAGGCCTTTCTCACCTACAGCTATCTTAACAAAGCTCCTGACGCTATTAGGTTCTGAGGAAGGCTCTACAACAAAACATCTTTTTCCAGATCCAAAATCCTGGAACTCCCTCCCTAACAGCACTGTGGGTGTACCTACACCACATGGACAGCAGTGGTTCAAGAAGGCGGCTCACCACCACCTTCTCAAGGGCAATTAGGGAAGGGCTATAAATGCTGGCCCAGCCAGCGAAGCCCACATCCCATGAATGAATTTTTTAAAAAATTCCTATCTCCCTAATGTATTTATCCAACATCTCCTTGATTGCATTGATATTATTTTCCTTGACTACTCCCTGTGATAGTGAGTTTCACATTCTACAACTCTCCTGCAAAGAAAGTTTCTCTTCAATTCTCTCAATGGAGTTTCTTTTCAATGGATTGATTGGTGACTATTTTATATTTATGGTCTCAAGTTTTGGTGTGCCCCACAAGTGGAAGCAGCTTCCCTAAGTCAATATCAACTCCCTTCATAACTTTAAAGACCTCCATCAGGTCACCCGTTGGCCATCTTTTCTAGAGACATGAGCCACAGCCTCTTTCCTGATAAGTATAGCCTTTCACTTCTAGTATCAATCTTGTGTATTTTTATTTTTATTTGCATCCACAATGCCTCCACATCCTTTGTGTAACTTATAGGGCAGAACTATGCACAGCACAAGGCAACTCTCTGTCAGGTCATCCAAACAGACTGGGACTTCCCAGCTTTGAGTCCTGGGATATGTTAAGTTAGCTGATCTCAGGTGTACCCCTACAGTTGATCTTGATGATCCTGGTTACTCTCCATGGACCCTGTTGGATGTGAACGTATGTGGATGATGTTTGAGACCCAGATTAGGTGTGCCTGATGTGATGCCCTTTCTGTTGAAGAGCAACACATGGCTTGGGGTCTGAGATCCATGGACTGGGCGCCAGTTCCTTTAGGAGACTGGGTGAGTGGTGCAAATTGGTAAAGGAAAAAGGAAAGTGAATCATTTGTGTTCCTGTCCAAATGACCAATTTAAGATCAGCAATGGGTAGGCTCTTAAAGAGTTCAGAGTGCAAATGTTAGTCAAGATCGCCAGACTATTGTGAGAAGTGGAAATGACGGACCCTCCATTACACAATAGGTACCAGACAATCATAGGCTTTGCCTTCAAACCAGTCTGACGGGTGTCTAGGGATGAGGTGGCCCCACAATTTCAAATGTATCTGGTTTTAGCTCTAGACCCATTTAGTGCCATAACTTATGAGGTTCCCTTGTTGGAGCTGAATCTAGTGATAATGGGAGTTTTTGTTTCCACAGCAGATATTACTGATTGTGGTCGACAGCTGCGTAAAGTTAATATTGTAAACTGTTTATAATTCTTTCCTGTTCTGTTTACACAACCTCAATAAAGGATACAACAGTTGCTGATCTGGCTCAAGTGATAGACTTTTTTTAACAGCTCTGAAATCAACAGTGGGATCCAGGTTCTCGCCATCACCCGTAGCTGCTTTTACATTGTTGGGTCTTTCCTACCCTGCTTGCTCGAGATATGTTGGCTTCTATAACTTTATCACTGGGAATCTTTTCCATAGATTCTCCCAGTTGGACATCGTGACTTTGGCAGAAGTCCTGTTCTGCGCCTGGATCTTTGATTTCCAACAGGCAATCGGGAGAACATAAGAAAAGGGACCATAAGTAGTCCATTCGTCCCTTCAAGCCTCCTCCTCCATTCGGCCCTTCAAGCCTCCTCCTCCATTCAATAAGATCATGCTGATCTTCTACCTCAACTCCACTTTCCTGCACTAGCTCTGTATCCCTTCATTCTCTTCGTATCTAAAAATCAATCCGTCTTGAATATACTCAACAACCTCCACAGCTCTCTGGGACAAAGAGTTCAAAAGGTTCATAATCTTTGAGAAAAATAATTCTTGACACCTCAATCTTACATAGTTGATGTCTTATGCTGAGACTCTGATCCCTTGTACTGGACTCTCCAATCAGGGGAAATATTCTCCCAGCTTCTACCCTCTCAGAATTTGATACACTTCAATGTGGTCAACCCTCATTCTTCTAAACTCCAGAGACTACAGATCCATTCTACTCAGTCTCTCCCCATAGGACAATCGTTCCTCCCAGGAATTTCCGGCGCTATATTACTCCCATAGATGAGTTGTAACCCACCCCCTCCCCGCACCACATAACCCCTCCCTACCCAGAGATGACTTTGATGTCTGAGCTTTTGTTGACACACACAGAATAATCGGAATAATGAGAAGAACAAGTTGCTTCAGCTGGAAGTGATCTCGAGCCACAAGATTCTTCTCTCATTTTCACACAACTGATCGTGTTTGCTCACCAAACTCTCCTGTGCTCGCTGATCTATATTGGCTTCTGGTGCCCTAACTCCTCAAATTTAACATTCTTCTCCTTGTGGTCTGACCAGAGCTTTGTACAGCTGAAGCTTGACTTCTACCCTCTTGTATTCTAATCCTTTAGGTATACAAGCATGACCCAGACCTCCCTGTCGCTTGCCATTTCAACACACCACCCTGCTCCCATGCCCACATGTCCGTCCTTGGCCTGCTGCAATGTTCCAGTGAAGCCCAACACAAACTGGAGGAACAGCACCTCATCTTCCGATTAGGCACTTTACAGCCTTCCGGACTGAATATTGAATTCAACGACTTCAGACCATGAACTCTCCTCCATCCTCATCCCTTTTTATCCCCTTCTTTCAATATTCATTTTTATTTGTTAATTTTTATTTTTTAACCACTTAATTTTATTTTTATTTATTTTCATTTTTATTCATTGTTTTATCCCCACCTTCTATCCTATTTTCGATCTTTTCCCACTATCATCCCCTCCCCCCACCCCACCCCCACTAGGGCCATCTGTCACTTGTTCATAAAAACAAAAAGCTAAAAACTACTGCGGATGCTGGAAATCCAAAACAAAAACAGAATTACCTGGAAAAACTCAGCAGGTCGGGCAGCATCGGTGGAGAAGAAATCAGTTGTCGTTTCGAGTCCTCATGACCCTTCGGCAGAAGGGTCTGCCGAAGGGTCATGAGGACTCGAAACGACAACTGATTTCTTCTCCACCGATGCTGCCCGACCTGCTGAGTTTTTCCAGGTAATTCTGTTTTTGTTTTGTCCCTTGTTCATGTTGTTTTTCCAGAGTACTTACCCTTGTCCTGCTATTATCACATTCTGATTTCTGACCTTAACGCCACCATCAGCACCTCCTTTAGTCAGCACCACTACCATTAACATCCCTTTGTTCTTTTGTTCATGACATCTTTTGCAATCTCTCTTTTGCCTCCACCTATCACTGGCCTTCTATCCACCCCCTGCTCCACCCTCCTTAAACAGTATAAACTTCATCACATTTTTACTTCTCTCCAGCTCTGAAGAATTTATATGGACTCAAAACATTAACTCTGCCTTTCTCTCCACAGATGCTGTCAGACCTGCTGAGTTTTTCCAGCATTTTCTGTTTTTGTTTCAGATTTCCAGCATCCGCAGTATTTTGCTTTTATTCTATTAGAGTACCTGCCCATTATTCTATTAGAGTACCTGCCCATTATCCCTACTCGCTGTCTCCTGCACTCAATTGACCACAATTTCCTAACCAGGTCAATAATTTGCATCAATTCCATGAGCTTCAACTTTAGATAACAGTATTTGATAGAGAACTTTATCAAATGCCTTCTGGAAGTCCACCCAGTGCATCATCCAGGCCATCGTTACTCACCCCCATCACCTGAGCATTGTTTCACACACCCTCATCACCCAGAGAATCATTATTCACACCGTCATCATCCTGAGCATCGTTACTCACACCCCCATCACCCAGACCATTGTTATTCACCTTCTCGTCACCAAGACATTGTTACCTACACCCTATTCACCCAGAGCATTGTTACTCACACCATCACCCAAGAGATCATTACTCACATCCAGACCATCATTACTCACCCCCTCATCACCCAGACTATTGTTACTCACCCTCTCATCACCAAGACATTGTTATTCACACCCCCATCACCGAGACCATCATTACTCACACCCTCATTGTCCAGAGCATCATTACTCACACCCCCATTACCCAGACCATCATTACTCACACCCCTATCACCCAGACCATCATTAATCACCCCCTCATACCCAGACCATCATTACTCACACCCCCATCACCTAGAGCATCATTACTCACACCCTCATCCCCAGACCATTGTTGCTCACCCCCCATCACCCAGACCATCATTAATCACCCCCTCATACCCAGACCATCGTTACTCACACCCCCATCACCTAGAGCATCATTACACACACCATCCTCCCCAGGCCATCGTTACTCACACCATCAACCAGACCATTGTTACCCACACTCTCATCACCTAGACCATCGTTACTCACACCCTCATCACCCAGACCATCGTTACACCCTCATCACCCAGACCATCATTACTCATACTCCCATCACCCAGATCATTGTTACTCACAGACTCATCACCCAGAGCATTGTTACTCACATGCTCATCAGCCAGACCATTGTTAGTCACACCCTCATCACCCAGAGCATCGTTACCTCGATCTCCCTAACTCGGACCCATATCACCTACACATTCCCAGATCCACATCAGAATGTGCTTCCCTTTTACATTCAGTAAAAACACAGAGACACTGTTAATATTGAATTTCATTTATTGCCAACTAGGGAGCAGCCTGCTCCCAGAAAATGTACGTCAGTAACTAATTTACACACTGGTGATCTGATGTGGGAATTTGGCAATTGAAAATCTTCCATGTGCTATTTTTTAGCGGATAAAGTTAACATGATCACATCAAATTCCTGTTCACCAAACAAAAATCAAAAACTTTTTGAGTTAACAACTTTATTGAAGACGCACACAGAAGAATGTGAAACACCTGCTGAGCTCCCTACGATCAAAGGCACAAGAACTGACAAAACACATAGGCCTGGCCAACGAGGACTGAAGGACAGAATAAATATGTGGTAGGGTGGCTCACCACCCACTGCAAATATGGAATAACTCAGATCATATGCCAGTCAGCTCCCAGTTGTTTGGGCGAGGGGAGGGGAGGTGTTGGAGCATAGAGCTCATCTGCTAATTCCTCCAGTAATGTACCCACGCAAAGTCGGTAACCCTAAAAGGAGGCTGAATGTCACTGGGAGGATGCTGCATTCCGGGGAGATGGTCAGAGATCCACAGATTGGCGTCACAGCTCAGGAGCTTCAGGTTCACCGGAGACATGAAGAATCAAGGAACCAGCCATGTTACATAAATACCAAGTGTTCTTAGAATGTTTCATTATATTAAAAGGCACTATATAAATGCACTTCTTTCTGTCTATCCCCCTCAGGTATCCAAAAGCATAAACCTTTCTGAGCTGCAGTGAATGCCGCCCATGTGTATGTTTAAGAGGGTGAGTTATAAGGTTTGAGTTCACGGTGAATGAATCAGACAGGCACTACCATATTTCTCTTCTTTATTTTTTCTCATGAGATCTGGACATCACTGGCAGGGCCAGCATTTGCTGCCCATCCCTAATTGCCCTTGAACTGAGTGGCTTGCTCAGCCATTTCAAAGGACAGTTAAGAGTCAACCATTGCTGTGGGTCTGGAGTCACATGTAGGCCAGACCAGGTAAGGACAGCAGATTTCCTTCCCTAAAGGACATTAGTGAACCATTAGTGATGGGGTTTTTTTAAACAACAATCGATGACAGCTTCATGGTCGCCATTATTGAGATTAGCTTTCAATTCCAGATTTATTAACTGAATTTAAATTGCACCAGCTGCCATGGTGGGATTTCAACCTGTGTCCCCAGAGTATTAGACTACGTCACTGTCTCCCATAAATACACCTATTAAATATTAAGGTCAGCTCCACAAGCTCCTGGAGGAAGGAGAACAGAAGGGTCTTTATGTATGTTATTTGGGGCCCCAGGCACTGTTAAAAAATCTACAAGTAACATTAATCACTTCAGGTGTAAGTCACATTGATTGCATCAGAATTACATCCACTGCTAAAAAGGTACTGCTCCATAGCACAGACCCGCTCTGATCATTAACAGCTTCATCAAAAATATTCTCAACCCTGAAGTGACAGCTCAGTAAAAACTGGAGAGAGAGAAGTGAGAAGAGAGAGGGAGAAGGAGGGGGGATAAAATAAAAGAGAGAGAAATGGTTTGAGAGACGTTGGAAAAGAGGAAGATAAGGGTGTGGTAGAGAGAGAGAGAGGGAGAGAGAGTAGTAAGAGTCTCATGCAACAGTTGGCAGTCCAAATCGTTTAACATTGGTCTCATCAGGCAAGGTATCGAGCTGTTTTCTGCTTTGCAGTAGCTAAATACGCACTCACATATGATGTCAGGAGGTCGTCCATTTTGTAACCCTTTAATTAAATAAGCAAATGGTTAAAGAATGAAACACAGTTTAACACCCCCCATTGCCGCTCTGGTCACTGACCATCCTTACCAGTGAAGTCTCACAGAGAATCTTTCCTCCTCGGACCAGGCTGCCCACTGACATGTGAAAATAGGTACTGCCGCTGCACCAGTTGGAGATTTTATTGTACGGATGAGTCACTAAAGCCACCTGCAAGGAGACAGCAGAGAAACGTCAAGAGCCTGAGTAGCAATTCATTGACCCAGAGCTCGGCCATCAGTATGCAGGGGCCTCAGTTGCTGCTGGGTATTCTTAATGAAATAAAGACACACATCCTGGCTGGCGAAGCTACAACACTGGGACACAGGATAAGGCATCAATTCTTTCAGACTCAGAGGGGGAGAAATTTCTTCACTTGGGGGTTGTGAATCTTTGGAATTCTCTACCCCAGAGGGTTGTGGATGTTCCTCTGTTGAATATATTTAAGGCTGGGATAGACAGGTTTTTGGTCTCTCAGGGAATCAAGGGATACGGAGAGCGGGCGGGAAAGTGGGGTTGAGTTTGAAGATCAGCTATGATTGTACTGAATGATGGAGCAGGTGCAAGAGGCTGAATGGTCTACACCTGCTCCTGTTTCTTATAATCTTAATCGGAACTATTCTATGAAACAGTTAATGAGGTCAAAATCATCATTATTTATACATTATTGATAGAATCCATTTTCTACCTGTACATCCTCACTTACAGTCAAATCTCTATGGCACTGCCATTCTCTTTGGTGGCACGTAATCTAGTGTCTCTATGTAACAATAACAACACCGTGTATTTATATAGTACCTTTAAGTGAACAAAACATCCCAAGGTGCGTCATAGGAACTTTATCAGACAAAATCTGACACCAAGTCATATAAGGAGTCACCAAGCCTCCTTAGACAGCACCTTCCAAATCACAGAATCACAGAATCACACAGTGCAGAAGAGGCCCTTCGGCCCATCGAGTCTGCACCGACACGTGAGAAACACCTGACCTACCTACCTAATCCCATTTACCAGCACTTGGCCCATAGCCTTGAATGTTATGACATGCCAAGTGCTCATCCAGGTACTTTTTAAAGGATGTGAGGCAACCCGCCTCCACCACCCTCCCAGGCAGCGCATTCCAGACCGTCACCACCCTCGGGGTAAAAAAGTTTTTCCTCACATCCCCCCTAAACCTCCTGCCCCTCACCTTGAACTTATGTCCCAAATCCATGACCACTACCATCTAGAAGGACAAGGGCAGCAGACACATGGGAACACCACTACCAGGAAGTTCCCCTCCAAGTCACCCACCATCCTGACTTGGAAATATATCGCCGTTTCTTCACTGTCGCTGGGTCAAAATCCTGGAGCTCCCTTCCTAACAGCACTGTGGGTGTACCTACACCACATGGACTGCAGCGGTTCAAGAAGGCAGCTCACCACCACCTTCTCTAAGGCAATTAGGGATGGGCAATAAATGCTGACCTAGCTAGCGACATCCACATCCCATGAAAAGCTTCTGTAAAAATTAGGACAGGTGACCAAAAGTTTGGTCAAAAGAGGTAGGTTTTAAAAGGGAAGAGCAAGATAGAGAGGTGCAGAGATTTACAGAGAGGATTCCAGAGTTTAGAGCCTACACACCTGAAGGGACAATTGCCAAGGTTAGGGTGAAAGAGCCTCTCTGTGTGTGTTTCTGTTTGGTGAGCACTGTTGATGGTCTTGTCTAGTGTAAAGTTGGTGATCTCCAGGGTCCCAACAGCACTGGTGACCACATGGGTGCTGAGAGTCACCGTAAGCCCCACTAACATCTCAACAGTAAGATACCTAAAGAGGTGCAACAACATTAGTCATACCAGGAAGATGGCACATCCAGAGGTGGCCACTGCCAATTGAATGCCACTCTCCCTGGACTGTGGTGTAACACCTACAAATAGGGCCTACAGATATCATGGGATTGAGAGGGCTATATTAAAAAGTGAACATTGGGTTGGTCACTTTTTGAACCAGAAGATGTTATTTGTGACTCTGGTTAGGGCCGTTTGTGTTGGGGGAGGGGCAGAAACCTGACTGGTGGGGTTCAAAGATGGAGTTGTAGGCAAGGATTTGGGAGGTGACAAATTCAAGGACTTTGGGGGTGAAAGAGAGGGGTAGAGATGGGGCGGCGGTTTGCAAGGACAGAGATTCAAGCATGAGTTTTTGGAAGACAGGATGGCGATCGTGGTTTTGAAAAGGACGGGGACAATACCTGAGGAGACAGAACCACTTATCATGCTAACAAGCACAGGGCCAGGAAAGGAAGTTGGGGGAGGGTCAACAGTTTGGTAGGAATAGGGTTGAGGGAGTAGGAGGTGGGCTTCATGGGCAAAGAGAGTTCGGAGAAGGCAAGAGGTCATAGGAGAGAAACTAGAGAAAGGAGGGGATTCAGGTTTTAGGCAGCAGTGGAGCCTTGAGCAACACTGGACAAACCAAACACAATATAAAATGACCCAACTTTCAATAAACTCATTAAACTAATAGAATTGGCCATGTAATATTAGATATGCCTGCTTTACCCTTCCTCCACATACGCCTACACTTGTGTCTCAGGTCTGGGGGTGCAGTTGGACATTTCACGTGTGTAGAGTAATGGGTTAATGATTATGTCAATGAGACCATAATTATATTAGTGATGTAACTATGACATTAAGGGTCAGATGATCAAGAGGATCCAAGAGAGCTAGACACAGAACAGTCTGTGTCCCACAAACCATGTACTTACTATGAACTCTTGTAAATAATGTAAATAAACAGTTTTTAGAAAAACTATATACCAACTATCTCAAGTCTCTCACAGACTAAGTTAAGCCTCCACAAATCAGCCTGGGTTGCTGGCTGTTTCCTGCTGTCTTAAATGTTTGTATGTGAGAGAGAAAGAGAGGAAGATATATCATGACAGTTGCAACTTTAACCCTCCTCTGTGGAACTACAATACACAAAACACACTGCCACACCCCTTGTCATAGGACAGCAAGGTGGTACTAGATCTAGGTGCCCTCCTGTGAACACAAACTGAGGGAGAGCGAGAGAGAGGGAGAGGGAGAGACACATCATCTTTCAACTTGCTCCTGTGGAACACCAATGACTGTTCTGTACTGTGGCAGATAGAAACTACAGGGGTCAACAGTACAGACAATATCAATGAATTTTATAAGAAATTTGCTCAGGAGATTTGCTGCAATGAGTCAAGTGTATGGTACAAGTGGAAATTTATCAACATGGACTGAAAGTTGATTGATGGACAGGAGAAAAGACCAGGATTATTCAATGTTGCTCAAGTGATGTCCCCTGAGAGTCAGTACTGGCTCCACTGTTGTCCCTGGTATACAGAGAGAATTGATTCACTGTGTTATGGCACAAACACGTCACTTACAACACATTTCTCCATCTGATCTTTCAATGGTTTTGCTATTTTAATAAAATTCCAAGCCTTCGCGAATCGAAAGAGATAAAACAGTTTCACTAAAGTAACACACAGGAACCTCAATACCCTGACCTCACCTTTTCGAAAAATTCCCATATGGGCCTTGATAGCGAGTGGGTGGGGGGAGGGGTTCTCAAGCAGCTGCAGTGGGTCCTGTTCACCTGGGGAGAGCAGGGCTGTGATCACCAGGACCTCATTCACAAAGAGCCAGAACCCCAATTGATCAACTGACTCTAGACGGAGGGAGCTGAACCCCCACCAGCCCCACCTCTATCATCCCCTCCCCCTTCCAGGCACTTTCACTTCCCTCCCATCTGTTTTGAACAGCCCCGTGACTGAACCCAGTTCCCTTTCAGTCCCAAACCTCAGAGGTGCAGCAAGTAGCAGCTGGGCAGGATTGCGGACACAGTCCTGATGTGGAGCAAATCGTTTTGCAGTGAAATTACATGGTTATAGTTCCGTGAGTTGCAGGGAAGGTGTCAGTTTACCATCTGACCCCAGGAGGCGCCTGGCACTGAGCAGATCCCCTGTCACAACAAGCAGCAAGTACATCTGTGTGAAACATGCAACCTAAACCACCCCCCCCCAACCCCCACTCCCCCCACACTGTACTCCGTACTTCAAAACTGTTTAATATAAGCCGACAACAATCAATGCGACAACACAGAGCATCAGAAATGGAGGCTTCAACTCACATCCGATACACATCCACACACAGCAATTAATGTTCTCCCACAGAAAGTTCAAAGCTGATACAAAAGTGTGCAATTGCCAACAAGAAAGAATATGGGATGTGTAAAGAGCAAACGCAGGAATTCTACAACAGAGACAGCTCGGACACTGGCACACACTGAACACGGGGTCACACACTGAACACGGGGTCACACACTGAACACGGGGTCACACACTGAACACGGGGTCACACACTGAACACGGGGTCACACACTGAACACGGGGTCACACACTGAACACGGGGTCACACACTGAACACGGAGTCACACACTGAACACAGGGTCACACACTGAACACAGGGTCACACACTGAACACAGGGTCACACACTGAACACAGGGAGCACACACTGAACACAGGGGCACACACTGAACACAGGGAGCACACACTGAACACGGGGTCACACGCTGAACACGGGGTCACACACTGAACACGGGGTCACACACTGAACACGGGGTCACACACTGAACACGGGGTCACACACTGAACACGGGGTCACACACTGAACACGGAGTCACACACTGAACACGGAGTCACACACTGAACACAGGGTCACACACTGAACACAGGGTCACACACTGAACACAGGGAGCACACACTGAACACAGGGTCACACACTGAACACGGGGGCACACACACTGAACACGGGGTCACACACTGAACACGGGGTCACACACTGAACACGGGGTCACACACTGAACACGGGGTCACACACTGAACACGGGGTCACACACTGAACACGGGGTCACACACTGAACACGGGGTCACACACTGAACACGGGGTCACACACTGAACACGGGGTCACACACTGAACACGGGGTCACACACTGAACACGGGAGGCACACACTGAACACGGGAGGCACACACTGAACACGGGAGGCACACACTGAACACGGGAGGCACACACTGAACACGGGAGGCACACACTGAACATGGGAGGCACACACTGAACATGGGAGGCACACACTGAACACAGGGTGCACACACTGAACACAGGGAGCACACACTGAACATAGGAGCACACACTGAACATGGGAGCACACACTGAACATGGGAGCACACACTGAACATGGGAGCACACACTGAACATGGGAGCACACACTGAACATGGGAGCACACACTGAACACGAGAGGCACACACTGAACACGAGAGGCACACACTGAACACGAGAGGCACACACTGAACACGGGAGCACACACTGAACACTGGAGAGGGTAGGGGATGGGGTGGCGGTGGGCACACACTGAAAGCAGGGTCATGAATACAGGGTGCCATTCCAGATTAAGTCCCTCCTCGGTCTGATTGTTTTGCCATTCCCCCCTATACTCCTGCCATTTCAGAGTGCGTGCCTATCCTGCAATCCACACACACAGACACTGTGCAGAATGGCTGACTGGACAGCCCTCAGGAATGGAAGCCCTCACCGGTCCCAGGGCACTGAGGCCCCTGGATGACATCAATGAGATGTGAGTTGTTTGAGGATATTTTCTCAAACCATGGGAACTCGCTATGTGCAAATTATCTGCCATTATTTCCTACAAAACAACTGTAAATTATTTCAAAATTATTTAGTTAGCTATAAAGCACTTTGGGGCATCCTGAGGTTGTGAAGGACGCTATATAAACACAGGTTATTTTTTTTGTCTCTCTGAGCCCCCTGTTCCCTCTGTTAGAGGACACGAGTCTCTGATTGTCAGGGTTCAGAAGCGGCCAGGTACTTAGTCTTTACCTTAGTCCGTGGGTTTATCACTGTCACCCCTTGTTTGTTGATGGCTATCCGCACAACATCTGGAAAATTGGGTTCAGATGTTTGCTAGAATGGAAAAAGAGTGATTTATTAATATCTGCAAAAGACATTTATTAGCATCTTCAGAATTCAAGTTAGGATTAAATTAATGTTAGTCTTTTATACTGTGGACTAGACATTGCATACAGTAACATCCATGCTCCACAGTATAGCCACACTGAACCACTGAATAAAGTCACAAACAGTACACGTGTACATGATAAACCAAGGTGTGTGCACATGTGTATGCACATGCACACACATGTAATGACCTGAATTTCCTGGATTACTCCACGCAGAGATATAATGTCGAGATTTACGCTGTTGCCTGTGCTTATGCTATTAATTGGGGCTTTTGGTGAAATTTCTTTCAGAGCTTAACTCTGTGGCTGGGACCACAAGTCAGGGTGAGGTCTGGGGCCAGGGTCAGTATTGGGGTTGGGGTCAGGGTCGAGGCCAGAGTCAGGGCCTAGGCCAGTTTTACACTGCAGATGTCGTTAGAGTCCACACCAGAAGGTGAAGTCCAGTGTAAAACAAACATAGTGCCATCAATTGTTGCCCGCTTGTGTTCAAACAGGAGATACTATTTTTAAAGTAGTATATTCCTCATAGAAACTAAAATCTTAACCTTGTCCATGTAGGTTGCAAGTGGAGCTGGGGTCAGGGGTCAGTATTGGGGCTGGGATCAGGTGTGAGTACTGGGGCTATGGTCAAGGGTTGGAGTCAGTACTGGGGCTGCGGTCAGGGGTCGGGATCGTAATTGGGGTTGGGGTCAGGGTCGAGGCCAGAGTCAGGGCCTAGGCCCATTTTACACTCCAGATGTCGACAGACACTAAAGCAGTGTCCAGTGCAAACCTCCTCCCTTCCTGGTAGACAAGTTGGTTACTTCAGGATTTTACTGCCCGTGTCTGTGTTGTTGTTTAGCGGATGTGCATGTCTGGAGTGTGAAGCAGAACATTCTGATATTTCACAGCAGCGTCATTTAGTGGTCTGGTAAAAACCACCAACACTTTCATAATGAGGAGAAGGAAGTGTGACTGTAGGGTTGAACTCAGTGTTATCCAGCTGAGGTCAGGTTTTATCACCTGATTTAGTCCCTCATTTCTACACACAACTGAAAAGGCAGGTGGCTCCATTGCAAAGTCCCAAAGCAGATTCATTTGATTATTCACCCATGGTGCCGGTATAGAAAGCATCAGCGGCAAAAATAACAACAGTTAACATGTTACACATTGAACATGTAAATATCTAAATTATTTAAACAGAACAATTTGTATTTCTATAGCACCTTCTGCAACCACAGGACATCCCAAGGCACTTCACAGCCAAGATTTTTGGAGCTGTAGGAAAGGTGGTAGTGAGTTTGCACAGAACAGCAAGGAGAGAAGCTGCTAGATAATCTGTTTCAGTGATGTTCATCGAGGGCCAGGGCAGCAGGAGAATTGTCTTGCTCCTCTTCAATATAGTGCCATGGGGTCTTTTACACCCACCCTGTACAGGGGTCTCAGTTTAATGTCTTATCTGAAAGAGAAATGCTGCACGCCCTCAGTACTGCACTGGAGCGTCAGCCTAGATTTTGTGTTCATGCTTTTGGAGTAGGACTTGAACCCACAACTTCCTGATTCAGACCCCTGAGCCACAGTTGACACCAACTGGCACTTCAGAAGCCCCTAAGAATCACTACTGTTGTAATATGCCTTTAAGGGATTGCAGCAAGACATCATTAGAAAGGAAATATGTCATGTTATCCAGCTTTAGTTTTGCTTTTGCTTTTTAGCAGAGCGCGCACGCACAGCTCTGATGCATCCAAGCTCTATACCCGTGTTATACATAGGCCAGGATTTTCCAGCCCTGTTGTGAGCGGGGCCCACCGTGGATGAGGCAGTGCCCCAGTCAAGAAGTCCATTGACTTGCAGTGGGACCGGACGATGCCAGTGGCAGGGGGGTGCGGAAAATCCCACCCCTAGTCTTAATAAACGAACCTACAACGTGTTTACACAATCCTTTATAAGTGATTGGGGCCTTTATATCATTATAAAAACACAGCAACTACCAGATGTAGTTTTAATTTTGAGTGATATTGATGGAAAAATTCCTTGGAGCTGCTCCTGGCCTGCCGGCATTACTGGCACAGGTTAGTGTAAATGGGGTTCACACTGTGCTTCTGATGAAGGAACAGTGGAGCAGCAGCAGCTTAGAAATTTCCTGGCAATGCCATACTGAGTGAGTGATTTCAATATGTGCCATGTTGCTCCTTCACTCTCAGAACCTATTCCCTGTGTTGCTCCTCTTCAAGGGCAGGGATTAATCATTTCAGCTGCTTGGACCTTCTGAATGTACATGGGGCAGGGAAGTGGGGAGCGCAAAGGATTGGAAAATTTTCGAGGCGCCGTAACTGACAGCGCCAAGTATAATGTAGGGAGTAACTAATAATGGATCGGCAAAATCGCCAAGAAATTAACCACCAAACTCCAACGATCTCAGTTGTGCTGAGATCAGGTGATTTTAGGCTGAGCTGCATCAAAGTCAGCGATGGGCAACTTGCGGCCCATCAGGTTCCTGAGTGCGGCCCGCAAGACATTTTGTTGACCGTTGCCCACATGTAGGGTTGCCAGATTCCATTGGTTTCCGTCCGCGTAGTTTTTTTCCTAAAGTGGTACGCACATAAAGCAAGAGCACGTGAAGAGAGGTGCGTGCTGATTGCACACAACATTGACTGCGAGAGCCGTGGGCTCCCTCTGCGTCCAATCAAAGCGCTGCTATGGTTCAGCCAGCACGCCCCGCAAATCCTTAGGTTAGTGCTCATGCCCGAATTCAATCTTGTGGCCCACTGAGATGGAGGGCCACTCATGCAGCCCACTCACTTGTCCATCAGTGATCTAAATTGTGGAATGGTGATCTCCGCCACCAACAAACCCAGTTACCCTCAACACAATCAGTGGCTGCCAGCACACCCAGAGATCCCTGTAGATCCACTGACCCCAACAGAGCCAGTGGTGCCCAACAGATCTATTAACCCACTTCCCCACAGTCCCAGATCACCAATCTATGCCATCTATCACTCATGCTAAACCTGTCTAAGTTGGGCTTTGACAAGGGGGAGGAGCTATGCAAATGAACAGCAGGGTACACTGCTGGGCATAACAGAAGCAGCACGGGTGACTGAGAAAATTCATAAATGGTGTTTTAGCTGAGATCAGGTAAATCAGTTCTGTGCAATTTCCTCAGGAAAAGACACTGGTGTAACACTAATCATGCCACAGTTAGACCAAAACCTCCCAGGATATTCTGGGCTATAATATGTAATAGGTTCAACTACACATAGAGATTGACTATGAGAGCTTTTGAACCCCCCACCTGTCATGAATGCTGAGCATTACACAATGGTTATGTTTTAAAATTTCTCCTTTACCTTAAGATGAAAGGGAGATGGTGGAGTCATGACAAACACCTGCTCGGAGACATGCCCATGTGACCTGGTTGCCATGGGGTGAAACTCAAACCAAAACCTATTGAAATGCCAAGTGACAGTCTTAACACCTTCATGCAGTGTCTTACTGACAAAGGGCAGATGCTTTTTGAGAAGCAGAGAAACAAAGAAGCTACTGCTGTAATGAAGCAGGTGGACTGTTTCGTGTTAACCACCAAGCAGGATGCTAGTGAGAGCTTTTTTCTGTTTGAAAGGAAGGGAACAGAACAGATGGGGCTTTTGGAGATTTAAGAAACAGGGAGTAACTGAGGTGGGCCTTGCTGGTATAAATTGGATCCGGAAAACTCAGGCTGAGTGGAACAATTTTTGAAGGACACTGGACATTTAGACCTAGCATGGCGGGGAGAATTATGCCTGTTGGAGAGCTTGGAGATACTTTGGAACTGTTCCTGTAATGCTAGATACGTGCCAGAAGTGCGGTGCACAGCAAAAACGATTGCAAGATGTATCTCGACTGTTAGTTAACACAAAAATACCTTTTCTTTAGTTTGATGTATTAGTTGGCAATCAAGCAGTGTTTGTATTTTGTTCAGTTTAGTTACTTTGTTACAGTAAAAGTCTAAAAATATGAAATCTTGCCCTTCAGTTAATTCCATCTGGGAATTGCTGGGAAATTAATTTCTTTTCAAAAGTTATCAGTCGCTACAAGGATTGTAACATTACCAGCAAACCAGTGGCTGCCAACACACCCAGAGATCCCTATAGACCCACTGACCCCAACAGAGCCAGTGGTGCCCTACAGACCTATTACCCTACTTCCTTACAGGCCCAGATCACCAACAGATCCTTTGACGAAGAAGAAGAGTCATACGGACTCAAAACGCTAACTCTGTTTTTCTCTCCACAGATGCTGTTAGACCTGCTGGGTTTTTCCAGCATTTTCTGTTTTTGTTTCAGATTTCCAGCATCTGCAGTATTTTGCTTTTGCAAGATTGGGGATATGAGATCAAACCGGGGTGGCCGCCACCAAGGCTACTGACTGCATTTCAGGGCTGTCTCCACCCCTTGTGAAGCAGATGGGGCTAGTGAAAATAAGCCCCAAAACACTAATTAACTGTATACAGCAAGAATTCGAACTCTTCCAGCTGGGCGAGTAGTTAAAATGCAACGGCTACATTTGCCAATCCTTGCCTGCCCATCTCCCATTTCAATGCTGCTGGATTTAGCTGGGAAAATAAACACTAATCGGAATTCCATAATATCAATAGAGCCCTGATGGTAATGTTACAGAATCATGAGTGGCCCTTCCACATCAGGCTGAAGCAAGACAGCAGATGGTGAGAGAGAGGATGAGGCCCTCCAGGCAAGTGAAGAAATTCCCTTCATGGTGTTAAGGGCCAAGGGCCAATAGTGAGGAGCAAAGCCTTAGACTACAGGGCTGGTCAGATGGGCAGAACAGGGCAAATGGTATTCAATCCTGAAAAGTGTGAGGTGATGCATTTTGGGAGGACTAACAAGGCAAGAGAGTGCCTGATGAATGGTAGGACCCTAGGAAGTACAGAGGATCAGAGGGACCTTGGTGTGCATGTCCATAGATCCCTGAAGGCAGCAGGACAGGTAGATAAGGTGGTTAAGAGGCCATATGGGATACTTGCCTTTATTAGTCGAGGCATTGAATACAAGAGCAGGAAGGTTATGTTGGAGCTGTATAAAATACTAGTTAGACCACATCTGGAGTACTGTGTGCAGTTCTGATCGCCACAGTATAGGAAGGATGTGATTGCATCAGAAAGGGTGCAGAGGAGATTCACCAGGATGTTGCCTGGGCTGGACCATTTAAGCTATGAAGAGAGACTAGATAGGCTGGAGTTGTTTTCCTTAGAACAGAGAAGGCTGAGGGAGGACCTGATTGAGGTGTACAAAATTATGAGGGGCATAGATAGGGTAGATAGGGAGAAACTTTTCACTTTAGTGGAGGGGCCAATAGTCAGAGAGCATAGATTTAAGGTAAGGGGCCAGGGGTTTAGAGGGGATTTGAGGAAAAAATTTTCACCCAGAGGGTAGGGGATATCCGGAACTCACTGCCTGAAAGAGGTGGTGGAGGCAGGAACCCTCACAACATTTAAGAAGTATTTAGATGAACACTTATAACGCGATAGCATACAAGGCTACGGACCAAGTGCTGGAAAATGGGATTAAAGTAGATAGGGGCTTGATGACTGGCACAGAAACGATGGGCCAAAGGGCCTCTTTCCATGCTTTAAAACTCTATGGGCAGAATTTTTCCATCGGCGAGCAGGGGGTGGTGCCCGCTCGCCGACGCACAAAATGACATGGGATGGCATCGGGCGGAGCCCCTGACATCATCCCACCCCATTTAAATTTTCAGGAAGGCTGATTTTGCTGTGGGCCTGCTGACCTGTCAATGGCCAATTGAGGCCATTGACAGATCAATTATACAATTAAAGGACCTGCCTGTTCAACCTTAAGGTTGGCAGGCAGGCCAGGAGCCCCGGCGGCAAATAGAGAAAACATGAAACCTCATCCACAGGTGGGATGAGGTTTCAAGCAGGTTGTTAAAAATTTTAATAAAGTTAATCTGTAAATTATGAACATGCACATTGTCACATGAGGGGGACATGTTAGGGAATTTTTTCTTTCAAAGTGGAAGCGATCTCCCTGAGGCTGCACTTAGCCTCAGGGGGATGTGCGTTCTTTCGTGCACATGCGTGAAAGAGCGCACTCTCGCTTTTGGGGAATCTTCCCCCCCGCCCGCACAGGAAGCGCATAGCTTCCCGCTGGACGTCATGCTAGGCGGGCCTTAATTGGCCCACCCACGTAAAATGCCGGTACGGCCTACTTCATTGGTGGGGATCGGCTCCCCGTCCGCTGGAGATTGAGACGGACCCGCCCACCCGGCAGGCAGAAAATTCTGCCCTATGGCTTTATCATTCTATGGCTGTCTACTCTTCCTCATTTATTCTCTCTTATTCCGGGCAAGCAGAGTCAGCAACAGTTAAATACCCACGGCCTGAAAATTAGGCCACTGAATGCGTTCTGCCTTTATTCCATTCATTCGAAACCTGGTCCAGGATAAAGGAATCATTAATAAATACAGATAATGTGCTCATGGACTCAGTAGCACTGAAATGCACAGACACATTGAAATCCATGGCTGCAAATCACTCCACAGCAACACCGTACCTTCACTTCGAAAAAGGCCGATCCAAATGTTGCCCAACGGTACAGCAATTTGAGAAATGCCAGCTTGACTTCATCTGCTGTCTTCCCTGTATGCCTGTTACACATGGCCACAATACACTGTAAAAGAAATCCAACAAGGGAGTGGTTAACCCTCACATGCAATAACCCTTGGAGAGGTTTTCAATCTGCACTGCCCTCAGGCTCCAAGATAGACAGAGGTTTACCTTTCCATCCAGGTAATATGTTGAAATGTGTATTCAACCTTGTTGCATTTTTGGGCTTTGGATTTTTAAAAAATTATTCATTTATGGGATGTGGACTTCGCTGGCTGGGCCAGCATTTATTGCCCATCCCGAATTGCCCTTGAGAAGGTGGTGGTGAGCTGCCTTCTTGAATTGCTGCAGTCCATCTGGTATAGCACACCCACAGTGCTGTTGGGGAGGGAGTTCCAGGATTCTGACCCAGCGACAGTGAAGGAACGGCAATATATTTCTAAGTTAAGATGGTGTGTGGCTTGGAGGGGAACAGGTGGTGTTCCCATCTATCTGCTGCCCTTGTCCTTCTAAATGGTAGAGGTCATGGGTTTGGAGAGTGCACTTGAAGGAGCCTTGGTGAGTTTCTGCAGTGCACTTTGTAGATGGTACACACTGCTAACACTGTGCATCAGTGGTGGAGGGAATGAATTATTAAGATGGTGAACGGGGTGCCAATCAAGCGGCACCTTTGTCCTGGATGGTGTTGAGCTTCTTGCGTGTTGTTGGAGCTGCACTCATCCAGGCAAGTGGAGAGTATTCCATCACACTCCTGGCTCGTGCCTTGTAGATGGCGGACAGGCTTTGGGGAGTCAGGAGGTGAGTTATTCACTGCAGAATTCCTAGCCTCTAACCTGCTTGTAGCCAAAGTGTTTATATGGCTGGTCCAGTTCAGTTTCTGGTCAATGGTAACCCCCAGGATGTCAGGATATTGATACAGGATATTCTCCTTGAGTTCAGGTTCTCTGAGCAATCCTGTACATGGATTTCATGTCCCTAATGATCTGGAGTGTTCCTTTATCAGTGCAATATTAATGTAAACAGAAGGTCCAAAAGAAAGTCCTTGCCATTGTATTCTGCCTCACTAGAATGTGTTAGGTGTCTCCACGTGATAGCCCTCTCATGGGTAAGTAACTCAATTAAACATCAGATCAGGCTAAGGGAAGCTTTAAACCAACAATTTATTTAACATTGAATGAGTGGATGAACAGAATTCAGTGTATATTTTGGAATAACTTACAAACTTCACAGCTTCCTCCCTACGTTAAAAAAAAAGTGCTTCTCTCCGAGTTAATTTTTTCAATACATTGAACTTGAATCATAGAATCATAGAATGGTGACAGCACTGGAGGGTATAAGCTGCCTGTGCCAGCTCTCTGCAAGAGCAATTCACCTACTGTCACTCCCCCGCCTTCTCCCTGTAGCCCTGCAAGTTTTTCCTCATCAGATAATGATCCAATTCCCTTTTGAAAGCCATGATTGAATGTGCCTCCACCACACACTCAGGTAGAGTATTCCAGATCCTAACCACTCACTGTGCAAAAATGTTTCCCCTCACATCGCCATTGCTTCTTTTGCCAATCACCTTAAATCGATCTCGTTCTCGATCCTTCCGCCAATGGGAACAGTTTCTCCATATCTACTCTGTCCAGTCCCTTCACGATTTTGACTATCTCGACCAAATCTTGTCCCAATTTCTCGAATCTCTCTACATAACTGAACTTCCTCACTCCTGGAACCATTCTCATGAATCTTTTCTGCCTTCACGTCCTTCCTAAAGTGTGCTGGCCACAACTGGACACAGTATTCCTGTTGAAGCCAAACCGGGATTCTATACTGTATTCCTTCTTCTTGTACTCTATGCCCCTATTAATAAAGCCCAGGGTCCTGTATACTTTATTACTGCTCTCTCAACCTGTCCTGTCACCTTCAATGATTTGTGCAAATGAACCCAGGTTATTCTGCTCCTTTTTAAAAATTCATTCACAGGATGTGGGCATTGCTGGCAAGACCAACATTTATTGCCCATCCCTAATTGCCCTTGAGAAGGTGGTGGTGAGCCACCTTCTTGAACCGCTGCTGTCCCTGTGGCATAGGTACACCCACCGTGCTGTTAGTGAGGAAGTTCCAGGGTTTTGGCCCAGCGACAGCGAAGGAACGTCAATATATTTCCAAGTCAGGGTAAGGTATATTTCAATGAGAGGGAACTTGCAGGTGGGTATTCCCATGCATCTGCTGCCCTTGTCCTTCTAGATGGTGTTGGTTGTGGGTTTGGCAGGTGCTGTCAACGGAGCCTTGGTGAGTTTCTGCAGTGCATCTTGTAGCTGGTACAGACTGCTGCTACTGTGAATCGGTGGTGGAGGGAGTGAATTCTTAAGATGGTGGATAGAGTGCCAATGAAGTGGGCTGCTTTGTCCCGGATGGTGTCGAGTGTTGTTGGAGCTGCACTCATCCAGGCAAGTGGAAAGTGTTCCATCAAGCTCCTGACTTGTGCTTTGTAGATGGTGGACAGGCTTTGGGGACTCAGGAGGTGAGTTACATGTCGCAGAATTCCCTGTTTCTGATCTGCTCTTATAGCCACAGTATTTATATGGCTGGTCCAGTTCAGCTTCTGGTCAATGGTAACCCCCAGGATATTGATAGTGGGGGATTCAGAGATGGTGATGCCATTGAATGTCAAGGAGAGATGGTTGGATTCTCTCTTGCTGGAGATGGTCATTGCCTGACACTTGTGTGGCGCAAATGTTACTTGCCACTTGTCAGCCCAAGCCTGGATATTGTCCAGATCTTGCTGCATATGGACACAGACTACTTCAGTATCTGAGGAGTCGCGAATGGTGCAATCATTCCCACTTCAGATCTTATGATGGGAGGAAGGTAATTGATGAAGCAGCTGAAGACGGTTGGGTCTAGGACACTACCCTGAGGAATTCCTGCAGTGATGTCTTGGAGCTGAGATGACTGACCTCCAACAACCACAACCATCTTCCTTTGTACTAGGTATGACTCCAACCAGTGGAGAGTTTTCCCACTTTATTTAACTTGTCTGCCCATTCCACAACTTGTCTATGTCCTTTTGAAGTTTAACATCATCCTCCTCATAGTTCATGATACTTCCAAGTTTTGTGTCATCTGCAAATCCCGCCCAGTACACCAAAGCCTAGGTCATTAATACATGTCAAGGGAAAGCAGGGTTCCTGGGGAACTCCATTATAAACCTTCCTCATGTCCAAAAATACACTCCTCTCTGATTCCTGTCACTCAACCCATTTCCTTCCCATGTTGCTCCTGTTACAGCTGCTACTTTTATTCCATGAGCTCTAATTTTGCTCACAAGTCCGTTGTGTGGCACCTGTATCAAATGCCTTTTGGAAGTCCATGTACACCACATCAACAACATTACCCTCATCAACCCTCTCTGTTACTTCATCAAAAAACTCAAGAAAATTAGTGAGACACAATTTGCCCTCAGCAAATCCAAGCTGGCTTACCTTAATTAACCTGCATTTTCCCAAGTGTCTATTAATTTTGTCCCAAATCATCATTACTACTGAGATTAACTTGGCTGGCCTGCAGTTGTAGTAACAAATTTGCAAGCAAATTACAGAGAAGTTCAAGAATTATAGAGTATCTATAATGGTGGGACTTTAATTATCTGAATACAGACTGGGATAGTGGTAATGTAAGGGGCAGAGAGGGGCAAAAATTCCTAGAGCGTGGGCTGGGCTTAGCTTTGCTCCCTTTTTTGAACAAAGGCATAACATCTGCAATTCTCCAGTCCTCTGACACCACCCATGTAACTAAGGAGAATTGGAAAAATATAGCCAGTGCCTCTGCAATTCCCACCCTCACTTCCCTTAGGATCCTTGGATGCATCTCAACCAATTCCTGGTCCCTTAACAACTTTAAGTACAATCAGCCTATCCAACACATCCTCCTTATCAAATTTAAACCCATCAAGTGCCTGAACTATCTCCTCTTTCACCATGACTTGGGCAGCATCTTCTTCCTTGATAAAGACAAATACAAAGTATTTATTTAATGCCTCAGCCATGCCCCCTGCCTCCATGTGTAAATCACCTTTTTGGTCCCTAGTCAGCCCTACTCCTCCTCTTACCACCCTTTTACTATTTGTATGCCTATAGAAAGTTTTGAATTCCCTTTTATGTTGGCTGTCAGTCTCTTCTTATGCTCTCTTTTTGCTTCTCTTATTCGCTTTTCCAATTCCCCCTGAACCTTCTATGTCAAGCCTGATTCTCAATTGTATCATCCACCTGTTATCTGTCATATACACCCTTTTCCTGCTTCATCCTGCTCTCTATCTCTTTCATCATCCAGGGAACTCTGGATCTTTTTGCCTTACCTTTCCCCCTCATTGGAATATACCTTAACTGTTCCCAAACCAGCTCTTCTTTAAAGGCAGCCCGTTGTTTGGTTAGTTTTGCCTGCCAACCTTTCCGTCCAATTTATCTGGGCCAAATCCATTCTCAGCCCATTGAAATTGGCTCTTTCCTCAATTAACTATTTTTACTCTGGATTGTTGTTTGACCTTTTCCACAGCGAGCCTAAACCTTATGATACAATTATTACTGCTCCCTAAATGTTCCCCTATTGACAATGGACCCATTTGGCCCACCTTATTCCTGGAATTTTACAGCCCCATCACGGCAGGGGTAGGGGTGTAAAATGCGGCGAGCCGTTCAAAAGCCCATCAACTCCAGTGGGACCATAAGATCCCGCAGGTGTAAAATTCTGCCCAGGTCTAACAGTGCCTCCTTTTTCCTTGGACTGGAAATCTACTGATGTAGAAAATTCTCCTGAACACACTGGGAATTCTTGCCCCTCTCTGCCCCTTGCTATCCCAGTCTATATTCATATAATTAAAGTCCCACTATTATAGCTACTCTATAATTCTTGAACTTCTCTGTAATTTCCTTGCAAATTTGTTCCTCTACACCTTTGGTGGCCTACAGACTACACGAGCAATGTAATTGTACCTTTTTTGTTCCTTAGCTCTAGCTAAAAAGATTTTGCCCTTGACTCCTCTGGGACATTCTCTCTCTCCTGCACCACAATTCTCTCCTTAATCAATACTGCCGCCCCCCCACCTCCTTTCCTTCCTTCCCTATCTTCCCTGAACACCTTGTATCCAGAAGTATTTAATATTCAGTCCTGCCCTTCTTTGAGCCAAGTCGCTGTTACAACATCATATTTTCATTTGGCTATCTGCACCTGCAGCTCACCAACCTTATTTACCACACTCCATACATTCACAAAAACCTTGGTGTTGGTCTGTGAGTCCATCTTTGAACCCTCCAAACATTGGCCAAAAGCAGGGGTCACCATATACGCCAAGTATAAAAGTCTTTGTTGTTCGTCACGCAGGGTCTGCTCTGTGTGTATGTGTGACTTAAACTCCTGCGCATCTTCACAACACAACCCGTATCACCTGCTTGACCCCTTGCACCCAGTTATAAGTGAGTCAAACATCCATTTTGAGCTGAAAAATTGAGGCTAATACTACTAATGCAAGTATAACATGTCGTGGCTGAAAAAGGGGGTTGACGTATATACAGAGCATGTGCAGAAATATGATTTTTGGGGCCGATAAAATGGGGTCGTCTTATACACCAGGTTCACTTATACACTGTAATCTAGGATGCATGCACAGCAACCCTAATTTAGACTTTGTACGAACATAGGAATTAGCAGGAGTAGACCACGCGGCCCCTCAAGCCTGCTCCGCCATTCAATAAGATCATGGCTGATCTGATTGTAACCTCAACTCCACATGCCCGCCTACTCCCAATGACCTTCCACCCCACTTGCTTATCAAGAATCTATCTGTCTCTGCCTTAAGAATGTTCAAAGGCTCTGCTTCCACCACCTTTTCAGGAAGAGAGTTCCAAAGACTCACAACCCTCTGAGAAAAAATTTCTCCTCATCTCTGTCTCAAGTGGGCAACCCTTTATTTTTAAACAGTGACCCCTAGCTCTAGAATCTCTCACAAGAGGAAACATCCTCTCCACATCCACCCTGTCAAGACCCCTCAGGATCTTATATGTTTATAAGAAATATATTTATATAATATTTAAACACATTTATGTTCATTTTTATTACTTTGCCTCTTACTGCCCCATCTAATATCTTATTATTTCTCACTCTAGTACTATGTATCTCTCCCAGTCTCTGTGCCTGGTGGTGTTCCTCTCCAACTTTATCTCCTCATTCCCATACCTCTGCCAAGTTAGTTTAAACTTAAGCTTGAAAGAAGATGTCAGGTGCCAATTCAGTATCATACTCTCTCCAGGTACCGAGGATGCTAGATATGTTTCTTTTGTGAACACTGGGCTTGTAAGTCATTGGCTTAGCCTCGGGGAATAAAAACTTCAGTCAATAGAAAGACCATTTATGATTGTTTTTGTGTAATTGCATACCTTCTGGGATTAACACAAATCTGGCTTCTAATGATCTCCTTCACACTGCACTGTGATAATGCACTTTGCACCATCTCTCTACTGCTCTGAAGGTCCTCATTTAACAATTTTGTTTTCACCTAACTGTAGTCCTCCCTTATCCACTGACCTTAATAGGACCCTACTTAATAGTGAGTGGCTGGCAGGTTCTAACTTCTGGTTTCAATGGTTTTGGGCACAGAAGCAAGTGGCTATGGTGCAATAATCTGAATGAAGTGGGATCAGAACGATGTCACTGTGGGCGTAAACCCGCTCAGCTGGTGAAAGTTGGTTTGAGATGAGACAAGTGGACTGGACAAGAGGATGACCGCCAACAGTTACTTCTCCTGTAACAGTGGCTCTGAGTTAGTACAATAAGGTAACGGAGCTTTTCCCAGCTCACTGTTTCCATGGCTCTCTTGGTTGACACACTTGCATCCTAACTTTCCCCTTCCTTGTGAGGTGGTGAGGTCTGCCCTCCAACAGATATAATGAGCCCCTGGTTAATCCTCTAATAACAAATAGAAAGATCACTTTTCATTACCTTCTTCCATTCCTCTGGTGACAACATCCGAACCATATCCTCAGGAACCAGATCCTTCAACATTTTGGGAATATTGAGAAACTGGGACTTGTCGTCATTGAACTTCACTTTGTAAAGGAATGCAGCAATCTGGATGGCATCTTCCTTTGTGCACTGGTGGTAACCTCGCAAATACTTTGGTAACTCCTTGGAATCAATAAGAGGGGAAGATCAGAAAGTATTCAGTGCCCTGAACAATTGGCCGGTCTTTAGTTGCCAGAGAGAACTAAAGGGCTCCTTCACAATTCTCCTATACAGAGCTCCATTGACCCTTGGTCTTCTTTAAGGCTGAAAAACCCCCAGAACAAATCAAAGCACATGGGATCGGGGGTTACATACTGGCATGGATTGAGAATTGGCTGACATACTGGAAACAGAATGTGGGAATAAATGGGTCTTTTTCTGGATGGCAGGTGGTGACAAGTGATTACCGCAGGGATCAGTGCTTAGGCCCCAGCTATTCACGATATATATAAATGACTTGGATGAGGGAACCAAATGCAATATTTCCAAGTTTGCTGACGACACAAAACTGGGCAGAGTTGTGAGGAGGATGCAAGGAGGCTTCAGGGCGGTTTCGACAAATTGTGTGTGTGAGCAAACACATGACAGATGCAGTATAACGTGGATAAATGTGAAGTTATACGCTTTGGTGTGAAAAACAGAAAGGCAGAGCATTATTTAAATGGTGATATATTTTACAAAGGGACCTGGGTGTCCTTGTACAACAGTCAATGAAAGTAAATAGGCAGGTGCAGCAAGTAATTAAGAAGGCAAATGGTCTTCATTGCAATAGGTTTTGAGTTCAGAAGTAGGGATGTCTTACTGCAGTTATACAGGGCCTTGGTGAGACCACACCTGGAGTATTGCGTGCAGTTTTGGTCTCACTACCAAAGAAAGAATATACTTGCCATAGAGGGAGTGCAGCGAAGGTTCACTAGGCTGATACCGGGGATGGCAGGACTGTCATATGAGGAGAGATTGGATCGACTGGGCCTGTATTCACTAGAGTTTAGAAGAATGAGAGGAGATCTGATTGAAACGTATAAAATTCTAACAGGGCTAGACAGACTGGATGCAGGGAGGATGTTTCCCATGGTGGGGGAGTCTAGAACCAGGGGCCACAGTCTCAGGATATGGGGCAGGCCAGTTAGGACTGAGGTGAGGAAAGATTTCTTCACTCAGAGGGTGGTCAACCTGTGGAATTCTTTACCACAGAAGGCTGTGGAGGCCGGGTCACTGAGTATATTAAAGAAAGAAATTGATAAGTTTCATCAAGGGATATGGAGAGGAGGTGGGAATGTGGTGTTGAGATAGAGGATCCGCCACGTTCGTATTAAATGATGGAGCGGGCTCGAGGGGCCAAATGGCCTACTCCTGCTCCTAGTTTCTATGTTTCTTCTATTCTAAAGGTCCTGGCGCAAGTTGAGGTACAGTCTGTGGGTTGCGGCACCACTTTTAGTCAGGCAGCCAATCATCATGCCTTGACAATGAGTGCCTGAAGGCAATTTAAACTTCTGAGACATGGTGATCAAGTTTATTGCTATTCTCCACTGGTGCATGCTCCCACCATAAATCTTTGAATAGTGATCATGAGCAGGAAGCCTAGCAATTTTCTCCGTACTCAGCACAGCGGGGCAATGGAGGTTACACTCTCCCTACTGCCTCCTGCATACATCAATTAACCCAGCATGGACCAAAGATAGAAACTGGACTTTCTGGTGAGTGTGGCCACTGTCCAGGTGTGAACCTGGAGCTACCTTTGAACTTATCAGAGGAGAAGAAATGTATCACGCATGCCAGCAGCATGGCTGTCCAATCAAATGGTCTGTCTCTTCCTCTACCCACACAAGAGTCTCCCTCATTGCTAACTTCAGCATCATTTTCACTTTCAGAGTCTAGGGGGAATGTTTGTCACTTAACATGTCTGCTGTGTAGATGGTCCAGTGATTTAGTGGGTGAATGTACTGTCTCATGTCACCCTGAATCATGTAGGCCTGGAAGGATCGTCAAACTGTACTACTAAAATCGACAATAGCCTGGGCCACAGGTGGTCCTGGGGTTGCACTGAGTCAGAGGCTCATGGGTCGCTGCAATCTCAGAGATGCTTCCTTTCGGATGAGACCTTACACCCATTGACCCTCTCAAACGGAAAGGTGACATGGCTCTCTTTGAAGAAGAGTCGGGGAATTCGCGACGGTGAACTAGTCAGTATTTCTCTATCAACGAGCATTACTAAAACAGGTTATCTACACGTTTCTTCAAAGTTGGCTGTCATGAAAATGGAAAGAGGCACTCTCTTGTGGACAGGGTCAGTCACTAACCTGTGGACAGGGTCAGTCACTCCCCTGTGGACAGGGTCACTCACTCCCCTGTGGACAGGGTCACTCACTCCCCTGTGGACAGGGTCACTCACTCCCCTGTGGACAGGGTCACTCACTCCCCTGTGGACAGGGTCACTCACTCCCCTGTGGACAGGGTCACTCACTCCCCTGTGGACAGGGTCAGTCACTCCCCTGTGGACAGGGTCACTCACTCCCCTGTGGACAGGGTCACTCACTCCCCTGTGGACAGGGTCACTCACTCCCCTGTGGACAGGGTCAGTCACTCCCCTGTGGACAGGGTCAGTCACTAACCTGTGGACAGGGTCAGTCACTCCCCTGTGGACAGGGTCAGTCACTAACCTGTGGACAGGGTCAGTCACTCCCCTGTGGACAGGGTCAGTCACTCCCCTGTGGACAGGGTCAGTCACTCCCCTGTGGACAGAGTCAGTCACTCCCCTGTGGACAGGGTCACTCACTCCCCTGTGGACAGAGTCAGTCACTCCCCTGTGGACAGGGTCAGTCACTCCCCTGTGGACAGGGTCAGTCACTCTCCTGTGGACAGGGTCAGTCACTCCCCTGTGGACAGGGTCAGTCACTCTCCTGTGGACAGGGTCAGTCACTAACCTGTGGACAGGGTCAGTCACTCCCCTGTGGACAGGGTCAGTCACTCCCCTGTGGACAGGGTCAGTCACTCCCCTGTGGACAGGGTCAGTCACTAACCTGTGGACAGGGTCAGTCACTCCCCTGTGGACAGGGTCAGTCACTAACCTGTGGACAGGGTCAGTCACTCCCCTGTGGACAGGGTCACTCACTCCCCTGTGGACAGGGTCAGTCACTCCCCTGTGGACAGGGTCAGTCACTCCTCTGTGGACAGGGTCAGTCACTCCCCTGTGGACAGGGTCAGTCACTCCCCTGTGGACAGGGTCACTCACTCCCCTGTGGACAGGGTCAGTCACTCCCCTGTGGACAGGGTCAGTCACTCCTCTGTGGACAGGGTCAGTCACTCTCCTGTGGACAGGGTCACTCACTCCCCTGTGGACAGGGTCACTCACTCCCCTGTGGACAGGGTCACTCACTCCCCTGTGGACAGGGTCAGTCACTCCCCTGTGGACAGGGTCAGTCACTCCCCTGTGGACAGGGTCAATCACTCCCCTGTGGACAGGGTCAGTCACTCCCCTGTGGACAGGGTCAGTCACTAACCTGTGGACAGGGTCAGTCACTCCCCTGTGGACAGGGTCAGTCACTCCCCTGTGGACAGGGTCAGTCACTCCCCTGTGGACAGGGTTGCTCACTCTCCTGTGGACAGGGTCACTCACTCCTCTGTTGACAGAGTCACTCACTCCCCTGTTCACAGGGTCAGTCACTCTCCAGTGGACAGGGTCAATCACTCTCCTGTGGACAGGGTCAATCACTCTCCTGTGGACAGGGTCAGTCACTCCCCTGTGGACAGGGTCAGTCACTCCCCTGTGGACAGGGTTGCTCACTCTCCTGTGGACAGGGTTGCTCACTCTCCTGTGGACAGGGTCACTCACTCCTCTGTTGACAGAGTCACTCACTCCCCTGTTCACAGGGTCAGTCACTCTCCAGTGGACAGGGTCAATCACTCTCCTGTGGACAGGGTCAATCACTCTCCTGTGGACAGGGTCAGTCACTCTCCTGTGGACAGAGTCACCTCACTTGCCTGTGGACAGGGTCACTCACTCACCTGTGGATAGTGTCAGTCCATAAGACCATAAGACGTAGGAACAGGAGCAAGCCATTTGGCCCATCGAGTCTGCTCCACCATTCAATGATATCGTGGCTGATCTGTTAATCCTCAACTCCACTTTCCTGCCTTTTCCCCATAACACTTCATTCCCTCACTGATTAAAAATCTGTCTATCTCAGCCTTGAATATACTTAATGACCCAACCTCTATAGTTCTCTCTGGTAAAGAATTCCACAGATTCACCACCTTAAGAGAAGAAACTCCTCCTCATCTCTGTTTAAATGGGCGACCCCTTACCCTGAGATTATGCCCTCTGGTCCTAGACTCTCCCACAAGGGGAAACAACCCTTTAGTGTCTACTCTGTAAAGCCCCCTAAGAATCTTATATGTTTCAATAAAGCCGCCTCTCATTCTTCTAAACTCCAATGAGTACAGGCCCAACCCACTCAACCTCTCCTCATAAGAAAATCCTTCCATTCCTGGGATCAACATAGTGAACCTTCTCTGGACTGCCTTCAGTGCCAGGATATCTTTCCTTAGATAAGGGGGCCAAAGTTGTTCATAGTACTCTAGATGCGGTCTAACTAGTGCCTTATATAGTTTCAGCAAGACTTCCCTATTTTTATACTCCATTCCTTTTGAAATAAAGGCCAACATTCAATTTGCCTTCCCTATTACCTGGTGAACTTGTATGTAAGCTTTTTGGGATTCATGCACAAGGGCTCCCAAATCCCTCTGTGCTGCAGCTTTCTGCAGCCTTTCTCCATTTAAATAATATTCAGCTCCTCTATTCTTCCTACCAAAGTGCATAACCTGACATTTTCCCACATCATATTCCATCTGTCAAGTTTTTGCCCACTCACTTAACCTGTCTATATCCCTCTGTAGACTCTTTGTGTCATCCTCACCACTTACCTTCCCACCGATTTTTGTGTCATCCGCAAACTTGGCGATAGTACATTCACTTCCCTCGTCCAAGTCATTAATATATATTGTAAATAATTGTGGCCCCAGCACTGATCCCTGTGGCGCTCCACTAGTTACAGGTTGCCATCCTGAAAATGCCCCCCTTATCCTAACTCTCTGTCTTCTATTAGTTAGCCAATCTTCCATCCATGATCATATGCTACCCCCAACACCATGGGCTCTTATCTTATTAAGTAGCCTTATGTGTGGTACCTTATTGAATGCCTTTTGGAAATCCAAATATATTACATCTACTGGTTCCCCTTTATCTATCCTACTTGTTACCTCCTCAAAGAATTCTAATAAATTAGTAAGGCATGATTTCCCCTTCATGAAGCCATGCTGACTCTGCTTTATTATACTATGCATTTCTAAATGCTCTATTATTACATACTTTATAATAGACTCTCACATTTTCCCAATGACGGATGTTAAGCTAACTGGTCTATAGTTACCTGTTTTTTGTCTCCCTCACTTTTTGAATAAGGGCGTTACATTGGCAGTTTTCCAATCTTCTGGGAATTGTGAAGAATCTAAGGATTCTTGGAAGGTTAGCACCAGTGCATCCACTATCTGTGTAGCTACTTCCTTTAATATCCTAGGATGCAACCCATCAGGTCCAGGGGACTTGTTGGCCTTTAGCCCCATTAGTTTCCCTAGTATTTTTTCTCTACTGATAGTTATTGTATTTATTTCTTCCCCGCCTTTTGCCCCTTGATAATTTAGTATTTTTGGAATGCTATTAGTGTCTTCTACCGGGAAGACTGATGCAAAGTATTTATTCAACTCCTCTGCCATTTCCTGATCCCCCATTATTATTTCCCCAGCCTCGTTCTCTAAGGGGCCTATGTTCACTTTGGCTTCTCTCTTCTTTTTTATATAGTTAAAGAAGCTCTTACTGTCTATTTTTATATTACTTGCTAGTTTACCCTCAGAGTTTATTTTCTCCCTCTTAATTATTTTCTTGGTCATCCTTTGTTGGTTTTTAAGACTTTCCCAATCCTCTGGTTTACCACTAATCTTTGCCACATTGTATGTTTTTTCTTTCAATTTTATACTATCCTTAACTTCCTTGGTTAACCATGGTTGGTTTGGTTTATCCCCTTTCTAGAATCCTTCTTCCTCACTGCGATATATCTTTTTTATGAGTCATAAACTATTTTCTTAAACATCTGCCATTGTTCATCAACCGTCTTTTCTTCTCCTTTCCCAGTCCACTCCAGCCAACTCCTTTGTAATTACCCTTATTTAAGTTTAGCACAGTTGTTTCCGACCCAAGTTTCTCACTCTCAAACTGAATGCTAAATTCGACCATGTTATGTTACTGTTTCCTAGGGGATCTTTTGCTCTGAGATCATTTATTAAACCTGCCTCATTACACATTACCAGATCCAAAATAGCCTGATCCCTGGTTGGATTCACAACATATTGTTCTAGGAAACAGTCCCGAATACACTCTATGAATTCTTGCTTGTGGCTACCTCTGCCAATTTGATCTTCTCAATCTACATGAAGATAAATGTCACCAATGATTAACGTACTGCCTTTTTTACATCCGTCATTATCTCCTGACTTATTCTCTGTCCTACAGTATAGCTACTGTTAGGGGGCCTCTAGACTACTCCCACCAGTGTCTTCTTCCCTTTGTTATTTCTTACCTTCATCCATATGGATTCTACATCTTCCGATCCAAGATCATTTCTTGCTATCGTACTTATTCCATCTCGTACTAACAAAGCTACCCCACCATCCTTTCCTTCACTCCTCTGTGGACAGGGTCAATTGCTCCCCTGAGGACAGAGTCAGCCACTGCCCTGGGGACAGGGTCAGCCACTGCCCTGTGGACATTCACTCTCCTATTTCAGGGTTACTCACTCACCTGTGGGTAATGGAACACTATATCTGCTTTGATGTCTCTACCAGGAAAGACATTGAGCCACAGCTTTCTCATGAACAGCACCTTGTATGCCACCGAGACAGAAGTACCTACAAAATGATATGGAGACATGGTATTACTACACGCTGGAGGGGATTTCAGCTTTATAAACTTGGTTTAAGTTCTGTTGGACACCTACCATCCTTCATAGGCTTTTCTTTCTTGACCCAGTCAGTCACATGCCTCACATAATCAAAGAAGAAATCTCCTTCAGGAAAGCTGATAACCTAAGAGCACAAAGGTCAGAATCTCTGAGATCTCACTCAGCTGTAGATATCGGAACTCAAGTCCCTGCACCACCAAAACTGAGAAGATATCAACCATCATCTCACCCTTAAACAGACAGATAGTCAATTACCCCCAGGGACAGAGAGTCAATTATCCCCAGGGGGAATGAATCAATCACTCCCAGGGGGAATTAATCACTCCCAGGGAGATAATCAATAAGCCCCAGAAGGGATTAATCAATCATTCCCAGGGGAGTTAGTTAATCGATCACCTCCGGGGGAATGAATCAATTACTCCTAGTGGGAATCACTCCCAAGGGGAGATAATCAATAAGCTCCAGGGAGAATGAATCACTCACCCTCCCCAGGGGGATTAATCATTCACTCCCAAGGGAGTTAATCAATCTCCCCCAGGTGGAGGGAGTCAGTCACTCACTGACTGTTGATGCTGGATGACCAGCTCTGGGCAAAAAAAAATAAGGGTAACCTCACCATGGGTGTGGGTGCTGGTGAACCCATGGGAGTGGAGAAGGGGCATTTGCTGGACAGGCCTGGACAAACCAGCAACCTGCCATGGCTGACACTTGTACAAACACATTGTCCGCAGCGACAGAAGAAATCGGGGACAAAACATGTCCAGGGGAAGTCTGATCCGGGCACGCTGGACGAGAAGTCGAATTACAGATCAGTCCTGGAAAATGTGGGCCGGTTGTCACCCTGTGTTGATGAGTGCTGGAAATTTCACACCTGTGGCTAACAGGGGTCTTACCCGACTGTAAATGGGATGACTGTTTTACCTTGTCTTCAACCTGTACAAAGAGACTCAGGCCTTCAGCGGAGCTGAGTTTTAAATGCTTGGTGATACTTTCACAGAGGTCCCTGGCTTTGGTACTGGTGAAAACCTCAAATGCCTGTTGGGATAGTGAGGGAATGGGAATGAGTGAGGGCAGGGTGAATGGCAGTGTGATCTGACATTCTAACAATAGGAAACTTGGGAAAACCACTCACCTCATCAGTGTCATTGGGGAAGTAGATTTTGTGTAGGATCTTGGTGCTCCAGTGCTGGATGGCCTCCACCTCCAGCAGGTGTGGGGGATTCTTCCGAGCTCCACATCTGTCAGCAAAAATAGCAGCTGCCAGGTCAGTGATGATGGTTCTGTTTATACACAGTACACTCAACACATCCTGACTTAGGTGGCATTCATGTTGCATCTTGACTGCTGCGTAAAGCAGTATTTCCAAGTGTGAACAAATACACTTACACATATATGTAAGTGTGCACAGACACACACAGGTACATGTATACAGACACGTAATGTATATGTACACATGTATATGAACAAGCACATGTACACACGCACATGTGCTCACATATGCAACATAAACACACACATAGATGGTGCATACACGCCAAAACATACTCCAGATTCTAGCACTGTCATTTTAACCCATTCATCTCTTATTTCAGTCACTTCATTAGTTCTGAAACCTCTGGGGCTAATGTTCCAAATTGTGGTTATGGCCTTCATACAGTTACAATTCAGTAAATTCCTTAATGCCCAGTGGGAGTACAGCAATATCCAAAAGGCAACAGCTTAACTCACTCCCCAGGTTCCTGTTTGCTTCCTATCTCCGACGATTTCCGGGACACATTGTTGTTACAGCTGTCAGTCCCACGGCAGAAGCAGAACGGAGTCTATGTGCAAAATATAGTACGGCTGAAATTATAGTCTGATTCACCAACTAGATTGTGGATTCAAGCGTGGGATGCAAACATTTTTCTAAAAATGCAAAATGCAAGGATGGATTTCCCAATCAGTTAAGCTGATGCCAATGGTTAACTCAGGTTTGCTACAATCCTGCCTGCACCATTACCATGCAAGTATTAAACTGTTTAAAATAAAGGTGATGTGCGAACTGTGCTGATCAGAAAATCCAGCCTAGGAATACATCTCCTACATTCACCAATAATTATTTCATTGACAGCCAGTATGAACATCCTTTTACCTTTTAACCTTGTTTAATCTTTGAATGCATTCAGCTGCCAGCCTCTCTGTTGGGTGGGTCTCGAGGAATCTCTTCACATGAGGCAGCAACACGTTACTGGGAGAGAAGAGCCCAGTGCAGAGCCAGAGGAGCTGCCAGCCATTATCTACACTGTACCTGGGAGTCAGAAGCAGAGAGAGAGAGAACTCCCATCAGCGCATCAGTTCACCAATTGGCAGTTTACAACAATCTGACAGCTTTCTATCGGATCCCAGCCCACAATCCGCCTGATTTATTCAAGTTCACATTTGCCATTTATTGCCCACCCTCAGTTGCCCTCGAGAAGGTGGTGGGCCTTCTCCTTGAACCTGGGGTTGCCAACTGTGATTAAGTGTATCCCTGGAGGTTTCATCACATGACTTGCCCCCACACTCCAGCTATTAGTCGGCCAACACATCCATCCTTGTGATGCATTGCCTTCCTATACTAATTGGAAAGCAAAAGATTCATTACCTGATTTGGTGACGCTTCATTGTCAGCTAAGCCCATTGTTAGGGAGGGAGTTCCAGGATTTTGACCCAGTCGACACTGAAGGAATGGTGACATATTTCCAAGTCAGGGTGATGAGTGACTTGGAGGGGAACTTGCAGATGCTGGTGTTCCCATCTATCTGCTGCCCTTGACCTTCTAGGTGGTAGAGGTCATGGGTTCAGAAGGTGCTGTCAAAGGAGCCTTGGTGAGTTGTTGAAGTGCATCAGTTTTTGCTGTAGTTGTGTTGGGAGATACAGTATTCCAGGAGGTTTCATCACACAAACCCACCATCTCCAACCTCCCCACCCTTGCGCTCCAATGATTAGGTGCTTCACATGCCAATTCTTACGGTAAACCATCAGCCAGCCAATTGAAAAGTGACAGGCTCTTCATTATCCAATCGGATGGTACTTGACTGTCAAGCAGCATTTTATTTCCACCTCATTTCTTTTATAGACTGTGTCATTTTTTTTCCCTTGATCGCTTGCTGCAATGTCTGGAAGATTAATCCTTAACTCCTAGAGACATCAGGACAATCAAGCATTTGTACAGAATTTATATGGTGCCTTTAACAATGTAAAATATCCTAAGGGGCTTTATTAAATAAAATTTGACACTGAGGCACATAAGGAGATATTAGATAAGACGGCCAAAAGCTTGGTCAAAGAGATAGGTTTTAAGAAATGTTTTAAAGGAGCAGAGTGGGTTAAAGAGGCAAAGAGGTGTAGGAAGGGAATTCAAGAGCTCAGGGCCCAGGAGGGCACCTGTGGTGGAGCGATTAAGATCAAGGATGCACAAGAGGCCAGAATTAGAGGGGCACAGAGATCTCAGTGGGTTGTGGAGCTGGAGGAGATTACAGAGATAGGGAGGCATGAGGCCATGGAGGGATTTGAAAACAAAGATGAGATGAGGTGTTGTTGGATCGGGAGTCAATGTAGGTCAGTGAGCACAAGGGTGATGGGTGACCAGCACTTGGTGTGAGTTAGGATCAAGGCAGCAGAGTTTGGGATGACATCAGGTTTACAGAGGGCAGAACATTGTAAAGTGGGCAGGAGGAAGAGTCAAGTCCGGAGGTAAAAAGGCACAGATGAGGATTTCAGCAGCAGACAAGCCAAGACAGGGCAGAATCGAGCCATATTAGAACTGGAAGTAGGTGGTCTTGATGATGGTGCGGACATCTGGTCAGATTCTCATCTCGTGGTCAAATACAACACTAAGGTTCTGCCTCGGACGATTGCCAGGGAGAGGGATAGAGTCAATGCTGACAGAACAGACTTTGCAGCGGAGACTGAAGGCAATGGTTTCAGTCCTCCCAATATTTAATTGGAGGAGTGCTCTGCACATCCAGGGCTGAATTTTATACACGCAATATGATAAGTCAGAGTTGGTGGCGTTGTCAAGAGAGGTGGTGGTGAGGCAGAGCTGGATGCCATCAGCATTCATGTGATGCTATGCTTTCGGATGATGTCTCTAAGGGGCGGCATGTAGGTAAGAAGTAGGAAGAGACCATGGAGAGATCCTTGGGAAACAGGAGAGGTAACAGTGCAGAGGCAGGAAGAGAAGCCACTGTAGTTGATTCTCTGGTTACGACTGGATGGATGAGAATGGAAACTGGCGAGTGCAGTGTCACCCAGATGCAGGCAGGTGAATAGGTTTAAGGTGACAGTTTGTTACGGAGAAGAGGTTATCTGGGGTTATCTTTGCATTTCAGAACACACATGGAATAGTCAGCAGCTTTGACAGAGGGAAACAGGACCTGATGCTGCTTGATGTGGTCCAGCCAGGTCTGGAGATGAAAGGTTAAACCAGTTATCTAACATAAATATTCATAACTGTGTCCCTTGAACAGAAGAAAGACGTGCATTTATATAGTGCTTTTCACAACCACATGGCATTACAATGTGCTTCTCAGCCAGGTGCAGTAATGTAGGAAATGCAGCAGCCAGTTCATGCACAGCAAGCTCCCACAAACAATAGTGTTTTTGTGGTGGTGGTTGAGTGATAAATATTGGCCAGGACACCAGGGAGAACTCCCCTGCTCATCTTCAAAACAGTGTCACATCCACCTGAGAGACCCTTGGGTTAACATCTCATCTGAAAGACAGCACCTCTGACAGTGCAGCACTCCCTCTGGACTTGAGTGTCAGCTTTCCGTTTTTCTGATCAAGTCCCAGTGTGCGACTTGAACCCACAACCTTGTGCCTCAGAGAACAAGGGTGCTACCCCCAACTAAGCCGCAGCTGCTGGTTTGGAGTTATAGCAGTGGAAATAAAGGCAATACCAAGGGGAATGAGCAAAGTGAGAGAGAGTTGAGGTTTTAATGTGGACTGAGGCATCAAAGGTGGAGATGAGAATGTGACTGCACAGATTGGTAGGTGCAGAAATACTGGGTTGAATGCAGGGCAAAGGTTAGAGAGTCGGAGAACTTGAAAGTGCAATTGTACGTGGCTTAGGGAGAGCTTTTCCCAGGGGTAAATACAGAAAGAGATAGGGCTGGGAGGGGCAGAGGGAGATCTGGGCGAAAACTAATATATGAAAGCAATCCGAGGTGGCATTATCTGTGAGCGACATGATGGGAGTAGGGAGACCGTGTGAGAGAGCGAAGTCAAGGAGATGTCCGGGAAACAGAATTGTGGAGTTTATATAGGGGAGACTCATGGGGAATAAGAGGGCAGTGAGCTGAGAGGAGTGAGGCCATGATGAGCTGTGATGAAGATTGAAATCACTAAGGATGAGAAGTTGCTTACTGCAAAAACTGAGGGAGGAAAACAGTGAAGATATCTCCATGAGAATTGTTTTGTAAACCATAATTGTTAGCTGGTAGAGTCTGTAAATAAGATGAGGGGGTAGAATAAGGAGAGATGCTCAAAGGAGGAGAAAGTGCCAGAGTAGTATGGGGAGAGGCCTAGGTGATGAGAGACACAACATCATCATGACAGTCTGGGTGTGGCAAACAGTGCAAGGTTTATCCAGGTTAGCAGGAAACTGTCATCACCCTTCAGCCAAGTTTCCATCAAGGCCATGATGTCGATACAATTAACAATAACCTCAGAGATGCAAGGACCTTGTTCATAAGTGAATGGATACTCTGGAGGGAGTTATGGAGATGGACGGTGAGAGCTGGTCCCCTGAAGAGTCCACAGGGTCAGCACTGGGAGGGGTGAGCTGGATGGGGTGCAGAAAGGAAAGATTAGTCCCCAGTAGGCTCACTGGATAGGAAGATCGGCAAGAGAGGAGAATATGGTAATTGGAGTTGCTGCTTGTAAGGAGGCAGCAACAAGCGCCTCGATGGGCCCTTTGGAAGATGCACCAAGGAAAGCTGTAGGTTTACTTAAGAGGGAGGCAACCTGGGATGGTGGTTGAATAAAGGCTGATGAGTGCTAAAGGATTACAATTGTAAGGTTCTTTGGTGTTCCACTAAGAGATCTGGAGGCTTGTGTGGTTGAACATTAACTATTTATTGGTAACCCATAACTATATGCATCTCCAAAGTACAGCCCTACATGGTTGCTGTCCCCATGCTGGCTTCTTCCAGACTCTACTATACTCAGTCCACTATCATGTGACTCTCTACATCATACCGTGGGCGGGACTGTTCTCCAATCCCACATTGACCCTTACTACCCCAACACACTTACACTACACCTCCCTCAAATTCCTGACCAAATATATTTACAATACACTCTTCTTTACTTCCATGCTATCCCTTCTCCACCCCCCTCCATTTCAAGTCTCAGACTTTACAAAGCCAAACTTTGCCAAACAAAGCCAAACGGTCTGGAGGTTTAACAATTCTTCCGGATCTCGTTCCTTCACATTTGGAAGAATGGTAGTCTCAGTTGCTTTGGGTTGATGTTGACGGTCTGGCATTGAAATTGTAGTAATTTGTGTTCCTGGTACTTGGTTTTGGCCAGCCAGGAGCCAAGAAGGAAAATATCTATATATATCTAAAGTCAACCTGGCTACTTTATAAAATTACTTTTTCCGTTTTTCAAATGGACAATTGCTGGGTTGATAAAAATGGCTGCAGCTGATTCACATACTGGTTTCTAGAAGATTCTAAGCTGTTCCAATGGACAAAGGCTACTCATCATCCTCCTGGAAGGAGCCTTACATGGTATAAACATTACTGCCAAGCCAACACAAAGGATTCGTAGATGATAAGTCTGCACCAGCCAGCAATGGACAAAGGTAGAGCCATTTGTGACTCCTAATTTCCAACGTTGTGCTAATGGCCCCACCATTACTTGCTCCAAAACATAATGGGTTTCAATCAGGCACCTCAGTAGCTGAATAGCTCGACCCAAAACCACCGTCACATGACCAAGAATTGAGCTGTTTGAATTCCTTTAATTATACAGCTCTTGAATTTTATCTTCTGTTTGACCTCAGAAGAGAAGGACTCCAAGCAAGAGGCTGCATCTGTCCACCATTTCATCATCTAACAGATAGCAGCAGAAGGAGCTCTGTCCAAGTGAAATACCTGACCCTTCTCAACACTGAACTACTGGAACATTGGAACTTCTGCGTTTGTGCCTTCAGGACTAATTCATCTCTACGTGCCTTCTCCCATCGTGGAAGTCCTCACTTCTGGAAAGTCGGATCACCCTGCAACAGTTCAGCCTGCTAACCTCTGAAGGAATACGCCACTGGACCTTTGATTCTGGACTCTGGACTCACGTGAAGCCATAACTCTTATTTTTATTGTTGTCTTTGCCCTGTCCCCCTTTCTTTCCCTTCTGACTCTTATGTTGGATGAATGCAAATGGAATGGACGTTGTGAAACCCCTTTCCCATGATTTTTGCATGTAAAATAAAGCAATCCTCTTATTATGCCTTATCTTGAGCTGTGGGGTTATTAATAGAGGATTGGATAATTCCAAAGCTGAAGGGTTGGGGAAAATATGCCATCACTTTCAATGCCTCCTCTTTTCTTTTCAGCTAGTTCGTCAGCTCTTCAGTCTCTTTCATGTACCTCCTGGCTTCTTCAAGGAGTATTGAACATTGCTGAGTCTTCTCTGCCAACCGGTTCTTCAGTTCATTCAGAGTGATATTTTGCTTCTCTTTGAAATCTCCAGAGGAGCAAATTTTGACCTGAGGTATCCTCGTTGCATGTGAAGGTTTTTCAACATATTTTCCTTTTCTTTGTGAAGCTCAATTGTTTCGAGTTGAGCTTTCTTGTAATTCAGAGTCTCTTTGACTTTGTTCTGCTGTTCTTCCAATCTGCTGTTCAAGATAGCCTTCATTCCTTCATGCTGCTGGAGAGTTATGTGCTCCATTTGTATTTGATCTTGAAGGATATTTAGCTGTTCTTTCAACTTTTTCTTGTTGACCTCCTGCCAGCTCACACTGCACTTCAGTGCATTGCTTTGTTGTTACTTATAGTTCCAATGCAGCTTTTTCTGAAGTAATATTCAACATCTTTTTTAATGCACATTTTTCCAGGAGCACATATTGACTCTTCATAGCCTTTCAGGACAGCAACTTCTTTGAGTACCTTTTCTACCTGCTGTTGTGCCTGGCTATATTTCTGGTTGAGTTCTTCCAACTCAGCTTTGATATGAACATTTTCCTGTGGAATAGCCTCATTCTCTATTTGCAGGTTTTGTTTCTTTTGGGTTACATCAGATAGTTTTCCTTCATTCACAGCCATCTGTTTGCCCTGCATTACCACCTGCTGTTGCAGTTAGGGTAGTGTGTCAGCATTTTCAAAAAGATCTATTTTTAAGCCTTTTGGCTGCTTCCAAGCCTTTTCTTTCTTCTACACTAAACTCTTCGGCTCGTGCACTTCATTGAGCTGACATGGTCTGCAACCATCTTGTAGTTTGCTTCGGTATTGTCTCCCTTGCCCTCTAGGTGCTCTACTGGGAGTTTTCTAGACCTTTTCTTAAGGTCTACGCTCTCCACAATTTGGAGTTTAAAATATTTTTCAAAGGCTTTTAATGGTCATCAAAGCTGGTTGAGGATTCATCAATGCTTTGCATTAGGATTACTTCATCCACAAATACACCAAAACGGTATGAAAACGTATTAAGTGGTACTTTTTCTGATTTCAGACTTAATCCTGGTGTACTCCTGTAAGTTAAAACTTTTGTTCTCCATGACACCCATTTTTGTGTCTGGTTTGGCCCTTTCATGAGCTCAAATTGGTCAGGTAGTTTTAATTTACTTTTTAAATTTTTCTCTCTCTTTCAAGATGGTGCGCCATAACCGACCTTTCACTTCTTCTTCCTGCACTTGTCGGGCTTCGGCAGGCTTCCGCTGCGATCACAGGCCCGACTCTTTAAAGTAATCAATTCTGCAGGGAATCTTCAAAGAAGCTGTTTGGGCCACATTATTTAAGCTTAAAAACTTGACAGGAAGACAATTTTAGACTCTGGCTGCCATTTAAAAAAAATGTTTCAATCATTCGAGCTCAGGCGCCACGAGTTATGGTGCCAGCTGTGGCCACATGCTACCACTTTCTTCCAGCTGTGCTCTGGGATGCTAGTGCTGATCATGATTGCTGCTGATTTTAAAAAGTAATTTCTGCCTTTTTATTGTATTTTGCTCACCGTTTTTGTGATCTGGCCAGGCCCTTTAACTCTGCATTCACCCATGTTCTTCTTTTCATCTGCACAGTGGATTATTCTTCTGCCATTCAGCCTTTTAAAAAATTTTGCTCAGCCTTTTGTGATCTGGCTAGGTCCCTTGACCTCGCACTGGACCTCCACATGCTCTGGTTTTTCAGCCTCCATGTCTGCAATGGAGCTTCTTTTTAGACAATCTCCAACTGTGTCTTCAATTTAGGTACACTTCTCACAGGTCAGAATGCAGTTACTTTACTTTTTCATGCTTTTGGGATTTCGGAGCCCATCCTTCGCTTCCACCATGTTGTAAGGTTGTTTGGTGTTTCACAGAGAGGTCTGAAGGCTTGTGCAGTTGTGTAAACTGTTTATTGGTAACCCATAACTATATACATCTCCAAGGTACAGCCCTGCATGGGTGCTGTCCCCATGATGGCTTCTTCCAGAATCTACTATACTCAGTCCACCATCATGTGACTCTACATCAGACTGGGATGGGCAATAAATGCTGGCCCAGCCAGCAAAGCCCACATCCCGTGAATGAATAAAAAAAAAATACTGTTCTCGAGTCCCACATTAACCCTTACTGACCCAAACACCCTTATAATACAATTACAGCGAGGATTTGGGAGGGCAGAGTACCTGAGAGGCAAGAAATGAAAGGAGGCACAACAACACAAGAGGGGGAGCTCGGAGAAAAAATTAAAAAGGGGGAAAATGTAGAAATAGAAGCAAAATGCTCAGGTTGAGAAGGGCAGTCAAAACACCCATGCTAATTGACACAGGGAAACTCAGGTTACATTGGAACGTTTACACAGGAAGATGAGAATAAATATGTTCTGGTGTAAATCCCAGAGGGTTTGTGATCTTACCTGTAACCAATGCCAAATAGGCAGTTATTGAGTGATCCACATTGTAAATCTGGGGCCAATCTGTACAAGGTGCCTTATAACACTGGCCTTGCCCCTCCACACACACGCACGCACGCATGCAGTTTGAGACCCAGTGAGGTAGGGAGGTGTCCAGTACATCGGTTCAGTGAGACACACTCAGACCTATGGAGCAGCAGAGAGTGGGTGACTCGTGGACCCCAAGCAGCTGCAGGGTTTAGCCTTCGGGCTCGGTGAGTCAGACTGTTACCTGTTATAATTAGCTGTCAGCTGCTTCACAATCTGGCAATAGATCTCATCCTGTAGAGCCTCCTCCTTTAGTGCTGCAGAGAATATCAGGTCTGTCAGCTCAGTGCCAGACTTGGATAGCTTCCCTGGGTAATCTCCCATGTACTTCATTATGGGTAAGAGGCTGGGTTAAGGAAATTTGAGAGATGGAAACAAGCCACAGACAAGTCGGACAAAGTTCATGTGCTTTATTCTAGGGAATGTCATTGCTTCTGCTCGTTGTTAAACTGGGGCCAGGCAGGTCTGGTCTGTCTGAGATGGACCTCATGTTGGGATGATTGTTTCTGCCTCAGCCTGCAGGCCATGAATACAACCTCACTTCCCCCAAACTCAACTCGCACAGAGTATAACTCCTCAATGTTACCTGCAGTATTTTCATCATTAAACCTGACTACCACAACAGCAGGAGGCCATTCAGCCCCTTGAGCCTGTTTTACTATTCAATTAGATCACGACTGATCTAGATCTTCAGTCCGTAACTCTGTACAGCTTTACATAACAAAAATCTGACATTCACAGTTTTGAAATTTCCCATTCCAGCAGCTTTCTAGGGAAGAGAGAGTTCCAGATTTCCACTCCTCTGTCTGAAGAAGAGCTTCCTGACATCACTCCTGAGCAGCCTACATCTAATTTTGTGCTTAACTAGCTGCAGTAAGGGAGTCTGGTGACCAAAAGGTAGGTTAACCATCGATAACAACCATACTTCATGTTTTAGATCCACCTACAATTTCATGTATCTCCAAGACATACAACGATCCAAGACTTGCTGTCCTCGCTGCATCCTGAGATCCACACTCAGTGCCATGCGCCTCCACATGTACAATCTTGACTTTTCTCTTCAGCAGCACTGACATACCCTATCTCAAAGCAGTCCTGCTCCACAGTTTCATTTCATCCTTTGACTTATCAGATGCTTTAACAAAAAAAACTCTCTTTCTTTCAGGTGTTAAGGATCACAAGCTCCAGGAGTATCAAATATCTCCAGATTTCTCTTCCCCTTCCCTTCCTTCTGACCCCATCCCTTCTTCTAATCCCAGCTCTTGTTGTGTATTCACAATACACACTGACCTTCCCCTCTCTGACGCTGAACAATCTGTCTTTAGCAAAGGGCTCAGTTTTATGCTCTTACACCTCCACCTCAATGAATTTGAAGCTCAGCACAATGCTGAACTCTTCTTCTGTCTCCTTCACCTCTGTGCCCACTTCTCTGGCCAGGAGTCCTTCCCCCCACCCCCTGCTGTCAGTGAACCCTTTCACCCATCCCCAATGTTCTCCCTTCATCTGGACCCCTCCCTCTGCCCTCTTAATCTTTTCATTGAGAGCTACTGGTGTGACATTGGCCATCGCAATTTCTCTGCTTCCCTCACTCGCTCTAACCTGTCTCCCTCTGAACTTGCTGCACTCCGTTCTCTCAGGTCTAGCCCTGATATTGTTATCAAAGCTGCTGTCAAGGGCAGTGCCATTGCTGTCTGGCAAACTGACCTCTAACTTGCAGACGCTGAATGCCAACTCTCCTCCCACTTCCCTTCTGGACCATGACACCACCACCACCAAACATCAAGCCATTGATTCCAGAAGAGTCACTAATATCATCTCCTCTGGTGATCTTACCTCCACAACTTCCCACCCTATAGTCCCCCAACCCAGAGGTGACAGAGGAGGAAATTCAGTCACTAGAAGGGTTTAAAATTGATAAGGAGGAAGTATTGGATAAGCTGCCGGTACTTAAAGTTGATAAGGCACTGGGACCGGATGAGATGCATCCAAGAATGTTGAAGGAAGTGAGAGTGGAAATTGCAGAGGCACAGGCAATAATCTTTCAATGTTCCCTGGATTCGGGGGAGGTGCCAGAGGACCGGAGAATTGCAAACATTACGCCCTTGTTCAAAAAAAGCTGTAACATCGGTGGTGGGGAAACTTTTAGAAACAATTATTCAGGATAGAAAAACAGAAAAATGTGGATTGATTTGGAAGAATCAGCATGGATTTGTTAAAGAAAAATTATGTCTAACTAACTTGCTGGATTTTTTTGAAGAGGTAACAGAGATGGTTGATGAGGGCAAGGCCATTGATGTGGTGTATATGGACTTCCAAAAGGCATTTGATACAGTGCCACACAACAGATTTGTGAGGAAAGTTATAGGTCATGGAATAAAAGGGACAGTGGCAACGTGGATACAAAATAGGCTGAGGGATAGGAAGCAGAGAGTAATGGTTAATGGGTATTGTTCGGGCTGGAAGAAGGCTTGTGATGGAGTTCCCCAGGGGTCGGTATCGGGACCCTTGCTTTTCCTGATATATTTAAATGATCTAGATCTTTCTGTGCAGGGGACAATTTCAAAGTCTGCAGATGACACAAAACTTGGGAGAATTGTAAACTGTGAGGAGGACAGTGTAGAACTTCAAAAGGACATTGACACATTGGTGGAGTGGGCAGATAGGTGGCAGATGAAGTTCAATGCGGAGAAGTGTGAGGTGATACACTTTGGTACAAAGAACATAGAGAGACAGTATAAAATAAAGGATACGATTCTAAAGGGTGTGCAGGAGCAGAGAGACCTGGGTGTATATCTACATAAGTCATTAAAGGTGGCAGGACAGGTAGAGAGAGCTGTTTCTAAAGTGTACAGTATTCTAGGCTTCATTAAAAGGGGCATAGAGTACAAGAGCAGGGAGGTTATGATGAACTTATATATATAGGACACTGGTTAGACCTCAGCTGGAGTATTGTGTTCAGTTCTGGGTGCCACACTATAAGAAGGGTGTGAACGCATTGGAGAGAGTGCAGAAGAGGTTTACAAGAATGATTCAATGGATGAGACACTTCTGTTATGAGGAAAGATTGGAGAAGTTGGGACTGTTTTCCTTGGAGTGGAGAAAGCTAAGAGGAGACTTGATAGAAGTTTTCAAAATCATGAGGGGTCTGGACAGAGTAGATAGGGAGAAACTGTTCCCGCTCGTAAACAGATCGAGAACCAGAGGGCACAGTTTTAAAGTGTTTTGCAAAAGAAGCAAATGCCAGGTGAAAAAACACTTTTTCACACAGCGAGTAGTTAGGGTTTGGAATGCACTGCCTGCAAGTGTGGTGAAGACAGGTTCAACTGAAGCCTTCAAGAGGGCACTGGATGATTATTTAAATAGAAACAATGTGCAGGGTTATGGGGAAAAGGCAGGATACTGGCACCAAAATGCTCAGAGAGCTGGTGCAGACACGATGGGCCAAATGGCCTCCTTCTACACCGTAACTATTCTGTGATTCTGTGAACCCTGCATAGCTCACTTGTACCCCCTTCCCAAGATCCAGAAATAGAATTGCCCTGGTAGACCCATCATTTCAGCTTGTTCTTGTCCCAATCAATTGATTTCTTCCTACCTTGACTCGAATTTTTCTCCCCTTGTCCAGTCTCTCCTCATCTACATCCATGACTCTTCTGATGCCCTCGGTCACTTTAGAAGTTCCCAATTTCCTTAAAAGGAAATCCTTATGACAAATTTATAGTTTTTTGAGGATGTAACTGGTAGGGTAAACAAAGGGGAACCAGTAGAAGAAGTCTACCTGAATTTCCAAAAGGCATTTGATAAGGTGCCACGCAAAAGGTTAATAGGTGAGATGAGGGCTCATGGAGCTGGGGGTAATATATTAGCATGGATAGAGAATTGGTTAATGGATAGAAAACAGAGTTGGCATGAACGGGGCTTTTTCAAGTTGCCAGGCAGTGAATAGTGGAGTGCTGCAAGGATCAATGCTGGGGCCTCAGCTATTTACAATCTATATCAATGATTTAGATAAAGAGACAGAGTGTAATGTATCTAAGTTTACTGATGATACCAAACTAGGTGGGAAAGTGAGCTGTGAGGAAGACACATAGAGGCTTCAAAGAGATATAGACAGGTTAGGTCAGTGGGCAACAAGGTGGCAGATGGAGTATAATGTGGGGAAGTGTGACACAATTCACTTTGGTCATTAGAATAAAAAAGCAGAGTATTTTTTAAAAGGTGAGAAACTTGTAAATGCTGATGTTCAAAGAGACTTGGGTATACTTGCATAAGGAACACAGAAAGTTAGCATGCAGGTACAGCAAGCAATTAGGAAGGCAAATGGCATATTGGTCTTTATTGCAGGGGGATTGGCATACAAGAATAAAGAAGTTTTGCTACAGCTGTACAGGGTTTTGGTGAGGATATACTTGCATTGGGGGGTGGTACAGCAAAGGTTCACTAGATTGGTCCCTACGATGTGGGGGTCATCCAAGATGAGAGGCTGAATAAATTGGGCTTATATTCTCTCGCGTTTAGAAGAATGAGAGGCGATCTCATTGAAACCTACAAAATTCTGAAGGGGCTTGATAGGGTGGACGCTGAGAGATTGTTTCCATTGGTCAGTGAATCTAAAACATGGGGGCACATGGAGATTAAGGGACCAATCATTTAGGACTGAGATGAGGAGAAATTACTTCGCTCGAAGGGTTATGAATCTTTGGAATTCTCTGCCCCAGAGGGTTGTGGATGCTCCATCGTTGAATATCTTTAAGGCTGGGATAGACAGATTGTTGGTCTCTCAGAGAATTAAGGGATATGGGGAGCAGGTGGGGAAATGGAGTTGAAGTCCAAGATCAGCCATGATTGTACTGAATGGCGGAGTAGGCTCGATGGGCCATTGGTCTACTCCTGCTCCTATTTCTTATGTTCTTAACCGTCTCCTATTCACTAAGCATCCAATCCCTCTCCACCTCCATCCTCCACTAGGATGGTCTGAGAGCTCTCCACTTCTTCCTCAAACAGAGGCCTAACCAGTCCCTATTCCCACCACCCTCCTCCACTTGGCTGAACTTGTTCTCCTACTAAACAATTTCCCCTTTAACTTCCCTTACTTCCTCCAAATAAAAGGTATTGCTATGGGTACCATATGTGTCCTAGCTATGCCTATCTTTTATGGAATATGTGGAACATTCCTTGTTCCAGTGCTCAACTTTTTTTCCGTTACATTGATGACTGTATCTGTGCCGTGTCCTGCTCGCACCCGGAATTGGAAAACTTCAACTTTGCTTCCAATTGCCACTCTTCCCTCAGTTTCACATGGTCCATCTCTGACTCTTCGCTTCCCTTCCTTGACTTCTCTGTCTCCATTTCTGGCAATCAGCTATCAACTAGTATTCATTATCAGTCCACTGACTCCCACAGCTACCTCGGCTACATTGCCTCACACCCTGTACCGTGTAAGGCTCCATTCCATTCTCCCAATTCCTCCATCTCTGTTGCATCTGTTTCGATGATGCTACCTTCCACAATAGAGATTCTGAGATGTCTTCTTTTTTCCCTCAACCGAGGATTCGCCCATATGACTGTGGCTGACAGAGCCCTCAACTGTGTCCATCACATTTCCCACACTTCTGCTCTCACTCCTTTCCCTTCATCCCAGAACCATGATAGGGTTCCCCTTGTCCTTACGTTCCACCGCACCAACCTTCATATTAAACGGAACATTTTCACCACCTCCAGAGTGGTGCCACCACCAAACACACCCTCCCCCGCCCTCCCCTTTCAGCATTCTGAAGGAACCGTTCCCTCCACGGTACACTGGTCCATTCCTCAGTCACCTCAACACATGGCACCTGCCTATGCAAATGCAGGTTGCTGTAACACCGGCCCTTTCACCTTCTCTCTCCTCAACATCCAAGGCCCCAAACACTCCTCCTAGGTGAAGCAACGATTTACATGCACTGCTTTCAATTTAATCTACTGTATTCATTGCTCACGATGTGGTCTCCTCTACACTGGGGACACCAAGCGCAGACTGGGTGACCGCTTTGTGGAACACCTCTGCTCAGTCCGAAAGCATGATCCTGAGCTTCCAGTGGCCTGTCATTTTAATTCTCTAACTTGTCTCATGCTGACATCTCTGTCATCGGCTGACTGCAATGTTCCAGTGAAGCTCAACGTAAGCTTCAGGAACAACACTTCATCTTTTGATTCAGCAATTTAAAGCCTCCCAGACTCAATACTGAGTTCAATAATTTCAGACCATTATCTGCTCCATTTTGATTCCTTTTCTTTGCTTGTCTCAGTTTTTCTCTTATTTTCACTTTCAATCAGCAGTACACCTGCTCTAGGTACATCTTTCTTTTCCTTTCTTCCTTTGCTTGCCCCATCACCATTTCCTTTGGCCCCTCTTTTGTCATTCGATTTCTCCTGACACCCACTCTATCACAGACATTCCTTTTGTCCTTGTCCCACCCACCCCTTGTTCAAAACCTTTCACATTCCTAATTTTTCCCAGTTCTGATGAAAGGTCATCGACCCAAAACGTCAGCTCTGTTTCTCTCTCCACGGATGCTGTCTGACCTGCTGAGTATTTCTGGTGTTTTCTGTTTTTTTCGATAGTTTGGTGTAGAGGGTTAACATCAGGAGCACATGATACTGATGTAACTGCTGATGTAATTATGATGTAATGTTACATGATTAAGTAACTACATCCTGGTGGGAAGCAAGTACACCATTGTGTAGAGAACTGAGATGTACATAGATCTGTAAATAAACAAGAATGGTTTTTACAAATAACAGTCTATGGTAGCATTTTTCAGGTAACAGGCACACCCCAAAGAAACATCATTTAGACTCCAAACACAAGGCGAAACAGATAACAACCAGAATATATGTCACAAAGTATGTCAGGAGGTTAAAGCTGCCCAGTGTTGGTGTGGGATTCCCTCAGTATTGATATTGTTCTAGTCAAGGCTGAACTCATATCGTGAGAGTGTGGACCCTGGGAATTGTGGACTCTAGAAATTTTCTAATGTCAAAAAGGCTGGGATTTACTCTTCCCAATATGGGAAGAGGTGAAAAAGATGTTGGGGAAGTGGGCTAAGAGATGAAGAATCTCAGCTGGAGCAGGATCTGTACCCCATTGAGGTCAGCTGGTCCCATCCAGGGAGAGTGAAGGTCCTCATTGTTGGCTGGTTCCTCATTGTTTTCTGCCATGATTCATCTGTTTATTGGGGTTTTATGGACAACTATTTGGAATCACATTACAAATTTTATTTATATTTTATATGTATCTGAACTTTTATATGTGGGCTACACACCAGCCTGTGTTTACACAGTCTGGACTGTATATCAGCCTAGCCTGTGTTTACACAGTGTGGCCTGTATATCAGTCTGTGTTTACACAGGCTGGGCCACAATTCCTTACTCTTGCAGAGACCTGGCACAGACACAATAGGCTGAATGGCCTCCTTCTGTGCCATAACCATTCTATGATCCTAACTGATGTTTAATTTATGTTTCAAACTCAAAAAACTGCAGAGCTCTGTTGGTGATCTCTGTGTCACAGTGTTCTCTGGTATGGTGAAGGGAGGTGGGAAGTTCTCTCTGTGTCAGACTCAAAGGATATCAATGAACGCCTGGCAGGCCACTACCATCATCTCTGTACTCGCATAGACTTTCTTCAGTAAAGGCAGTTTCAGAGGTTCCCTCGAGCAGGCCCAGATCCGATCCTTCATACGAGTCTTTGGAAGCACCATTTTGCTCACTGATTCCTTTGCTGGGGGTCTGGTTAGAGAAGTGAAGAGGAATGAGGCTAACACCTGGTATAGGTCAGTATTATTCAGAGTTCAGATTTCAGCCTGGCTTGCAGCATGCAGGAATTCCCGGTCAGAGGGGAAAATCAGGAGTGGGATCAAATGTGGTTCGGATCGGCAAGTTTCAGCCTGCTGAATTCACTCTCTGGGGAGCCAAGGCAATCTTGTTCTTGAAAACACGCATTGATCTGTCCAAAATCTTCTCTACACTGTCTATCTGGGCACTGATACTGAGTCTATGGGGTGGTCAGGCAACATAATTTGTATTTATATAGTCTCTGTATTATGAAAAAACATCCCAAGGAACTTCACAAAAAACATTCTTCCACACCAGGTCACCAAAGGAGATACGAGGACAGATAATTGAAAGCTTGATCAAACAGGGAGGTGGTAAGAAGCCTCTTCACGGAGCAGAGTGGGGTGGAGAGGCCAAGAGGTTTAGGGATGGAATTCCAGAGCTTAGGGCCTAGGCAGCTGAAGGCTGAGCCACCAACATGGAGCAATAAAAATGGGGATGAGTAAGGGGCCAGGATAGGAGAAACGCAGATACCTCAGAGGGTTGTGAGGTGGGAGGTGGTTAAGGAGATAGGGATGGACAAGGCCATGGAGAGATTTGAAAACAAGGTTGAGAATTTTAAAATTGAGGCACTGTCGGATTAGAAGGCAGTGTAAATCAGCAAGCACTGGGGTGATGGTTGAAAGAGACTTGGAGCAAGATAAGACATGGAAAGCAGAGTTTTGGATGGCCTTAAGTTTACAGAGGGTGGAAGGTCAGCCAGGAGAGCTTTAAATTAGTCAAGTCTAGAGGTAACAAAAGCATGGCTGAGTGTTTCAACAGCAGATGAGCTGCGGCAAAGGCAAAGTCAGATGGTGTTACGGTGGTGGACATACATAGTCTTAGTGATGGTGTCGATATGAGGTCGGAAAATCATTGAGGTCAAACACAACACCAAGGTTGCGAATGGTCTTACTCAGCTTCAGACAGTTTTGCCAGGGATGTAAATGGTGGTCAGCAAACATGTTTTCTAGCAGGGACCAAAGCCATTGGTCACAGTCTTCCCAAAGGAGTCAGCTAGGCATTTGCTTCAGATAAACAATACCCTTCATTTGGTCAGGATATGGGCCTTTCAAAGGCTCATTGGGACTCAAATTAGTTCTAAGCTCTCTTTAGGCAGTTACTTGCTTAGAATATAAGAAATAGGAGCCGGAGTAGGTCATTCGGCCCCTCAAGCTGCTCCTTAGGCAGTGCTGTGATTGGTCTGCTCCTACAGTAGTTATGGGCTGTGATTGGTCTGCTCCTACAGTCATTACAGGCTGTGATTAGTCTGCTCCTACAGTTGCTACAGGCTGTGATTGGTCTGCTCCTACAGTCATTACAGGCTGTGATTGGTCTGCTCCTACAATCATTACAGGCTGTGATTGGTCTGCTCCTACAGTCGCTACAGGCTGTGATTGGTCTGCTCCTACAGTCACTATGGGCTGTGATTGGTCTGCTCCTACAGTCACTATGGGCTGTGATTGGTCTGCTCCTACAGTCACTATGGGCTGTGATTGGTCTGCTCCTACAGTCACTATGGGCTGTGATTCGTCTGCTCCTACAGTCACTATGGGCTGTGATTGGTCTGCTCCTACAGTCACTATGGGCTGTGATTGGTCTGCTCCTACAGTCACTATGGGCTGTGATTCGTCTGCTCCTCCTGCCGATGCTGTCTAACTCTGTGTCTGAAATAAAACCTTAGAAATCTCAAGACACCATAAAAGGGTCTGAGACCTGGTGAAATGGGTCTTTGTGCCTTTTGCCTGGCCTTTACCCCAGGGGAATGGAGATTTCCCCAAGCACAAGTATCTATCCTTATACCAATTGGGAGTTCCAACAGTTACAGCTTATTAAATATCCTCAAAAACTGTAATCAGGTCTTCCTGGATTTGAATAATTGTCCACCACATTCAAAAACTAACTGGCTCTCAAACAAACAGTCTGATCACACAGCCCATGCTTTTCCCAAATTAGCTCAGCTCCTCCATCAAACTTTGAAGGCAACCCATGAAACATTGTCCAAGACTCTGACTGGAGCGAGTTCTGTTTTTCTAGATTCCTTAGGACCCATGACTCAAACTGAAACAAGGCACATCTATTCCATTTCTGTCAGAGGCCAATGAACAGAGATTAACCTGAAATGGTCATAAGAAAACTCCTCCAGTGTGTAAACTTTGATCTTCACCTCTGGCTCCTTCACCTCGGCACAGGCATTCTGGGATGCTTGGCGTCGTTGGTCAGGTGACATGAGTATCAAGCTCTGCCAGCAAAACAAGAACAGGACATCAAATTTGCAAACGCTCGACCCTGAGGGAGGATTTCAACTGATGCTACAGTTAGCAAACTTGCTAATCTGCTCAGAAAGAACAATTTCATCACGGTTTCCTGTGTCTAAACAAAGGCATTTTCTGATCATTCTGACTTGGCGATGCGTTAGACATTCATGCAGGCTGGCAGTGAGAATAGGAGGCAAGTTGGAGCTTGAGAGGCTCTGAAACAGAAGGCCACCAGAGTCATACACAAACCTACACTCACCAGTCTGATCCTGTAGTATAAATGTATGAGAGATGGCAGCTCTTCACCTGTTTGCTTTAAAATTAATGAATATACTTTCCAATCACTTTCTATGATCATCTGAGAAGTGGAAGGTGCCTCTGTCACGGATGAAATGTCCGGCCCATCAAAACTGTACCAGTTACCTCAGTAACAAGTGCAGTGACAAGAGAGAGCACTCAGTCCTGTATCAGGGGGAGTGCTCAGTCCCCTAAATGGAGGAAGCACCCGTTCACCTAATGGGAAGGAGCAGTTGGTCCTGTGATGGGAGGAGCGCTGTGTGCTGTTACGGAAGGAAATACCGACTCCTGTAATAGGAGGGAGGTGTGTCCTGTAATGAGAGGAGTGTTGGTCTCGGAATGAGAGTGCTCACTTCCGTAATTGGTGGAGCGTTCAGCCCGGTAATGGAAGGAACACTCAGTCATCTATTGAAAGAGAGGCGTCGAGTCCTGCAATGGGAGGAAGCATCGAGTCCTGCAATGGCAGGGAACTCTTGGCCATGTAATGGGAGGAGAGCCCTTTCTTGTATAGGGGGACTGAGTCTTATAATGGATTGATCATAGTCCTGTAACAGAGGAGTACTCAGCCTGCGCGATCCTGTAATATGGGTTTTGTGTCATCCTGTAATGGGAGGCTTATTCCTGTAAAATCTCACTACAATGCCAGTAGTGATCCAGCTCTCAATAGAATAAGGTGTGCCAGTGGAATTATAAATTAACATACCATCACCTCCGATGATGGCTTCTCAAGAGTTGGAACAATGTAGACAGATTCCAGTGAGAGGCTTCCTATTTTCTCAGTGCGTTCATTCTGTCCTTGAATCCAGCCATTATCCTGAGTAATCTCCTCATTTCTTATCAACTTTATCAAATCACCCTTCTCATATTTTAGGAATATAGGGTCCTCTGGAATGGCAAAAATGAGCAGCAAGTTAACAACTGCATAGGAAACCCAGACTGTAACGGAACAGAGTTAGATTATAGGGTCTGTAACAGAGACTGAGTTAAATTTTAGAAACTGAAATGGAGATCAAGTTACATGATAGGGACTGTAATGGGGTTCGGGTTAGACTGTTGGAGCAGAAAAGTAGAGAAACAGTTCGACCATTGGGGCAGACATAGAATTAGACTGTTTGGACAGACACAGCAGAGACACAGGGTTAAACTGTAGGGACAGACAGGGCAGAGAGAACAGTCAGACTGAAGAGACAATCACAATAGATAATCCTGCACACAAAAAGGAAGACTTGCAATTAGATAGCATACTTCATAATCTTAGAATGTCCCAAAGCATTTACAGCCAATTTAGTACTTTTTAATATCATTTATTCTCTCTTGCCTCCTGCCCTTTCACAGCTTTTCGCTGTTGTTCGATTCCCCCCACCCTCCTTTCTCTGTCTCCATACCTACTGAGACAGACAGCTGACAACGAGGGTTCCTTAACATGGAGACGCTCTCTGAAGTCTTCTGAAATCTTAAAAGTAAAGCGTGGCCACAGCTGTCAGACCATTGAATGTGGAGGGTGAATCTGTTCTAAAGGATGACCTGCCATTACACCTGTGGCTGTTGAACCCCAGTAGGCCCTTGTTGCTGTGATGAAGAGGATGTGTTGATGGCTCTCTCAGCCTGCTGCCAAGTGGCAGCCCCCAGGTACCTATCGGGCTCTGGCCTCAGCTGGGCATGGGTGGGGAGGAGGGCACCAGGTGCCCACAATCAGGAAGATCCCGTGGGAGCCATCAACCTTCTCCTAACTAGCCGAATATTGGACTTAATTGATTACCTGCCAATACTGGGTGACTAGCCACTTCTGGGTGACTAGCCACTTCTGCGTTGGCCCCGACTCCAGTGCTCGGTTGTGGGAACACACAGGGTAACCATCCTAATGCACTACTTAGCAACTTTATTCCCAATCCCACATCCTAACTGACCTCTACGGGGCCAGGAAAATTCATCCCATTAACCACAGATGCAGCCTAACCTGAGTATTTCCATCATCCATAGTATCATGTCTAAGTATCGTGTCCAAGTACTGTTGAAGTGTAGTCACTGTTGTAATGTAGGAAACACAGCGCACAGTGAGCTGCCACAAGACAGCAATGTGATAATGACCAGATGATCTGTTTTTTGGATGTAGTTCAATGGATAAATATTGACCAAGTGGCAGGTGGGCGGGGTGGAGGGCTGGAGTAACTCCCCTGCCCTTCTTCAAAGCAGTGCCATGGGATATTTTACATCTCCCGAGAAGGATGGTGGGGACTCGATTGATGTTTTGTCTGAAAGACAGCGCCTCCGATAGTGCAGCACTCTCTCAGTACTGCACTGAGGTGTCAGCCAAGATTATGTGCTCAGGTTTCTGGAGTGGGACTTGAATCCACAGGCAAGAGAACTGAGCCACAGCTGGCATGTTATTTGAATGCATCTGCCCATATTTGGGTGGGGGTCACTGCCAGTATCTGCGGCCAGAGGGCAATACGGTCACACTAGTGGGTTTTGATCTCAGACCCATCTGCCGCTTCTGTCTGGCTTGAGAGGCAATGGAATTTCTGGTGGAATATTCAGCCGTACTACTATAGAAACACAAATAAGCTGGAAGGTGACTCCCTGTACCTTGTTTGGAGCTGCTGCACAGCGTTACTGCATACTGTGATCTCATCTTCAAACCATTCAGGAACATGACTATCAAATCGGCAATGTCTGCAGCATATCCTGATGTCAGAATGTATTCCTCCCCCTGTAGGGTAGTCACTGTGACACTCTGGCCATATTGCTTTGAAGCCCTGTGTGGGACAGCGCACATTAGCAGGCAGAATAAAACCAAAACATGCAACAAAAAAAAAAATGCAAACCAAAACCACAATCATCAGAATAGTACAAAAACAAATTGCTCGTCATACCACAAGAAGCAGGAATTTCCCAACAAAGTTTTCTTCCCCTCCAGGAAGCTCATCAGATGTACCCTCCACCCTGCTTCTAACCCAGCTTATGATTACCCAACTTAACCCTTCGTGGCACTATGTTTGCCAACCTTTGTCACCCTCTCCCTATCTTCAAGCTTAGTTTGTAACCCTTTCAAACCTCAATTTTAACCATTGATGTCTCCATCCTTGCAGTCAGCCACTCAATCTCTGGCCTCCACTTATTCTCTAAGGTGTCATTAAGTACTCATCCATCTCACCATCGTTTGACTTGTTAGAATCTCTCCAATGGAAGTTCCAATCCACCCTCAGCACTAAGATCACCTACTCAAAAATCACCATTTGACCACCTGCGAGAGGGTTGATGGTCCTCATACTCTCTGGCCTTTCTACAGGGTTTAACATGGTTGATCAATATTCTCCTCGATTGCCTCTTTCAGTGCTACCCTCTACCCTATTACTAAGCCTGACTGACCTCGAACTACACCACAAACGTTGCTCTAACACCAATCTAGACTGTTGTTTAAGGTAAGAAAAGAGGTATTGAGAGGGGAGATTTAGGAGGGGAATTCCAGGGTTTAGGGGTGCGGTGACTGAAGATTTTCTACTGATGGTGGAGTGGTGGATGTTAACGTCAAATCAATTACATTGTTAAGGTTAAGAGAAACAAATAATGGGTATTAATTGTCTGAGCACAAAAAACTAGAGGATAGCTGGGACACTGGGGTTGAGTGTGAGGAGAGCTGAGAGGCTGAACAAGTCAATAAACTCTCTCAATAAAGAAAAGCTCTGTGTCTTGTGAAGTTTCAGCTTCACCAGTTGGGTTGGGTCCTATTAACAGTGGAGGGTGGAGGAGGGGTGTGGTGGGGGGTGCGCAACAGTAGAGCGCTGTTGAAAGAGAGGAAAGTGCTAGAATGTAGAGATGGAGAGATTCGCAGGCATTGGGTGGAGTAAAGCATGCAGGACACAAGCTCCAATTTGACCTCTCACCTGATTGTGTTTACTCCAGTAATTTCTAGGTACGACCGTTTCAAAAGGAGTTTCTCATTCTTGTCCACAAAGCTGATGCCAACCCAGTTAATCGCCACAACTAGCTGGTTCTTTGGTAAGGTGGGTCCTGTAAGAGAACAAGAGTTTGTGTTACTGTTTACTGTTGAAGCTGTTTGCCACTGCAGAGGGCGCAGCCTTGCTTTAATCCCCCTGTTGACAGTCTGGTCAGGAACCAGCAGTCTGCTTTTTCTAATTTTATGAGCCTGCAGTCTTTCTCATTTTTTCCATGTCCAACAACGCTCGCATGAGGAATGGATTCCACCTATAGAGACTGCCCTTCAGTATTTCCCCCATTTGCTTTGTGTGAGCCTCGACATTGAAGGCTAGCATGCTGTTTGACCATGGGCAGGCATCACAATGAAGCCTGGTACTGTTCTTACTGAATATCCACAGAAACAGTTAGTGATCAGGAGCAGAAACACAGGCTCACTCTGTTTTTGTTTTCTGTTTGGTCACGTGTGCACAATCACAAACACAGCACAGATACATATATGCACATGTAACTGTACACATGCACACACAGCCACACTGAACTGAGAGCTGGAGAGTGAGGGAGTTTTAAGGGTTCATTTCTATCTGAAGCTAGTTTGTTTTCCTTTGATTTAGCAATCAACTAAAAATTACTTCTTAAATTTAGAGAAGTTGAGTTTCTTCCAGCTTTAAACAGGGGAATACACGCTCTCCGAGAGCAGCTATGACTAGTTAATTAGGTAGCTAGCTTAAGCTGGTTTTCAGAAGGTTGAACCAATTGTTTTTCAGAAAGTATAAAAACAGCAGGTCCTCAGTGCTGTGTGGGACTCCTTTCTTTTTCATCCCCTTTTCAGCTTCCAGTAGTTGTCTCTTACTTCGGTACAGGGGAAGAAGCTGATTGGTGGGTAACTGGTAAGTTATTCTACTTATTCTAATTGTAAAAAATAGTTTTAAAAGTTATGGTATGGCAGGTTCACTTGGCTGAGTGGAATATGCATCCTGCGGTACGTGGGAAGCCATGGATGCACCATGTGTCTTTGATGAATGGATCTACATGAAGTGTCACCAGCTACAGAAGTTTGAGCTCTGGGTTTCAGAACTTGAGTGGCGTTTGGAGTCACTGTTGTGCACCTATGAAGCTGAGAACTGAGTGGATAGCATGTTCAGGGAGGTGGTCACACTGCAGATTACAAACAGAGAGGGAATGGGTGACTGCCAGGCAGTCTAACAGAACCAATCAGGTAGTGCAGGAGTCCCCTGAATTAATCTTGCTTGCTAATTTGGTTTTCCTTTTTGGATATTGGTGAGGGCGATGGTTCTTCAGGGGAGTGCAGCCCGACCCAAGTTCGTGGCATCACGGGGCTCAGTGCACAGGAGGGGAGGAAGAATTGGAAAAACAATAGTGATTGGGGGTTTGATAGTCAGGGGGTCAGACAGGTATTTCTGCAGCTGTAACCATGGTCTGTTGTCTCCCTGCTGCCAGGGGTCAAGGATATCATGGAGCAGCTGCAGGACATCCTTCTGGGGGGGGGTGAACAGCCAGAGGTCGTGGACCACATTGGTGCCAATGACATAGGTAGGAAGCGGGATGAGGTCCTGAAAGCAGATTTTATGGAGTTAGGAAGGAAATTAAAAAGCAGGACCTCAAAAGCAGTACTCTCAGGAGTACTCCCAGTGCCATGTGCTAGTGAGCATAGGAATAGGAGGATTGATCAATTGAACATGTGGCTGGAGAACTGGTGTGGGAGGGAGGAAGTCAGGTTTCTGAGGCATTGGGACCGGTTCTGGGCAGGTGGGACCTGTACAAGATGGACAGGTTACACCTTAACAGGACCAGGACTAATAGCCTCACAGGGAGATTTGATAGTGCTGTTAGGGAAGGTTTAAACTAGCTTGTCAGGTGCACTGGGAACCTGAGGGGTAGCTCAAACTGGAAAGAAATAAAGCTGGTAACAGGAAGTAGAAAAGTAGAAAGCAAAATTGGAAGGCAAGCAAAACAAAAGCGAGCATCAACTAGGCTTAGAATGCAGCATAACGTCAAAAAGACAAAGTTAAGGGCACTCTACCTGAATGCACGCAGCACTCACAACAAGGTAGATGATTTAAAGGCACAAATAGAGGTAAATGAGAATTATCTAATTGCCATTATGGAAACGTAGCTACAGGGTGCCCAAGACTGGGAACTGAATATTCAACGGCATTCGACATTTAGAAAGTACAGGTAAAAGGGAAAAGGAGGTGATGTTGCGCTGAAATAAGGGATGGGATCAGTACATTAGGAAGGGAGGATCTCTGATCAGAAGAGCAAAATGTGGAACCTGTTTGGGTGGAGCTTTGTTTCATAAACAGCAATGGGTAGCAAACACTGGTAGGAGTTGTTTCTAGGCCACCAAACAGTAGTGGTAGTGTGGGGCATGGTATTAATCAGGAGATTAGAGAAGCATGTAGCATGGACAATGCAGTAATCATGGGTGACTTCAATCTGCATAGAGACTGGGTAAACCTAATGAGCACTAATGCTGTGGAGGACAAGTTTCTGAAGTGTGTTAGGGGTGGTTTTCTAGAGCAGTTTGTCGAGAAGCCAACGAGAGAACAGGCTATTTTAGAGCTAGTATTATGTAACGAGAAGAGGCTAATTAATAATCTTCTTGTGAAAGAACCTTTAGAGATGAGTGACCATAATATGATAAAATTTTACATTCCATTTGAAAGTGAGATAGTTCAATCTGAAGCCAGGGTGTTAAATTTGAACAAAGAAATGATGAAGGTATGAGGGGCAAATTGGCTGAGGTGAATTGGAAAAATACATTAAAAGGTATGACGGTATATCAGCAATAGATAGCCTTTAAAGAATTATACATTTCTTAATTCATTCAAGGGATGTGGGCTTCGCTGGCTGGGCCAGCATTTATTGTCCATCCCTAATTGCCCTTGAAGGTTATGGTGAGCTGCCTTCTTGAACCACTACAGTCCATGTGGTGTAGGTACACTCACAGTGCTGTTAGGGAAGGAGTTCCAGGATTTTGACCCAGCAACGCTGAAAGAACTGCGATATATTTCCAAGTCAGGGTGGTGAGTGGCTCGGAGGGGAATTTCCAGATGGTGGAGTTCCCAAGTATCTGCTGCCCTTGTCCTTCTAGATGGTAATGGTCATGGGTTTGGAAGGTGCTGTCTAAGGAGCCTTGGGGAGTTTCTGCAGTGCATCTTATAGATGGCACACACTGCTGCTACTGTGCGTCGGTGGTGAAGGGAGTGAATGTTTGTGGATGGGGTGCCAATCAAGCGGGTTGCTTTGTCCTGGACGGCATCAAGAATCTTGAGTGTTGTTAGAGCTGGACTCATCCAGGCAAGGGGAGAGTATTCCATCACACTCCTGACTTGTGCTTTGTAGGTTGTGGACAGGCTTCGGGGAGTCTACAGCTGAGTTACTTGCCACAGGATTCCCGGCCTCTGACCTGCTCTTGTAGCCACAGTATTTATATGGCTAGTCCAGTTCAGTTTCTGGTCAATGTTAACCCCCAGGATTTTGATAGTGGGGGATTCAGTGACTGTAATGCCATTAAACGTAAAGGGGCAATGTTTAAACTATCTTGTTGGAGACGGTCATTGCCTGGCACTTGTGTGGCACAAATGTTACTTACCGCTTGTCAGCCCAAGCCTGGATATTGTCCAGGTCTTGCTGCATTTGGACATGGGCTGCTTCAGTATCTGATGAGTTGCAAATGGTGCTGAACATTGTACAATCATCAGACCTTATGATGGAAGGAAGGTCATTGATGAAGCAGCTGAAGATTGGGCCTAGGACACTACTCTAAGGAACTTCTGCCGTGATGTCATGGAGCTGTGATGACTGACCTCCAACAACCACAAGTATCTTCCTTTGTGCTAGGTATGGCTCCAACTAACAGAGAGTTTTCCCCCCAATTCCCATTGACTCCAGTTTTGCTAGGACTCCTTGTTGCCACACTTGGTTAAATGTGGCCTTGGTGTCAAGGGCAGTCACTCTCACCTCACCTCGGGAGTTCAGCTCTTTTGTCCATGTTTGAACCAAGGCTGTAACAAGGTCAGGAGCTGAGTGGCCCTGCTGGAACCCAAACTGAGTGTCAGTGAGCAGGTTATTGCTAAGCAAGTGCAGCTTGTTGATGACCTCTTCCATTACTTTATTGATGATCGAGAGTAGGCTGATGGGGGCGGTAATTGGCCGCATTGGATTTGTCCTGCTTGTTGTGAACAGGACATACCTGGCTAATTTTCCACAAAGCTGGGTGAATGACAGTGTTGCAGCTGTACTGGAACAGCTTGGCTAGTGGAGCGGCAGGTTCTGGAGCACAAGTCTTCAGTACTATTGCCAGAATAATGTCATGACCCATAGCCTTTGCAGTATCCAGTGCCTTCAGCCATTTCTTGATATCATGTGGAGTGAATTGAATTGGCTGGAGTCTGGCATCTGTGATGCTGGGGACCTCCGGAGGAGGCCAAGATGGATCATCCACTTGGCACTTCTGGCTGAAGACTGTAGCAAGTGCTTCAGCCTTATCTTTTGGACTGATGTGCTGGGCTCCTCCTTCATTGAGGATGGGGATATTTGTGGAGCCTCTTCCTCCAGTGAGTTGTTTAATTGTCCACCACCATTCAAGATAGATGTGGCAGGACTGCAGAGCTTAGATCTGATCCATTGGTTGTTGAATTGCTTAGCTCTGTCTGTCACTTGATCACTTATGCTGTTTGGCACGCAAGTAGTCCTGTGTTGTAGCTTCACCAGGTTGACACCTCATTGTTAGGTATGCCTGGTGCTGCTCCTGGCATGCCCTCCTGCACTCTTCATTGAACCAGGGTTGATCCCTGGCTTGGTGGTAGTGGTAGAGTGGGGTATATGCCAGGCCATGAGGTTACAGATTGTGGCTGAGTACAATTCTGCTGCTGCTGATGGCCCACAGCACCTCATGGTTGCCCAGTCTTGAGTTGCTCGATCTGTTTGATGTCTATCCCATTTTAGCATAGTGTTGTCATCATTGTGAAGATGTGACTTCATCTCCACAAGGACTGTGCGGTGGTCACTCCTACCGATACTGCCATGGACAGATGCATCTACAGCAGGCAGGTTTGTGAGGATGAGGTCAAGTATGTTTTTCCCTCTTGTTGGTTCCCTCACAACCTGCCGAGATCTAGCGGCTATGTCTATTAGGGTTCGGTCATTGGGTTATTACCGAGCCACTTTTGGTGCTGGACAATGATGTTCCCCACCAGAGTATATTCTGTGGCCCTTGCTACCCTCAGTGCTTCCTCCAAGTGGTGTTCAACATGGAGGAGCACTACTTCATCAGTAGAGGGGCACAATAGATGGTAATCAGCAGGAGGTTTCCTTGCCCATGTTTGACCTGATGCCAAGAGACTTCATAGGGTCTGGAGTCACTGTTGAGGGCTCCTAGGGCAACTCTCTCCCGGCTGTATACCACTGTGCTGGCACCTCTGCTGGGTATGTCCTGTCTCACTGGATGGAGATGGTGGTGTCTAGGACATTGACTGTATGATTCCGTGAGGATGACTATGTCAGGCTGTTGCTTGACTAGTCTGAGCCAGCTCTCCCAATTTTAGCGCAAGACCTCAGATGTTAGTAAGAAGGACTTTGCATGGTCGACAGAGTTTGTTGTTTCTGGTGCCCCCGTCACCTTTGAGGCTTTTTAGCGTTTGATGCACTTGCTAGGCCATTTCAGAGTCAACTACATTGCTGTGGGTCGGGAGTCACATGTAGGCACAGACCAGGTAAGGATGGCGGATTTCCTTCCCTAAAGGATATTAGTGACCCAGGTGGGTTTTTACAACAATGTTGATTGTCATCATTAGACTTATAATTCCACATTTTTATTGAATTCCAATTTCACCATCTGCCATGGGATTAGAACCCAGGTCTCCAAAGCATTACCCTGGGTCCCTGGATTACTAGTCCAGCGACAATACCACTATGCCACTGCAATTGTACATTTCTTCAAGGCACAAAAACACCAAAATAAATTCAGTCAACTACGGCTAACAAAGGAAGTCAAGGATTGTATAACATTAAAAGGTAAGGCCTATAAAGTTGCCAGAAATAATAGTAAACCTGAGCATTGGGGGCATTTTAGAATATAGCAAGGAGGACCAAGAAACTGATAAAGGGAGAATAGAAAATGAATGTAAATTGGAGAAAAACTACCAAAAAAAAAGCTTCTACAGGTACATAAAAAGGAAACGTTTGGATAAGACAAATATGGGTCCAATACAGGCAGTCAGGAGAATTTATAATGGAGAATAGAGAAGCTAAATGATTACTTTGTGTCTGCCTTCACTGAGGAAGATACAAGAAATTTCCCTGAATTAGAGATCCAAGAGAATGAGGAACTGAAGGAAATGAGTATTAGTAAGAAGGTTATGTTGAAGAAATTAATCGGACTGAAGGTTGATAAGTCCCCAGGACCTTATATTCTACATGCCAGAGTGTTGAAAGAGGTAGCTATGGAGATAGTGGATGCATTGGTGATAATCTTCCAAAATTTGATAGATTCTGGAACAGTTCCTGCAGATTGGAAGGTAGCAAGTGTCACCCCACTATTTAAGAAGGAAGAGAGAGAGAGAACAGGGAATTATAGTAGACCTGTTAGCCTTACATCAGTAGTAGGGAAAATGCTGGAATCTGTTATAATGGATACAATAAATGGACACTTGGATAATAATGATCTGATTGGGCATAGTCAACATAGATTTATGAATGGGAAATCATGTTTGACGAAACTGTTGGAGTTTTTTTGAGGCTGTTACGAACAGAATTGATAAAGGGGAGCCAGTGGATGTAATATACTTGGAATTTCAGAAGGCTTTTGATAAAGTCCCCCACAGGAGGTTGGTTAGCAAAATTAAAGCACATGGGATAGGAGGCAATATACTGACATGGGTTAAGGATTGGCTAACAGGCAGAAAACACTGTAGGAGTAAACAGGTCATTCTTGTGTTGGCAGGCTGTGACTACTGTGATACCGCAAGGATCAGTACTTGGACCCCAGCTGTTCACAATATACATCAATGATTTGGATCTGGGGACCAAATGTAATTTTTCCAAGTTCACGGATGACACAAAGCTCAGTGTGAATGTGTGTTGTGAGGAAGATACAAAATGGCTTCAAGGGGATTTGGACAGGCTTAGTGAGTGGGCAAGAACACGGAAGATGGAACATAATGTGGAAAAATGTGAGGTTACTTTGGTAGGAGGAACAGAGTATTTCTTAAATGGTAAGACATTAGAAAGTGTAGTTGTACAAAGGGACCTGGATGTCCTCGTTAATAAGTCACTGAAGGCTAACATGCAGGCGCAGCAAACAGTTAGGAAGGCCAATGGTATGAAAGCCTTTAGTGCAACAGGATTGGAGCACAGGAGTAGCAAAGTCTTGCTTCAATTGTATAGAACCTTGGTTACACTGCACCCTGAGTACTGTGCGCAGTTTTGGTCCCCTTACTTTAAGAAGGATGTTATTGCCGTAGGGGGAGTGCAACAAAGGTTCACCAGACTTGTTCCCGGGATGGCGGGACTGTCCTATGAAGAGAGATTGGGGGAACTGGGCCTGTACTCTCTAGAGTTTTGAAGAATGAGAGGTGATCACATTGAAACCTACAAAATACTTAAAGGGATCGACAGGGCAGATTGCAGGTAGATATTTTCCCTGGCTAGAGAGCCTAGAACAAGGGAACACATTTTTAAAATAGAGGGGAAGCCACTTAGGACTGAGATAATGAGAATTTTTTTACTCAGAGGGTTGTGAATCTTTGGAATTTTCTACCCCAGAGGGCTGTGGAAGCTCAGTCAGTGAGTATATTTAAAGCAGAGATTGACAAATTTCTAAATACTATTGACATAAAGGGATATGAAGATAGTCTGGGGAAAAAAGCATTGAAGTGGATGATCAGCTATGATCATATTGAATGGCAGAGCAAGCTTGAAGGGCTGAATGGCTTGCTCTTGCTCCTATGTTCCTAAATGCACACATACACTCTGTTACGACCGGGATGAGAGGAGTGCAAACTTTATCTAGCCTCACTGCTCCCAGGTCGCACCATTAGTTTAAAAGTTTAATGCACTCACCAAAATGGCCAATTACTTGCCTTCGGTACTGTTAGACCCAGAATAAAAGAGACTTTAACCAGGCTTCTTTTAATAAACTCAGATCAGTAAGGGGCGTGCAAGCAGACAGGTGACTATGTCAGAGTGAGACAGACTGAGTGAGTAGCAAATTAGGTTCATGTGGTAATTTCTGGTAAGTTCTTTTTAGGTTTTAACTATAGATTAAGAATTAAGATCTGACATAGTACTAACCTTCAAGTAAGTTGGGTTAGCTTGTTAAACAGAGAACTATCTGAAGTGGCAGTTATCTGTCAATCCCTGAAAGCAGTTGGTTCAAGTGGTGTTAATTACTGTAGCAGGAAGGTAAACTAGCTAGTGACTCAGAGGGTCTATAAAAGAGACAGGCTATTCCAAACCCCATGATCAGTAAGGGGTGCGTGAGGAGACAGGCGGCTACACCTGAGAGAGACAGAGACCGAGTGAGTAGCTAATTAGGTTCATATAGGAATTCAGTGCATGGGGGGGAAAGTGTGATATACATAAGGTTTATTCTAAGTTCATTAAGTGAGTAATTAAAATAGGTTAACTAAATAACATAAGTAACAATGGCAGGACAGCTGTTATGTTGCAGCTGTGTAATGAGAGCGCTTTTGGACGCCAAGGCAATCCATGACAAACACGTCTACAGAAAGTCTAAGCAGCTAGAGGAATTTCCCATCGGGATTATTGATCTGGAAGCCGAACTGCAGACACTGCACAACATATGGGAGGGAGAGAAATACCTGGACACTTTGTTTCAGAATACAGTCATGCCTCTTAGATTGGGTCATCTGTTCTGGTCAGCAGTGAGGGACAGGAAGATGTGACTGTGAGTAAGGCAGATAATGGGACCGAGCAGACAGTAGTGGAGGATCCTCAGATTTTGTAATTGTCAAGCAGGTGTGAGGTGCTCACAACCTGTGTGGACGAAAGCGAGGTCTGCAAAGTGGATGAGCTGACTGACCATGGTACAGGAAGCTTTTCAAGCAGCGGGAGCAAAAAGGAATGTAGTGGTAGTAGGGGATAGTATAGTGAGGGGGACTGCAAAGAGCGAGAGTCTAGAAGGCTGTGTTGCCTGCCTGGTGCCAGGGTTTGGGACATCTGCTCAGGGCTGAAGAGGAACTTGCAGTGGGAGGGGGAGGATCCAGTTGTCATGGTCTGTGTAGGCACCAATCACATAGGCAAGAAAAAGGAGGTTCTGCATAGTCAGTATGAGAAGCTGGGTACCAAATTAAGAAGCAGAACCTCAAAAGTAATAATCTCTGGATTATTACCTGAGCCACAGGCAAACTGACATAGGGCAAATAAGGTTAGAGAAGTGAATGCATGGCTCAAAGACTAATGTGGAAGAAATGGGTTCTGGTTTATGAGGCACTCGCATTAGTACTGGGGAGAGTGGGGGCTGTACTGTTGGGATGGTCCACACTTGAACCGTGCAGGGATGAGTGTTCTTGCAAATCACATAACTAAGGAATTAGAGAGCTTTAAACTAAACAAAGCGGGATGAGGGATCAAGCTTGGCAAATCATGGGGTAGATTCAAGGCAAGAAACTATAATAGTAATATGGGAAATGAGAGTCAGAGAATAGCAGGCAGAGACAGAGATAAAAGCAAAAATTACAGCAACAGTTAAGACTGGATGTTCCAAAGATAACAAAAAGACAAAACTAAAGGCTCTGTATCTGAATGTGTGTAGCATTAGTAAATGAATTGATAACGCACATTGAGATAAATAAGTATGATCTGATAGCCATTACAGAGATATGGCTGCAGGATGACAAGAATTGGATCCTGAATATTGAGGGGTATATGATAGTCAAGAAGATTAGGAAGCTAGGTAAAGGTGGAGGGGTAGCACTGTTGATCAAGGATAGCATTGGTGCAATAATTAGAGATGAATCAATCATTAAGGAGGTTATAGCTGAACACTTAGAGAAACTCAAGGTAATCGGGAAGAATCAGCAAGATTTTGTGAAAGGGAAATAGTGTTTAACCAATTTATTGGCATTCTTTGAAGGAGTAATATGTGCTGTAGATAAAGGGGAGTTTGTAGATGTGCTGGATTTCCAGAAAGCATTTGATAAGGTGACACATCAAAGGTTATTGTGGAAAATAAAAGCTCATGGTGTAGGGTGTAACATATTACATGGATAGAAGATTGGCCGGCTGACAGAAAGCAGAGTATGCATAAATGGGTCTTTTTCTGATTGGCAGGATGTGACGAGTGGAGTCCTGCAGGGATTTGTGCTGTGCCCTCAACTTAGATGAGGGGAGCGATGGCATTGTGGCTAAATTTGCAGACGACATACAGGTAGGTAGGAAAGTATGTTGTGAAGAGGACTTTAAGGAGGTTGCAGATGGATATAGATAGGTTGAGTGAGTGGGCAAAAATCTGGCAGATGGAATGTAATGTGGGAAAATGTGAAGTTGTTCACTTTGGCTGGAAGAATAAAAAAGCAGAATATTACTTAAGTGGAGAACGGCTGCAGAATTCTGAGGTGCAGAGGGATCTAGCTGTTCTAGTGCCTGAGTCACAAAAAGTTATTATGCAGGTACAGCAAGTAATTAAGAAGGGTACCGAAACGCTATCCTTTATTACGGGAGGAATTGAACATAAAAGTAAGGATGTTATGCTTATACAGGGCATTGGTGAGACTGCATCTCGAATACTGTATGCAGCTTTGGTCTCCTTATTTAAGGAAGGATGTGAGTGCGTTGGAGGCTGTTCAAAGGAGGTTTACTAGATTGATACCTGGAATGAGTGGGTTGTCTTATGGGGAAAGGTTAGACAGACTGGGCTTGTTTCCACTGGAGTTTAGAAGAGTGAGGGATGACTTGATTGAAGTGTACAAGATCCTGAATGGTATTGACAAAGTGGATGCGGAAAGGATCTTTCCTCTTGTGGGTGAGTCCAGAACTAGGGGGCACTGTTTTAAACTTAGAGGTTGCCCTTTTAGGATGGAGATTAGGAGAAATTTTTTTCTCAGAGGGTTGTGTGGCTTTGGAACTCTCCGCCTCCAAAGGTGGTGGAGGCGGAGTCATTGAATATTTTTAAGGCAGAGGTAGATAACCTTAGACTCTTGTTTGGCAAGGAAATCAATCAGGGATAGATGGGAATGTGGAATTCGAAACACAAACAGATCAGTCATGATCTTATCGAATGGCGGAGCAGGCTCGAGGGGCTGAATGGTCTACTCCTGCTTCTATTTCGTATGTTTGCAATGATTTGATTTGTTATAAAACAAAACTTCTTTTTTTTAAAGTTGCAGGAAAGGGTTAACACACAATCGTAATCTGGAAGGATAACTATCTATCCCTTCAAATTCTCCAGCACGCACACAAACAAACAAAGGACAAATAGACAGAGGTCTCTGCAGACATGGGTAGTTGAAGACTAGACTTTATAAAAAAGGATGAAGTTTTCAGGGTTTCAACGCTGTCAATCTGGAGCACCCTTGAGTGAAGACAGATCATTAGTCCTAGTTAAGGCCTGGAGGTTCTCACCAACGGAGCTTGGACGTGGAAGAACATAGAGCCAAATCAATCCTTCTCGTCTCAGCCTCTCGGGTTTCTGAACACAGACAACTTCCACTGAGATGAGGATTCTCAGCCGGATACTGATAATCACACGGTTTCAGGCAAAGCAAAGAGTGTGAGCTGGGCAACTTTTTCCCCTCCCAGTTCAGCCCCAACTGAGTTTGCAAAAACAAATTCAAACTTAGGTGACTTCCAGTAAATCACCAGGTCTTTGCTTTTAAACAGGTTTTTCTCCCTATCAATTAAAGTAATTGCAGTGCAACTCTTTTGAGTACAATCACAGTTCTTGGTTTCCAGGAGTGGGACATGAACCCACAACCCTCTGATTCAAAGGCGAGGGTGCTATGAACTGAGCCACAGCTGACACCTACAAGCACACGGTTCTTCCCCCTCTCAAGTACCATGCTGGTCATGTGATTTCTTGGAAAAGGTATGCTTGTTCCCAGTCCAAAGGTGAACTTATGACCTTTTTAAATAAAAATCCCAAGTGTACAAATAATGTACTGTCCTTCCAAAATTTTAAAAGAAATTATTGCCCTGGAAGATGTGGTTCTAACACACAAACACACACAGTAGCACTCAGTACCTGAGAATTTTGCAGCTTCAAAAAACCTGGAAAACAGGAGAGGCCACTTCATGCGAGCAAAATCAACCAGCTGTTCTTCTAATTTAAGTGCGTTGGGCCTCCCACTGATGAACAAATCCTTGAACAAAAAGACAAGAGATCAGTAAAGATTCAGTGAAACTGATTTACACACACAGAACAGGTAGTCAGGCAGAGAACAGCATGTTCCTTCAGTTGTTCACAATAGGCAGCGTATAGACTGTACTCAACCAGCCTGTACTTGCAAAACTCAAAATAAAACATCTACTGTTAGATGTGATTCTGCAATTGGACAGCGCTTGCTGAACAAACCTGAGTGCGCTAATAGCTACAATAACAACCAATTTAAGATAATCAGTTGTGCTCGTAACAAGGCTCATTTACGCTTGTTACAAGTGACGTACAGTCATATATGGGGACCCGTCCTCTGCAAATAAAAGGAATATGTGCAAGGCTTGTACCTTTTTTGAATTACCCGGGATCCTGGGGGGCCTATAGTTCCCCATTGCTTTCTCCACGGCAACACCTTGGTCAATCAGAGTCAACTTGCCAACTAATCTGCACCCTTTTCCCCTATAACATATATTGTTGTCATTGTTTGAAATCTGGCATTCTTGCATTTGTCCTGATGAGTGCAACAAGAAATGTTTTGGCAACATGTCTCTCTTTTTAAAAGCTGTTTGAAATCTGGCATTCTTGCATTTGTCCTGATGAGTGCAAGAAGGAAAGTTTTGGCAATATGTCTCTCTTTTTAGAAGCAATCAGAACAATTAGTAGAGGAGGGGCAGGTGAGCGGGAGAAGGCAAATGGTAGTTAGCAGGGGTTCATGGGTTTAATATTGGAGCCGGGGAGAGAGGGGGCTGACACTCCTGCACCTTCACCTTCACCTGCACACAAAGTAGGTATTTTCTTTACTGGGGGGAGACTGGGTGGGCTCGGGGCAGTCCCCAGCAGTGTCTTTAACTATCACAGGTTTAACTGGTGAGCCCCTGGAGAACTGGCCATCACACACAGCACAAACTGCAGTCATTCAGTGACCAATTCCACAAAGGGATCTGAAACAGATATTTAAACTCTCTGATTTGCCTATGGACTGGGGCTTACTGCCAGTTCCAGGCATGCACTCTGGAGGAGCCCGAACAAATATGGTCACCCAGGATAGCTGCACCTGATCCAACCCAATAAAAAAGGGTGCGGCCTCTTTCGAAAGCAAGTGTACATCTGAGTCAAGAGTGAAAAACGCAAGGAGGAAATCTTGAGCCAGTAGCTTATCCAAAATACAATAGTCAGCAGTACACTGTACTATCTGCAGCAGAGCCTTCTTAGCACAGATTGGCCTTAGCAGTCACCTACATGAGAAAGGACCTTAGCTCAGAAAATCAGCAAGTAGAATCAATCTGGGTGGAGATTAGGAATGGAAAGGGTCAGAAAACGCCGGTGGGGATATTTTATAGGCCCCTTAACAGTAGCAATACTGTTGGACAGAGCATTGAACAAGAAATTATTGGGGCTTGTAACAAAGGCAATGTAATAATTGCAGGGGACTTTAATCTTCATATAAAGTGGGACAATCAAATTGGCAAAGGTGGTCTGGAAGATGAGTTTTACTTTCATGATAATTTTCTGGAACAATATTTTGAGGAACTGACCAGGGATGGAGCTATTTTAGATTTATTATTGTGCAATGAGGCAGAGTTCATTTGTAATCTCATAGTAAAAGATCCACTGGGAAATAGTGATGATAATACCATTGAATTCCAGATTAAGTTTGAAAAGAACATACTCCAATCACAAGCAAGAATCTTAAATTTATGCAAAGCCAATTACATAGGTATGAGAGGAGAGCTGGCTAAGGTTGATTGGGAAAATAGACTGAAAGATATGACGGTAAATAAACAGTGGGAAAACATTTAAAGAAACAATTCAAAATGTTCAATGAAAAGACGTTCAATCGAAAAACATAAATGCAGCAAGAAGGATCCATCCGTGGCTTACTAAGGAGTTTAAGGAAAGTATTAGATTAAAAGAAGAGGCTTATAATGTTGCAAAGAATAGTAGCAAGTCTGAGGATTGGGAATGTTTTAGGAACCAGAAAAGGGACATCAAAAAGTTGATAAAAACAGAAAATAGAATGAGAATAAACTAGGCAAAAACATAAAACATATTGGAGAGTTTTCATAAATATATAAAAAGGAAGATAGTATCTAAAGCAAATGTTGGTCCCTTAGAAGCAGAGACAGGAGAAATTATCATGGGAAACTAGGAAATGGTAGAGGCAACAAACAAATATTGTGTGCCTGTCTTCACAGTAGAAGACACATATTCTATACCAGGAATAGACGATAGCACAGGGGCTAAAAAGAGCGAGGAAATTAGGGAAATTAACATCAGCAAAGATGAAGTACTGGAGAAACTTAAGGGACTAAATTATGACAAATCGCCAGGAACTGATGGCCTACATCCTAGGGTTCTAAAAGAGATAGCCAGCACATCTGCTATCTCTGCAGCTATGATTTTCCAAAATTCCTTGGATTCGGTACCGGCCCCACTAGGTTGGAAGTTGTCAAATGTTAAACTGCCTTTCAAGAAAGGAGGGAGAGAGAAAACAGTGAACTACAGGCCAATTACCCTAATATCAGTTGTTGGAAAATGCTGGAATCTATTATTAAGGAAGTCTAAACAACACACTTAAAAACATTGTATGATTAGAATAAGACAACATAGTTTTACTAAAGGGAAATCCTTTTGACAAATTCATTAGAATTTTTTGAGGATGTAACTGGTAGAGTAGATACAGGGGAACCAGGAGAAGAAGTTTACCTGAATTTCCAAAAGACGTTCAATAAAGGTGCTGCACATAAGATTAATAGGCAAGATAAAGTTGGGGGTAATACATTTGCATGGATAGAGGATTGGTTAATGGATAAAAAACAGAGACTGGGCATAAATGGGGCTTTATCAAGCTGGCAAGCAGTGAATAGTGGGGCTCCACAAGGATCAGTGCTGGGGCCTCAGCTATTTACAGTCTATATTAATGACTTAGATGAAGAGACAGAGAAATGTATCTAAGTTTACTGATGATACCAAACTAGGTGGAAAGATAAGCTGTGAGGAGGACACAGAGGCTGCAAAGAGATATAAACACAACTGAGACACACACAGATGAAACAACACCTGGAGTACTGTGTGCAGTTTTGGTCTCCGTATTTCAGAAAGGATATGCTTGTATTGGAGGCGGTACAGTTAAGGTTTGCTAGATTGGTCCCTGGGGTGAGGGGCTTGACATATGATGAGAGGGTGAGTAAATTAGGCCTATATTCTTTGGAGTTTAGAAGAATGAGAGGAGATCCCATTGAAACATATAAAGTTCTGATAGGGATGGACAGACTAGATGCAGGGATGATATTTTCTCTGACTGGGAGGGTTCTAGAACAAGGGGTCACAGTCTCAGGATGTGGGGTAGACCATTTAGGACTGAGATGAGGAGAAACTTCTTCACTCAGAAGGTGGTGAACCTATGGAATTCTCTACCCTACAGAAGGTTGTGCAGGCCAAGTCACCAAATATATTTAAGAAGGAAATAGATAGATTTTTAGACTCTAAAGGCATCAAGGGGTATGGGGAGAGGGGTATAGAGGATCGGCCATGATCATATTGAATGATAGAGCAGGCTTGAAGGGCCGAATGACCTACTCCTGCTTCTATTTTCTATGATCTCATTGAACCCTATAAGATTCTGAAGGGGCTTGAGAGGGTGAACGCTGAGAGATTGTTTCCACCGGTCAGGGAATCTAAAACATGGGGGCACATGGAGGATAAGGGACCAATCATTTAGGACTGAGATGAGGAGAAATTTCTTCACTCAAAGTGCTGTGAATCTTTGGAATTCTCTACCCCAGAGGGTTGTGGATGCTCCATCATTGAATACGTTTAAGGCTGGGAGCCCAGCACAGCAGTGCAAAAGATAAGGCTGAAGCATTCGCAACAATCTTCAGCCAGAAGTGTCGAGTGGATGATCCATCTCGGCCTCCTCTGGAGGTCCCCAGCATCACTGATGCCAGTCTTCAACCAATTTGGTTCACTCCATGTGATATCAAGAAATGGCTAAGGCACTGGATACTGCAAAGGCTGTGGGCCCTGACAACATTCCAGCAATAGCACTGAAGACTTGTGCTCCAGAACTAGCCGTGCCCCTAGCCAAGCTGTTCCAGTACAGCTACAACACTGGCATCTACCTGGCTATGTGGAAAATTGCCCAGGTATGTCCTGTACACAAAAAGCAGGACAAATCCAACCTGGCCAATTACTGCCCCATCGGTCTACTCTCCATCAGTAAAGTAATGGAAGGGGTCATCAACAGTGCTATCAAGCGGCACTTGCTTAGCAATAACCTGCTTAATGGTAAAAACAAAAAACTACTGCGGATGCTGGAAATTCAAAACAAAAACAGAATTACCTGGAAAAACTCAGCAGGTCTGGCAGCATCGGTGGAGAAGAAAAGAGTTGACGTTTCGAGTCCTCATGACCCTTCAGCAGAACTGAAGGGTCATGAGGACTTGAAACGTCAATTCTTTTCTTCTCCGCCGATGCTGCCAGACCTGCTGAGTTTTTCCAGGTAATTCTGTTTTTGACCTGCTCAATGATGCCCGGTTTGGGTTCCGCCAGGGCCACTCAGCTCTTGACCTCATTACAGCCTTGGTTCAAACATGGACAAAAGAGCTGAACTCCCAAGGTGAGGTGAGAGTGACTGCCCTTGATATCAAGGCAGCATTTGACTGAGTGTGGCATCAAGGAGCCTGAGCAAAACGAGTCAATAGGAATCAGGGGGGAAACTCTCTGCTGGTTGGAGTCATGCCTAGCACAAAGGAAGATGATTGTGGTTGTTGGAGGTCAGTCATCTCAGCTCCAAGCCATAACTGCAGGAGTTCCTCAGGATAGTGTCCTAGACCCAACCATCTTCAACTGCTTCATCAATGACCTTCCCTCCATCATAAGGTCTGAAGTGGGAATGTTCGCTGATGATTGCACAATGTTCAGCACCAGTCGCGACTCCTCAGATACTGAAGCAGCCCATGTCCAAATGTAGCAAGACCTGGACAATATCCAGACTTGGGCTGACAAGTGGTAAATAACATATGTGCCACACAAGTGTCAGGCAATGACCATCTCCAACAAGAGAATCCAACCATCGCCCCTTGATGTTCAATGGCATTACCATCACTGACTCCCTCACTATCAACTTCCTGGGGGTTATCATTGACCAGAAAAGGAACTGGACTAGCCATGTAAATACTGTGGCTACTAGAGCAGGTCAGAGGCTAGGAATCGTGCGATGAGTAACTCACCTCCTGACTCCCCAAAGCCTGTCCACCATCTACACGACACAAGTCAGGAGTGTGATGAAATACTCCCCACTTGTCTGGATGAGTGCAGCTCCTACAACACTGAAGAAGCTGGACACCGTCCAGGACAAAGCAGTCTGCTTGATTGGCACCACATCCACAAACATTCACTCCCTCCACCACAGACGCACAGTAGCAGCAGTGTGTACTATCTACAAGATGCACTGCAAGAATTCACCAAGGCTCGTTAGACAGCACCTTCTAAACCCACGACCACTACCACCTAGAAGGACAAGGGCAGCAGATAGATGGGAACACCGCCACCTGGAAGTTCCCCTCCAAGTCACTCATCATCCTGACTTGGAAATATATCGCTGTTCTTTCACTGTCACTGGGTCAAAATCCTGGAACTCCCTTCCTAACATCACTGTGTGTACATCTACACATGGACTGCAGCGGTTCAAGAAGGCAGCTCACCACCACCTTCTCAAGGGCAAATAGGGATGGGCAATAAATGCTGGCCCAGCCAGTGAAGCCCATTTCCCGTGACTGAATATAAAAAAAAAATTCCTGAATGAAAGGGTCAGCAGGAGATTGGCTGTGACCTTTGATCTGGCCATTCGGAGCAGCTGACCTTTCTAATTCCTAAGTTTTGGTTGGCATCTCCACTTTGCTGAACATGTCCAGGAGTGACTGAAAAATGCTGAGGGTATGAGCTAAGCACCAAGTTGCAACTGCAATTGATGGTGGCAATAGTAATTCAGCACTGATGGGGTTCATCTGGACAGCTATCTGTTGCTTCAGTCACTACACAGTTGCCAAGCAATCCCTCTGTCACTTATCCTAATTTCAGTCCTGGAGCTGAATTTCTTTGGACATTTGGAGTAACTCACGTACCTTGACTTTTGCTGTGACCTGTTGGCACCATTTCTCTGGGGATTTTCTCTTTAAGAGTTTGTCGGAGATACAGGCATGCACAATCGTCATTCCTTTCTCAGTTTCCACATCTGCTCCGAACTTCACGTAGTAATGTTTAGCAGCAATGTCCACCAACTCTTCCTCCTGGAGGATTTGAAGTGACAAAAGTGTTAACCCATTTGATGAACACCCTGGTATCCACAGAGCGCACTCAACCCAAAACAGCCCCACCCTGACCATGCAACAACTGTCCCAAGAACTTGGGCAGACCCACACTGGGCTCAGGGGCTGCGTTTCCCAGAGTTTGTGGGCTGTTTGATGTTGAGTTTAATCTAGCCAAAAAAGGGAGGAGTAAAAAATAATCAGTGTTCCCATTCCTGATCACTGTCCGATTCACTCTTTGGAAAGGGCTATATTGTGATGCCCCCCATAGTGGAATATCTTGACACTCACTGTCTATCGGATCACAAATGAAGAATAAGCACTGAAGGCCTGCTACCAAAGACCTAACTGTATCGCAACAAGTGTGAGAAACTTTAGGGGAGTGGGTAAAGAGAAAGAAAATTGTTAAAAGCATCGGTTACAATCAAATAACATCATCAGCATGTTAGATAAATGCAAAAATTACATGCCTATAATAATGAGTTGATAATGAGATGCTAATAATAGGATATATAATGATCATAAATGCTTGGTAGACCAGTTCTCACTGGATACCCTACCTTTTCACACTGATATTCCCCGAATCGAATGCCTCGGATAATCTGTTGGTAGATGAGATCTGTGCTGATTGGGTCTTCACTGCAGTTGTGCCAAGGCGTGAAGATCTCCTTTCTGAAAAACAGACGCCATGCTGCATGCCGCTCCTGCCTGCCCTGCCCCTTCACATACTGCTCACACTGAGAGATGGCATCCAACACATGATCTCTGCCACTCCCAAGAGAGGAGACCTAGCAGTCGGAAGAGACAGCGTCCAGGTGAGAGCTGGGCACCACTACAGTTACAATCACAAGCAGTAAAACCCTTGCCCAAACCCCATTGTGCCAGGTACAGCCAGGGTTGACAGGAGTTGGAGAGCACGTGAGAGACGCCCAGCAACAATGGTAGTGTAACCTGTGTCCTGGGTTTTAAAAACCATTAGTTCATTGGAGGAAGGAAAGATTGAAGAGGTGAACAGCAAGTAATGAAGAAGGCAAATGGAATGTTGGCCTTTATAGCAAGGGAGATGGAACAGAAAAGTAGGAAAGACTTGCTGCAACTGAATAGGGCATTGGTGAGACCACACCTGGATTACTGCATGCAGAATTGGTCTCCTTACTTAAGGAGGAATATATTTGCATTGGAAGCAGTTCAGAGAAGGTTTATTAGGCTGATTCCTGGTTGTCTTATGAAGAAAGGTTGAGCAGGTTGCGCTGTACTCATTGGAGTTTAGAAGAATGAGAGGTGATTTCTGATGGGACTTGACAGGTAGATGCTGAGAGGATGTTTCCTCTCATGGGGGAATCTAAAACTAGGGGGCACAGTTTCAAAATAGGGAGTCTCCCATTTAAGACAGATGAGGAGGATTTTCTTCTCTGAGGGTCCTTAGTCTTTGGAAATTTTTTCCCCAGGGAGCAGTGGAGCTTGGGTCATTGAATTTATTCAAGGCTGAGTGAGATAGATTTTTGACTGAGAAGTGAGTCAAGGGTTATGGTGACAGACAGGAAAGTGAAGTTAAGGTCACAATCAGATCGGACATGATCTTATTGAATACTAGAGCAGGCTCAATGGGCCGAATGGCCTACTCCTGCTCCTATTTCTTATGATCTTAAGAGCCCTGAGGAGGAATGATTTAAAACTGGAAATAATATGATGAATCTGGATGTCAACACAAAGGATGTAGGGAGGAGGAACAGCAGGTAGAAGAATTTGCTGGCACTTAGGAGAAACTAGAGAAGAAAGTTTAGAGGATCAGTGGCCAAAAATAAAGGCTAAGAAAGGCTTTCCATTTCCATAACATCTTTTATAACCTCAAGGCAGCTCAAAAGCATTTTACAATCAATAATATACTTTGAGATGTAGTCAAAGTTGTAATACAGGGAACACAACAAGCTCCCTCAAACAATGAACTACATTATCATATCATTTGTGGATTGAGGACAGTGAGGAGAACTTATCTTCATTTTTTTTATTCTTTCATGGAATGTGGGCATCACTGGCAAGGCCAGCATTTGTTGCCCATCCCTAATCGCCTTTGAGCTGGCCTTGCTAGGCCATTTCAAGGGGCAGTTAAGAGTCAACCACATTGCTGCGTGTCTGGAGTCAGATGTGAACCAGACCAGATAAGGATGGCAGATTTCCTTCCCTAAAGGACATTAGTGAACCAAATGAATTTTTACAACAATCGATGATAATTGTCATGGTCAGCACTACTGAGACTAGCTTTATATACAAGATTTATTAATTGAATTTAAATTCTAGCAGCTGCCGTGGTGGGATCTGAACATGTGCGCCCAAAGCATTAGCCCGGGCTTCTGGGATTACTAGTCCAGTGACCTGACCGCTACGCCATTATCTCCCCACAATTGGGAGTGCATTGGGATCTTTTACTTCTGCCCAAGAGAGCTGAAGGGGTCTCAGATTTAATTTCTTATTTGAAATACAGCACATCAGACAGTCTAGAGGTTGCAACTTAGAGAGATTGTAGGTGTTTAGTGAAAGACATATTGCCCATCAAGTGAGGAGTGAGAGAGGTGCTGGAGCAGCCTTATAGGAGAAGTTGCTATAGGGAAACGGTCATTTTCAAAAAAGAAAAAAATAGCTTATTGAAGGAAGGTTTAGCAATTAAAGTATTCCATTTGCTGTAATTTAAGGCAGGGTTTTCAAATCTGGCTTTTGGTATAACGGATTAACAGATGGGATATGCTAATGTATGATGTAGATAATGATGTACTACTGACATCAGTCAGTCAGTCATGTGTTAGGCTGTCTCGAAAGAGAGAGGTTGGAATCAATGCTAGGAGCAACGTGCCTACTCTGTAACCTGTTTAATAGAAAAGTGTTAAGCAGATACCAGAGTATGACTACTGTCTGTCTACGAACTAAGTCCCATGCCAAGAGTCCAAGGTAGAAGCACTCATCTCAGAACATGGGTGTGTGACCATTGAACTGGATTATAAAATATAATCTTCTTGTTGGTGAACTAGTCCAGGCCCTAGATTAAAGACATATCGTTAACCAAGTTAAAAATGTGGGAGTGATTGATCCAGGGAAGGCGTTTCCAATTCTGATGCCAATGGGCAGACATTAGGATGGACCCACTATTTAAAACCCATAGGCTCATTATATCCTTAACACCCAAAACCCCAACACTGTGGGTGACAGTTCCAATCCGCTAGCTGGAACTTGCCCAATAATAATGTTGAAAAAGTACATCCATATAGGGCCATTTATAACTAATCTTAAAATTTAAAGGTTATGGTTGATAATTACCAGCTCCACACATCCCCTTCCTCTCCCACCACCATTCCCAAGAGGTGTGTCATATCCAGGAGACAGGAAGGAAAATATCTATATGTATCTACATCAGCCTGGCTACTTTATAAAATCATTTTTTCTGTTTTTCAAAATGGACAATTGCTGGGCTGATAAAATTGGCTGCAATTGATCACATACTGGTTTCTGGAAGATCCTAAGCTGTTTCAATGGACAAAGGCTACTCATCATCCAGGAATGTGATTTGTATTGTATAACTATTCCAGCCAAGCCAACACAAAGGAGTGGTAGACGATATGTCTGCACCAGCCAACTTTGGACAAAGGCAGAGCTGTTTGGGACTTGTCATCTCCAACATTGTACTAATGGTGAAAGGGAAATCATGTTTAACCAATTTATTGGACTTCTTTGAGGAAGTAACATGTGCTGTGGATAAAGGGGAACTGGTGGATGTACTGTACTTAGATTTCCAGAAGGCATTTAATAAGGTGCCACATAAAAGGTTATTGCGGAAAATAAAAGCTCATGATATAGGGGGTAACACATTGGCATGGATAGAAGATTGGGTGGCTAACAGGAAGCAGAGAGTAGGCATAAATGTTTTTTTTTCAGGTTGATAAGATGTAATGAGTGGTGTGCCACGGGGATCAGTGTTGCGACCTCAACTGTTTACAATTTATATAAATAACTTGGATGAAGGGATTGAAGGGATGGTTTCCAAATTTGCTGATGACACAAAGATAGGTAGGAAAGTAAGTTGTGAAGAGGACATAAGGAGGCTAAAAAAGATATAGATAAGTTGAGTGAGCAAAGATCTGGCAAATGGAGTATAATGTGGGAAAATGTGAAATTGACCATTTTGGCAGGAAGAATAAGAGGCACAGTATCTAAATGGTGTGAGATTGCAGAGCTCTGAGGTGCAGAGAGGTCTTGGTGTCCTAGTGCATGAATCACAAAAGGCTAGTATGCAGATACAGCAAATAATTAGGAAGGCTAATAGAATGTTATCATTTATTGCGAAGGCAATTGAATACAAAAGTAGGAAGGTTATGCTTCAGTTGTACAAAGCACTAGTGACACCACATCTGGAGTTTAATTTCATTATCAAAAAGTCAATAAAAGATTTTAAAAAATTATTCGGACATGTCCCCTCGTGACAGTGTCACATGAGCAATGTCTATGAATTTTAATAAAATTTTTTATTAAAGTTTAAAAACCTTCATGAAACCTCATCCTACCCACGGACAGGCAGCTCTGTTAATTCCTTTAATTGATATTTAAATGGCCTTTTTAAATAATGGTATAACATTTGCAGACTCCAATCCTCTGGTACCTCGCCTGTATCTAGTAAGGATTGGAAAATGATCCTCAGAGCATCTGCTATTTCCTCCCTGGCTTCCTTTAACAGCCTGGGATACAATCCATCCGGGGCTGGTGACGTATCCACCTCCAAAGATGTCAGTCGCTCCAGTACTTCCTCTCTCACTATGCTTATTGTATCTAATGTTTCACACTCCTCTTCATTAACTAGAATGTCTGCATCATCCCTCTCCTCAGTGAAGATGGAGACAAAGTACTCATTGAGAACCCTGCCCACATCTTCAGTATCAATACACAAGTTACCATGTACATCTCTGATAGGCCCTACCCTTTCCTGAGTTATTCTCTTGCTCTTAATGTGCTGGTAAAACATCTTTGGGTTTTCTTTGATTTTACCTGCCAATATTTTTTTGTATCCTCTCTTTTGCTTTCCTAATTTCCATTTTTACTTCACCCCTGTACTTTCTATACTCCTCTAGGCTTTCTACAGTATTAAGTCTTTTGTGACTGTATAAGCTTTCTTTTCTGCTTTATCTTGCCCTGTATGCTTCTGGATAACCGGGGGCTCTAGATTTGGCAGCACCACCCTTTTGTTGTGGGGACATGCCTACACTGTGCCCATAGAATCTCGCTTTTGAATGCCTCCCACTGATTTGACACTTTTCCCTTTCTAATATTTGTATCCGGTCCACTCTCGCTAGCTCACCTCTGAGCTTCGCAAAATTTGTCTTCCCCCAATTTAGAACTTTCATTCCTGTTCTATCTTTGTCCTTTTCCATAATGATGCAAAATCTAACTGTATTATGGTCACTATCTCCAAAATGGTCCCCCACTGCTACTTCATTCACTTACCCAGCTTCATTTCCTAAGATTAAATCTAGAATTGCACTCCCTCTCATTGGGCTTCTTATGTGCTGACTAAAAAAGTTCTCTTGAATGCAGTTCAAGAATATTGTGTCCCCTGTGCCCTTCACACTGTTCGTAACCCAATTGATATTAAGGTAGTTGAAGTTCTCAACAATTACTGCCCTATTGTTTTTGCACTCAGAAATCTGCCTACATATTTGCTCTTCTAACTCCCTTCCACTATTTGGGGGTCTATAGTACACTCCTCGCAGTGTATTTGTATTTCTGAGCTCAACCCATATGGCTTCATTTGATGCCTCATTCAGTATATCATCCCTCCTCACAGCTGTAACTGATTCTTTAACCAATAATGCTACACCCCCACCTTTTTTATCCCCCTCCCTGTCCTGTCTGAAAACTATATCCAGAGATGTTGAGCTGCCATTTTTGCCCCTCCTTAAGCCAAGTTTCCGTTATAGCAATGATATCATGGTCTGAATCTTCTGGTCGGCGTGAGCGGGCGGGCCCCACTCACCGATGCGTAAAATGACGTGCAAAGACGTCAGGTATGCGTCCCGACGTCACCAAGCGTCATTCAGATCTTCAGTTCGGCAGGCACGCACTGGAGTTAGCTGTGCACCCGCCGAACTGTCAAAGGCCTGTTAAGGCCATTTAAGTATCAATTAAAAGAATTAACAGAGCTGCCCGTCCAACCTTAAGGTTGACGGGCAGGTGAAGAGCCCAGGTGGCCTTCGCATTTATCATGAAACCTCATCCACAGGCGGGATGAGGTTTCATGAAGGTTTTTAAAGAACAAAGAAAAGTACAGCACAGGAACAGGCCCTTCGGCCCTCCAAGCCTGCGCCGATCATATTGCCCGTCAACTAAAACATTTTGCATTTCCGGGGTCCATATCCCTCTATTCCCATCCTTTTCATGTATTTGTCAAGCTGCCTCTTAAACACCACTATTGTACCTGCTTCCACCACCTCCTCTGGCAGCGAATTCCAGACACTCACTACCCTCTGCATAAAAAACTTGCCCCGCACATCTCCTCTATAGTTTTCTCCTCTCACCTTAAATCTATGTCCCCTAGTAATTGACTCTTCCACCCTGGGAAAAAGCTTCTGACTATCTACTCTGTCCATGCCACTCATAATTTTGTAAACTTCTATCAAGTCGCCCCTCAATCTCCGTCGCTCTCGTGAGAACAATCCGAGTTTCTCCAACCTCTCCTCATAGCTAATAACCTCCAGACCAGGCAGCATCCTGGTAAACCTCCTCTGCACCCTCTCCAATGCCTCCATATCCTTCTGCTAATGTGGCGACCAGAATTGCACGCAATATTCCAAGTGTGGCCTAACCAAGGTTCTATACAGAGTGTAGGACCCGACTCAGTCTCCTCCCCCTGCCCGCAAAGGGAGTGCTCAGCACTTCCGGGTGCGTGTCACACTGTGCGGGCCTTAATTGACCCGCCCACATAAAATAGCAACTCGCAGGCGGCAATCAGCTGCGCGCCCGCCTGCACCCGCTCCCGCTCAGCCCCCCCAATGGGGAGAAAATTCTCCCCAATGTTACTATGCGTATATGTGTGCCCTCAGCTCATCGGTTTTATTTGCTATACTCCCACTGCCAAATTCCTGTGCTGTACACCTTTTTTTAAACCTGTGCTTCTTCTGTCTTTCAGAGTCACTCACTGATTCTCCATCTCCCGTTCCCTGCTCTGACTTTGCCCTCAGGTTCCAATCCCACTGCCAATCTTGTTTAAGACCCCCCACACCCCAACAGCACTGGCAAATACCTTTGCAAGGATATTTGTCCCAGTCCTGTTCAGAAGTAGACCGTCCAGCTTGTACAAGTCCACCTTCCCCAGAACTTGTGCCAATGCTCCAGAAATCTAAAGGAATGCGCCACTGGACTTTGGACTCTGGACTCACCCGAAAACATAACTCTTATTTTTATCGTGGTCTTTGCCCTGAACCCCTTTCTTTCCCTTATCCCTCCTTTATTGTATGAATGCAAAAAGGGGCAGATATTGCGAAACTCCTTCTCACATTTTGTGTGTGTAAAATAAACTAACCCTCTGGTTTTATCCTATCTCAAGTTTGCTGTGGGGTTATTAATAGAGGATTGGATCACTCCAAAACTGAAGGGTTGGGGAAAATACACCACCTATAAACAGGGAAACCAAAAATCAAAAACATTTATGGGCGGGTAGTGAGAGGAGAAATCAGGGCTGTTTAAATTAATCCCTCTCCAGTCTGTAACAGGTGAATGACAAATTTAGTGTTAAGTGGCACCCAATCCAGGAACATTCCCTTTTTGGTTCCTGGAGTATTCACCTCTCACTTTTAGGGTTAGTAATGCTGACTTTCCATAGAATCTCCAACACAGGAACAGGCCATTCAGCCCCATCAGTCTGTGCTGGTGTTTATACTTTACACAGGTCTCCTCCCACTCTACGTACTTCGTCTCAGCCATTCAGCAGATCTTTCTATTCTCTTTTCTCTCCTGTACTTGTCTAGTTTCCTTTTCAAAGTGTCAAAGCTAATCTCCCCAATCATTTCCTGTGGCAGTGACTTTAAATTCTAACCACTCAGTACAGTTATTTCTCCTCATTTTCCTTCTGAATTCATTAGTAAATACCTTGTATTAATTGTCTCTAGTTTTAGATTCTTCCACAAGTGGATACATTCTCCCCTCATCTACCATGATTAACCCATTTATACTTTTCTATATATACTTCTCTATTTCTTCTCTTTACCAAAGGGGAGACCTCAACTTCCCTCAACTTCTCAATCTTTTGCGAAAGCTGTAATCTCAGTTCTGGTACTCTCATGGCAAATCTTTTTTTGCACTCGGTGCTTCTACACCCTTTCTTCCAAGAAGCTGAATAGAGGCAAGTAACCCCCTGAAAATGGGCCAGGCACAGTGACATGGGGAAGAAATGCCAGGCTGAAAATTCTTTGCAGACTACAGTCGACATTAGCGAAAGTCAGTGGCGGGGGGGTGGGGAGAAAGTGGGGGAAATGTGGAGGTGCGGCCCGGATCTGCCAGGTATCCGCCCCTTTATTTTTGCCCTTTGCGATGTGGGGACAGTCCTCCATCGCCCCTGTTCCAGGAAAGGAACTGGGTGCATGTTGTAGGGTGGCTGAGTTGTACTATTAATGATAGGGTTGATCTGCAGACACTTCTTGGGCGCAAATATTAAGTTTATTTACAATGTAGTCAGCAGCAACTACACGTGTGCTTTCAACTCTAACTCTGTCTCTACACTGACTGTTGAGGTGGTCCCTGCTACTCTCCTATTGGTTACTAAAGATCATGTGATCTTGCCTAACAGGTATTATTTTTAAAAGTACATTGCACACTAAATAAAACCCTAATTCCTGCAGTGCAGCAGGGTAATATTAGCTGAGGGAAACCATAGCTCCGTGACGTCAGCACCCTTGACAGCCTGAATGTCAGCCAGGCAGAAATGTGGAGTTGACGTTACAATCAGATCAGTCATGATCTCATTGAATAGCGGGGCAGACTCGAGGGGCTGAATGGCCTACTGCTGCTCCTAATTGACTTGGGAAATATATCGCCGTTCCTTTACTATCGTTGGGTCAAAACCCTGGAACTCCCTCCCTAACAGCACAGTGGTTATATCCTAACTGCATGGACTGCAGCAGTTCAAGAAGGCAGCTCACCACCACCTTCTCAAGGGCAATTAGGGATGGGCAATAAATGCTGCCCTAGCCAGTGATGCCCACATCCCATAAATGAATTTTTTTTAAAATCGTATGTTCGTACATATGACTTCCTGGCAGAAATGGGGCTCAATGTTACCGGTTACTCAGTGGAATTCAGTTGCCTGGTGAGCAGATAAATGTTGGCATTGCCGGTTGGAATGACTCAGAAATTAACCTCACCTTGTCCCCAAGTAGGGCTGGTGCCCAAGGAAGGGTACAAACGACACAGGTCCTGCTCTCACTACGCTAACAGTTTCATGGTTTGGGAAGGGCTCAATGACAAGTCAGAGCAGTGAATGGACATCCTGTCCTGCCTCTGATGGCGCAACACCCTCCCATTCTCTGGCATTCACATCCTGCTGCTCAAGTGTTGTGAATGAACTGGCATGCTGGAGGCACGCCAGCCAGGCACAGCGGGGAACGGATTGCCCATAGTATCAGGAGTTTAACACCCAACTCCAAAGTGCAGTTAGGCTGCATTGTTTCCTTCAGCAGCCTCACTTGCTCAGATGGAGGATTTTCCTTACTCTGTTACTAGAATGTGCACCAGGAAAGGGTTCCCTCCCTTTCACAATGCTTTTCAACTGCCTAACAGATACCTTCTCATGCTGGGCCCTAAATTTGGACACCCAGTCATCTCACTGTGGACTCCTGACCCATCCCAATCTGCCAGTCACCTCCCCAACCCAATCCTCCTTATCCATCCCAGGACACACACATAGATACAATCGATCACATCCTGTAGTAACTTACTTTATCATACAGCGCAATGTATATGGAGAATCCAAAGGTATCCTTCAGTTCAATCTTGCCTGCGAGAGATTTGCACAGCTCATTGGCTGTCGTAGCGGAATCAATAGAGATCAAACAGCTCAATCCACTCATCAGTGTCACCGTCACCTTGATTAGCTGCTTCGACTTGGTCGCCTGTGAGAAAAGTTAAAAGAAGAGTCTGCCCATCTACTGTGCCCGCCCGTTCGGGGTGCCCGCCCATCTACGGCGCCCGCCCATTCGGGGTGCCCGCCCGTCTACGGCGCCCGCCCATTCGGGGTGCCCGCCCGTCTACGGCGCCCGCCCATTCGGGGTGCCCGCCCGTCTACGGCGCCTGCCCATTCGGGGTGCCCGCCCGTCTACGGCGCCCGCCCATTCGGGGTGCCCGCCCGTCTACGGCGCCCGCCCGTCTACGGCGCCCGCCCATTCGGGGTGCCCGCCCGTCTACGGTGCCTGCCCATTCGGGGTGCCCGCCCGTCTACGGCGCCCGCCCATTCGGGGTGCCCGCCCGTCTACGGCGCCCGCCCATTCGGGGATCCCGCTCGTCTGGACTGGCCTCCTGTTTGCAGTGACTGCCCGCCCACCCGCCTGCAGAGTTTAGCCGTAATGATAACCTGTCACTAGGGACTGCTGGTCTACAGGCACTCCCAGCCTATTGGGCTGCCAGTGCCTGGGCCCTTGGCTATATCTGAAAAATGACTTGTCCCTGCTGCTGTAAACTTCAGTATCTGGCCACTATGGGGAGAGGACATAGTCAATCTCCCCTCTACAGCCCCCACCCCAACCAGCTCCTAAACTCCTGAGGGTTTTTTTCAAAACAAAGTCCTCATCTTTGGAGGTCCACTTTGTTCCTGTAACCTGGCCCAGCCAGTACAAATAAAACAGAGGGCAAGTGGCATTGACAAACTTGTTACTCGCTCTCTGCTCCACACTAAAGTGAAGCCGCTCTAGTTCCCTTGCATCCATACCTCCAGCTCCAGGTAGCTGGGTGGCTCTCTCCGAGCTCCATTTGCAAACGTGCGTCGCAGTCGTTCTACACAGTAAGGAGCATATCCCAAAGGCCCATCACAAATGAAATTACGCAGATACTGATAAAAGTAAACGCAAAAGAAATACAACCTTCTTCAGATACAATAAGAAAACATTCTCCACTTTAAATCAGTAAGGACTATCACTATCTATTTCTGTTCTACTTTAGCTCTCTCCTATTTAACACTCCACAGACAAAGCCAAGACCATTTAGGACCAATATTTAACTGGGCCTATAAATCCGAGGCGTTTCGACTATGTTCATACATCAGGTCCAGTACAAGGCTGTGCCCACCCTGTAACTGCCAGTGCAGAGAGAACTCAAAGAAATGGTGGTACATCTCTACAAATCTCTGGGTAGGCCCCAGCTGGAGGGTTTGTTCAATTCTGGACACCAGGCTTTAGGAAGGATGTCAATTAGGCCTTAGGGAGGGTGCAGAGATTTACCCAGAATGGTGCCAGAGACTAGGGTTGCCAACTGTGATTAAATGTATTCCTGGAGGTATCGTCGCATGACTTCCCCCACACTCCAGCCATTAGTCGGCCAACACATCCATCCTTGTGACGTACTGCCTTCCTACACCAGTTGGAAAGCAAAAGGTTAGTTACCTAATTGGATGATGCTTGACTATCAGTCAATGGTCTTTTTTCTCCCCATTTAATATGTTTATATCTGGTAAAGAGAAATGTACAGATTTTTTAAAAATGTTATCTTTTTTAATGTCCCGATGATTTTTCTCCAGGGTTGCACACAGCAGTGTTCTGGAGATTGATTTTCAATTCCTGGAGACTCCAGGAGAGTTGGCAGCTCTACCAGAGACCAGGGGCTTCAGTTATGTGGAGAGATTAAAGAAGCTGGGATTGTTCTCATTAGAGCAGAGAAGGGTGAGGGGAGATTTCATAGAGGGGTTCAAAGTGATGAATGATGCAGCAAATACGTGAAACTGTTTCCACTAGCAGGAGGGTCAGTAACCAGAGGACACAGATTTAAGACAATTGGCAAAAGAATCAAAGAGGGGGGTATGGGAATAACTTTTTTTTTGTCAACAGTGAGATTGTAAAAATTTATTTATGGGATGGCGACACTACTAGCAAGGTCACTTAATGTTGCATCCTGGATACATTGCCTGGAGGGTGGTGGAAACAGATTCAACAGTAACTTTCACAATTGGTTTCTAGGTAAATATTTGGAGGAAATAATTTGAGAACTACGTGAAAGAGCAGGGATGTAGAACTAATTAAATACCTGGCCCAGGCACAATGGACCAAATGGCTTCCTTCTGTATTGAATGCTTCTATGATTTCATACTGACATTACAGTTATAGTGTGAATGGAACCAGAGGATTCAGCTTGTAATTGTCCAGTAGGAGTGACAAACTGATTCTATAGATTCTGGTCAAATAGGACTCAGTCTAAGTGCAATGCTTGCATCTCCCAGCCTCATGTTATCATATGACCCTCCACAATACTCAATGCCTAAGCTCACCATGGGGATCTCTGCAATCCTTCAATTTTGTCCTCTTGTGCATCCTCAGTTTTCTGCGCGCCACCCTAGGCAGCTGTGCCTTCTATCTGGCAAGACCCTTAGCTCTGGCATTCCCTCCCTAAAACTCTACACATCTTTTCTCCTTTGAGATATTCCTTAAAACCTATCTCTCACCTGTCCTAATAGCTCTATGTAGCTCATTTTAAGATTTTGTTTGACAATTACTCTTGTGTGCCTTGTGGTGTTTTGCTACATAGGATTACATTGGATATACGGCACAGAAACAGGCCATTCAGCCCAATCAGTCCATAGTGTTTATGCTCCACTCGCGCCTCCTTCCATCTTTCCTCATTTAAATCTACCATTGTAACCATCTATTCCCTTCTCCCTCATATGTTTGTCCAGTTTTCCCTTAAATACATCTATACTATTTGCTTCAACCACTCCTGGTAGTGAGTTCCACATTCTTACCACTCTTTGGGTGAAGAAGTTTCTTCTGAATTCCCTATTGGATTTCTTGGTGACTATCTCATATTGATGGCCTCTAGCTATGCTCTTCCCACAACAGGAAACATTCTATCTGTATCCATCCTATCAAAAATCTTTCATAATTTTAAGGACCTCTATTAAGTCACACCTAAGTCTCCATTTTCAAGGCAGCCTGTGAATCCTTTCCTGATATGTATACCCATGCATTTCTGGTATCATCCTTGTAAATCTTCTCTGCGCCCTCTCCAGTGCCTCCATATCCTTTTTATAAATGCAAGTTGTTGGTGGTGTTGTTTTTGATTGTTGATGCCCAAGGATTCAAACCACAAGATAAGATTATTAGAGGTAATTGTACTTCGCCCCTGGCTCTGCCTTGTCCAGTTCAAGTCAGAAATTCAGGTGTACGTCTCACATGGTTGTGAGAATGGTTGGCATCTTGCCTGCAGTGGTGGGTCTGAATCCTCAGGCCCCACACTGGGTCCTGGGAATCTGAAATTCCCAGGAGAGAATCTACAGAGAGACAAGATCAGAGGGACCTTTGGTAATACCAACCTATCAGGGAGAAGGAGGGGGTGGGGGGGTCTGGCCTTGGTATTTGTAATTAGTGTGGATCTGTGCCAGGCCCAATGAACATGGAAAGTACAACTTGCCAGGAAAATGCCAACCCCTCCGTTCCAGTTTGGGTTGGCATCTCAAAGCAGCAACATTTCAAACTGGGCTTCATGCTGCTCCTGGTTTGTCTGACAGGACGATTGTGAAGAAGGGTCAATTGAGATCAAACACAATCCCTGCAGCTTCAATCTTTGACTGGTATCCAAGCTGGAAAGTGGCCCAACAAGCTGCTAGCTGCCTCTCTTTACAAGCTGGTTTAATGTGGTACACATGCCAGCCTGACATATTGTCAACATGAACAACTCCACTCATTCAACCTACAGGATCAAGTAAAACCACCAAAGGCCAATCAACCAATTCACAAATGGGACTGTCAGCAAACAAAGCACATTTCACAGAGAGAAAATGACTGCCACAGTGTTAGCAAACAGCAATTCCACTTTCAGTTACTATCTTCAATGAATTTTCAAACGAATCACCTGCACAATGTGGAGAATGGGGGAGCTGCTGAACTGGCCTAGTTAGCTTAGCTGGCTGGACGGCTGGTTTGTGATGCAGAGTGAGGCCAACAGCACAGATTCGATTCCCAGACCGGCTGAGGTCACCATGAACGCCCCACCTTCTCAACCTTATCTCACACCAGAGGTGTGGTGACCCTCAGGTTAAACTCACCGCCAGTTGTCTCTCTCTAACGAGAGAGCAACGTATGGTCCTCTGGGACTATGGTGACTTTCATTCATTTTTCAGAATGAAGCAAGGGGATCCACATAAAGCTAAACGCAGAGAGCGAAAATGGGACAAAGCTGGCCGTGTAAGGGGAACACAAAGAGACTAACCTTTATAAACTCATCTGTAGGTGGAAAGCAGCCGACACAGAGAGACATTAGAATCCACCCTCTGGCATAAACATTCTTGTTGTAACACTTGGACAACTGCTTACAGATCTGACAGTAAATCTCATCCCTGCAACAAGAACAAGGAAACAGTCAGGAGGGTCAGCTTATTGACAGAGATACATCCAATGCTCCTTCAGTTCACTGGTAATGCAATGGGTGGGATTTTCTGTTCCCACCCGTAGTGGGCATAATGCCAGGCACAGGATTGGGGGGGGAGGGGCAACAGGGGGAATATTGCGGGAGCGCAAACATCAGTTTCACATCGTCATAAAAACACGTCATGGTTGTCCACTGCAGGCTTTAATAGCGACGCACGTTTCCGGTCACGCCATGTCGGGAATGGCATTTGCATTCATTTGAACATCATGAATGCTCATTATGAAGGCAGCTCGCCAGAATCACACCCCCATGCTGGATCAAAAGGCCACTCCCGTGTCAAAATAGACCGGTGTGATTCACGACCTGCTTCTGGCGAACTGCACTTCATTCGTGATTTCAAGGCCTATTCGCCTACCTCACCTCACGCATCCCTCTCAGCCCCTCTGACTCCGTGCCAAGGCTGCACAGGCAAGAGCACAACAATCTCAGGGTGCTTTCAGAGCCAAGACTCTACGTACCAGCGGTAACGGTAAGGGGCAGGGGGGTGAGTTTAAAATGGGCTGGAGGGCAAAGGCTTGGCTTGGGGGGGTTGTAAAAACTGGAGAAGGGTGCACTCAGACACATGATTGGGTGGGGTGGGGATGGAAATGTCCCCAGTGCCAAAATGGGAAGTAAAGAAGTGCTTCAGCTTACCTTGCTGAGCTTGCAAAGAGCTGTTCTTGTCCCAGTTCAAATTAAGGGAGAGGGCATGTCAGTCATGCCCAGCATGGTGCGCATGGCCTGGTCACCACCTCACACATCTCAGTCCAGGGGGGCTGGTTTCAGGCATAATACTGGGCTGCAGGTTGCATAGTCAGAGTTAGGGGAGGCATCTGCAGCCTATAGATTGGGAACAGATAGTGTGAGGGCAGGCACTCGATGGTCTGATGGCAGGGGTCTCTATATGTCACGGTGCAATAGGCCTCAAGACGGGGAGGGGTAAGGTCCACATGGGGCATAGGCACATCCACCAGGGGGTAAGATAGGGGTGTCCACCACAATGACAATTGCACCAAGGATTACAAGGGGAGGACTGAGCGTTATTGGAGGGAGGGAAACCTGTACCTGATGCTCCTCCAGGATAATGGGAGGGATTTTCATAATCACACAGGGAGGGTCGAAGCTGGTCTGATAGTAAAACCTCATTTTGCAACCTGAATTTATGAAGCAGTAGAAAATGAAGTTATGAAAACACTCTGGTGGGGAGTGTCATGATAATAGCTGATTGTGGTAGTGGGCTCCAGTATTAGATACTATATGGGACTCTGTACTAGATATGGAGTCACCTGACCTGGGGGTTGAAGGTCAGGTAGCACATGTTGGAGCCTATCTTGATAGAATTCAGTTACTGCAGATATATATTCATGTTAGTAAAATGTGTTATCAACAAAGTTAGCTCAGTTAACTTTGCATCATTGAAACAAAAAAATGAGACATGGTGTCAGGAGTAAACTAAACACAACAATGCAGGTTCTGAAACCACCAACAGGGTTCAGTTTGGAGGGCGATCTTGCTGAAAACTGGAGGAGTTTCTGGCAGCGATTCGAGCTGTGCCTCGCAGTGACGGGCAGTGATTGAAAAAGACCCTCGGGTACAGTCTCCCATCCTTCTTCACGTAGCAGGGAAGCAGCCCCAGAAATCTATAACACATTCACGTTTGAAAGTGATGAGAAACGAAATGACTTGAAATAAATAATGGGAAAATTCGAAGTCTACTGCAGCCCTAAGAAAAACATCATGTATGAAAGATATCGATTTTTTTACCTGCACGCAAGGCAGTGACAACATTGGTCAGTACATAACTGAGCTGAGAAAACAAGCTAAATTGTGTGAATTTGGAGAGCTTGAGGAATCACTCATCCCAGATAGAATAATTTGTGGGATCGCAAATGACACTTTGAGAGAACGGCTTTTGAGAGAAGTTGATCTCACGCTGGAGAAAGCAATAAATATCTGCAGAGCGGCAGAGACAATGAGATGCCAGATTAAACAGATGACGGAAGATGATAAGCCGCACACGGTCAAGCAGTTAGATGCAGTTAATCAGAAACAGCCCCGGGAAAGAACAAATTGACAGTCTGAATATAAAAAGAACAAAACAGCTATTAAAACATTAAAATGCAGCTGATGAAGAAACAGAGCATTTACCACGCAGTTGTCCAGCCTATGGAAAGCAGTGTAAGAACTGTGATAAACTAAATCACTTTGCTAAGATGTGTAAATTGAAGAAAGTGCACACGATTGACACAGACACTGAAAAGGAACTTTTTGTTGGTGCAGTAACAACAAATTCCACAGAAGACGAATGGAAGGTTGATTTAAAAATTACCAACATGATGGTTAATTTCAAGCTTGACACAAGCAAATGTCATTCCCATAAACCTGTATCGTAAGATAAGCAAAGAAAAACAGCTAACTACAACAAAAGTGAAAAAATTGCAGTAGAAGGCAAATGCACACTTAAAGTGAACTACAAAAAAACAGTCTCAAGCACTTCCATTCAAAACAAAGAACAAAGAACAAAGAAAAGTACAGCACAGGAACATGCCCTTCGGCTCTCCAAGCCTGCGCCGATCAAATTGCCCGTCAACTAAAACATTTTGCACTTCCGGGGTCCGTACCCCTCTATTCCCATCCTATTCATGTATTTGTCAAGCTGCCTCTTAAACACCACTATCGTACCTGCTTCCACCACCTCCTCTGGCAGCGAATTCCAGACACTCACTACCCTCTGCTTAAAAAAACTTGCCCCGCACATCTCCTCTATAGTTTTCTCCTCTCACCTTAAATCTATGTTCCCTAGTAATTGACTCTTCCACCCTGGGAAAAAGCTTCTGACTATCTACTCTGTCCATGCCACTCATAATTTTGTAAACTTCTATCAAGTCGCCCCTCAATCTCCGTCGCTCTAGTGAGAACAATCCGAGTTTCTCCAGCCTTTCCTCATAGCTAATAACCTCCAGACCAAGCAGCATCCTGGTAAACCTCCTCTGCACCCTCTCCAATGCCTCCATATCCTTCTGCTCATGTGGCGACCAGAATTGCACGCAATATTCCAAGTGTGGCCTAACCAAGGTTCTATACAGCTGCAGCATAACTTCCCAGCTTTATTGCTCAATACCCCTGCCAATGAAGGCAAGCATGCCATATGCCTTCCTGACTACCTTATCCACCTGCGTTGCCACTTTCAGTGACCTGTGGACCTGTACACCCAGATCCCTCTGCCCTTCGATGCACTTAAGGGTTCTGCCATTTACTGTATAATTCCTGCCTGTATTAGACCTTCCAAAATGCATTACCTCGTATTTGTCCAGATTAAACTCCATCTGCCATTTCTCCGCCCAAGTCTCCAGCCGATCTATATCCCGTTCTATCCTTTGACAATCCTCTTCACTATCTGCAACTCCTCCAACCTTAGTGTCATCTGCAAACTTACTAATTATCCCAGTTACATTTTCCTCCAAATCATTTATGTATACTACAAACAGCAAAGGTCCCAGCACTGATCCCTGCGGAACTCCATTAGTCACAGCTCTCCATTCAGAAAAGCATCCTTCCACTGCTACCCTCTGTCTTCTATGACCAAGCCAATTCTGTATCCATCTTGCCAGCTCACCTCTGATCCCGTGCAACTTTACCTTCTGTACCAGTCTGCCATGAGGGACCTTGTCAAAGGCCTTACTGAAATCCATGTATATAACATCCACTGCCCTTCCATCGTCGATCATCTTTGTCACCTCCTCGAAAAACTCGATCAAGTTAGTGAGACACTACCTCCCCTTCACAAAACCATACTGCCTCTCACTAATACGCCCATTTGCTTCCAAATGGTAGTAAATCCTGTCACGAAGAATCTTCTCTAATAATTTCCCTACCACTGACGTAAGGCTCACCGGCCTGTAATTTCCTGGATTATCCCTGCTAACCTTCTTAAACAATGGAACAACATTGGCCATTCTCCAGTCCTCTGGGACCTCACCCGTAGCCAGTAAGGATACAAAGATTTCTGTCAAGGCCCCAGCAATCTCCTCCCTTGCCTCCCTCAGTACTCTGGGGTAGATCCCATCTGGCCCTGGGGACTTATCCACGTTAATATTCTTCAAGACGCCTAACACCTCCTCTTTTTTGATCTCAACATGATCCAGGCTATCTACACACTCTTCCCTAGACAAATCGACTGCTAAGTCCTTCTCTTTGGTGAATACTGATGAGGAGTACTCATTTAGTATCTCTCCCATTTCTTCTGGCTCCACACACAGATTCCCACCTCTGTCCCTGAGTGGGCCTACCCTTTCCCTGGCTACTCTCTTGCTTTTTACATATGTATAAAAGGCCTTGGGATTTTCCTTAATCCTGGTTGCCACTAACTTTTCATGACCCCTTTTAAGCCTACCTGACTCCTTGCTTAAGTTTCTTCCTACTTTCTTTATATTCTCCAAGGGCTTCATCTGTTCCTAGCCTTCTAGTCCTTGCAAATGCTTCCCTTTTCTTTTTGACTAATCTCACAATATCCTTCAATTTCCAAGGTTCCTGAAAAACTTGCCATGCTTATCCTTCATCCTAGCAGGAACATGCTGGTCTTGAATTCTTATTAACTGACATTTGAAAGCCCCCCAAATGTCAGTTGTTGATTTGCCCTCAAACATCCGCCTCCAGTCTAGATTCCTCTGTTCCTGCCTAATATTGTTATAATTAGCCTTCCCCCAATTAAGCACCTTAACCTGAGGACTCCTGTTTTCCTTATCCACCAGTACCTTGAAACTTACTGAATTATGGTCACTTTTCCCGAAATGCTCCCCTACTGAAACTTCGACCACCTGGCCGGGTTCATTCCCCAATACCAGGTCCAGTTTTGCCCCTTCCCTAGTTGGACTATCTACATATTGTCTCAGGAAGCCCTCCTGGATGCACCTTACAAATTCTGCACCATCCAAACCCCTAGCACGAAGTGATTCTCAGTCAATTTAGGGAAAGTTAAAATCACCCACCACAACAACCCTATTGCTTTTACATCTTTCCAAAATCTGCCTACATAACTGTTCCTCAATCTCCCACCGGCAATTGGGAGGCCTATAGTAAACCCCCAACATTGTGACTGCACCCTTCCTATTCCGGCGCTCCACCCATATTGCCTCGCTGCAAGAGCCCACCGAGGTGTCCTCCTGTCATACAGCTGTGATATTCCCCTTAACCAGCAGTGCAACTCCCCCACCTCTTCTACATCCCTCTCTATCCTGCCTGAAACATCTAAATCCTGGAAGGTTTATCTGCCAATCCTGTCCATCCTTCAACCAAGTCTCTGTAATAGCGGTGGTGAAAACTGATGCAAAACCCATTCTTGGAATCAAAACTTATGAAAATCTGAAGCTAATCAAGAGAATAATGACTGTCACCACTGATGACATCTTGAGCGAGTATAAAGTTCCAGAGGATTGGCTGCTTAAAAGAACAAACCATCAAGATTGATGAAACTGTGACACCCAAAATACACCTGCCCTGGAAAATCCCAGTAATGCCGAGAGAGCGACTGAAAGCAGAGTTAGACAGAATGGAGAAACTTCACATCATCAAGAAAATTGAAAAACTGACAAATTGTAATTGTAGAAAAATCAGATGGGAATCTGCCAGTCTGTCTGGATCCCAGAGACTTAAACCAGGCAGTACAAAGAGAGCATTACCAGCTGCTCACAGTAGAAGAGATCAGGTGTAAGCTAGCTGATGCCAAATACTATTCAGTCTTGGATATGAGTTCAGGCCTCTGGCAGGTCAAGCTGGATGAACGCAGCTTCTATCTCTGTACCTTCAACACACCATACGAACGATACAGGTTCTTATGCTTACCTTTTGGTATTAATTCAGCTCCGGAGGTGTTCCACAGAACAGCGAAGCAGCTGTTTGAAGGGTTAGAGGGTGCGGAAACCTATATCAACAATGTGCTGGTCTGGGGAGCCTCACAAGAAGAACCCGACCACAGACTGAGGCAGGTGCTGGCCAGAGCAAGAGAAAGGAACCTCAAGTTGAAGAGGGAAAAGTGCAAAATAGGTCTTCGTGAAATCAAGAACTTGGGACATGTGCTAACAAATGAGGGACTGAAGCCGGACCCGAGTAAAATTGAAGCAGTCGTGAGCATGCCCTAGAATGCAAGAAAGACTTGGAGAGGTTTTTGGGAATGGTGACCTATCTTGGGAAATTCATTCCAAATATGTCAGACCTGACAGCACCTCTCAGAGAGCGTCTACAAAATGATGTGGAATGGCACTGGGAACAAAGTCACCAGGAGGCTTTGATCAGTCTGAAGAGAACACTGACCCAGTGTTAAAGTATTACGATGTCAGTCAGCTGGTCAAGATCTCAGTGGACATTTCAAAGACTGGCCTGGGAGCTGTCCTCTTGCAAAATGAGGCACCAGTGGCATACGCTTCAAAGGCAATGACTGAAACACAGCAGCGGTATGCCCAAATAGAGAAAGAAATGCTAGCAATTGTGTTTGGCCTAGAATGCTTCCACTGGCAAAGATGTGGAGGTTGAATCTGATCATAAGCCTTTGGAAGCTATACTTAAAAAGCCCCTGAACTGTGCACCACCAAGAATCCAAAGATTACTAATGCATCTGCAGAAGTACTAGGTCAGAGTTAAATACAAATGGGCAAGGAAATGTACATTGCAGACACTCTGTCACGTCCATACCACCCATCACGGAGGAAGAGGATAAAGAAACAGAAGCACAGGTTCACACGCTGACAAAGAATTTACCAGTGGCTGTAACCAAACTGGATGAGATCAGGGAAGCGACCAAGAATGACGCCACCCTGAGAAAACTGTGGCAGATTGCGCAAACTGGCTGGTGCACTGTAGTAATCTGAGATGTAATATACCTTTAAGGTGAGTATTGCAATGTAAGGTCACATGATCTTATTGTCCAGTAGCAGAGTAGTGCGGGCTACCTCTATGTGGGAGAGTCTTGAGTTAGTCACTGAAGAGTGAAGACAGAGTTTTGAGTTGTGAGCACACAAGCGTAGCTGCGGAGTTTAGTTTGTAAATAAACAGCATGTGTTTATTCTAACAACGACCTCCGGATGTTCTCTGTCTCTGTACCAACTCGGTCACCCCAAACAAAGCGTGCAACCTGGGTCCTTTAGCCCCAACAAACCAAAGGGCACTGGATCCAACAAACGAGAGTAAAAGCACAAAAAATCACAGAAAAAACGAGGTAAAAAGTGAGAAAAACGAAGGAAACCAGAAGAACCGAAAATTGGGTCGTACCTCACACAGTAGTTGTAAGTTAAAGCAAATTTCCTTCTAAGCGTCAAATTAATTCCCTCAAGAGATGCCACAATTTGGAAGAGCGGAGCCATTCGATCCAACCTCGGATGACGGGTCTCGCTATGTTGAACCCCTCATGTTCCTCTTCCAGGCAAACAACATTGCGAGGAAGGAGAATAGGTACTCGATCCTTCTGTTCATGCATGGGAGTAAGACATACGGGTTAATTTGAAATCTGTTGGCGACCAGCGCCCCAGACTCAAAGTTTTGTTGATTTAGTGAACCTGGTAAGGAATCATTACCACCCCAAGCCGTCAGTGACCATACAAAGGTTTTAAATTCAATTCAAGAAATAGAGCTGCAGGGGAGACAGTTACTTTTTATGTGGTGAGTCTGAAGCAATTAACTGAATATTGCGACTTCGGTACTTCAATCAACGATGTGCTTGGAGATTGGATGGTGTGCGGTATAAACAAAAGTGCTATTCTGAGGAGTTTGTTGGCTGAAACAAATCTAGATTTTCTGAAGGCATTGGCAATCGCTCTTGCAATGGAAGGTGCAGTGCGAGCCATTCGAGGAGTGAAAAATGGCGTCGCCCTCCATGTTGGTCAGGGAGCTTCAACCAAAAAGAGCGCGCAAGTGCAGAGCTTTGTTCTGAAGCGGGAAGCAGCCACCGCTAGCAGACAAATTAAAAGGGGAAATTCAGCAGCAAAAGCATGGCATCATAGTAACAGAGGTGGAAGTACATAGCCCTGTAATGAAACACAATTTAAAAAGATTGAATGTTTCTTCTACCATCGATATGGACACCTCATGAGAAATTGTAAAGATAGAAAGCAGGCAGAATATCAGACAAAGGCAAAAACCCAATGAGATAAACAGCTTTGAAAAGCCTGAAGTAATAGGTGCTGATATCTATTCATTATATAATTTAAAGGTAGAAGAACGGAGCCTATGTACCCAAGAGAGTGAATGAGAAGCCTATCAGAATGGAGATGGATACCGGTGCTGCCACTACAGTGATCGGTGAGCATACTTTTAAATTCCTGAATCATGGAGAACGTAAGCTGAATTTAGAAGAAACGGATGAAAAATTAAAGACTTATACAGGAGAAAACATACAAGTCAAGGGCATATGAAAAGTCACAGTACACTACGGAGCTCAAACAGTGAGATTACCCTTGATGGTAGTAGCAGGGGAGGGACCTAGTCTCCTCAGATGAAACTGGCTGCAAGAAATTAAATTGGAATGGATGGAAATCTTCCAACTGAGAACTAATGGGTTATCACAGCTACTACAAAAATATGCCTCAGTTTTCAAGGAAGAACTTGGAAAAATTGAAGAGCTACAAGCAAAAATTCATGTAGATCCAGAGGCAACACCAAGATTCAGGAAGGCAAGACCAGCATCTTATGCAATGCGGGATAAAATAGATGCCGAACTGGATAGATTAGAAAAGCTGGGAATGATACAACCAGTGCAGTTTTCAGAGTGGGCAGCACCAACTGTACCTGTTTTCAAACCTGATCGAAGCATTCGAATATACGGGGCTATAAATTAACAGTCAATAAAGTGGCAAAATTGGATAGATACCCCATACCTAAAATTGAAGGTTTATGCACTAAATTGGCAGGTGGAAAGGCTTCCATGAAGTTAGATTTGAGTCAGCAATTGGAATTAGAGAAGGCATCTAGGGAGTTTGTCACCATAAATACACATAAGGTATTGTATCAATACACCTGCTTACCATTTGGCGTATCTTCTGTTCGCACCATATTCTAAAGAAAGTTTTCTACAGGGATTACCCCATGTTGTAGTTTATTTGGATGAAGTTGTCATGACTGGACTCTCAGAAAAGGAACATTTGATGAACCTGGGGGAAGTTCTGTAATGTTTTTGCAGGTGGGAGTGAGATTGAGAAAGGAAAAGTGCACATTCCAGGCAGAAGAGGTAACTTACCTAGGTCACAAGGTCGATTCACAAGGCCTACATCCAATTGAAAGCAATTAAAGAAGCTCCAGAACCAAAGAATACTACAAACTGAAATCATTTTTGGGGATGATTAACTACGATGGACGCTTTTTGTCTAATTTAATCAACAAAACTGGCAACATTATATTGTTTGTTCAAGAAAAATCAGAGATGGTCATGAGAAACGCCTCAAGAAGAAGCTTTCGCAAAAGTAAAAAAGTTGTTATAGTCATCTACACTTCAAGTACATTTCGATCCAAAGAGTTGACATTAACGTGTGACACATCACCCTATGGAGTGGGTGCAGTGCTTTCCCATCTAATGGATGATGGATCAAAACAACCTATAGGTTATGTGTCGAGGACACTCTGTACTGCAGAGAAAAAGTACTCACAAATTGAAAAAGAAGACCTGGTAATCATTTTCGGTGTTAAAAAGTTTCATCAATATGTGCAAGGTCATCATTTTACTATCATAACGGACCACAAGCCATTATTAGGACTATTTGGTGAAGACAAGGTTATACCTCCTATAGACTCAGCAAGAGTACAAAGATGGGTGTTGATCTTGGCAGTGTTTGCATATAATTTTACTCATAGACCCGGAAGTCAAATTGCAAATGCAGATGCACTCAGTTATTCACCCTTGCAAGTAAAAGATGAGGATGTTCCAATTCCTCAGGAATACGTCTTGTTATTAAACTTCCTGGACTAATCATGATGTGTGCCAAACAAATTAAAGATTGGACGAACCGAGACCCAGTCTTATCCAAAGTGAGAAATCAAGTTCTTTCTGGTTGGTCAAAAACAAGAATCAGATTAAATGAAACCGTATTTCCAGTGAAAATACGAAATAACCAGCCAGGAAGGTATTTTATTGTGGGGAGCTCGAGTGATTGTTCCTCCCAAAGGATGGAAGCCATTGTTATTGAGCTTCACAGTGCACATCCCGGGATTTCCAAAATGAAGGCAATAGCACGTAGCTATATGTAGTGGCCGGGAATGGATGGAGATAGAAAACCTAGTGAGAAGTTGTATGCAGTGTCAACAAGTATAAATATTACTGCAACAGCCCCATTATACCCCTGGGAATGACCAGGAAGACCATGGGTACGTGTACACATCGATTATGTGGGACCTTTTATGGGAACAATGTTTCTCCTTATCATAGATGCACATTCAAAATGGATGAATGTATACAAAATAAGGTCACCCACATCTTCAGTGACAATAGACGAGCTACGACAAAGCTTCGCTATAAATGGATTACCTGAAGTGCTAGTATCAGATAATGAAACGGTATTCACACGTGCTGAATTTAACCGATTTACAAGCCTCAATGGTATAGTTCATGTGAAAACATCTCCATACCATCCTTCTTCAAACAGACTCACCGAGAGAGCAGTTCAGATGTTCAAATCTGGTATGAATAAATTGTCTGGAGATTTGATAGCGACTAAATTAGCACAATTTCTATTCCCATATCAGACTGTCTCAATGAGGTGCCTCGACTGAAACTAAAGGGCAGGATTTTCAGCTCGGTGTGCAGGCGAGCGTCCCGACGTCATCATACATTTGCGTGATATTTCGGTCAGTGGGCACATGCGGGAGTCAGAACCGACATTTAAGAGGGCGGTTAAGCTCTTTAACCAATTCATTAAAGTGAGATTTTCCCTGCCAGTCCAACCTTACGGTTGGTGGGTAGGCGAATAGGCCTTTGTGTTTTTTGCAAAACCTCATCCACGGGCAGGATGAGGTTTCAAACAGTGATTAAAAAACAATTAAAAATTTTAAAACTCATTTTTAACATGTCTCTGCTCATGTGACAGAGTCACATGAGGGGGCATGTTTTCCTTATTTTTGAAATCTTTATTTTTTAATGTTAAAAATCTTTACCTCCCTGAGGTAGCTCGATGCCTTCAGAGAGCTTTCACTGAGTGCACCCGCGCACATTTCAGCGCTCGCGCTCCTCTCCCCCACACACCAACAGCGCTGAGGTTATCAGTGCATGTCTCACACTGGCTGGCCATTAATTGACCAGCCAGTGTGAAATTGCGGTCAGAGTCCGACGCAGGTGGTGGTCAGTCTCATGGCCATTCCCAGGCCCGCCCATCACGTCCGCCCAATGAGAGGAAATTCCTCACCCTTGAAACCAGTCACTCACTGGTCAGTGACATGAGGCTGATGCTCACTCATGTTTTTCTTCAACGTTCCAGCAGAGAGGAGAACGTGAGGAAGATGAATGGTGTACGTATCTTTCATCATCGCACGCAGGCAAGAGGAAAGGCAGAGAAGAGTGCGATGTCGGCGCCAGGCTCAGCAAAAGGAGGCGCATCACCCTGATGAGCAAGGGGCAGCAGGGCCCCCTCCAAACCCAGAGGATGAAACTCACAGATCCACCAAGCTTAGGCAGCTTGCAAGACCGAGGGTGAACAGAAGACGCATGTCATTCCTGCAGATGAGGGCTGGACATGAAGGGCTGGCTCCTGATGTCCCTGGGGCGTTTGGCTGTTGTGCATATGAAAGAGTGTAGAGATAATTAATGCACGGCAGCAGACTCTAAAACTTCACAATGCACTCACAGTGTCCTCACTTGCATTTGTGCCGCCAACCTCACCTTTGCTGCAGGCACAATCCCGGTCCTCCCCAGCCAGCTGAACAGGGAGTGAGGGCCTTGAGCTCAGGCATCCCATCACCGGTCTGGGACCTCTCCCTCTTATTGTGGGTGAGCTTGTCCTGCATAAAGACAGATGGAGGGAGTGTGAGCACAACGAGAAGGATGCCTGCCTTGTGTGGGTGCTGAGTGGAGCCGTGCATGTGATGGGTACGTGCGCTGCACAGGATGTGAGCCCAGATGGAAATGTCAAGGTGTGTGTGAGAGAATGAACAGCAATGTCCCTTGAGCTGACAGTGAGAGATCCCTCTGGAGAATCATCCTGTGACTGTTTGATGGGCTTGTGAGTGTGAGAGTTGAGAGTGATGAGATGGTTGACTTACCCTGGCGGCATGGATGAGATCATTCATCCGCTTCCTGCACTGGATGCTGATCTCTTCTGGGCTGAGTTGATGCTCACAGGTCTGACCACCTCCCCCCGAGCCGCAGTTGAGTGCTTTTTGGACCTCCTTCTGCCACTGGGGTAAAGCACCTCAATGGCATCCAGGTGATCCAGTGACGCATCACTAAATTTGGGAGCACTAAATTTGGGAGCTGGAGTCTTCTTCTCTTTTGGGGCTCTCTCAGCCCTGGGCTGCAGACATCGAGAAAGCTGTGCCCAGGTGTGATTACATATGGCATCCACAAGGATCCGCTTAGGTCACACAGGGGCGGGCGAATCACAGGCCACCCGCCTGCGATACAACGTGTTTCCTGTTGACGCATATCCAATGAAGCGAGAAGCCTATGATTGGGCGCAAAAACCCACCATTGCAGCTGGCAGGAAATGAGCCACTTTTCCTGCCTGCCACCACACTTAGACCGTGCAGCAAAGACCCCACCCAATGACGCATCGGCATTGTGTAGTAACCTAGGGGTAGGGCTTGGTTCTAGAGCTCTGATGCTGTCATCCAATTCGGATAAACAAAACAACTCAACGTGAGATAAGAAAGAAAGATAAACTCCTGTTGAGAGAAAGCAAGAGGAGCACTGTAACGATTGTAAAAACAGTTCAGCATGTTGGATCTGGAATTCAGCGGCAGTTCTCCTACTGTTCCTCCAGGAAGAAGACATGTCGAGCAGCTGAGGTATATCAGAGCTGGTAAATGGGGGCAGATGAAATTTAATGCAGGAAATTTAAAGATAGGAAGAATGAGGAGAGGCTGTATAAATTAAAGGATACAATTCTAAAAGGGGTGCAGGAGCAGAGGGACATGGGGGTATATGTTTACAAATCACTGAAGGAGGCAGGCTGCTTGAGAAAGTATTTAATAAGACATTTGGGATCTTGACTTTATAAATAGGGATATAAAGTACAAAAGCATGGAAATTATTGTGAACCTCTGTAAACCACTGGTTTGGCTTCAGCTGGGGCAGTGTGTTTAATGTGCAGAAAATATTTACGAGAATAGTTCTGGAGCTAAGAGACTTCCATTATGAAGATAGATTGGAAAAGCTGGGACTGTTCTTAGAGAAGAAAATGTTGGGAGGAGAGTTGATAGAAGTGTTCAAAATCATGAGGGGCCTGGACAGAGTAGATACGGAGAATGTGTTTCCATTGGTGGAAGGATTGAAAACCAAAGGACGCAGATATAAGGGAATTGGCAAAAGGACCAGAGACAACTTGAGGGAAAACTTTTTTTGAAAACCTGGCATGTGGTTAGGATCTGGAATGCACTGCCTGAGAATGTGGTGGAGGCAGATTCAATCGTGGCTTTCTAAAGGGAATTGGGTAATTATCTGAAGAGACAACAAATTTTCAGGGCTACAGGGAAAAGGCAGGGGAGTGGGACTTACCAAGTAGCTTGAGCAAAGAGTGGGCATGGACACGGCTGAAAAAAAGGCCTCCTTCTGTGCTGTAACTATTCTATTATCCTATGATTCTCAGGTCAGAGATACAAGGAATGCAGACATCTATAGAACTGCTGACGCTAAAGGTAACAACAAGAAATCTTTGCAGCACTTGAACAAGAAGAAGGTTGTTGGAGTAAAGCCGAGGCCCCTAAACAATGTTAACAAGGTTCTGGCCAATCTTATAGATTACTTCCTTCATGCATTCACAAGAGAAAGTACTTACTAACATGATCTCCATATACCGAGATAATTCAAGTAGGTTTAACAGCATTAGAACGAAGGAAATGGAGATTCCACAGAGGCTCAAGTAGCTTCAAACAACCAAAACCGAGGAATGGATGACATTTATTCAAGGGTATGGAGAGAGACAAGGGGTAAATGTTGATGGTCATCATTAGGGAATTGACCAGTGCTGGGGAGGTCACACTAGCTTAGCAACAAACCAACATGATAACGATACTCAAAAAGATGACAAAACAATCCAGAAAACTGCATTAATCGTACATCAAAAATTATTAGTAGAAAATTGCAATTGATTATTGGCAGCAAGCATGGGGCGGAATTTTATGGCCCCTTCCACCGGCGGGATCCTCCGGTCCCACCAGAGTCAATGGAGTTTTGAATGGCTCGTCGTATTTTCCAGCCCCGCCCCCGCCACGTCAGGTCTGTAAAACTCCACCCGTGAGGATTGCCAGCATGTGAACAATTTAGCAAATAGCAACTGACAGAAAGGCAAAGATCCTGCCTGGGCAATCCCCTTGAGGATGCAATATTTGAAGTCAATTGTCAAAAGCTTATGATTGTATACTCAGACTTCCAGAAAGCTTTTGACAAAGCTGTATACATAATGCTGCTACATACACTTAGAACAGCAGGAGCGTAAGGGAAAACAGCAAACAGATAAGAGATTGGCTGAAGGGTAGAGAGTAATAGATGCTGTTGTTGCAATGGGTCAGGGGTGAAGAGTGAAGTGAATGGATCCCACTTGTTTCTAATGCACATCAATGACTTGAGTTCAGTGTAAATTGATCAGATTCCCAGATGACATTGGGAGCCTATCGATAAAATCTGTAATTGGATTAAATTAAATATGGGTAAGTGAAATATTGGACAATGTATGTAATATGAACAGTACTGACATAGTTACAGGTGAAGTTGAGAGTGATCTAGGTGTTAGAGGATTTAGCAAGGTTACAGCTTCTGATCTTTAATCTTAAAGGAGCACCCATTTCACAGGAAGAAAGGACAGAGACTAAATTCATTGGGATTGCAGGGGTAAGTATAGAGAGAGGGCAAGGCTGTAGAGCATAAACAAGTGGATTTACATCAATCCCAAGTCAGTTGGTGAAGTATGAAACTAGACATTAATACTTTTCTTGATAATAGGTTTATTTACTGAATGTAGCATTACAGAATACCTGCTTCCTACCTTCCAATCCAGTGTCTCTTTTAAAACACACAAAACAAATCAATAAAATAAACTAATTAACATTGAAAACAGCCCCTTAAAGGGGCACTGGAACAAAAGGATAAAGGTTTAAAGGAAACTTAACAAACTAAATGAAAATGTCACTTTAGGGGCTAACAATGCACTCCAACCTAATCCAGTGTCTCAGCGTCCCTCTTTATACTCTTTTGAGTATAATCAGTAAAATAGACTAAGTAACAAATTAACTAATTAAACATATTAACAGACCCTTAAAGGGGCAGTCTGTCTTTATACTCTTTTGAAAACTGATTAAACAGATTAACCAAATAACCAATTTGAGAAAAGTCAAAGTAAACCAAATAATAGCCCCTAAGGGGCTCTGTAATGAAAGAGAAAAAAATGAAAAGAACCTTACCAACTTAAATTAACTTATCATTTTGGGGCTGATAATGCATTCCAGCCCCAAAACAGATTGACTGCTTCCATCAATAATCACTTAGACAGCAAATGCTCCCAGTCAAGGAACTGATCCCCAGTCAGCATGACAGACAGGGCCACTAACCATTATGCTAATGAGCTCTAAGTACTTAGTTAAACAATGCCCTTCACCTCTATATCTGCGCAATATAATTAACATGACACTGACGGAAGGTAGGAAGGTTAATTTAGGGATCAGACCAGGGTTTCTACAGTTCTGATGAAAGGTCATCCACCTGACACATTAACTCTGTTTTCCTCTCTCCTCAGATGCTGCCTGACCTGCTGAATGTTTCCAGCATTTTCTGTTTTTATTTCAGGACTTCAACCTATAACTGGAACTATCCAGCTGTTGATGAAGGTAGTTCAATATGCAGCGACTGGTATCCTGGGCCTGAGCAGGAGTGAGGCCTTTGTGTCCACTGCTCTTGTCCACTTCAGGGAGGGCTTCAAATATCTTGGTCTGATTTGCCCAGTTACTGTGGAGTAGCTATCAATAAAACAATTAATATTACTTAATACTTCAAATCAGTTGGGTGCAAATGGGAGGATTTCATGCTGGAACAGTAATGTGCTCCAGCCGGACTAGACTGCAGTACTGAGTTCAGCTATGGTCACCCAGGCGGGGAATCCACAGGATCAAATGGAACAGTGGTTTCACATCCACCCATTATTACTGTCCTCTGGCCTGAATGAAGAGTTAAATCAGGCAAGATGTAAAGCCGGATTTCCCAAGGGATGGATTAGGCTAAAATTACCCCTACTAGAACACTCTAGAAACTAGTGCGGAGGTGAGCCAATCCCTGGTGCCTGGGGACTGAGTCATGAGGAAGCCTCCCTTTGACACAGCTTTTGACAGCAAAAGATTCCTCATTATAAGGTAGTGGGCAGAATTTAATCCAGGCGACATGGGGGTCTCGCCTACTGGCTGGAGAGCCTTCCACTGGGGAAGGCCCGCCATACTGAGTGGTTGCCATCGGACCATACCTGGGATTAAGGATGCCGGGAGCAGAAATCCCACCCCCAGGGAGCTGCGGGTCAGTCAGAGGTTGGCAGCTCTCCATTGCAGGCAGCATCACTGGGAGCGGTGGCAGCTGCCAGCAATGCACTCATCAGAGGTCCAGGATCAATGAGGAACCAAAGGCCAAAGATGAGTGAGGTTGGGAGGGGGCCGTGGGGGAAGGAGGATTAGAGGCAAGCGCATGGAGGTAGCTTTCAGTGCCTTCCCAAAACCTACCTCCAGGGGGTGAGGGAGGCATTAAATTCCACCTACAAAATGGCATCGAGGAAAGGGTACTCCACAACACTAATTTACATGAAGCTGTATGAGTGAAGGGACAGAGGGAATTGGGACACAGGACGTCCTTGTGCCAACCACTGGTACAACTAAAATGCTTTACCACATGTGCCACTGGGATCTTACAGTGGAGCTTTGGGCATCTGAACTGATCAGGAATGGCCTCACAGTATAGCATCTCCACAGTTTCCTGAGTGTTCTTTAATTTCAGTGTGCAAGAAAGCCTCGCTGTACAGGTGGGTGAAGCCATTGGCAGCGGAAGATAGTGAAGGTAGTGCCGCAGTCACAACATTGCTTAAAAGGACAAGCCACAGCTGCACAGTAACTGTGCCCAGGTCACTTTCTCCCACATCTCAAAGCTCAGTTTTTCTGCCATTTTATGCTGTGCTCTTATTGTAAGTAATGACAAGCGGATTCTCAGCACAGTGCCTATTCACTGGTTGGCATCCGATTGATGCTAGTTTGAGTTGCCATGGTGCAGCCCCCATTTAATGCTACATATCTAACCAGCTGCCTCTTGTGACTCCCTTGTGCACAGAGTAAGCCTCAGGGCTTGGCTGCCCAGACAGTCTACTAGGTTTTGAGGAGCCCTATATCAGCTTGGGCTGTGCACTGTGAACCCATATGTGAGTCAAGCATGCTGAGTACTGACTGCTCCTGTGTGGCTCTGTCACCTCTGCCCAAGGTGCTGAACTTGGCACTTCTAGGGAGGGTATTGGTCATCAGACCCATGAAGTGTGCCCCCCCACTGCCCATGCCTTCCACTCCCCGCCTCTTGTTGCCTCTTTGCAGCCAGGCATCCTGTCTCTGCCTTCATTCACTCTGTAATACCTCTACTAAGTTTAATCTGTCCTGGGCTCCCCAGCATCATTTCAGCACTTTGTCTCTTTCCCAACCGCGGTTCTCTTGATCATGGGGAGTATTCCTCCTTCTGTTTCATTGGCTGCATACCATGTGATCAAAAATGGTAAAGGCTGGAATTAACCGCCTTTATATACACAAAAGGAACCCTGAGTTAATCCTCAATAATAAATCTCCTGTTACATCCAGCTATTGCATCTTGCTAGAAATTCTGTCAGTGTTTGTAGCTACTTTGATGTTGCAAATTACATTGGAAAGGAAGAAAAATACATTAGTTACAGCTCAGGTGGGAATTTCTGGCCAATTACCTGATGTTGGGTCTGGCAATGGCATTACCAATAATGAAATGAACTTTTTCCAGGTTTGACATTGGTCTGTCTGTGATAGAATTTTCACCCAAAAGTGTCTCTTCTCCATGTGATGGATTCTGTGGAACCTGTGACATCAACCAGAAGATCAATGTTTACCAGAGTGTTTTGGAACCAGATTAGCAGCATTGCAGGTTTAGAACTATCTCGCTGTTCCCTCGTTGTCGCTGGGTCAAAATCCTGGAATTCTCTCCCTAACAGCACTGTGGGTGTCCCTACACCACATGGACTGCAGCAGTTCAAGAAGGCAGCTCACCACCACCTTCTCAAGGGCAATTAGGGATGGGCAATAAATGCTGGCTTAGCCAGTGACACCCACATCCCATGAAAGAATAAAAGAAAAAGCTGGATTGTGTGCCGGGTCCAAGAACTGGGACAATTTGCCAATGTGAAAATGCTAGAGTTTGGTCAGGTATTTGAGATATAACCCATCTGCAGGGTTAAATTATAGAGAAATATTTGTTCTAGTTTTCGAGCAGCCAGACACATGGTGAGTAAGGTCGGTCAATGGCCCCATTATTTACAGGAAGCGTGTGGGACAGAAACCCAGCAAAGCTGGGGACAAATTTAACAGCGGGACCTCAAGATCATTTTATTTTCTTGTGTTTCCCACCTGACAGGCTGACCAATTGCTGGGCAGGAGAGCAGCAGCAGGAGGTGACAATTAGGGGGCTCTTGAGATGGTGATCACAGGGTGAGCTGTAATTCAATGGTTGGGAAGTTGGGGTTGTGGGGGGTGCTTTAGCTGATTTCAGGGACCTGCTACTTCTCCTGTCTCACAGGAATACTGTAAAAGGTACGTCCATTCTGGAGCTGGCAGCTTCCATCCCCCTTTCGTTGCCCGTTGCCTTGGCAGACCAGGCTGGCAGCAGTTCATTTTAAATCAGGCTCCCAAAAGCGCTGTGGAAGTCTCTTTTAATATGATAATGAAGAGTCGTGACTCCCCAAGGTAGGACACACACATGACTTGAAAAACACTACCACAAAAACAGCAAACAGCCACACACACAGCTAATTGTACATGCATTTTCCTGCTTTTTTCAGGGATAAGCCAGCAGCCCCGCCCCTGAGCTCCTCCTGCCAGTCGTGTGGAAATTAATATCAAGGCCGATGTATCAGAATATAGAGGGAGATAAACTGCAACACAACCCTGATGGACCTCCACCTTCAGTTGGTAACAACATTCCCCAAGATCCAAATATCCAACCCTTCAAACAGCTTACAGGGGAGCTGACAGATCAATGTCACGAAACAGGAGACTGTGGGTTTCTGGTGCAGAACAATAAAATAAATACACCAGTGTTAAGTAGTCACTATGGGTTACCAACCAGGGAAAAATTTCATGAGAAACACAACCATGTCACTGCCATACATTAGCACTGTTCACAAGTCAGGATGTATTACCATGGTGGCAATGTTGGCTTTAAGGTTAAACATCATTCACATTTAACTTAAAGGACAGTTTCTTGTTCAACTTATTTGGAGTTTCTTCCATGATTTGAGCCCTGCGAATGAAGGGAAGCTGCCAATAGTAGTGAATATCTTGCAAGGGAGAAAAGGAGCAAGGAATATCTAGCAGTATTCAGAACCACAAGTTCCCAAATCATCTCTTCTCCTGGTCATACCCTACATCACACGCCACACACTTGCTTTCCTGGCTGGGAAGGGTGGGGTTTAATTGACCTTTGATGGCAGAGCCTCCTCCATGATCTCAATGACTCCACCAGGAGGAGGCACAATTCAAGCACCACAGGAAGAAAGTGTCACCACTGTGTGGAGGTGTGAAGGTTTGGGGGGATGGGGTGTGGTAGTGTGGTGGGGAAGGGACAATGTAGGATACTTTTATGTTTTGAGTCGAGTAAACTCGAATTGCATGCCTTCATATACGCTTGTTAGTTGATGCTTGCTCCAATAATGGAGAGAGACTAACATAAGAACAAACTGTGATTGTTTATTGCAACAGAAGGCAAAGCACTAAATCCTTGCGCGGTCCCACAACCACCTCCAGCTCTAGACTTACAGTTAACCAGCAGCTTGCGCTGTACATTGATTGGTCAGTACTGTCACATGGCTAGTCCACTTGCATTCTCTTAAAGGTACAGGGTACTCCACTTTACCACAGATACTCATTTCTCTGACCCTCCACAGTGGTCTGGATGAGAACTAGGAAAACCCCCTTGAAAGAGGCAGGCTGGCTCATTTATAAGTGAAGCCTGAAGGCCTACTGGGATAGGATCCACCAGTTTGTGTCGGGACTGTCAGAGAGGGGAGAGTGCTATATAAACACTACCTCCAGCTGGAGAAAAGAGTACATTACAACAGTCAGCTCATAAAACACCCCTGCGGATGGTGGTTCTGTAATATCCTGTAGCCCCTGTGTGAATTTGATTGCACAATGCTAAGCTACTGTTGCACCAAGATAAAAGGCAAGCAATAAGGAATAACTGGTAGTTATGTGCATACAGCCTTGTCCCATCGTTAAGGGTCTCAAAGTGATTCACACAGTGAATTAATCTTTGAACACAGTGACTAGAGGCACTCAGCCTACATCAGCAACATCCACAAACAGTGCTGAGGGTAAATAACAGGTTCATCTGTTTTTGCTGGGTTTTGAAGGGTCACTGGGTTGCCAGGACAGCTCCTCTGGTCAGTAATGCCCACCCGCACAGCCAGAAGTAACTTTAATATCTCTACTGAAGGTACTTGCAACAAATACCCAACAAGTCGGGGAGATGGTGGCCTGGGGGTAATGTCACTGGCCAGGAATCCAGAGGCCCAGGCTAATGCCCTGGGGGCCTGGGTTCATGGCAGCTGATGGAATTTAAAAATGCAATTCCTAAAATCTGGAATATGAAGCTAGCCTCTGCAATGGACCATGAAACTATCATCGATTGTTGTAAAAACCCATCTGATTCAATAAAGCCCTTTAGGGAAGGAAATCTGCCATCCTTACCCAGTCTGGCCTACATATGACTCTTGATCCACAGTAATGCTCTCTTAACTAACCTCTGAAATGGCCTAGTATTCAGTTCAAGGGCAAATAGAATGGGCAACAAATGCTGGCTTTGCAGCGACATCCACATCCCGAGAGAGAGTAAATTAAAGAAACCATGTGGCCTTCCCTTAGGTCAGCCAACATTCAAACAAGATAAGTGGCAGCGCTGGCATTGTTAAACAAAATGGCATTAGTCAAAAGAATAAGGATAATCTGATTCAAGGATTAAGCATGTTCCTCACATACAAACTCTGCACAATGCAGGCAGCAGTGTGAAGGCATTTAAGAGTTAACTGTACCTCATCCACAGCCTGATTAGTGACCAAGTGAACCTTGGACATCTTGCCAAGGGAGTTGCTGTGCTTCTCAGAGGTCTGAGCAAACGTCCTGGGCTCTGGTAGATCTCCCATGAACCTCAGAATAATATTCCAGACTGCCATGGAAGCCTAAGATGAACAAATTTTGTACATTAGTAAGAACACATATACTGGGGACCAAAGATCCCTGCCACATGTATTAATGGATAAAATCTTAGAAATGATTTCTATCCCAATTCTGCCCTACAGGTCAATAAACACACTTCCACCCTAACTCTGCCCCACTGATCAATAAACATTTCTACCTTAACTCTGTGCAAAGAACCATCTCACAGGCCACAAAATCTGTCCTTTTTCTGTTAATATTGATTTTACTAATACCATTCTTTGTCAATGTAAATTTTCAAAAGCAGAGTCCGGATATCTCTCATCATAGCAATCTTCTTAACTCAAACACCCTCTTTGTTAAGAGAACATGGTGCCATCAGTCCTGTGCACTGACCTGTGTTCTAACAGACTACATTAAGGGAAATATGTCTCTTTTATTAATGCAGTCACTCTGAACCCACTGAGCCAATTTCTCTTCCAGGTGAGAGGAATTCACTTACTAGAACATCAACTTCATCTTCATGGAAGAGCAGTGGGCGACGGAGAGCTCGTTGAATGTGAGTGTGGGTCGAGGAGCCCTGGAAGTAAGTGGCAGCATATTTTGGAAAGGTGTACTGGGCAAGATCATCCTCTTCATCAGACTCAGAGGATAGAGACATATCATCCAAATCAAACTCATCAAGTTTCTCCTGTTTCACTTCCAAGTCCTGAAAAGAAATAACCAGAACATGAGCAGGAGGAAGAAACTCCAGTCATACAGTGTTCCCAGTGATACTGACGGTGTTCCCAGTGATACTAACAGTGTTCCCAGTGATATAGAGATCCCAGTCATACAGACAGTGTTCCCAGTGATACAGACAGTGTTCCTAGTGATTCAGAGGTCCCAGTCATACAGACAGTGTTCCCAGTGATTCAGAGATCCCAATCATACATACAGTGTTCCCAGTCATACAGAGATCACAGCCAGACAGTGTTCCCAGTGATACAGATGGTGTTCCCAGTCATACGGACAGTGTTCCCAGTGATACTGAAAGTGTTCCAAGTCATACAGACAGCGTTCCCAGAGATGCAGAGATCCCAGTCATACAGACTGTGTTCCCAGTGAAACAGAGATCACGGTGATACAGATAGTGTTCCCAGTGAAACAGAGACCCCAGTGATACAGACAGTGTTCCTAGTGATACAAACAGTGTTCCCAATGTTACAGGCAGTGTTCCCAAAGATACAGAGAGCCCAGTGATAAAGACAGTGGTCCTAGTGATACAGACAATGTTCCCAGTGATGCAGAGATCCCAGTGATACAGTGTTCCCAGTCATACAGAGATCATGGTGGTACAGGCAGTGTTCCCAGTGATGCAGACAGTGTTCCCACTGCTATGGAACTCCTGGTGATACAGACAGTGTTCCCAGTCATACAGAGATCATGGTGGTACAGACAGTGTTCCCAGTGATGCAGACAGTGTTCCCACTGCTATGGAGCTCCTGGTGATACAGACAGTGTTCCCAGTGATACAGAGATACTGGTGATATAGACAGTGTTCCCAGTGTAGAGAGAGCATAGTGATACAGACAGTGTTCCCAATGATACTGACAGTATTCCCAGCGATACAGAGATCCCTGTGATACAGACAATGTTCCCACTGCTATGGAGCTCCTGGTGATACAGACAGTGTTCCCAGTGATACAGAGATACTGGTGATACAGTGTTCCCAGTGATACAGACAGTGTGCCCAGTGATACAGAGCTCCCAGTCATATAGATACTGTTCCCAGTGATACAGAGATCCCAGTGATATAGGCAGTGGTCCCAGTGATACAGACAATGTTCCCAGTGATACAGACAGTGTTCCCAGTGATACAGAGATCCCAGTGATACAGACAGTGTTCCCAGTGTAGAGAGAGCATAGTGATACAGACAGTGTTCCCAATGATACTGACAGTATTCCCAGTGATACAGAGATCCCTGTGATACAGACAGTGTTCCCAGTGAGACAGAGATCATGGCGGTACAGATTGTGTTCCCAGTGATACAGGATTCCCAGCCATACAGAGATCATGGTGGTACAGACAGTGTTCCCAGTGATACCGAGAGTGTTCCTACTGCTACAGAAATCCAGGTGATTCAGATAGCATTCCCAGTGATACAGACAGTGTTCCCAGTCATACAGAGATCCCGGTGATACAGTGTTCCCAGTGATAGAGAGATCCCAGTGATACAGACAGTGTTCCCAGTGATAGAGATCATAGTAATACAGTCTGTGTTCCCAGTGATAGAGATCATAGTAATACAGTCTGTGTTCCCAGTGATACAGGCGGAAATCCCAGAGATCCCAGCACCAACATTGTCCCCAGTGATAGATACAGAGACCCCAGTCACACAGACAGTGTTCTCAATGATACAGATAGATTCCAGTGATGCAGACAGTGTTCCCAGTGACTGAGGCAGAGATCCCATTAATGCAGAGATTCCAATGTTACAGTGTTCCCAGTGATAAGGTGGAGATCCCAACATCACAAGCGGAGATTCCAGTTATACATACAGAGATCCCAGTGAAACAGTGTTCCCAGTGATGCAGTCAGAGAATCCAGTGATAGACAGGCATCCCAGATATGCAGATGAATATCTTAGTGATGACAGAGATACCAGTGATACAGGCGAAGGTCCCATGTGAATGAATTGTAAAATCTGACGGGTGTAATAATAGTGTCTGGTGCAAACACACACATTCGGTTAAAACGTGCCCTTGTCTCTCCAACGTGCACTGTCCTCAGGCTAAGCCCCTCACAGGCAGCTGAGGATCAGTTCGCCAAATAGTAAATGTTACCTCGAAACCCTGAGGACCTGGGCCCTCCTGGCCTGCCAACACAGCTGGCAAAAAGGCAAAGATATTGTCCACCATGTTGATATCGTTGAGGATCTCCGTCTTTGCTTTCTGCTTTTTCAAGTACTCCTCCCTCTGCCGCCTCTCATTCTCCATGTCCAGCTTGGCAAAACGTGTCAGACGTTCCTTCAGAAAGAGCAGATCTTAGATTTAGCGCAGACCTGAAGAAAAGGAAGACGTTGGAGGAAACACCACAAAGGCACTCAAAGTGAGTTCCCTTTTCAGACGGCCGCTGCACTTACGGGAGTGTTGTAAACCCACTTCCAAACCTGTGGTTCCTGCCAGGATTCCAGCATCTGGGAATCATCCCACTGGTAAACTTGCAGACAAGGTCATGTCAGGCACAAGTCTATCCACACAGTTACTGCACAATGTCAGCTCTGGTGCAGTGAGTAGTCCAAAAGGACAAGGATTCAAGTCCCCCCCCACCACCACTACCCCCCTACCCCCCCACCCCATCCTCCCACCCATCCCATCTTCCCTACCCCCACCCCACCCACCCACCCCCTCCCCCTCCCCCCTCCCCCCCAGGCACTCCAAAACTGAGCACAGAAATCTAGGCTGACACTCCAGTGCAGGGCTGAGGGGGTGTGCACTATCAGAGGTGCCGTCTTTCAGGCGAGGTATTAATCTGCCCTCTCGGGTGGATGTAAAAGATTCCATGGCACTATTCAAAGAAGAGTGAGGGACTATTCCCCAGTGTCCTGGCCAATGTTTACCTCACAACCAACATCACAAAAACAGGCTACCTGGTCTGAGGAAGATAGTGATAGGCTTCAAGAGGACAGGGACAGGCTGGTGGAATGGGCAAATAAATTCAACGCAGGGAGAGCGTGAGGTAGTACATTTTGATTTCAAGTATGAGGAGAGACAATACAAGCTAAATGGTACAACTTCAAAGGGGATGCAAGAAGAGAGAGATCTGTTGGTGTTTGTGCAAAATCTTCAAAGGTGGCAGAACAAATTACCAAAGCAGCTGAAGCGTGTGGGTTCCCGGTCTTTGCAACAAGAGACACTGAGTGCAAAAAACAGAAAGTCATGTTAAAACTATGTAAAGCAGTAGTTAGGGCCACATCCGGAATACTGTGTCCATTTCTGGACACCACATTTCTGGAAGGATATGAAAGTTTTGGAGAGGATGCATAAGAGATTTACTAGAACAGGGCTTCCCAAACTGTTCGGCACAACCCCCAGCGGGGTGATGAGGCGGGATTTTGGGGTAGCAGCAATGGCTGCTGCGGAACTCAGATTGAATACTAACTACTAAGAGGCCCCTTTGAATCCTCACTTGTGTGCCCTAATAGATCTTTGAGGCCTGACTCCTGCTGCTAAAAGAGTCTGTGAAAAGGTAAGGCAAACTAGGTTTACAAAGTGTGCAGTCGATGAGACTTGCTCAGAACTGCTGTCAGTGAGAAGGCTAGATGTCAGATAAGCAGTTATAGGGTTCTAGTGATTGCATTAAGCAGACTGAATCTGACTTCCTAATTACAGCCAAGTATATTACAAAGTGTACTGTAAGCTGCCAAAAGGATATCGATAGCTTTTAATTCTGAAAGTAAATACTTCTGTGTTGTATATAAAACATATCCTTGCACTGCAGGGAGAAAAATAGTACAGGTATCAGACCTTGTATCTGGGAAGCTCGGAACCAGATATGTGCAAGGTTTGGGGATTTTACAGATTTTGAGTTCTAGACCTAGCATGCACTTATAATATAAGAATTAGAACATGAGAAATAAAGAATAAAAGGGTTTTATTTAAATTGCTACCCAGGGCGCCAGCTTCGAATGTAGCCAGTTTTCAGATCCTTCTGGATTTTGGGATGTCGGGTAAGGGGGTCTGGTACCTCTACTGGCATTAGTTGCGTCAGGTGAAGGCACCACCCTCTCCCCACTCAGCAGCCGAACTCTCGTACAACAACTCTCGTACCCCATCCCCAAAATTTTCACCCTCGTCTCACACAAAGTCTGATGGGGTCACAATGGGGTCACACCGGGAAAAAAGATTGGGAAGCACTAGACTAGAGTATTTCCAGGGATGAGGGGATTAAAGTTCCATGGATAGACTCGAGGCACTGGTGCTGTTCTCCTCAGAGCAGAGAAAGCAAAAAGGAGATGAGATAGAGCTGGTTTAAAAGCCATGAAGGGTTTTGATAGAGTAAGTAAAGTTAAACAGTTTCCAGTGGCTGGAAGTTCGATAACGAGAAGGCCCAGATTTAAGATGATTGGCAAAAGAATCAGAGGCAACGTAAGGGGAAACTTCTTTAACACAACAAATGTGTTATTAGGATTTGGAAAGCACTGCCTGATAGGGTGGTGGATACAGATTCAATAGAGGCCTTCAAAAGGGAATTGGATAAATACTGGAAGGAAAAGGAATTGCAGAGATAGGGAGAAAATGTGGGAGCGTGGGACTAACTGGATGGCTCTTCGAAAGAGCCAGCGCAGACTCAATGGGCCGAATGGCCTCCTCCTGTGCTGTACTATGATTTCATGATTCTACGATTATCACACACTGCTATTTGTGGGAGTTTGCAGTGCTCAATTTGGCTACCACGTTTCCTACTACAACAGAGTCAACACTTAAAAACTGTCGGTAAGGTGTTTTGGGATGTCCTGAGGTGGTGAAAGGCGCCAAATAAATGCAAAGCTTCTTTTTTAATCTTTACTGTAAATGCCTCTTCTCACACCTTGACGTGAGGCTGCTGGGCTCCCACAGAAAACCAGACTGTACTCACCGAAAGACTGCTTATGGGAATTCATAAAAGGAATTCTAATTTATTCAGTCACTTCAAAGCACGGCATTGGAAAGAAGTTTCTATTTGAGGCAGTTTTTTTTCCCCAATATTTAAGTTTTTAAAAATCTAAGCTGTCTGGGTCTCAGGAGGTGTTGGCCAGTTTGTGTGAGATTGCTAGGCTGTGGTGCATGGACCAGAGTTGGAGTACAGGATGTACCTTGAAGCTGGTGTGGGAGAGAAGGTCTCATTTGTCAGACAAAAAGGAAAAATCACAAATCTGGATGGAAGCAGTTATATGAAAAGGATTGAACTGTGAATGTTGTTCAACAACATGTTTGTGAGACTGGATTGTCAGGGTGTGCTCATACCGATTTCTCCTCCTCAGCCTCTGGTTTCGCCTGCGTCAGTCCCCCCAGATGTTGTTGGTCAGCAAAGCGAAGCTTCTGTGCTCCAACACACCTTTGAATCTACAGTGTTAAAAAAGGGAAACAATTAAAGATTCTTCACCTTATGCTGCCAAATCAACCACAACGCATCCACAGTCACATCTTGGCCACACACACACAGACCCTCCCCCTCGATCACTCACAGAACACAGACCCATACCCTCGATCACTACCCCCCACACCGACCCTCCCCCTCAATCACTCCCAGAACACAGACCCTCCCCCTCGATCACACCAAGAACACAGGCCCATCCCTTCAATCACACCCAGACACAGACCCTCCCCCTCGACCACTCCCAGACACAGACCCTCCCCCTCGATCACTCCCAGAACACAGACTCTCCCCCTCGATCACACCAAGAACACAGGCCCATCCCTTCAATCACTCCCAGACACAGACCCTCCCCCTCGATCACTCACAGAACACGCCCTCCCCCTCGATCACTCCCAGAACACGCCCTCCCCCTCGATCACTCCCAGAACACAGATCCAGCCCCTACACACAGACCCTCCCCGTCACACAGACCCATACCCTCGATCACTACCCCCCACACCGACCCTCCCCCTCAATCACTCCCAGAACACAGATCCAGCCCCTACACACAGACCCGCCCCGTCACACAGACCCATACCCTCGATCACTACCCCCCACACTGACCCTCCCTCTCAATCACTCCCAGAACACAGATCCAGCCCCTACTCACAGACCCGCCCCCTCAATCACTCGCCCTCACACACATGGACCCTCCACCTCCATCACTCCCATTCACAGGCCCTCCCCCTCAATCACTCCCAGAACACAGAGCCACCCCCTACATGCTGACTCGCCCCCCCTCAATCACTTCCCCCACACACACAGTGAGTGCTGCACTGTCAGAGGGCAGTGCTGAAGGGGTGCTGCACTGTTGGAGGGGCAGTACAGCGGGAATGCTGCATTGTCAGTGGGTTAGTACTGAGGGAGCACTGCCATGTTGGAGGGTCAGTACTGAGGGAGCGCCACATTTTCAGAGGGTCACTACTGAGGGAGTGCTGCACTGCCAGAGGAGCAGTACTGAGTGACTGCTGCACTATCAAAGGTGCTGTCCTTCAGATGAGACCTGTAACTGATGCCCAGTCTACTTTATCATGTAAACATAAAAGATCCCATGTCAATATTCAAAGAAGAATGAGAAGATCTTCCTGATAGTCTGGCAAATATTTATTCCTCAATCTTCATCATTACAACAGATTACCATACTGCTCCTTGTGGGATCTTGCTGTGCTCAAATTTGTAGCCCTGTTTCCCACATTACAATAATGAACGCACTTCAGATTTATTTAATTGGCTGTAAAGCAATTCAAGATTGTGAAAGGTGCATTGTGATTGGAGGTTCTTTCTATCCCCCATCGCCTCTGTTCCATCACTTACATCTCTCTTCTTTCTCCGATAGCTCTTTCGAATCAGCATTCCCCTTGCGTACGCCTGGATAGTGGTCAGAGCTTCCAGTCGTTTGCTTTGATTTTGTCGAACCAGGTATCCTCGGCACTGTGCTTGGAACAGGGTCATCCTCCTGCGAGTTTCTTCATATTCTTTAACTATTTTCCGGGAGTGAAATAGTGCCTGTAATCTCTGAAAACCCTGCCTCATCTAGGGCAGAAAAATCACAATTGTCACAAACAAAGACTTTACATCACACAAGGAAACCACTCAGCCCATTCTATCTGTGCTAACTCTTTCCTCGAGAAATCTAACACTAATCCCAATTACCTACTCTCTCCCCATAGCCCTGTATCAATCCCAAACTAATCCTGCTGCCCCACTCTCTCCCCACAGTCCTATATCAATCCCAAACTAATCCCACTGCCCCACTCTCTCCCCACAGCTCTGTATCAACCCCAAACTAATCCCACTGCCCCACTCTCTCCCCGTAGCCCTATATCAACCCCAAACTAATCCCACTGCCCCACTCTCTCCCCATAGCCCTGTATCAACCCCAAACTAATCCCACTGCCCCACTCTCTCCCCGTAGCTCTATATCAACCCCAAACTAATCCCACTGCCCCACTCTCTCCCCATAGCCCTGTACCAATCCCAAACTAATCCCACTGCCCCACTCTCTCGCCGTAGCCCTGTACCAGTCCCAAACTAATCCCACTGCCCCACTCTCTCGCCGTAGCCCTGTACCAATCCCAAACTAATCCCACTGCCCCACTCTCTCCCCATAGCCCTGTATCAATCCCAAACTAATCCCACTCTCTCCCCATAGCCCTGTATCAACCCCAAACTAATCCCACTCTCTCCCCATAGCCCTGTATCAATCCCAAACTAATCCTGCTGCCCCACTCTCTCCCCACAGTCCTGTATCAACCCCAAACTAATCCCACTCTCTCCCCATAGCCGTGTATCAATCCCAAACTAATCCCACTGCCCTACTCTCTCCCCATAGCCCTGTATCAATCCCAAACTAATCCCGCTGCCCTACTCTCTCCCCATAGCCCTGTATCAAATCGCAAACTAATCCTGCTGCCCCACTCTCTCCCCACAGTCCTATATCAATCCCACACTACTCTCACTGCCCCACTCTCTCCCCATAGCCCTGTATCAACCCCAAACTAATCCTACTGCCCCACTCTCACCCCACAGTCCTCTATCAATCCCAAACTAATCCCACTGCCCCACTCTCTCCCCATAGCTCTGTATCAACCCCAAACTAATCCCACTGCCCCACTCTCACCCCGCAGTCCTCTATCAGTCCCAAACTAATCCCACTGCCCCACTCTCACCCCGCAGTCCTCTATCAGTCCCAAACTAATTTCACTGCCCGACTCTCTCCCCATAGCCCTGTATCAACCCCAAACTACTCTCACTGCCCCACTCTCACTCCATAGCCCTGTATCAATCCCAAACTATTCCCACTGCCCCACTCTCTCCCCATAGCCCTGTCTCAATCCCAAACTAATTCCACTGCCCCACTCTCTCCCCATAGCCCTGTATCAATCCCAAACTAATCCCACTGCCCCACTCTCTCGCCATAGCCCTGTATCAATCCCAAACTATTCCCACTGCTCCACTCTCTCCCCATAGCCCTGTATCAATCCCAAACTATTCCCACTGCCCCACTCTCTCCCCATAGCCCTGTATCAATCCCAAACTAATCCCACTCTCTCCCCATAGCCCTGTATCAATCCCAAACTACTCTCACTGCTCACTCTCCACTTAGGCCTATCTGCCTTGAAGTAAAACAACAACTTTCATTTATATAACATAATACTGTAATATTTCAAACCTCCCAAAGTACTTCACAGGATGGTTATCAAACGAGATTTGACACTGAGCCACATGAGGAGATATTAGGGCAGTTGCCTAGGCAGCTGAATGCACGATCACCAATGGTGGAGCCATTAAAATCAGGGATATGCAAGAGGCCAGAATTGGAGCAGTTCAGAGATCTCAGAGGGTTGTAGGGCTGGAGGAGAATACTTAGATAGTATCCAGCCTAATCCCACTTTCCAGCTCTTGGTCTGTAGCCCTATTGTTGACAGCACCTCAAGAGCATACTTAAGCATTTGAACTAGCTGCTTTGAGAGGATCTGCCGCTACCAGTCTTTCAGACAGTGAGTTCCAGAGCCTCAACACCTTCTGGGTAGAAAACATTCTCCTCAACTCCCCTCTAATCCTTCTGCCAATTATTTTACATTGATGTCCTTTAGTTATTGACCTCTCTGTTAAGGGAAATAGAGCCTTCATAACCACTCTATCTTGGCCCCCTTATAATTTCGTACATCTCAAATAAATCTCTCCTCAGCCTCATCTGTTCTAAAGAAAGCAATAGCAGCCCATCCAACCTTTTCTCAACGCTAAAAATCTGCATTCTAGCAACATCTTTGTGAACCTCCTCAATGTCCTCTCCAGCGTGACCACATCTTCCTGTAATGGAGTGATCAGAACTGTCCAAAGTACTAGAGCTGTGGCCTAATTAGTGTTTTGTCCACTCCCAGCATAACCTTCAATACAAAAGCAAAATACTGTGGATGCTAGAAATCTGAAATAAAAATAGAAAATGCTGGAACTACACAGCAGGTCAGGCAGCATCTGTGGAGAGAGAAACAGTTAACGTTTCAGATCGGTGACCTTTCATGTTGAGGATTTCCAGAATTTTCTGCTTTTATTCTAGCAGAACCCACCCCCACCCAACCCTCGACCCCCCTGCTCTCCTATTCTATAAAGGGTAGTATCCTATGCTTGGTGAGAATTAAGACAGAGGTTTGGGTCAGCTGAAATTTACAGAGCCTAGAAAATGAGAGACCATGGAGCCATGAGAGCATTGGAATAGTTGAGTCTAGGGTAACAAAGGCACAGATGAGAGGTTCAGCAGCAGGTGAACTGAGGCAGGGGTGGAGTCATAAGATGTTATGGAGGTGGAAATAGGCGGTCTTAGTGACGGCACGGATATATGGCAGGAGGCTCATCTGGAGTCAAAAACGACACCAGGATCACGAACACTATGGTCCAGTATCAAATAGTTCACTGTCCACAGCCCCACTCTCTCCCCAGAGCCTGTGTTAAGCCAACACTAACCCTACTGTCCCACAGATTCAGAAGCTTCAAATAATTATCCCATTTTCCCTCAAAAGATGCAATGTCTTTGCCAGCAACTCTCCATGCAACAAAGCATTCACTGCTCAAATCACACTCTGGGTTTAAAGAAATTTGCCCCAGCCTCACTCCAACAACCTGGTTCTAATTTAAATGCTGACCCACAGTCACTGACTCCCTGACTAGAGGAAATATTAATGGCCCAGATCTTCCGCAGAATGCCAGGCATCATCGGATTGCCGCTCTGCTCGAACCTTTCCGCGCCTTGACGCTGCTCCACATTTCTTGCCGAGTCTTCCGAGCCAATGTTTTTCCAGAAATGCAAAGCGCAGCGTACCTCTGAAAGCTCCATTGCAACAGTGTAGTTCGGGGCAAGACAGGACATGCCTCCTTTTTATGACATTAGCAGCCGTTTGGGAAGTTTAAAGGTCTATTGTGAATGTTAGTGAATGGATGAATGCACAGGGTGGGTGAAGTAAGTGGGTAGGGTGGCAGATAGGTAAGTTTTTCTTATTCATTCCTAGGATGTGGGCGTCACTGGCTAGGCCAGTATTTATTTCCCATCCCTAATTGCCCTTGAGAAGGTGGTGGTGAGCTGCCTTCTTGAACTGCTGCAGTCCATGTGGTGTAGGTACACCCACAGTGCTGTTAGGGAGGGAGTTCCAGGGTTTTGATCCAGTGACAGTGAAGGAACAGTGATATATTTCCAAGTCAGGATGGTGAGTAACTTGGAGGGGAAATTCCAGGTGGTGATGTTCCCATCTATCTGCTGCCCTTGTCCTTCTGGATGGTAGTGGTCATGGGTCTGGAAGGTGCTGTCTAAGGAGGCTTGGTAAATTCCTATAATACATCTTGTAGAAGGTACACACTGCTGTTACTGTGCATCAGTGATGGAGGGAGTGAATGTTAGTGGATGGGGTGCAAATCAAGTAGGCTGCTTTATCCTGGATGATCAAGCTTCTTCTTTATCAAGCTTCTTGAGTGTTGTTGGAACTGTACTCATCCAGGCAAGCAGAGAAGATTCCGTCACACTCCCGATTTGTGCCTTGTAGATGGTGGACAGGCTTTGGGGAGTCAGGAGGTGATTTACTCATCGCAGGATTCCTAGCCTCTGATCTGCTCTTGTTGCCATTTTATTTATATGGCTAGTCCAATTCATTTTCTGGTCAATGGTAACCCCCAGGATGTTGATAGTGAGGGATTCAGTGATGATAACGCCATTGAATGTCAAGAGGCGATGGTTAGATTCTCTCTTGTTGGAGATGGTCATTGCCTGACACTTGTGTGGCGCAAATGTTACTTGCCGCTTGTCAGCCCATGCCTGGATATTGTCCAGGTCTTGCTGCATTTGGACATAGACTGCTTCAGGAGTCTGGGGGGTCATGAATGATACTGAACATTGTGCAATCATCAGCGAACATCCCCACTTCTGACCTTATGATGGAAGGAAGGTCACTGATGAAGATGGTTGGGCTACAATGGTTGAACACTACCCTGAGGAACAGCTGCAGTGATGTCCTGGGGTAATTGGGCGGGGAGGAAGATAGGGTTTGGTCCAGGGCCGGGTGGGGAGTCAGTGTGAGTGATTGGTGGATCAATTCTGTTGTTAACCAGGAGTTACACTAGGATTTTTCTGTCTAACATTTCCTGGGTAACTATTCAGGTCAGTCCCACGAAACTGCCCTAAGTCCCGGACTCTAACTCAGAGTTGGACACTTTGGTGCAGGATCCTGGGGAGTTCAAGTTTCCTGAGAAATTCCCATGCAGGTCAATGCGTCAGGACTTCTGCACAGTCCTGATGTGCATCTTGGGTCTTAGAGACTGGAAGATCAGGGCCAATTTACGTTATTGACCCAGTTAGCACCGTGATGCCCTGGAGAGACTCTGATAGACTGCTGTCAAAGGTAAATATAGGAGAAAGAAATTACCACTTGGCACTTCTTGCGACACTGTGATCCTCTCCAGTGACTCTGGATTATACAGGCTGCACCCTTCTGTCTCAGGAAATTCTTCCTGTAAAAGCAGCAACAGAATAAAAATGTCAAAGTAAAACCACTGCAAGTTTCCAAACATAGAAACATAGAAAATAGGAGCAGGAATAGGCCGTTCGGCCCTTCGAGCCTGCTCCGCCATTCATTATGATCATGGCTGATCATCCAACTCAATAGCCTGCTCCTGCTTTCTCTCCATATCCATTGATCCCTTTCGTCCCAAGAGCTATATCTAACTCCTTCTTGAAAACATACAGATTCAACATTTTCTTCATGCCTTTGTGTCTCAGTCTGGAAGTGAGAGAACTCTCCTCCAGTCAGTGAGAGGGAATGGACCATCCAGACAGTCCATCCAGACAGGCTGCCCAGACAGACAGGCCACTCTCCTCTGGTCATGTATAAGAAATAATAAGGACTGAACTGGAGCTGGTGGATGTTATTGAATAGGTGGTTAATATTGGTGGATTGTTATTGACTGGGTGAACGTCATTAGATATCGCTCAAGGCAGAACATCTCATATTGTAGAAAGACACCGAGTGAATAAAACCTCCACTCTCAGCGCTATCACCCGGGTTTGACCTGATTTCTGAATGTGAACACAGGCTGATCTCTAACTCCAAATATAATTCAGTGATCTGACCTTCGGGGCTGAACACAAGCTGACCTCTACCCCTGATCTCTGGATTTGCATTCATTCTGTTTAGTAAACATCCTGTTACATCACTGAACATCTGTATCCCCAAACAGGGCACTCAGTGGATTTTGTGCTACTGTACAAGCATTTCCTGTGTGAGATGATAGTGTGCCCTCTGCTCGTTCTCCTGTTGAGCTGCTTTGCTTGTCCTCCCATGGAATTATAGAAAATTTACAACACAAAAGGAAACAATTCAGCCCATCGTGTCAACGAAGAGCCGCTCAGCCTAATCCCTCCTTCCTGCATTAGGCCCATAGCCCCACAGGTCTTTGCTCTTCAAGTGGACATCCAAGTAATTTTTAAATGTGGAGAGAGTTTCTGCCTCTTCCACCCTTTCAGGTAGTGAGTTCCAGATCCCTACTACCCTCTGGGTGAAAAAGAATCTCCTCTTCTCCTCTCTAATCTTTCTACCAATTACTTTAAAGCTCTGCACCCTGGTTTTTGACCTCTCTGCTAGGGTAAATAGGTTGCCTCTATTTATTCTATCCAATATTGTATCTTTTATATTTCAGATCTATGCAGAGATGACACTAGTTTCTGTTATTTGTAACAGGTTTCATTCACAGTGCTTTAAAATGTCTACTCCATGCTTCTGCTCTAGCTTCCAGCTCTTTCTATAGTTCATTTACTTTTTTCTGTGTCCTCATCCAGGCTTAACCAATCAAGCACAATGAGCATCAATAGTAAACAGACTCACATAATCAAACACAATGGGCTGAATTTTGCCGTTGGCAAGCAGGGGACGGGGCCCGCTTGCCGACGCACAAAAGAGGGGGAACCCTCGAAGTCATCCCGCCCCATTTAAATCTTCAGGAAGGCGGAGGCATAGTGAAATCAGCTGTGCACCTGCTGACCTGTCAATGGCCAATTGAGGCCATTGACAGGATAATTAAAACAATTAAAGGACCTGCCCGTCCAACCTTAAGGTTGGTGGGCAGGCGGGCTTCTGAAAATACATGAAACCTCATCCACCGGCGGGATGAGGTTTCATGTAGGGTTTAAAAAACTTTAATAAAGTTTTAGTGAAAGTTATTAACATGTCCCCTCTCATGTGACATTGTCACATGAGGGGGGCATGTTAAGGATTTTTTTTTTCTATTTTTAATGTTTGTACAACTGTCAACGATCTCCCTGAGGCAGCACTTAGCCTCAAGGGGATGTGCGCTCTTTTGTGCGCATACACGAAAGAGCGCACTCTCGCATTTGGGGAATCCCCCCCCCAATGCCCGCACAGGGAGCGCATAGCGCTTCCTGCTGGGCATCACGCTGGGCGGGCCTTAATTGGCCCGCCCACTTAAAATAGCAGCAGGGCCCACTTTCTGGCGGGGATCGGCTCTCCGCCCGCTGGAGATTGGGTCGGGCCCGCCCGCCCAGTAGGCAGAAAATTCTGCCCAATGATTGAACACTACATCTAGCTCCCTCATAATTTTACACACCTCAGTTACATCACCCTTCAGCCTCCTCTGTTCCAACGCAAACAACTCCAGCTTATCCAATCTTTCCTCATAGTTAAAATACTCCAGTTCTGGCAACATCCTTGTAAATCTCCTCTGTAACCTCTCCAGCGCTATTGCATCTTTCCTGTAATGTGGTGACCAGAACTCAACGCACACTGTGGTTTAATTTGTGTTTTACACAGTTCTAGCTCTTATATTCTACGCCTTGGCTAATAAAGAGTTGGTGGTCAACACAGGGGCACAATGGGTGCTAACTTCCTGTGCAGAATGTATTGAAATGAATACAAGAAAACCGACAGTGGAGTGGTAATTAAGACCAAAGTGTTTTGAACACTGAAGTGATGTGCAGTTGTTAGAACCCACCTGTCTTTGAAACCGTGCATGACCTTCTGAATCATCAAGGCCTTTGCTGTCAAGATTCTGTCTCGCTCAAGCTCCAGGGACAAATGGTCTTTCTCCTGGAAAGGAAGCAAAACATTTCGGGACTGCACAGCACAGAGAGCTCGTCACCACAGGACGGGATGGTAGGTGGGGGGCGCAGAGTGAGGAGCGAAGCAGCAGGGATATCGCAACAGATCTGTATGAAGTCAAGGATTCTGTGAAGTATGTTGTGTTCTATCCTGCTGTAAGGGAAATAACTCTCCTTGTGCCTCAGGCTCACTGCCCACCTTCACGAAACTGGCTGAAGTCAGGAGGTTTTATTCTGAATTTAGAGGCTAGAATGAGTTTAGAAAATATTCGTGCCAAATATGGTCAATCCCTTTCAGATACTCTCAGCATTTTATGCAGGGAGACAGTGGCGTAGGGTAATGTCACTGGACTAGTGATCCAGAGGCCCAGGCTAATTCTACAGGGTGAAACTGTAACACCTGCCCCTTTACATCCTCCCCCTCACCCTCCAAGTCCCAAACACTCCTTCTAGTTGAAGCAGTGATTTACTTGCACTTTTAACATTTTGTCTACTGTATTTGCTGATCACAATGCAGTCTCTTGTACAGTGGGGAGACCAAATATATACTGGGTGACCGCTTTGCAGAACACCTCTGTTCAGTCCACAAGCATGACCCAGATCTCCCTGTTGTTTGCCATTTCAATTCACCATCTTGCTCTCGTGCTCACCATCTTGCTCTGTCCCCTGTCTGCTACAATGTTCCAGTGAAGCTCAATGCAAAGCTTGAGGAACAGCACCTCATCCTCCGATTAGGCACTTTACAGTCTTCTGGACTAAACATTGAATTCAACAACTTCAGACCATGAACGCTCGCCTCCATTTTGATCCCCCCACCTGTCCACCCCAAAGTGCCAGACTGTATCTTGTTCTCATGTTTTGCTTTCAGATTCTTTTGATTCCGCTATTGATCCTTTTTCTGCTATTAACACATTCTGCTGTTTTGCTTTCAAACAGTGCTGACCTTTATTCCGCTATCAACACCTGCTTTAGTATTTACTGTTATCATAACAACTCCCTTTGTCTTGTGTTTCATGACATCTTTGCCATTTAATCTCTTCTGACCTCCCACCTATCCCTGACCTTCTATTTTGTTCCACCTGCCCCTCCCTCCTTTTCGAAAGCATAAAACCCACCACATTTCTTCCCCTCTCCAGTTCTGATGAAGAGTCATATTAGACTCAAAACATTAACTCTGTTTCTCTCTCCACAGATGCTGCCAAACCTGCTGAGTTTTTCCAGCATTTTCTGTTTTTATTTATATTGCTTTTGGGACGTGGGTTCAAATCCCACCACGGTAGCTAATGGAATTTAAATTCAATTAATAAATCTGGAATATCAAGCTAATCTCAGTAATGGTAACCATGAAACTATCAATTGTTGTAAAAACCCATCTGGTTCACTCATCAGGAGGAAAATCTGCCATCCTTACCCAGTCTGACCTACATGTGACTCCAGACCCACAGCAATGTGGTTGACTCTTAACTGCCCTCTGAAATGGCCCAGCAAGTCACTCAGTTCAAGGGCAATTAGGGATGGGCAACAAATGCTGGCCTTGCCAATGACACCCACATCCCATCAAAGAATAAATTTTTTAAAAGTCATGGGTTTGCATGTAGTGTAAACGTTTATAGATAAAGATCAGGAGAGATTTTAACCTCCTGCCTTGCATGGAGATGGCCATGAGCTGCCACACCCCTGTTCCCAGTTAATGCTGAGCAGGTAACAGAGTTACACATTATCCCCAATTTCAAATTTACCAGGCAAATTTTGACTGCTGCAAAGTTGAAGTCACACCATCATCAATCACCTACCCATTTGTAAAAAGGTCAATTAAAAACCATTAAAAATAATTCCCCACCTTTCTTCATGAGTCCAGACCATCATCCCCGAATCCACCAGCCCACCACGGTAACTGAGCTAACATTGATCCTGATGCAGCTACAAATCTTGGTGTAACAGCCTCCGATCCATTCCATGCTAACAACACAAGATCACTTCTTTTTTAACCATGTTCACCATAGCTCAGTAGATAGGAATTTCACCTAGGCCCTAACCCTAATGCAGTGCAGTACTGAGGGAGTGCTGCATTGTCAGAGGTGCCGTCTTCCAGGAGATGCATTAAACCGAGGCCCTGTATGCCCTCTCAGGTGGATGCAAAAGATCCCATGGCACTATTTTGAAGAAGAACAGGGGAGTTATCCCTGGTTGTACTGGCCAGTATTTAACCCTCGACCATTATCTTGTCATTATCAAATTACTGTTTCGGGTCTACATAAATCTTCTAGGCAAGTCTAAAAGTACATCAGATAATTAAAACGCACAGGATATAATCACTTGCTGAGCTATAGTGGGGCTGGTCCAGTAGACTTCTGCTATAACTTCATCAGCAAGCATGCCAAAGGCCACAAGCTCAGCTAGGTGCTGGCTACTCCAGGCCCTGGACAGTGACCTAGGACTTGCTGTGCACAAATTGGTGCCATGTTTCCTATGTTACAACATTGACTACATTTCAGAAGTACTTCATTGGCTGTAGAGAGTCCTGAGGTCATGATTGGCGCTATATCAAAGCGGGGTTTTCTTTTTTTTTTCTGTTTCTCTGTGGCCCAAGAATGTGGAACACCCAATGTCGGGACTCCGAACCCTCAGCCCTGCCCCCTCCTGTTCAGTGAGCCTGTTTGTGTGTGTGTGTGTGTGTGTGTGTGAAGGTCTGCCCTCACCAATGGTCACAGTGTTGACAGGTCCCAAGTCCTAGGTCCCTGTCCAGGGTCTGGAGTAGCCAGCACCTAGCTGAGCTTGTGGCCTTTGGCATGCTTGCTGATGAAGTTATAACAGAAGTCTACTGGACCAGCCCCACTGTAGCTCAGCAAGTGATTACATCCTGTGCGTTTTAATTATCTGATGTACTTTTAGACTTGCCTAGAAGGTTTATGTAGACCCGAATAGTTCACAGCTTAAACTGGGAAATGTTCAAAATAATGTGCTCAAAATGGAAAGATTCTCGAGGCATTGGGGGTACAATGTCTTCAGCCCTCTCCCTCATGAACCCACCCTCTCCCCCCAAGAAATAAATCTCCTGTGTGCTACCACACCTCCCTCCCCCAAAAATGATGGAGGCAGGAGGAGAGCAATGGACAACAGTGAACTTGAGGAGGAGGAGGGAAGGGGAAGGGAGGAAGAGAGGGCAAGAGGAGGGGATGGAGGGTGGGGGAGGGGTAGGTAAGTGGGAGGGTAGGGGCAGGATAGGTGAGGGGAGGGGTAGAGGGGGCAGGGGGAAGGGCAGGGTAGGGGAGGAGGAGGGGGAATGGGGAGTTGGGAAAGTGGTGGGAAGGGAGGGGGGTAGGGAAACAGGAGGGCAGGGGCAAGATAGGTGAGTGGAGGGACAGGATAGGGGAGGGGCAGGTTAGGGGAGGTGGAGGAAGTGGAAGGGTTGGGCAAACGGGAGGGACAGGCCAGGATAGGTGAGGGCAGTGGCAGGATAGGGGAGGAGGAGTGGGCAAGGGAAGGTGGGAAAGTGTTGGGAAGGGGGAGGGGTGGGGAAACAGGAAGGCAGAGGTAGGATAGGGGAGGGGCAGGATCAGGGAGGAGGAGGAGGAGGAGGAGGCAGGGCAGGCTATGAGAGGTGGGAGGTGTGGTGAAGTAGAGTGAAGGAGGAGGGAGGGGGTGAAGCAGGAGAAGTGCTCCTGTGGAGGTCAATCACCTGTTTCTTTCTGTAACTCCTGCAGGAGACAGGCAGAGACCCAGAGACACGACATGGACAGGAGACCTGGTGGCAGTCCCCTGGCATTCACAAGGCTCCATCATCTCTTCCCTTATTCCATCAGGTAGTGGTGTACAGGGAACGGACAAAACCTCAAATCTCAAGCCAAACCTCTCTGATTCTGGTTTAATGTTTCAAGTGTAGCTGACCATAAAACACAGGAGTACACTGATTGGGAACGGTGTGCTTTTAAGCTCCTGGGGTCCTGATGTATGTAACTGCTATGGGACTCCCCGCTATAGGTACCCTGTGAAATAGACCGATGTAAATGACAGGCCTGGTTGAGAACAGGTTTTGCCTGCGATATGCACTAATTGTTCGAAGCCAACAGGTATACACAACCTTCAGGAAAATCTTTGTTCTGCCTATCTTCCAGTCTCCATTGGTTCCGATCACAGATTCGGCAATCTGTTTGCAGCACAAGTGGGCATTCTCCTGGAATTATAAAGAGGGAAAGTACACAGTGATTTATGAGGGCAATAGCGTGTGATACAAACACCACCAGACAGTAAGATAAGACTCCTTGGCTCTACTGGTATACTGGGAATGAGACTCCACAAGGTGTGTAACAGTATAGTGAATATCGTATCTTCATTGCGAACCTGTTGTATCCTGGTATCATATGAATTTATATCTTGAATTGTTGCTAAAGGCTAGAAATTCCTTTGTGAGATAACAGCCCAAATGGCAAAATGAAGGCTAGAATGGGAGGGAACTCTGTTGAGTCCAACTGAAGCAGGCTCAAGGGCCCCTAGAGTCTACTCCTGCTCCTACTTTTGACATTAATAATGTGGATTCAGTGGAGAATTGCAGTTGTCTAGTTAAAGAGGCCAATTAAAGGGCCCTAAGCTATAAACTTTCCAGAGCACGTAAAGAGATAATACCCCTTTAGTTAGCGTTAGATGGTAGAAGGAACGGGAACATGTGGAAGGTGAACTGAAACAAACAAAAAGAGGATGTGGGACGGTGGATAGCTGAGACAAAACACAGAGTGACACAGAGTAAACCACAAACTGACCTACGTAGAACATCTCATAAGCACCCTGTAAGTGCCCATGGCACGTGGTACCACAGAACTGCACGAGAGGGAGAACTGAAGATCACGAAATAGGTTATGCAGAAGAATCCTCGGTCATTTTGATCCCATTCTGTAATAATACCAAATCCCATATCACCCCATTAGAGAGACCCCTTAACATTCAATGGCATTACCCTCACAGAATCCCCTACTATCAACATCCTGGGGGTTACCATTGACTAGAAACTGAACTGGACCAGTCATATAAATACTGTGGCTACAAGTGCAGGTCAGAGGCTGGGAATTCTGCTGAGAGTAACTCACCTCCTGACTCTCCAAAACCTGATCATCATCTACAAGGCACACGTCAGGAGTGTGATGGAATGCTCTCCACTTGTGTCAATAAGTGCAGCTCCAACAACATTCAAGAAGCTCAGCACCATCCAGGACAAAGCAACCCACTTGATTGGCACCCCATCAAGCAACTTAAACTTTCAATCCCTCTACCACCGACGCACAGTAGCAGCAGTGTGTACCATCTACAAGATGCACTGCAGTAGTTCACCAAGGCTCCTTTGGCAGCACCTTCCAAACCCGCGATCTCTACCATCTAGAAGGTCAAGGGCAGCATGGGAACACCACCACCTGTAAGTTCCCCTCCAAGCCACACACCATCCTGACTTGGAAATACATCGCCATTCCTTCACTGTCACTGGGTCAAAACCCTGGAACTTGCTTCCTAACAGTACTGTGGGTGTACCTACACCACATGGACTGTAGCGGTTCAAAAAGGCAGCTCACCACCACTCTCTCAAGGGCAATTAGGGATGGGTAATGAATGCTGGCCTAGCCAGCAACACCCACCTCCCATGAATGAATAAAAAAATCCAGTTGTTTATAAAAAGTCACATTTTTCCTATTAATCTGTTGCAGCTAACCATTGTCTGACACCTTTCAATCACCTGAACAAAGTCACTGTCAGACTGAGGTTGTGGTACCTGCAGTACTGTGAGTGGATACAATCTTCTGACATTTTGATTAGTTGAGAAGCCTCCTATCAACAATCAACCCCAGGTGAAAGTGTGCTGTTAATTCAATCCCAAGCTAGTTGGTTAAGTATGAAACTAGAGGCTAATACTTTTCTTGACAAATAGGTTTATTTACAGAATGTAACACATCTGCTTCTTACCTCCATAACCCAGCAATCTCCCTTTATATGTACTCCAAGAACTTAATTAAACAATGCCCAACAATATAATTAATATACAATTAACATGCGCCCTCCACAGATCTGATGAGTGACCTGGTGGTTGCAGAGCACCCATTCTCATTTGTGATTCATTAACTCCATCATGGAGCATTACTTATGCCAGCAGCAGTCCAGATATACTCACTCAGGAGGATATACCTATAGATTCACTGGGTATATTATAGGGCATGACACAGAGCACCAGCAAGCAGGAGGAGCTGGAGAGGATGACGAGCAACCAGGTTCTGTCCGTGGTGGGGGTGTGTTTGTTATTGTAATGCCAAGCTTTAGTTCTCTGTTATTTGGCGATGCAGGTTTCCCTGATAGAATAGAGAATGTATTGCAGAGTTGACTATTGGTTATCTGATAGCAATGGATCAGCGCTTGCATTATCCTGGGTGGGTGTCTGCAAGGAATCATCAATAGCATTTTCTCCAGATGCACTCTGACTGCAAGAAACGAGACCACTTGGCCTGTCATGTGTCAGTGCTAGCTCTTCAAGAGTAGCATCCCAGTTGCCTACCCTTTTTTCCTTATCCTTTTATATTCTCCCTTTTCAAATTGTCATCACTTTCTCATTTAAATCAAGTTATAATTTATAACTGAAAGCTTATCTGTGGTAAAGCATTCCATTTTCCAGTAACCCCATGCGAACTCCTTTTTCAGCCTTTCCCTGTTAATTGTTTGTTGAGAGGTATCAGTGGCTGCTCTCTCTTGTTACTGATTCACCAACTGAAAAAAAAGTGATTTTTCATGATCTGGTGTCTCAAAACCTATCACAACCTTGAAAGCCTCCACTCACCATTCTCTGCTACTGCTAGAAAAGTCCCAATTTACCAGCTGAGTGCTGGAAGGAAAAAGCAGGTTAGTATTCCTGGTTTAATTATTCATACAAACATGCGAACGTGGAGCAGGAGTTGGCCGCTCGGCCCTTCAAGCCTACTCCGCCATTCAATAAGATCATGGCTGGTCTGATTGTAACCTCCACCTACCCCGATAACCTTTCACCCCCTTGCTTACCAAGAATCTATCTAGCTCTGCCTTAAAAATATTCAAAGACCCTGCTTCCACCGCCCTTTGAAGGAAGGAGTTCCAGAGACTCACGAGCCTCACTCATTCCCTGGGTATTATACTGTACGTCTTTTAATTTTTGAATTTCTCTCATCTTGACTCCTAATTGTTTTGTGCTAATATCACGTCTGTCGGTTTGCCATCTCTCATTCTCCACCTATCATTTCACTTCTCATTTGTTCTCTTACCTTGCATATATCATCCTTTTCACTCTCCTCTTTCCCTCGTTCTGCTCCTCTTTATAAGCTGTTTGTCTGGAATATCTTTCTGTTCTGATGAAGTGGGAGAATGTCACTTACCCTAGTAATCCAGTGGCTAGCACTTTGGGGACATGGGTTCAAATCCCACCATGGCAGCTGGTGGAATTTGAATTCAATTAACAAAATCTGGAATATAAAGCTCGTCTCAGTAATGGTGACCATGAAACTATCATCAATTGTTGTGAAAGCCCATCTGGTTCACTAATGTCCTTTAGGGGAGGAAATCTGCCATCCTTACCTGGTCTGGCCTATATGTGATTCCATATCCACAGTGATGTGGTTGACTCTTAACTGCCCTCTGAAATGACCTAACAAGCCACTCAGTTCAAGGGCGATTAGGGATGGGCAACAAATGCTGGCCTGGCCAGTGATGCCCACATCCCATGAAAAAGGGCCATGCCTAAAACATGAACATTTCTTTATAGATACTGTCTGACTTGTTGAGTGTTTCCACCATTTACTATTTATGTTCCCAATGCTCCTTTTCTCTTGACTACCCCTGTTCATTCCTGCTATTCTGATCCTTTACTGTATCCTTTCCACGTCTTCAATCTCCTTCCTATAACATGGTGCAATCAATTCCATGCATAAGCCCCCATGTGAATTTTACACTCTCCAGTCTAGCTGCTAGAATTACTTTAACAGCAGTTTTAACTTAGCAAGTGAATCCATACCCATTGCACAACTTACCTCCTTCACTTGCCAAAGAGCTGATCTCATTACAAACTTGTACTGCTGCATAAAATCTTGGAAGGTAAAGCGAATGGGGTAGCCTGACTTGCGGATGCGGATGGTCTCCCTCATTCCGGAATATCGTAATTGCTTAATGCACAACTCCCGATCAAAGAGCTGGGCAGATCAGAACAGATCATTAGCACCAGTGCTGGCGTGCTTCATATCGTAAGAGAAATTTATTATCACAAAAGGAATTATCATTAATATTGATGACATTTCATTAATTACAGAATCAAAAGTTCTACATAGTGGAAGATAGGGGGGTGATGGTGGCATGGTGGTAATGTCACTGGACTAGTAATCCAGAGGCCCAAGTGAATGCTCTGGGGACATGGGTCCAAATCCCATATGGCAGTTGGCGGAATTTTAAATTCAATTGATAACCCTGGAATTGAAAGCTAGTCTCAGTAATGGTGACCATGAAACTATCATCGATTGTCATAAAAACCCATGCCCTTTAGGGAAGGAAATGTGCCGTTCTTGCCTAGTCTGGTCTACATGTGACTCCAGAATCACAGTAGTGTGGTTGACTCTTAACTGCCCTCTGATCTGGCAAGCCAACAGTTCAAGGGCAATTAGGGATGGGCAACAAATGCCGGCCTTGCCAGTGAAAGAATAATCCCATGAAAGAATAAAAAAAACCAAAATACTTAACTATAACACAGATCAACTGTTCCACAAAGAGTTAGAAATAGAGAGGACAAACTGTCCGTAAACACTCAGTCCTATCAACAACCTCAGTACCTATACCCAGAGTCCATCGACACCTCGTCGATACTCAGATTCCCATCGCACTCAGTATCCATACACAAAGCCTCAACGACTCACCGAGACTCTTTCAACAACTCCTTCCGAACCCATGACTTCTACAACCTAGAAGGACAAGGACAGCAGACTTCCAGGCACTACCACCTGGAAATTCTCTTCCAGGTCACTCACCATCCTGACTTGGAAATATATCGCCGTTCTTTCACTGTCGCTGGGTCAAAATCCTGGAACTCCCTCCCTGACAGCACTGTGGGTGTACCTACACCACATGGACTGCAGCGGTTCAAGAAGGCAGCTCACCACCACCTTCTCAAGGGCAATTAGGGATTAGTGATAAAAATGCTGGCCTAGCCAGCGACACCCATGCCCCCTGAAAGAATTTTAAAAACTCAGTTTGTGAACCTAGATATCTCTTACCAGGGGTTTTTTGAACTCATTGGGTTTGATGCAGCGAATGAAGAAGGGCTGACAAGCCTTCAGGATTTTCATTAGATTATCCAGTGACTGTTTGAACTGCCGGCTGAGTGTGGGGAGCTGTCTATTGCTGCCAGATGCCTGTAGAAAAACCATAATATAGTTAGAAAATCACAGAACTGCTGCAACACAATCATTCATCAATGCGTGCACTTAACTGAACCTTAACCTGGTACAAAAGAATTTCTGATTCCATTGGTCCATCTTTTTTTACCACAGATAAAAGTGTTCTTCGATTATCTGACTCACTGGTAAGATGGGGCCCTGTCTTTAACTTTAATGCACATCTTTCTACATTGTCACTGTGAATGCAATTCCCAGGTTAACTCAAATATAGCTTATATTTTCCTTTGCTCATTTTAGAGACTGGTATTTGGATTCTGGTGTCCTGATGGTGGTGTGTGCTCGCTCAGGGAGTCCAAGTTGCACACTGTAATCTATAGCTATGGATCATGATGGTAGAGGCTCCAGCATTCTTTCCATCACATGGCTGATCAGAGATTTCTCTCACTCTTGCCATCTGCCATTGGTGTGTGTTGGACCTGTTTGGCCACATACCTTCCTTGGCCATCAAGTCCTGGGGTGGGACTTGAACCCAGAGCTTTTGGTTCAGAGGCAGAGATGCTACCCACTGTGCTATAAGACCTCTGAGTCCCATATGCTGCCTTTCCTTTTGAAAAGGTAACTTCTGGAAGAGTTTGAAAGGCAGGGAGTTACAGATTCATCCTGTTGGTGTTGTAGTTGAAACAACTGGGCTTGATCAGAGGGTCTAACTCCTGGCTAGTTGATGCAGGCCCTGCAATAAGCAGCAGCTATTATACGAAAACTGAAGACTCCCACCACAGTTCCCCAACTCCAGTATAGTAGTTAAGAGAGGAAATGATGAGTTAGCAGCCTGGATGTGCTACAGAGGTGACACTGCAGGGTAGATGTGACAGCTTTCTGCCAGACATTGTTCCTGAGGATTGTACATTTAGGGAGGAACCAAATCAAATCTCCAAAAGAGGAGAGAGGGAGGGTACCTGCAGAGGTCAAGTCTTCACCAGCCATATTGGGAGTTGTGCTGATTCTGTTATCATGAGCAAATAGCCTGGAGACTCTGCAACAGTACTGCTGTACTGCCCAGTAACTCAGTCTTAAACTCATAGACTCATAGATGTCTACAGCACAGAAGGAGGCCTGTCCACGCCAGTCAACAAGGATCTGACTACACTTATCCCATTTTCCAGCGTTTGGCCTTTAGCCCTGGAGGCTATGGCAATACAAGTGAATATCTAAATACTTCTTAAACATTATGAGAGTTTCTGACTCAACTACCCTTTCAGGCAGTGAGTTCCAGAATCCCACCACCTTCTGGGTGAAAAAATTTCTCCTCAACTCCCCTCTTAGCCTTCTACCTCTTACCTTAAATCCATGCCCCTTGCTTATTGAGCCCTCTACTAGCGGGAAAAGTGCCTTCCTATCCACCCTATCTAGGCCCCTCATAATCTTATACACCTCTATCAGGCTCTCTCTCAAACTTCCTTGCTCCAAGGAAAACAACCACAGCCTATCCAATCTTTCCTCATAGCTCAGACCCTCCAGCCCAGGCAGCATCCTGGTAAATATCCTCTGTACCCTCTCCAGTGCAATCACATCCTTCCTATAATGTGGTGACTAGAACTGCAAGCAGTACTCCAGCTGTGGCCTAACCAGCATTTTATACAGTTCAAGCATAACCTCCCTGCTCTTTTATTCTATGCCTCAACTATTAAAGGCAAGTATCCCATATGCCTTCTTAACCACCTTATCTACCTGCCCTGCTACCTTCAGGGATCTATGGATATGTACACCAAGGTCCCTCTAATCTTCAGTGCTTTCCAGGGTCCTACCATTCATAGCGTAATCCTTTGCTTTGTTAGCCCTCCCCAAGTGCATTTCCTCACACTTTTCCAGGTTGAATTCCATTTGACACTGCTCTGCCCACCTGACCAGTCCATTGATATCCTCATGCAGTTTACGGCTATCCTCCTCACTATTTACCGCCCTACCAATTTTCGTGTCATCTGCAAACTCCTTGATCATACCCCCCTACATTTAAGTCCAAATCATTTATGTACACCACAAACAGCAAGGGCCCCAGCACCGAGCTCTGCAGAACCCCACTGAAAGCAGACTTCCAGTCACAGAAATATCTCTCTACCATCACCCTCCTCTTCCTGCCTCTCAGCCAATTTTGGCTCCAACATGCCACTTTGCCTTGGATCCCATGGGGTCTTACTTTCTTGACCAGTCTGCCATGAGGGACCTTATCAAAAGCCTTGCTAAAGTCCATGTAGAGCACATCAAATATATTACCCTCATTAACACCCCTGGTTACCTCCTCAAAAAATTCAATCAAATTTGTCAAACACGACCTTCCCTTAACAAATCCATGCTGACTATCGCTGATTAATCTGTATCTCTCCAAGTGCAGATATATTCTGTCCCTCAGAATTCTTTCTACTAACTTCCCCACCACAGAGGTTAGACTGCCTGGCCTGTAATCTTCCTACATCCTAAAATGTAACTACTCATTTATGTCTCAAAAGCAACATTTGGCCTCAAGACCAGTTTACAATTGCCTGAGCTACCCAGCTTTAGTAACAGGACAGGATAGGAGATGTATGCTGGGAACAGTATGGACAATGTTAGATCTGCAATGGAAATATTACAGACTTTTTATTTTACCTATTCATTCACAGGATGTGAGCGTCGCTAAAAAGACCAGCATTTATTGCCTATTCAGGGTTGACCTTAAGAAGGTGGTGGTGAGCTGCCTTCTTGAACCACTGCAGTCCATGTGATGTAGGTACACCCACAGTGCTATTAGGGAGGGAGTTCCAGGATTTTGACCCAGTGACAGTGAAGGGACGGCGATATAGTTCCAAGTCAGGATGGTGAGTGACTTGGAGGGGAACTTGCAGCTGGTGATGTTTCCATGTAAATGCTGCCCTTGTCCTTCTAGGTTGTAGAGGTCACAGATTTGGAAGGTGCTGTCAAAGGAGCCACAGTGAGTTTCTGCAGTGCAAATTGTAGATGGTACACACTGCTGCCACTGTGCATTGGTGGTGGAGACAGCGAACGTTAAAGTTGATGAATGGGGTGACAATCAAGCAGTTGGTATGTCCTGGATGGTGTTGAGCTTTTTGAGTGTTGTTGGAGCTGCACTCATCCAGGCAAGTGGAGAATATTCCATCACACTCCTGACTTATGACTTGTAGATGGCGGAGAGGTATTGGGGAGTCGGGAGATGAGTTACTCACTGCAGGATTCCTAGCCTCTGACCTGCTCTTTCAGCCACAGTATTAATGTGGCCAGTCCAGTTCAGTTTCTGGTCAACGGTAACCCTCAGAATGTTGACGGTGGGGGATTCAGCAATGGTAATGCCATTGAATGTCAAGGGGAGATGGCTTTAGATTATGTGTCTTATTGGAGATGGTCATTGCCTGGCACTTGTGTGGGGAATTGTTACTTGCCACTTATTAGCTTAAGCTGGAATGTTCTTGAGGTGTTGCTGTATATTGACACATTCTGCTTCAGTATCTGAGCAGTTGCGAATGGTACTGAACACTGTGCAATCATCAGCAAACATCCCCAATTCTGACCTTCTGTTGGAAGGAAGGTCATTGATGAAGCATCTGAAGATGGTTGGGCCAAGGACACTACCCTAAGGAACTCCTGCAGTGATGTCCTGGAGCTGAGATGACTGACCTCCAACAACCACAACCATCTCCCTTTGCGCTAGATATGACTCCAACCAATGGGGAGTTTTCCCCCCAATTTCCACTGATTTCAATTTTGCCAGGGCTCCTTGATACCACATTTGATCAAATGCTACCTTGATATCAGTCCTTTCATCTTGCCTATAGAATTCAACTCTTTTGTCTGTGTTTGGGCCACAATGACTGTAATGCAGTCAGGAGCTGAGTGGTCCTGACAGTCATTGATAATTAAGTCCACATAGTCGGGTAGATGCCAGTGTTGTAGCTGTACTGGAACAGCTTGGCTAGGGGTGCAGCTACTTCTGGAGCACAAGTCTTCAGTACCATTGCTGGAATGTCTTCAGGGCCCATTGCCTTTGCAGTATCCAGTGCCTTCAGCTGCATCTTGATATCACGTGGAGTGAATCGAATTGGCTGAACTCTGGTATCTGCGATACTGAGGAGGAGGCAGAGTTGGATCATCCACTTGACACTTCTTTCTATAGACGGTTGCGAATGCTTCAGCCTTATCTTTTGCACTGATGTGCTTGGCTCCCCCCATCATTGAGGATGGGGATACTTGTGGAGCCTCCTCCTCCAGTGAGTTGTTTAATTGCCCACCACCATTCACGACTGGATATGCAGGACTACAGAGCTTTGATCTGCAGAGGCAATATACTGGGAACAGTACAGTCTGCCCTCAGCCTGTACTGAAGTGGGAGTGAGAGCTGCCTTAACACCATTCTGTAAACTGACCTATTATAATTCAGGATTGAACAGGGGTTGGTTGAGGGGAATATACTTAAACCATAGTTCAGTCACCTTGATGGAACCTTCCAGACAAATTTGCCGCTGGTTTTGTGGCTTTCCCGATGCTGATCCAAAGCTGGTATGGAAAATTTGTTTGAGAAATTTGTTCTTGGAAGATTGCACAACCTGCATGATGCTGGAACTCAGCTGATCTCTGTTCTTCTCCAGGAAACCTGTGAATTAGAAAGAGACGTGGATTTTCTCAGCAGCTGAGATTCACATGTCCTGCAGACACTGATACCGGCAAGGTTCCTCCCATGGTGAGAGGGGCAAGTGTGAGCAAATTCAAGTACAGAGTAGACATTAAGTATGAATGAAATTTAAGCTAGGTGCTAAAGACAGTGTTAAGCCTCCACTTAAACTGTATAATTTCAACAGGTTCATGGAAATGTTGCTGAGACTTCAGGGTGAAGTTGCATTCATTTCATATTCCACACATCAGCAGAGACTGACCATAATATATTCCCCTGGATCATTTCACCTTTCCTTCTAATCAAACTTTCTCCACAATAGCAACTTCAGTTAGCTCCTTGCTTCCCCCAGAGTAGCTGGATCTTAGGCCATAGTTCCTGTCATCACAAATATAACCGAGCTTCAACCACAATTCTTCTGAAGCAGCTACAGTTCAGATAGATCCTCACAGTACCTGGGGCTCAAGTATAGGCCCACGCTTCCCGTACCTGGGGCTCAAGTATAGGTCCACGCTTTCCGTACCTGGGGCTCAAGTATAGGGCCAGGCTTCCCGTACCTGGGGCTCAAGTATAGGCCCAGGCTTCCCGTACCTGGGGCTCAAGTATAGGCCCAGGCTTCCCGTACCTGGGGCTCAAGTATAGGCCCAGGCTTCCCGTACCTGGGGCTCAAGTATAGGCCCAGGCTTCCCGTACCTGGGGCTCATATATAGGCCCAGGCTTTCAGTCTCTGGTGCTTAGGCAGGCCTAGGCTTCCACTACCTTATGCTTAGGTAGGCCCAGGCATCTAGTAGCTGGAGATCAGGTAGGCTTGTCAGCTTCCAACACCTGAAACTAAGATATTTCTCGGTTTGCCCTGCAGGTCAGCCTTTATATTTGAAGTTGAGATCAAGTTATACATCTTTTTTAGTGTGTGGGTTTCTGGTCAGTTGTCTCAACTTTCTTACCAAATGACTGAAACTAGTATAAGCCAACCTTTACCTGTGTCTCCCAATTTCTTCACACTCGTTGGAGCTCTTGAATTTCCACACACCCTCTATAGTACTCCATAGTACTCTGAAACTTGTGGCTATGTTTATTTGTACCATCAGACCTGTCAATGCTGCTTAGATCCCAAAGGATGGAACCATGTCTGGAGTCAGCCCATTAGCATTGACTAGACACAGGAACTGGAGAAACATTTGTTCCCAGGATATAGTTGATGCTGTGGCTGCTGTTCATTGCCCATTCCCTGTTGCTCTGAGAAAGTGATGATGGGGCTTTTCCTTCAGTGACTGCTTGCTCGCCTCATTGAGTTAACCACTTGGTGTGGGACCAGAGTCACGTGTAGGTCAGGCTAGGTAAGGATGGTAGGTTCTCATCCCTGAAGCACATCAATAAGCCAGTTAGGGATTTGTACAATAATTTAGTACCTTTTAATGGCGCTACCCCATAAATTTACTAAATTTGGTTTTACAACTTGGGATTTGAACTCATGTGCCCCAGGTTGTTTAGCTCCTATTTTTCTGTCTCAAGAAGACTTATAAAGGGAAATTCTCATGATGTGAGCATTGCTGGCAATGTGGGCATTTATTGCCCATCCAAAGTTTCCCTGAGAAGGGATCTGAGTGGCTTACCGTCTACCTCAGAGTGAGCCGCATTGGCGTGGGAGCGGAGTTACACACAGACCAGTTCGGGTGTGGACAGCAGCTTTCCTTCTATGAAGGACTTTAGTGAACCTGCTGGTGGCTTATTTTCCAATCCTTTAGCTCTTGAAGCTCGAGAAGTGTCTGACCACCCACAATTCTCCCAGCTTTGTATTAACTTAGGGCAGCTATTAGCTGCCGCCCAGTGAGAATAGATTTGATAGGTACCTTTAGACTCGTAGTAAACCACTCCTGCAAAGTGAGTGATGCCAAACGTGGTATCATGAGAGCTCATGGGAGGGATGTAGATCATACTCTTGCTGTGATGATTATTCAGCTTGTTTAACAATGTGGTGTCGGTACCCTGCAGAAAAGAAAAAAAGACTTGGATTTATGTAGTGGCTTTCAAGGCCTCAAGGTATTCCAAAGTCCTTTACAGTCAATGGAGTACTTTTCTGAAGTGTAGTTGCTGTTGCAATGTAGGACAGCACAGCAAGTTCCCACAAACAGCAATGTGATAATGGCCAGATCATCAGTTATTTAATTATATTGACTGAGGGATAAATACTGATCAGGACCCTGGAGAGAATTTCATGTTCTTACAGAATCCTATTCTGACAGAATCAAAGAATCATAAAATATTACAGCACAGCATGAGGCCATTGAGCCCTCGAGTCTATATTGTCTCTTTCAAAAGGGTAATTTAGTTAGTTCGACTCCCCCACTCTTTCCCCATATCTGCTATTTTTTTCTCCTTCAAGTACTTATCAAATTCCCTTTTGAAGGTTATTGTTAAACCTGTATCCTTATCAGGGAGTGCATTCCAAATCCTAACCACTTGTTTGTTGGGTTAAAAGGATTTTCCTCATGTCGCCTTTGGATCTTTTGCCAACCACCTTAAATCTGTGCCCTCTGGTTATCGGCCCTTCAGCCACTGGAAACAATTTATTTTTATTTATCTATCAAAACCGTTCCTGATTTTAAACAAGCTGTATATAACCTCCTCTTAGCCTTCCCTACTCTAAGGAGAGCAACTTCTCCAGTCTACTCACAGAACCATAATCCCTCATCCCTGGAATCATTCTAGTTAGATCTCTACTGTACGCACTACAAAGCTTTCACCTCCTTCCTAAAGGAGCCCAGAATTAGACACAATACTCCAGCTGGGGCTGAACCAGTGTTTTATAAAGGCTTAGCATAACTCCTTGGCTTCTGTAATTAGAATCTTTATAAATCTTAGAATCCAGATGCTTTGTTAACCTGTCTTTCTATCCTGTTAGCTAGCCAATCTTCCATCAATGTTAATATGTTACCCACTGCACCATGAGCTTTTGTTTTTCTCAATAACCTTTGATGTGGCACCTTATCAAATAACTTCTGGAAATCTAAGTACAGTACATCCACTGGTTCCCCTTTATCCAGAGTGTGTTACTTCTTCAAAGAACCCCAATAAATTGGTTAAACATGATTTCCCTTTCACAAAACCATGTTGACTCTGCCTGATTATCCTGAATTTTTCCAAGTGCCCTGCTCTGACGTCTTTAATAAAAGCTTCTAACATTTACCCTAAGTAATTTGCTGCGTCACCGGGCAGATGGAAACCAGAATGAGCAATGATGCCGTCACGAGCAGGCATCCATCATTTGCCCCACACAGCGCTGCATTGCAAGCTGACTAAGTGTGGTGTATTGCTCTTCTCAATTGGCCAGGATAGACTCAGTGGCACAGGAAATTCAAAGCATTTCTAATTTTTTTTTCTAGCCCTGAATGAAATGAGGTTGTGATTCAATGAGATCAGTGCCGGATGAGACAAGTGGCCTCTCAGTATTCAGGCACTGTTCCATCTACACGTAATATTCTACACCTGCTGTCACTGCACAGTGAGTTTGGTAAAGTTGCTTAAAGGGAATGACTTGTCTGACGGGCCTTTCACTCAGCAACCTGCAGGGCAGCTCTCAGGAGGAAATGATATTGTTTTGTTGGATTTCAAATCTCTCATCTCGCAGGGCTTTGACTTGTTTAATCTGTTACTCTCTCCTGCCCTCCACTGGTGATCAACGACAGCACGTGTAGTGATGGGGGTAATTTTTAACTTCACTGCCCGGATGGTGATTTAGAAGAAAATACCCTCCCCCTGGCCTTTACTGGTGATCTGCTGGAGTTGATTGAACGCCTGTAAGAAAACACCCACATTTTTATTCCATTGATTTGAACGGGATGAAAATCTGGGCAGGTTCTACAGCATGCGGGTTCTAGAGCAGGCGGGTTTGGCAGATTCTAGGGTGGCCTGGTTCTGCAGTGGGAAGATTCTAGATCAGGTGGGTTTGGTGGCAGGCAGATTCTGGTGTAGACAGGTTTCTGTGGGGGTTCTCTGGTGGGTGAGTTCTATTGTGGGCGTGTTCAAGAGCTGGTGGGTCATTCGTGGGCAGGTTCTTTAGTGGGTTGGTTCTAGAGTGGGCAGTCTCTATGGCAGGTGGGTTCGAGAACAGGAGGGTTATTTGGTGGGTGGTTCTTTGGCAGTTGGGTTCTAGAGCAGGCAGGTTCTGTAGCAGATGGGTTATACAAAGTTGGGCGATCCACTCAGCTAGATTACTTACCACCCAGGCAGTGAAGAGAAAATTAACCTCAAAATGTTCTACAGCTCAAGTAGGGTGGTCTCCCCTCAATGTGTGTCTCTGTGTGAATAGTGTTTAAGTTAACATAAGAACAGGTGCAGGATTAGGCCATTCAGCCCTTTGAGCCTGTTCTGCCATTCAATATGACCATGGTTGATCTGGCTGTGGTCTCAGTCCCACCCTTCTGTCAGCCTCCATAACCTTTGACTCCCTTATCTATCAAAAACTTATCTAACTCAGCCTTGAATAAATTTAAAGGCCCAGCCTCCACTGCTTTCCGGGGAAGAGGATTCCACAGACTAACAACCCTCTGAGAGAAAAAAAAATTCTCCTCATCTCCATCTTAAAGGGTAGACCGCTTAGCCTTAAACTATGTCCCCTAGCTTTGTGGAGGTCAGTTAGCTAGATGGCTCGTGTATGATGCCAATGAAATGGGTTCAATCCCCATACTAGCTGTGGTAGTTCATGGAGGCCTGTTTCCTCAGATTGCCCATGCTTGTGGAGTGGTGCCCCTCAAGCTATACATAAACAATTGCCTCTCAAAAGAAGAGAGATGTGCATGGTCCTTTGTTGATAATGACTAAAAAGAATGAATGTTCCCTGGTTTTAGTCTCCCCCACAAGAGGAAACGCCCTGCAGCTAAGAGGCAGAGGGACCGGTAGGGCAGCTTACCTTTGGAAACTTGCTCTCTTCGTCAATGAGGGAGATGATACTCATTGGTTTGACTGCAAGTGTATCTAGTGCCTTCTGGTTGTCAGTGAATTCAATGTGCTGCCATTCAATGGTCTCCTGAATGTATTCCTCCTGCTCCTGTTTGAAGATGCAGCTCACAAAGAATTGCTGTAAGTGCTCATTGGCAAAGTTGATGCACAGCTGCTCAAAGCTGAAAAGAAGGGACATTGTCTGTGAGAAAGCTACCATGACCATCACCATCCATCAGCAACATCGATGGCAGTGCCCAAAGGTGGAGCCATTTTCAGAACTGAAGATCACAAAAACAGTTTTAAACCATTGCAAAGAATCTGAAGAGCATTTCATTCTAGCTGATACTGTGCTGGAAACTTTCCTTTCATCTCCCTAACCCCAGGAAGTCCAGCCTAACTTAAAGGTCATGAGCATCTTCTCTCTCTGTAGGCAGTGGATTTGATACTGCACTTTGACCTCTCAATCCTGGATTGAAATTAAATTGCCCCACCATAGACAACATCCCAGGGGTGTGGCTGTAATGCCCCGATAGAACTCGCCATTCTCCAGAATGCAGTTAAAAAAGAAAACAGGATTTGGAATTTGGACGGATTCCTGGCTCAATTGGTAGCTTTCTCACCCATGATGCAGTGGGGCTATGAGTTCAAGTTCCACCCCAGAGACTTGAGTATAAAATCCAGGCTGACACACCCAGTGCAGTACTGAGGGAGTGCTACACTATCGGAAGTGCCGCCTCTCGGATGTGACGTTAAACAGAGACCCCATCAGCCTTCTCAGGTGCACAAAAACAAATCCCATGGCACACTTTGATGAAAAACAGGGAAGTTTCCCCTGGAGTTCTGACCTAATGCTTATCCCGCAATCAAAATCGCCAAACGGAGGGTAAAACAGGTTATCTGGCTGTTATCACATCGTTGTTTGCGGAATCTTGCTGTGCGTAAATTGGCTGCCACATTTCCTATATTACAAGCACGATTACGCTTCACAGATACTTCATTGGCTGTAAAGCATGTTGGGACATCCTGAGCACATGAAGAAAGACTATGTAAATGCAGGCATTTTACTTTCCACAATGGAGCAAGTTCCCTTAATATCTATAAAACCTTTCTGTTCAAACCAATTCCTCTTCTTGCTGTTTTGTACTGCTGTATTCTTGAGCTACAGATGCATAGTTTCTGTTTATAGTAAACTACGTGGGTCAGAAATTGGGCCCCATTGCACCCCTTCTGTCATAGAACAGATGTAACAAGGACAAAATTCAAGGACCAACATCTTAAAGATGCCTGAAAATTATTCCTGGTGGCTGCCTCAACAGGCATCAGACCCTTACATATGTAACTGCGTGAAACATAAAACAAAACAAGTATCTGCCTCATGTCAAATATTGAAAAGGAACTGGGTACCTGTTTGAATTGAAGTTCTCAAAGCCAAAGATATCCAGCAACCCAATAGAGCTGCAAGCCTTTCCTGGATTGTTGACAGTGACTGTGTTGATCACAGTGTTAATTTTATTCACAATCCACACAAAGAGATGGTCATATATCCCCTAATTAAAACATTCAGAGATATGCTGTTATATTGGACATTCATTTGGACGTTGCAAGGCAAAGACAATCTATTAAATACATGACTGGTTATCACCCCAGTAGGAACCCATGACAAATGACAAGATGACCCCCCAACCCTAGCAGCTGGGCTGTGGTCATGGCAGGGGCCAAAGCGGCAGGATGAAATCGGGATGGGATTGGGTTTTATCGGAAGTGGGTAAGAATATTGCAGATGCCCTATCGATAATCTTTCAAAGTTCTCTCGATTCGGGAACCGTTCCTTCAGATTGGAAAATTGCACACATCACTCAGACACTTCAAAACAAATGAGAGGGAGAATCCAAGGAATTATAAACCAGTTAGCCTGATCTCTATCGTCAGGAAATGACTAGAGTTTGTAATTAAGGATAGAGTGACATAAGAACATAAGAACTAGGAGCAGGAGTAGGCAATTCAGCCCCTCGAGCCTGCCTCGCCATTCAATACGATCTTTGCTGATTGCATTTCGGCCTCAACTCCAATTTCCCGCCCTCTCCCCATAACCTTTCAACCCATTACTAATTAAAAATCTGTTCTTTACCTCCTTAAATTTATTCAGCATCCTGACATCCACTGCACTCTGAGGTAGTGAATTCCACAGATTTACAACCCTTTGAGAAAAGTAATTCCTCCTCATCTCTGATTTAAATCTACCACCCCTTAGCCTAAAACTATGGCCTCTCATTCTAGAGTGCCCCAGAAGGGGAAACATCCGCTCCACGTCTACTTTGCCTATCCCCTTTAGCATCTTATATACCTCAATTAGATCTCCTCTCATCCTTCTAAACTCTAGCGAGTATAGGCCTAAACTGCTCAATCTCTCCTCATAAGACAAGCCCCTCATCTCTGGAATCAATCTAGTGAACCTCCTCTGAACCGCCTCCAGTGCAACTACATCCTTCCTCAAGTAAGGGGACCAAAACTGTGCACATTTCTCCAGGTGCGGTCTCACCAATGCCTTGTACAGTTGCAACAACACTTCCTTATTTTTATACTCTATTCTTTTAGCAATAAATTCCAAAATTCCATTTGCCTTCCTTATTACCTGCTGTACCTGCATACTAGCTTTCAGCGATTCATGCACGAGGACACCCAGATCCCTCTGCACTGAAGCATTCTGAAGTCTCTCTCCATTTAAATAATAAATCGCCTCTTTATTCTTCCAACCAAAATGGATAACCACACACTTATACACATTAAACTCCATCTGCCAAATTTTGGCCCATTCACCTAACTTGTCCATATCCATTTGTAAATTTCTTATTTCTTCATTGCAACTTACTTTCCCACCTATTTTGGTGTCATCTGCAAATTTAGCTATAGTACCTTCTATCCCTGAATCCAAGTCATTAATATAGATTGTAAATAGTCGGGGCCCAAGGACCGAACCCTGCGGCACCTCACTAGTTACAGCTTGCCATCCAGAAAAAGACCCATTTATCCCAACTCACTGCTTTCTGTTGGTTAGCCAATCCTCTACCCAAGCTAAGATATTACCCCTGACTCCGTGTGATCTTATCTTGTGTATTAATCTTTTGTGCGGCACCTTATCAAAGGCCTTCTGGAAGTCCAGATATACTACATCTACAGGATCCCCATTATCCACTTTGCTTGTCACATCTTCAAAGAACTCTAGGCAATTAGTCAAACATGATTTACTCTTCATAAAACCATGCTGACTCTGACGGATTGCATTTTGACTTTCCAAATGCCCCATTACTACTTTCTTAATAACGGATTCCAACAATTTCCCAACGACAGACGTTAAACTAACTGGTCTATAGTTTCCTACTTTCTGCCTCCCCCCTTTTTGAATAAGGGCATTATATTAGCATTTTTCCAATCCACTGGAACCTTTCCAGAATCCAGGGAATCCAGAGAATTTTGGAATATTGTAGCCAATGCATCCACTATCTTCACTGCCACTTCCTTTAAGACCCTGGGATGTAGGCCATCAGGTCCTGGGCACTTGTCACCCTTTAATCCCAATAGTTTGCTCAGTACTTTTTCTCTAGTGATGGTGATTGTTCTAAGTTCCTCCTCTATACCCTCTGCACTACCTGTTACTATTGGGGTGGTACTAGCGTCCTCCACTGTGAAAACTGAGGCAAAATATTGATTAAGCGTCTCTGCCATTTCTGCGTTCCCCAGTCTCATCCTCCAAGGGACCAACATTCACTTTAGCTACTCTCTTTCCTTTTATATACTTGTAGAAGCTTTTGCTATCAGTTTTTACATTTTGCGCTAGTTTTTTTCATAATTTACCTTTGCTCTTTTTATTATGTTTTAGTAACCCTTTGTTGATCTTTAAAAGTTTCCCAATCTTCCAGCCTGCCACTGACCTTTGCAATTTGGTATGCCTTAGTTTTTGCCTTTGTTATTTTTAACTTCCTTGCTTAGCCACGGATGCTTTTTCCCCCCTTACCATCTTTCTTCCTCATTGGGATATATTTTACTTGGGAGGAATTGAATATCTCCTTAAATATCTGAACACTTTGTGATCTAAATGACTGAACACCTTGAAGATTTTCAGCTGATCAGAGAGGGCCAGCCTGGATTTGTAAAGGGTAGATCATATCTGATAAACCTGCTTGGGTTTTTACCAGAATGCCACTGAGTTAAATTCCGAGCAGATATTACACAAACTAGGGTTGCATTCCCTGGAATTTAGAAAATTAAGGGGTGATTTATAAAAGTTTTCAAGATATTAAGGGGAACAGATAGGTTGATAGAGAAACTATTTCCACTGATTGGGGTGACTAGGACTAAGGGCCATTGTAGCCAGACGTTTCAGGAGTGAAAGTAGGAAATACGTCTACACACAAAGTGTGGTAAATGTTTGGAACTCTCTTCCAGAAATAGCAGTTGATGCAAGATTAATTGCTGACTTCAAACCTGAGATTGATAGATTTCTGTTAACCAAAGGTGTTAAGGAATATGGAACTAAGGCAGAGCTAGGTCGCACATTAGCCGTGATCTCATTGAGTGGCAGAACAGGCTTGAGGGGTCAAATAGCCCATTCCTGTTCCTATGCTAGGACATAGGGGAAAAGACAACTCTTGATCACTGTCCTGGAACCACTGGAAGTGTGCATGTGGTCATATGTGGCTAGGACGCAGCTGTGGTAGCCACCACGGTGAAACAGTCAGCTTGCATTTGGTAAGAAAGGGCACATGGTTGACCAGCGGATGTGGAATGCTACTTTGGTAAGGAATCAACAGCTTCAGCGTGGAAAGAGGGGGAAATGGGAGAAGAATGAAGAAGGATAAGAGAAATGTATCTTACTGTTAGCTCCTGTGGTTAGGGTGATTGTTAATCTATTAGCTTGGAACAATGACATTAGCATTGACAGGTACAACTTGTCCCTTTATTGTCTCACCTTCACCAGTGCATCCCGACTACCAGCTGCCTGTGCTTTGCTCGCTGGAGTGGATACACACTCCCCTCTGATTAAGATGGATCTGTGAGTCATTGCATCCTCCAGCTCCAGTGAGTTCACCTACAGCATAGCGAGACATCAAGTTATTCATGCACCTCAAAAGAGGAAAACAGCCAGTCAGTGCACACTCAAAAGGTATAGTCAGATCTCCTCATTGACCCACATCAGACGGATGAGGATGAATTCTCCTGACAGCAGCAAGCTGAGTGCTCACTGACCTATTCCTCAGGCAAGGCCAAGGGATTTCTCAAGGTCAACCTCATCAAGTATTCAGGTAGTGGTCCTGAAAGGATCTGCCAGTGGGAAACGGGGAAAGGGGAAAGGACAGTGCAGGGATGTGTTATAATGTCTGAAAGCTGCTGCTGCTTCTTAAATTACTGCTTGGCTGGGTGAAAAATTCTGCCAAGCGCTTCCAATTTCTGATGCTGTTTTGGAAATGATTCAATAAAAGCTCCAGGGAGGGATGGTCAGCCTGGTTGGATCCCAGGACAACATCCCACAAAGAAACCTCATACTCTGCTGGGTATGAGGTGATGAATACAGAGCACCCTGAATCAATCAGCCAAGGTTGTGGGTACAGATGAGAAAAAAGGTTAATGATCTGAGAAGGTCAGTCAAGATAAGGCTAGCCAGTATTTCACTACAGCCATTTGATCAGCAATTTATGCATGGCACAGTGAGTACCCAGTCATCCTGATAAACTATGACTGAGGCTAATGCTTAACCCCATCTTTCCCAGATTCACATGGATACCCATAATGCAGCCTAGCACATGATAATACTAACAATGAAAACGATATCTGCTGTTGCATTAACATTTGAAAAGGTGAATCTAGAGACCAGCCTTACAAGAAAACCTGGGTTACAGTCCTTAACTCTTACATCTCCTAACATCTCAACACTACTTCATTGGCTGCATTTTTTAATTCATTCACGGGCTGTGGGCATTGCTGGCTAGACCAGAATTTATTGCCCATCCCTAATTGCCCTTGCGAGGGCCTTGAGCAATATGTTCTCCTGGACTGGCTTTTTGATCACCTGACAGAGTCAAGGAGAAATTTTCCAGAGTATGTTTGCCCTTTATTGGCCCTGGGATTTTTTTTTTCTTTTATTTGTTGGGATGGGGAGGATGTAGGGTGAACTGTATAACCATTGTTGGTCTAACCATTATGGTGTCCAGCGCCAGTTGGTCTTTGCTTGCCCATCAAATTCGTACTTTTGTAGGACAAGGTGGTACTTAAAAGGACAGAGCAAACCCTGCCTCTAATTTCAGTCCATCGATTCCATTTGAACAGATACTCTGGGACCTGAAAACATTCAGGAGTTGGGGAGATAGTAAAGCTGGGCGCCTCTCTGAAGATTGGAACCAGTGCAATTTCTTTCCTGTCTCCATTACCTTCCCACACAACATCCCACCATACCATGATTGACACTATTGACTATGGAGGTTCTATCATTAAGTCACATGACAAATTTAATGAGGAGAGTTTTATTTACCTCAAGCAACTTTGTTGCCACGGAGAGATGACTTGACTCCAAAAGCTCACAGCAATCCAAGTTATTATACACAGTAGCTGTAAGGGAATACGAAGGTCAATACAGAATAAGCAACAATAATAAATTCTCAAAAAAACTCCCATCAAGTCTACAGCATCTCCCTTCTTAGGCAGTCCCTCAGGATCGAGGGCGACTTGCTTTCATTCTGGTTCGATGAGTTCTGAGATGGCTGATAAGTCCAATGTGTGACCTGTAGACTCTGCCATAGGCAGGGCAGGTGGTGCTTGGAGGGTTGGGTAGATGGGTGATGACTTTGATGGCTTTGCCTCTGCCCTTGCGTGATCAAGTCTCTTAATCTGCTTTGTGCATTCCCAAATAAACCTTTTCCAATTTAGCTGGTCACCCATGAGTTGGAGGGTATGTTTGACCTCTTCAAGGATGCTGTGAGAACATCGCTAAAGCTTTTCCTCTGTCCTCCAGGTTGTCTTCTGCCATGACCGAATTCTGAGTAAAGTATGGACAATTGATACCCTACAGGAAATGAAATGGCCAGGCATAAGCCTCCCAAAAAAATGTCTAGGGTTTGGAAATTTCTCCCTTTCCAGGGAACCAAGGGAACAATCCCCAGAGAAGTAAATGAGGAGGAAGTGGGCGGCGGATGGGTGGGAAGAGGGGTGCAGGGATGGGAAGTCCAGCTTGTCATGGTTGGAGATGAGCCGAGGGAAAGCCAGCAAGATGGGAGGCCCAAGGTTCCCTCGTCAGGCACCCATGCTCTTTCTGAGCCACAAGGAACCTTCAGAAAATTTAAAACTAAACCTTTCCCCAGGCCTCTTCTGGCCCAATGCTGATCACCACCAGTTTTATCTGCCGTGTTCATTGTCAAGTGGGCCTCATGAAAGTTATCGAGTACTCCTAGAGTACAAAAACAAGGAAGTTATGGTGAACCTTTATAAAACACTGTTTCAGCATCAACTGGAATATTATCCCCAATTCTGGGACCATATTTTATGAAGGATGTGAAGGCCTTAGTGTGCAGAAGAGAATTACCAGAATGGTTCCAGGGATGAGGGACTTCAGTTACATAAATAGATTGGAGAAGCTAGGGCTGTTCTCCTTGGAGATGAGAAAGTTGAAAGGGGATTTTATAGAGGGGACTTGGCAGAGTGGATATGGAGAAACTGCTCCCATTGGTGGAAGGATGGAGAACAGAGTGTTTGGGTTTGAAATGCAATCAGTTCTACATGTCCCATCTGGCTTTCCATTGTCAGGTGATCTCTGCCTTGAGGCAGCCTCTGCAAGCAGACATCTTGAGATCAGTTCAATAAAGACCTAAAATGAGAAAGCACTAAGGGAACTCTGCTGTCTTTAAACACAAAACATAGTGTCAGGAAGTGGAGAGAAACAGAGTTTTAAAAATCCTGGAATTTCTGAAGAGAACACATAGCTCAGACAGGCACACAGAAATGTCAACTCTGCCAAATGCTGCTGAAAAGGGACAAGGAAATGCAAACACATACCAAAGGTTGCAAGTAAAATACTGGGCGAGTGACATGGCTGCTGTAAACTTTCCCCTCCCAGCTTCTGTCAAAATGAAAAGTGAGATGCAGCAGAACTGGCAGTTTTTCCACTTGCAAAGGCAATACTACAAACTTGCAACAGGTTTAATTAACAAACCAGAGCCAAAAAGAGTAACCATACTTCTAAAACTGCTGGGGAGGGACTACTACAAATTGCTACACAGGAGAACAAAGAAAACAGATGGCAAAGATTTTGAAAGCCTTGAACGAACACTTTGAACCCTGAGTTAATGTTACATATGAACACTATGTATTCAACACTAGAGCTCAAGATGAAAATGAGACCATTGAACAGTATGCAACTGCAGTAACACAACTAGCAGAATCCTGTGAATTCGGACAGCTAAAAGATGATCTGATTAAAGATAAATTAGTCTTAGAGTCGAGTCAGAGCAAGTCTACTGAAAGGGGTGAAACTGGCACTGAAGAAAGTGTGTGTAGAAATGTGGAAGTTATGAAACATCAGACCAGGAGGTGTATCTATGTAACTATGTAACCACTAGACCAGGAGATACATTACACAGAGACATTCCAGGCCGAAAGGGCAGAGCAATTGCAGACAAAGGGCAGGATGCTAATACTGAGGACATCACACAAAGGAAAAGAAGGATTGCCCAGCGTAAGGAAAGCAGTGCTTTAACTGCAAGAAGCAGAATCATTCACACACAGGTGTTTGATGAGCAAAAAGCAAAACAAGCTTATACAGATGGCTACTGAAGGGATATCAGCAGAAGAGTCTGATGAAAAACTATACACGATACAACAGGTTGGTTCCATCAAGTTAATAGGTGATAAATGGTTTGTGACTGTTGCAATGATACCGCAGAAGCAGAGTATCAAGGGACCAAAAAGTGACAGATATGCACTGGTGCACCAAGCAACATGGTGCACAGACCTGCGCAAAGTAGCTCAACACGGCGATCCAAAAATGAAGCCCTCGAAAGTAAGATTGAGGCTATATGGCGGCACAATACTCATACCGAGAGGACAAATTAGTCTGACAACCCAATGCAAGACGGAAGATCTAGAGTTCCAGATCATAGATGGGACGCAACGGCCACCCATTTCAGCTGAAGCAAGTCTAAAGCTTAGACTGGTAACCCTGAACTTGCCAACAGAGAAAGGACAACAGAAGACCCCAGAGCGAGGGAGGCAGAAGACCCCAGAGCGAGGGAGACAATATTCAGTGCAATGAAATGCATGAGCTGAAAGTAAATAAAGAAGTTCAACAGGAAAATGTTTGCATCAGATCTGCGGTGCAAGGTTAAAGCTGAGTACATACCTTTGAAAACACATGATAAACTGAAGTCTTCAACGAACCAAGTTCTGTGAGATCTGAACAAACAAATTTCATAGATGACACAAAGGTATCATGAGGAGATAACGACCCTCAATTCCACAGTTGTCAAATCAAAGCAGGAGATGTACAGCCAGACAAAACAGCAAGCAGAAACGGCACGCAAAGAAGTTGCGACCCTGAAAGATACCTTGAAGAAGCAATATGTAGCCATAGAAAACATGAGGAGCCAGTCATGGTACAAACCCTCAATGCTCTCAACAGGAGTCAGCTCATGTGGAAATGTGGGACATGCAAAGAGAAATGTCACCTCAATCATACGAGGTGGAAGTGCATGACAAAATATACCAGCACAACCGCAGGCATATATGAACAACTGGTGAAGCTGTTTCTTCACAGCAATCGGGCGGTTATGGAGAAGGGATCTCACCAGCTGTACTAAGTACAGAACTACCACCAATCCCAGAGGTCCACAGGTCCCCAAGAACTGCAATGGAACCACAGCAGTTGTTAATACATGAGAACAGTGGGAATATAGTGAGTAACTTGGGCAACTCACAGTTATACATGATCATGCATGCAAATTTGTCTTTTGTCTGCAAGGAAAAAGATGTTTGGGTTTGAAATGCAATCAGTTCTAAATGTCCCATCTGGCTTTCCATAGTCAGGTGACAGCTGCCATGAGGCAGTCTCTGTAAGCAGACATCTTGACAGCAGTTCAATAAAGACGTACAATGAGGAAGCACTGCTGTCTTTAAACATGAAACACAAAAGACACCAATTTAAGGTGATTAGCAAAAGAACCAACGGCGACTTGAGGAAACACATGCAGCGAGTAGTTAGGTTCTGGAATACACTACCTGAGTGTGTGGTCAAGGTAGATTCAATCGTGGTGTTCAAAAGGGAATTAGATAAGTACTTGAAGGGAAAAATTTCAAGGGCTATGGAGAAGGGCAGGCGAATGAGAATTGGACATCCTTTTATGTTGTAATCATTCTCTGATTGAGTCCTAGTGCCTTCAGGCCATGACTTCTGCATCTTAAGTAGGCCCCCACCTGGCTGAGCCAGGCTTTCCTACACTGTTCCACATGGAATTAAAGTCCATGGGCAGAAATGCATCAGGAATGTGGTGTGAAGGCCCCGCCCCCTGACATTTTAACTACCTGGCAGTCCTATTCAAACCCAACTCCAAAGACTTGAGCACAAGATCCAGGTTGACATTTCAATGCAGCAGTGAGGGTTTACATTGAACCTACATCGCAGGAACAAGCCATTCAACTCAACTGATCTATGCTAGTGATTACGTTCTACATGAGCCTCCTCCAACTCTAATTATCTCTTCCTAAACTGCCTCCAAGAGGAGGTCTCATGGCGCAATGGGTAGCATCCCTGCCTTTGAGACTGAAGCTCCAGTTTCAAGTCCCAACCCAGGGCTTGATGGCCAAGGAAGGTGCATTCATAACGCAGCCAAACAGGTTGTGTATCAAACTGCAAATCCTTCCAGCATTCACCAATGCCAAGTGGAAGAGATTCCTGGTCAGCCATTTGATGAAAATAAATTGGAGCCTCTACCATCAACCTACAACATATGCATGTAAAAGTGAAACTCAGACTCCTTGTTGCGGGGAAAGGGGGGTTTGGCTGAATTGGCCGGACCAGACTGGTGCCAACGGTAGTGGGTTCGATCCTTGTTCCAGCTGGGATGGATTCGGGACTTGCCCCCTTGCCCTACCCATGTTGGAGATCGTGGAACTGTGGGCAGAGAACTGAAGAAGAAGACTTCCTATCCTGTTTTTCCCTTCCCCTGCAGGTATACATTGATGCTATTTACTTCATGTGGCAGCGAATTCCACATCCTTGTCAACTCCATATTTGATTGTCTAATATCCTTCATGTATGCCCCCTTATTCTGGGCTGACCTACAAGTAGAAATAGTTTCCATATTCACCATATCGAATTCTAAATTGAGTTTGGTTTCCAGCTAGACAGATCATTAAAATATGAACAGGTGCAGAAAATAATCAAAAAAAGGCAAATGGAACTTTATATTTGGAACTAGAATACAAGAGGGTAGAAGTCAGCTTCAGCTAAACAAAGCCTTCATAGACCACATCTGGAGCACTGGACATCACACCTTAGGAAGGATATATTGACTTTGGTGGGGTAGTGGGAGTCACCTCTGGAATGTAATCTGACAAAAATCTACGATAACCTCTGGCTGTGAGACTCTGGTGTGAAGTGCGTTTACAGTAGTCCCATATACAGTATAGCTTCCCTTGGAGCGACTATATGGGTGGTGAGTGTGGGAAATTGAATTTTTACAGAGGTACAAGAGAGGATATTCTTGAAGCAACTTTTCCCTCCCAGGACTTTATGAAGAGGTTCGCGAGATACAGCTCACTGACTCAGATAGGTGGCTATGGTTACAATCAGTTTAATCTCTTACATTGTAGTCTATCTATCTACTAATCTGAATACATAGAGTCATTGTCTGCTGTTCTCTCTAGTTATGCTTTTACCTTGGAAATGCAGGTTACCCAGATGCAAAATAGCAGCCAATAGCTTGTTGATTTCCCACTGTTCACTGTCTGAGAACATCAGGATTTTCATGGCTGAGTAATTATCAGCATAGTGCTTTACATCATCGTGTCCATCACAACTTGTACAGTTACCCTGTAAGAACAAAGTCACATGCAACTGATCTCATACATGATTGCCCCAAACAATAACCATATTATAATGCGATTGAGGAGAGAGGATTTCTACTGCTTGGTAACCGCCTTCCTACAAACTTCAGCCAATCATTGGTGTCACTGGACCAAATGGGGAGTTCCATTCGAAAAGTTACAAATATGTATTTTGCACAATTTATATTAAATGGATGCCTCATCATCTACATGTTATTGATCAAACAACTAGAGAAGAATCTGTCATCTTATTTACACAAGATACATCTGATTTTGGAAGAGTGCTATTTAAACAGCAGATTAATTTCAGAGAAATCACATTTAAACAGAAGATTAAAATTGGAGGAATCCTGTTTAAATAGAAAATTAACTTTGGTGGAGTTCCTTCTTTGAGTAAAAGGGTCAATTTGTCATTGGACCCGTCACTCTAATGAGCCTATGACTTCTGCCCTATTACAAGGTCAATTTGTCCACAAGATTCCACACTATAAAGGTTTTGATCCTTCAGAGTTTAGGATACAATAAATAATTAATAGGGGGGATAACAAAACAGGTTTCAAATCTTATGTTTCTCATACACCCATGCAAATTGGTGTAGTAGCTGGTCCTGAACCAGTATCATTGTATTGGTGTGATAAGGCTTTGTGTAATGAGAGACATAGTTGTCTCACGATATGTTGTCATACGATATGTCTCACCTTGGTCAGGTAGACATACTCATGTGCTGTGCCTAAACTGAGGAGTTTCTTCTGCTCTGTGTTCATCCCCATCAGCATACTGTAGAATATGTGGTAGTTTCTCTCATCTAGAGCCTGAGAGTGACAGAAAGCAGTACAGAGAACAGCAATTAATAGAAGAATCTACAGCAAAGGAGGTGAGAGTCAAGGTACTAATCTAGAGCATAAGGCTGGACAAGTGCTTAGTCATTAAGATGACAGTCTTCAAGCAGTCTCTACTTGCCATTCCCTCATTGAATACTTATTCCACTCAACACCTCCGTCAGAGGCTTTAGCTAAACCAGAGGAAAAACAGTCATTGGAGGGCAAAATAAGCTATGTCCACTGCATGCCAGAGACTTGACAGTATCCAGCCATTATACAGCACACCACTGTACCTGTGATTGCAGCTCTCTGCAGTCCCAAGGCAGTTGGTCATCTAGGAGTTGAACAAATACCCCAATGTGCAGGACACTACCAAACACCCCAACATTGTGGCTCCTTATAACCCAGTGTCTTGGATGAATAGAAAAAGCTTCCTTCCACTCCTAGAGTTTGCAGCTGGCGCACACAATATTACCAGGTGAAAACCAAGCATCACAATACATGTTACATGTTAAGCCAGTCCAACTGTGAAATGGAAGGTCTCATGGAAGCCTGGCTCCAAGCAGCCAAGGGATCATGGGCTACACCCATGACAGTCACCTCTCTGGTGAATCTGTAGGGAAGATACAGAATCAATAAATGTTCCAACATAGGGAACATACATCTGGCCAAAGTGTACAGTGTTAGTTGCCATGTGAACCTTGCAGGCTAATCCCACTCTCCTGATGATCTCCAAATCCTTTAGTATTCCTTTTTTTCAAGCTAATTCCTTTGTAAAAGAAGGGTTGACAGGCCAGATGGGAACCAGTGTGCTCATTGAGTAAGCAGTCTGAAGCTTGGATAGCCCAAAATGGGCCCTCGCTTACTAGTGTGATGATGACTAGTGAATAAGATTGCAATCAGGAGAGGCCTGAAATGAGGGGACCACAAATTGCAGGAACAGCAGGAAGAGTCTGGGGAGGGGGTTGGGACAACAGGGCAATGAGGAAGAAACACCAGCTAGAGCAGAAGCAAGCTGACAATGGAGGGCAGGAATCATCTTAGACACCTCTTTTCGGGGAGGTTTCTCAATATTTGAACTTTTTTAAATTTGCTCATTGGTGTTGGAGCAATTTTTTTCTGTTTCTTTAGAATATTTCATTTTCCATCTCTGAAAATCGTGAGGGGGCATAGGGTTGCCAACCCTCCAGGACTGGCCTGGAGTCTCCAGGAATTGAAGATCAATTTCCAGGACACAGCTGTGTGCAACCCTGGAGAAAAATCATCGGGACATTAAAGAAGATTGGGTTTTTTTGTCATTTTCTTTTAACTTTTCTGTTTACCAGATATAAAAAAGTTGAAAATGGAGAAAAAAGGCAGTTTGGCTGACAGTCAAGCATCATCCAATTGGATAATGAGTCTTTTTGCTTTCCAATTGGCGTAGGAAGTCAGTGCGTTATAAGGATGGATGTGTTAGCCAACTAATGGCTGGATCATGGGGGCAAATTGTGTGATGAAATCCCCAGGAATACATCTAATTATAGTTGGCAATGCTACATAGCCATAGGGGCTCCGACATCAGGCAAAAAGTGAGTCACAACCACAAGAAGGCAGCTCACCACCACCTTCTCATGGACGACTAGGGATGGACAATAAATGCAGGCCCAGCCAGCGAAGCCCACATCCTGGGGACGAATAAAAAAAACACATGCCAGCAGCGGGACCAGCTTGGCAACTTTACCACAGGTCACCTAGCAGGCTCACTGTCCAATTACAGATGAGTGGACTCCTAACGCTGTTGTCAGGCGGGCAGCTCTGAAGCCTCAGTAGCACCCCAGGGAGAGGTGGGTGCTGCTGAGGCAGGCAGGATACTTTGGGAGCACCTCAAAATGGAGGAACCCTCGTACAGCTAATTAAGTATTCAGGGGGCAGAGTACAAAAGCCCTCCTAGGAGGGAGGGGTGTGTTTGGGCCACCGGGGAAGTCTTTCCTCAAGCAGCGTCCCCCCCCCCCCCCACCACTGTGGGGCATGGTGCCTCTGGCTCTGATGGCCCCCTCATCAATAGGGAGCACACGTCCATGGAACTGGCTACCACCCCAAGAGGTATGAGGTGGTGGCCACTGCACAAACAGCAAATTACGACAGCCCCACTTAAAGGGCCCTAATTGGGGCATTTGATATGCAAGTAGGACCCAGGCCCACCTGCCCATCCCACTGGCACTCCCCACTATTCTAAGACCTCCACATCTGGTCCCCCCATCCGGGGTCCAGTAAAATTCTGCCCAATGTGTCTTTATGTATGATTTATAAGTGATGCCTCTCAAAATGCCTTCCTATTGTGCTTACAACCACTCTAGTTCCACAACATGGGCATGGTAGCTCTGATATTCTCGGGGTGTGGTCCCAGATACACAGGATTCGTGCCTGTTGCATAACTGTGTCTCCAGGAGTGAATCTTTGACAGTGTTGGGTATATCTGTAACCCGCCCACAGAACACCAAACAGCTTATTAACGGGATAGTTCAGTGCTCGATCTATGAAGGTTTGCATCAGCTCAAATTAAAAGTTCCTAGAATCATAGAATACACAAGTCGACTACTCGGCCCATCATACCTGTGCCAGCTCGTTGAAAGGGCTAGTCCCACTCTCCCCCCGCCCTTCCCCCACAGCCCTGAAAACGATTCCTGTTCAAGCATTTTTACTCATGATGGATTGGGTTAGACTGGAGGGCACAAGGTGGTTTGATGGACAGGGACTCGTCATAGCCAGGCACAGGCTAACATTAGCACCATGCTAAAGGAGGAAGAGAAGGCTGACTGTCTCACTCAATCAAAGCATGACTTCAATAAGATGAACATTTCATGACCAACAGGCAGGGTATGACTCAGGGATAGTCTCATCCTGACCATCGGATCCATTGTATACTCACTTCCAGACTTAAACTACTCTTGCAACCAGCGTGAAAAAGGAACTGGCCACCTTGTTAGACCACAGGCGGCTCACCTGTAGGCAGACTCGAGACTTTTCCAGTAAATACTGTTCAACCTTTGCTCCCACTATGATCCCATCCTCACTGAAGTAGATTTCAATGTATTTCCCAAAGCGACTGGAATTGTCGTTTTTTACAGTCTTTGCATTTCCAAAAGCTGTAAAAAGAAAAGCACAAAGAGAGGTTGTGAAAGATAGTAACATCAGTCAGACCTGATCACCACACCTACAATGTTAAATGGATCCCAAATCAGATAGTAAAGTATGAAACTAGATACAAATCCTGTTCTTGATGCTTTGTTTATTTATAGAATACAGCATTATGTGTGTCTGCCTCATACCTGCCAACACAGTGTCTCAGCAGTTCTTCTTTATATGTGCTCAACATACTAAATCAATACCCTCCACCTGTTTATCCTAACGCTTAACAATACAATTAACATAACATTTACATAGAGAGGCAGTGAGGATCAGTCAGTACCAATTCAACACACTTAGAAATGTACCATTCGTGGAACAGAACATCGAATTATATCCCCATGTGGAACTATATCCCGCCTTGTGGAACTGTATCCCCCCCATATGGAAACGTATCCCCCCCGCAATGTGTAACTGTATCCCCATGTGGAACTGTTTTCCCCCCCCCCCACCAATGTGGAACGGTATTTCCCGCCCCCAAGTGGAACTGTATCTCCCCCATGTGGAATTGTAACCCCCCATGTGGAACTGTGTCCCCCCATGTGGAACTGTATCTCCCGCATGTGGAACTGTATCTCCCCCATGTGAAACTGTAACCCTCCATGTGGAACTGTATCTCCCGCATGTGGAACTGTAACCCCCCCATGTGGAACTGTATTCCCCTATGTGGAACTGTATCTCCCCCATGTGGAACTGTATTCACCCCCCATGTGGTACTGTATCCCCAATGTGGAACTATTTCCACCCCCCCACCATGTGAAACTGTATCCCCCCACGTGAAACTCCATTCCTCCTCAACCCCCAAGGTGGAACTGCACCCGCCCCCCGCCATGTGTAACTGCAACCCCCATGTGGAATTGTATCCCCCTATGGAACTGTACCGCCCCCCACCCCCCAAGTGGACCTCTACACCTCTTATGTGGAACTGTATCCCCCCCATGTGGAACTGTTTCCCCCCCGCCATGTGGAACTATATCCCCCCCATGTGGAATTGTATTCCCCCCCCATGTGGAACTGTATTCCCCCTATGTGGAACTGCATCCCCCCCCAATGTGAAACCGTACCCCCTATATGTGGAACCATATCACCCCCCCACCCCCCCACCATGTGGAACTGTACCCGAACCTATGTGGAACTGTAGCCCCTATGCGGAACTGTATCCCACTATGTGGAACTGTACCTGAACCTATGTGGAACTGTAGCCCCTATGTGGAACTGTATTCCACTATGTGGAACTGTACCCGAACCTATGTGGAACTGTAGCCCCTGTGTGGAACTGTATCCCACTATGTGGAACTGTACTCCAACCTATGTGGAACTATGCCGCCCACCTATGTGGAACAGTATCCTAGCACCTGTTTTTACTGCTTTTTGTGGCTAGGGGTATAATTGAGGGAAGGAAGGGGAGTATGAAACATAAATGTGACACTCATTAATCAGTTTGAAACAGTATGAACCTTAGTCAGTGCCCTCATACAGCTGTGGTACAGAATGGGAACTGGGTGCCCTTCCAACTCTGGATCTACCGTCTTGAGAGAGAGGATGGAAATTTCCCCTTCTACTGATATATAAGCATACCTGAGCAGACTCAACCCAATGCTCGGTAGGCCCATGTCAAACACCTCCGCCACAAAGCAGTAATCTCAGTGAGAGAGAGAGTGAGCGAGAGCAGCAAAGTAGCTGGGCTGGGAATTGGAAAATTGGCCCTTGATTTCCCCATGGGTTGGTTTATGAAGTGCGTGTTTGTAATGTTCTCTCTGTAAATAAAATCTGTGAAGATTAGGCTCCAATTCTATCCTTCACTACCTGAATATCTGGGGCTGCATCTTCCAGTTGGCGAGTGGGGGGTGACCCCGTGTCATTTACATTTTCAGGTCGGCGGGTGCGGAGCAAAAGAGCGCACTCCCAGCTCAGGGAATCCCCTCCTGCCCGCACAGGGGAGCGCACAGCACTTCCTGGCGCACATCACGCTGCCCGCCCACGTAAAATGGCAGCACGCCCCCAACCAGGGGCACCGATCGGGAAATCGCCCGCTCGTGCCCACTCCTGCACAACCCCCGCTGACGGGGGTGCCCCTGGTATAGAACACAATGGGCAGGATCTTGCGCATGCGCACGAAAGAGCGCACAGATCTCCCTGAGGCAAAGTGCTGCCTCAGGGAGATCAGCTCAAATGTGAAAACCAGTTTAAAGAATAGAAAATATTTTACTGGCATGTCCCCTCATGTAAGACTGCCACATGAGTTGGGACATGTTCATAACTTTTATCTTAAAATATTCTGAAATTTTAAAACCCCTCATGAAACCTCATCCCTCCCGTGGATGAGGTTTCATGTTTTTTCAGAAGCCCGCCAAGGCTCCCGGCCTGCCCACTAACCTTAAGGTTGGACGGGCAGGTCCATTGATTGATTCAATTACTTTATTAATGGCCTTAAGTGGCCGTTGACAGGTCGGTGAGTGCGCAGCCGACTCAGCTCCGCGCCCGCCAACCTGAAAATGTCAATGACGCGGGGTGATGTCGGTTCACCCGCCCTTCGTCACCCCGCGTCATTTTAAGCATCGGCGAGCGGGCCCCGCCCCCCCGCTCACCGACCGGAAGATGCAGCCCAATAAGTTATATAGTGAAATTTTAAACCATAGTCTCTAATTCCCCTGTTTTTCCCCTATCATGTTGTTTTCTCATAATATTACTCAACCTGAATCAGAATGCTCCCCTGGTTCCTGGCAGTCCATAGCTCACTTTTCAGATGTAACACATAGAGCAAAAACATGTAGACTGTCAGCGTTAAGTCTAGACAGTCAAGTTTTGGTAGCCTATTTAACAATAGCAGCTGTAGGGGGTTACAGCTAAATCTGATCCAGTCCTCACTTAACATTTACATAGGAACCAGGAGCTCAAACGCTTCCTTCTTTGACACAATGACAGTGTAATATCTCTTCCACTCCTGTCCTCTCAGTTTGACCACAGCTTTCCAGTGTTAAGTTTTACCTTCCAGAATCGGGGTTGCCTCCAGGATCTGCTGTTCAATCCACAAGCGCTGTCCACTGACTGCAGCCAGAAACTGCAGCATCAGCTTCGTGCTCTCTGTCTTCCCAGCTCCCGACTCTCCACTGAAATTATAAACACTTGCTTTCAATGCCCTGTTTATTTCTCCCTGCCATGTACAATTATGTTTCTGCCTGCGAGACCATCCAACACAAGGAGATCTCAGTCAACTAAGTGCGTTCTGGACCATGGCTCACACCAGGCAGCTTCTCTTCAAGCAATGAGATCTGGTTTTCCCCTTCATACAATCCTCCTCAGATTACTAAGTGGGATACGTGTTAATGATATGTTAAATATATTATTAACATAGACATGTGAAGAGCATTGTTTAATTAAGACCCTAGAGCACTTATAAAGAGAGACTCAGTCGAGGGGGTAGTCCGGCCCAACTGTCTTCCCCTCTTCCATGGCTACATTCGCGGTCAGGCATCCCTGGAGAGGGAGCACGCGGTGTCCACAGGCACAACTGAGGCCTTCCAAGGCCGGTGGGCACCACAGGGGCTGGAGTGCTTCCTCACCCCACAAAATGACACTCTGATTTTATTTGATAAAGGTTCCTTTAATTTTTTGCCTTAGGTACAATGTACCTTAGGGGCTATCATTTGGTTTATTTGTTTCATTGGCTTTTTTAAATTGGTTATTTGGATAATTGATCAACTCAAAAGGGTATAAAGAGAGGCTCGTTCGAGAGGGTTTTCCGGCCTGACTACCTGCCCCTCTTCTGCGGCTATGTTCACGGCCAGGTGTTCCTGGAGAGGGAGCATGCAGCGTCCGTTGATTCGCTTGAGGCACTCCATGACCAGTGGACACTGTGGGGCTGGAGTGCTTCCTCAGCCTCCACTATATTTTAATTCGATTAGATGTTTCCTTTAAGATTTTGTCTTTTGTTACAGTGCCCCTTTAAGGGGCTATCACTTTAATTTAACTTGTTAATTCGTTAATTTGATCTATTACTAGTTTACTGGTATACTCAAAAGAATATAAAGAAAGACTGCTGGAACACAGGAGGTGGTATTGATGGAAGCAGACAGATATAATGCTGCATTCTGTAACTAAGCCTATTATCAAGAAAAGTATTAATGTCTAGTTTCATACTTCGCCAATTGGCTTGGGTTCGAATTAACTATCTGTCCCCCCTTTTGGTCCTCTCCCAGCAGAGTATGGGCCCTCTCCCCATGGACTCGCATTCAGCAACCAATACCGAGATGCTTCCTGTCCTTCAGGTAGCCTCCTCAAAGCAGAAGAATGGGGAATCGCCCATTTTCCCCACGGCGAACATATTTTTATAAAGTCCTACGGTAGTGAAATGACAATGAACCTACAGCACGGTTATTCAATCCAATGAGCCTAAATGAAATAATATTGATCAGGACACCGGGCAGAACTCCCCTGCTCTTTCAGTAATGATCAGTCCTTTATGTCCAATAATTTTAACCAAGTTTACGTCACAAGTTTAATAATGCTGATTGGAAAATCTTGGCGGATATTTTTGAGAAGGAGGATTGTCTAAGAGGTCACAATCACAGGTACAGAGGCATTGGGGTATAGGGCTGAAGGAGGTTACAGTGAGAATGAAGAACGATGCCAATGAGGGGTCTGTACACAAGGTCAAGAATTGCATACGGGAGGAATTGAAAGACCCAGAGCCAATGTAGTTGAGGGAGGAGTGGGACAGGGAGGTGATGATGGGTGAGTATGAGTTGATTTGAGATAGAATAAAAGCCTTGGAATTGAGAGCAATCCTCCGTGATGTGCAGGTACGTTTCCTTCATTAGAACAGAAGTAGGCCATTCAGCCTCTCAAACCAGTGGAATCTTGATGATCTGGATCGATCTAATATTTCTCAATATTGGTTTCTCAACGTGCTCAAGATAGCTTAGTGCCCAGACGTCACACACAGTTGAATGTACTTGGTGTAAGACTCAGGCACATAATAGATGAAAGCCTTAACTAGAAGAAAAAAGAATGGATTTACATTTATAGGTTGCCTTTCGGGGCTATTTTACCTGTGGATTTCCCCAGTGGTTAATGAGTTGTTGGAATGTAAGGTACAAAGAAACTTATATCAACTGGTTCAGCAGTGTGCAGATAAATAAATTAAACTCCTTGGTATATAGGGTTCTGGAAAAGTTGGTGCAGATAGCATAAAATCATAGAATGGTTACAGCACAGAAGGAGGCCATTTGGCCCATCACGTCCATGCCAGCTCCATGCAAGAGCAACTCAGCTAGTCCCACTCCCATACTCTTTCCCTGTTGCCTTGCAAATTTTTTCTCTTCAGGTAATTATCCAATTCCCTTTTAGATGCCAAGATTGAATCTATCTCCTCCACGGTCTCACACAGTGCATCCCAGATCCTAATCACACGCTGTGTAAGAAAACTTATTCTCATGCTGCCTTTGGCAAACTAATCACCCTAAATCAGTGTCTTCTGATTCTCAATCCTTCCACCAATTTGAACAGTTTCTCCCTATCTAGATTTTGAATACCTATATCAAACATCCTCTCAACTTTCTCTTCCCCTAGAAGAACAATCCCAGCTTCTCCAATCTATCCAAATAACTGAAGTTCCTCATCCCTGGAACCATTCTCATAAACCTCTTCTGCATTTTCTCCAATGCCTTCACATCAAACTAAATAGATGGAGTGAGGGTGATAAACTGAAGAGAGAGAAGGAAAGATAGCAAGTTAGCAATAAGGGAAATGGTTATCAGTGTGGCAGGAAGGGACAGAACGGACAAACATAAGAGTGTGCCTGTAGTTAAGGATAGGGATTGCGAAAATAATAAAACAGAATTAAAGGCACACTATCTGAATGCTTGCAGCATTCACAACAAAGGGGATGAATTGACGGCACAAATAGAAGTAAATAGGTATGGTCTAATTGCCATTATGGAGGCGTGGCTGCAGGGTGACCAAGGCTGGGAATTGAAAGTTCAAGGGTGTTCGGCATTTAGGAAGGAGAGGCAAAAAGGAAAAGGAGGTGGGGTAGTGCTGCTAATAAAAGATGGGAACAGTACATTAGCGAGAGAGAGGGTCTTAGATCAGAAGATCAAGATACAGAGTCAGTTTGGGTGGAGCTAAGAAAGAGCAAGGGCAGCAAACATTGGTAGGAGTTGTTTATAGGGCAGTAAACAGTAAGGGTACTGTAGGACATGGTTTAAATCAGGAAATTAGGGGTGCATGTAACAAGGCTAATACAGTAATCATGGGGGACTTCAATCTACATATAGACTGGGTGAATCTAATGAGCTGCTGAGGAGGACGAATTCCTGGAATGTATACGAGATGGTTTTCTAGAACAGAATGTTGAGGAACCATCTAAAGAATGGGATATTTTAGATCTGGTATTGTTCAGTGAGAAAGGGCCAATTAATCTCGTTGTAAAGGAGCCTTTAGGGAAGAGGGACCATAATATGATAGAAGTTTACATGAAGTTTGAAAGCAATGTAGTTCAAACCAAAACTAGTATCTTTAATCTAAACAAAGGAAACTACGAAGGTATGAGGGGCAAGTTGGCTGAGGTAGATTGGGAAATTACATTAAAAGGTATGATGGTAAACGGGTAATGGCTAGCATTTAAATAAATAATACATGGTTTGCAACAAATTTACATTCCTTTAAGGCACAAAATGCCAGTAGGAAAAGTGATCCAATCATGGCTAATAAGAGAAGTTAAAGATTCTATTAGATCAAAGAAAGATTCATATAAAGTTAACAAAAAAGTAGTAACCCTGAGGATTGAGAGCATTTTAAATTCAACACAGAGGAGCAAGAAACTGATAAAGAAAGAGAAAATAGAATATGAAAGTAAACTAGTGAGGAACATAAAATCGGACTATAAAAGCTTCTATAGATAGGATATATAGATATGTAAAAAGGAAAAGATTAACAAAAGCACATGTATTCCCATTATAGGCAGATAATGGAGAATTTATAGTGGGTAATAAGGAAATGGCAGAGAAATTAAACAAATACTTTGTATCTGTCTTCTCGGAGGAAAACACAAAAAACTCCTTGAAATATTGAGGGATTAGTGAGATTGAGGACCTGAAAGAAATTAGTATTAGTAAATAAGTTGTGCTGGAGAAATCAATGGGACTGAAAATAGATAAATCCCCTGGACCTGATGATCCACCTCCCAGAGTGTTGAAAGAGGTGGCTTAGAGAATCTACAGAATCTGGAATGGTTCCTGCAGATTGGAAGGTAGCAAATGTAACCCTAATATTTACGAAAGGAGGGAGAGAGAAAACAGGGAACTACAGACCTGTTAGCCTGACATCAGTAGTAGAGAAAATGCTAGAATCTGTTATAAAGGATTTGATAACTGGACACTTAGAAAATAATTATGAAATTGGACAGAGTCAACATGGATTTATGAAAGGGAAATCATGTTTGACAAACCTGTTGGAGTTTTTTTGAAGATGGTACAAACAGGATCGATAAGAGAGGACCAGTGGATGTGATGTATTTGGATTTTCAGAAGGCTTTTGATAAGGTTCCACACAAGAGGCTAGTAAGCATGGGGTTGAGGGATGGCATGGATTGAGAATTGGTTAACGGAGAGAAAATAGAGAGTAGAGTAAATGGGTCATTCTCAGGTGGGACACGGTTGAGGGCCCTGTCAACCACAGTGGGGGAAAGCCTTGGTAAAGGGAGAAGGAAGACATGTCAGAAGCACCATTTTGGAAAGTGGCATCATCAGAACAGATTCAATAGAGGCAAAGAAACTGAGAGAATGGGATGGAGTCCTTACAGGAAGCAGGGTGTGAGGAGCTGTAGTCGAGGTAGCTGTGGGAGTCGGTGGGCTTGTAATGTATATTGGCGGACAGTCTATCACCAGAAATTGAGACAGAGAGCTCAAGGAAAGGAAGGGAATTGTCGGAAATGGACCATGTGAAAGTGATAGAGAGATGGAAATTGGAAGCAAAATTGACAAATTTTTCCAGGTCCAGATGAGAACATGAAGCGGCACAAAAACAGTCATTGATGTACCGAAAAAAGAGCTGTGGGAGGGGGCCTGAGTAAGACTGGAACAACCCCGGACAGCCCACTTCTACCTCCTTCCCAAAATCCATTAACAGGACTGTCCTGGTAGACCGATCGTGTCAGCCTGTTCCTTCCCCACGGAACTCATTACTTCCTATCTTAACTTCATTCTCTCTTCCCTTGTCCAGTCTCTTCCCGCCTACATCCTCGATTCCTCTGATGCCCTACATCATATCAACAATTTCCAGTTCCATGGCCCTAACCACCTCCTCTTCACCATGGACATCCAATCCCTCTACACCTCCATCCCCCACCAGGATGGTCTTGAACAGAGGCCTGAACAATCCCTATCCACTACCACTCTCCTCCATCTGGCTGAACTTGTTCCCTCACTGAACAATTTCCCCTTAAACTTGTCTCGCTTCCTCCAAATAAAAGGTGTGGCTATGGGTATCCGCATGGGCCCCAGTTATGCCTGTCTCTTCATGGGGTATGTGGAACATTCCTTGTTCCAGTCCTACTCAGGCCCCCTCTCACAACTCTCTTTTTCGGTACAGCAATGAATGTTTTGGTACCACTTCAAGCTCTCGTCTGGACCTGGAAAAATTTATCAATTTTGCTTCCAATTTCCACCCCTCTATCACCTTCACATGGTCCATCTCTGACACTTCCCTTCTCTTCCTTGACCTCTCTGTCTCCATTTCTGGTGATAGACTGTCCACCAATATTCATTACAAGACCACTGACTCCCACAGCTACCTCGACTACAGCACCTCACACCCTGCTTCCTGTAAGGACTCCATCCCATTCTCTCAGTTTCTTTGCCTCTGTTCTGATGATGCCACTTTCCAAAGCCGCGCTTCTGACATGTCTTCCTTCTTCCTTAACCGAGGTTTTCTACCCACGGTGGTTGACAGGGCCCTCAGCCGTGTCCAGCCCATCTCCCGCGCCTCTGCCCTCACACCTTCCCATCTCTCCCAGAACCATGATAGGGTCCCCCTTGTTCTCACTTTTCACCCCACCAACTCCACATTCAAAGGATCATTTTCCGCCAACTCCAGCATGATGCCACCACCAAACACATCTTCCCCTCACCCCCCCCAACAGCATTCCGTAGGGACCATTCCCTCCAGGGCACCCTGGTCCACTCCTCCATCATCCCCAACACCTCATCCCCTTCCCATGGCACCTTCCCATGCAATCGCAGAAGATGCAACACCTGCCCCTTTACCTCCGCCCTCCTCACCGTCCAAGGGCCCAAACACTGCTTTCAGGTGAAGCAGTGCTTCACTTGCACTTCCTTCAATTTGGTTTACTGCATTCGCTGCTTCCAATGTGGCCTCCTCTATATCGGGGATACTAAATGCAGACTGGGTGACCACTTTGTAGAACACCTCCGGTCTGTCCGCATGACCCAAACCTCCCTGTCGCTTGCCATTTCAACACACCATCCTGCTCTCATGCCCACATGTCCGTCCTTGGCCTGCTCCAATGTTCCAGTGAAGCCCAATGCAAACTGGAGGAACAGCACCTCATCTTCCGATTAGGCTCTTTACAGCCTTCTGGACTTAACATTGAGTTAATGAAGTACAACTTCAGACCATGAACTCTCTCCTCCATCCTCACTCCCTTTTTTTAATCCCTTTTTCTCTACATTCATTTTTACTTTTTATCCATTTTAATATTTATTTTTATTCATTTATCTGTGGCTTTATCCCCTTTATTATCCCCCCTTCTACCCCATTTTATATCCTTTTTTTTCCACACCAGTGTCCTCTCTCCTCACCCCATCCCCTACAGGGCCACCTGTTACTTATTCCATGTTGTTCTATCACACAATGCTACCCTTGTTCTGCTATTATCACATTCTGCTTTCTTACCTTTATGCTACAATCAGCACCTTTTTTAGCACTAACCACTACCATTAACACTCCCTTTGTCCTTTAGTTCATGACATCTTTGTCAATCCCTCCTTTGTCCCCACCTATCGCTGGCCTTCTGTCCAGCTCCACCTGCCCCACCCTCCTTTAACAGTATAAATTTCATTACATTTCCACTTCTCTTCAGCTCTGAAGAAGGGTCATATGGACTATGTTTCTCTCTCCACAGATGCCGTTAGACCTGCTGAGTTTTTCCAGCATTTTCTGTTTTGTTTCACCAGACCAATTCCTGGGATGGCAGGATTGTCCTATGAGGAGAGATTGAGGAGACTGGGCCTATTTTCTCGAGAACTTAGAAGAATGAGAGGTGATCTCATTGGAACATACAAAATTCTTACAGGGCTTGACAAGGTAGATGCAGGAAGGATGTTTCCCCTGGCTGGGTGGTCTAGAACCAGAGAACAAAGTCTCAGAATAAGGGGTAGGCCATTTAGGACCAAGATAAGGAGGAATTTATTCACTCAGAGGGTGGTAAATCTTTGGAATTCTCTACCCCAGAGGGCTGCAGTGGCTCAGTCACTCAGTATGTTCAAAGCAGAGGTTGAGACATTTCTAGGTATCAACGACATCAAGGGATACAGGGATAGTGCAGGAAAATGGCATTGAGGTAGAGGATCAGCCATGGTCCAATTAAATGGTGGAGCAGGCTGGAGGAGCCAAATGGCTTATTCCTGCTCCTACATTCCATCCTTCCTCAAGTGTGGTGCCCAGAATTGGACACAATACTCCAGTTGAGGCTGAACCAGTGTTTTATAAAGGTTTATCATAACTCCCTTGCTTTTGTTCTCTATGCCCCTATTTATAAAGCCCAGGATCCTGTTGCTCTATTAACTACTTTCTGAACCTGTCCTGCCACCTTCAATGATTTATGCATACATACCCATAGGTCCCTCTGCTTTTGCGCCCCCTTTTGAATTGTATCCTTTTTTTATATGGTTTCTCTGTGTTCTTCCTACTAAAATGAATCACTTTGCACTTTTCTGCATCAAATTTCATCTGCCACTTGTCCACTCATTCCACTAGCCATATCACTATCCTATACTTCTAAGTTCTGTGCCATCTGCAAATTTTGAAATTGCATTCTGTACGCCCAAGTCTAGGTCATTAATATATACCAAGAAAAGCATGGGTCTAAATACTGCCCCCTGGGCTACCCAGCTTTCCACCTTTCTCCAATCTGAAAAGCCACTTTATGGAAAATGTAATCTGAAATAGCACACATTCTGGCCTGTAACATGAGATAAGATGAGCAGAATTTACTTTTTGCAGCTCTCAAGCTTCTTTATTGCTAGTTTTTCCTCTTTGAATAATGGACCAAAAATGTTATTGTAAGAGTTTTATGTTTTGTTACAGAACAGTACATTTGTAATCTGATGGTCACCTAGAGCTCCGGATCACACTATCTACCTTCGATATCTGCAGCCTTGAATGTTCCCATCCACAGCATGTAACCCCACCAATTCAAGATCATGTTTGTTAGCTGATCTCAGTTTCCAGGAGCCTGGGACTTGCCCCTCCCCCCCATCCCCCAGAGCGATAGGTTATGATAACTCAAGCCTGATCCCGCCCTGCTCACCTGATAATGCAGCACTGATCCTTCCTATTCTTCCTCAGGTTGAAGTAGCAGTTGTCCGCGATGGCAAAGATGTGAGGGGGCAGCTCTCCGATACGCCTATTGGTGTACAGGTTGATCTGCTCGGTGGTATAGAATGGGAGCAATTGGTAGGGGTTCAGAGCCACCAGGATAGAGCCACTGTAGGTCTGATATAGGGAGAAAAACACAAAGTGTTGAAATGGGCCACTCTTCCAGTGGTGCATGCTAGATCTCCCCATTTGCAGTCCAGCTCCGAGCAATGACTCTGACACTGTGATGCTGACCTGGCAACAGAGGGCTGGATTTATAACTTGGCACATTGGCATAAGATTAGCAGTGTGGATTGGCAGGCCATGACAGGGTCTGCCCAGCGCAGGATCCACCTGCCTCAGGATCACCTCGTGACAAGATCTGCCTGTAACAGGAACCATCGATTGACAGGATCCATCTGTGACAAGATCCATCCGGTATAGAATTCAGCCATTATAAAACACGTCCATGATGAAAGCTACCTGATTCTCAATTCGTTTAAAATCAACGGAAATAAAAATTGGGCGATATGTATAAAAAGCAGCCGATCCACATCGCCGGTTTTACACTTTGTGCACCCAGTTGAAAATCTATCCCAGGATCATCAGGGAATCTGTCACCCATTATCTGCCATGAGGCAAAAGTTCCCTCAGCAACATTGCCCACAGCTGTCCTCAGCCCATCCAACACCGAAATCCTCATCCCTCATTCAGCCTGACTTGATTACTCCAGTAGATTCCTGACTGACCTCCTGCCTCCTCCAGAAACATCAGCTCATTCAAACTCTGCTGCCCAGGTCCTATCCCACACTCACTTATCCCCACCTAGCTGCCTTATTATTCTTTGATGGGATATGGGTGTCGCTGGCAAAGCCAGCATTTGTTGCCCCTCCCTAATTGCCCTTGAACTGAATGACTTGCTAGGCCATTTCAGAGGGAAGTTTTAAGAGTCAAGCACTTTGTTGTGGATCTTGAGTCACATGCAGGCCAGACTGGGCAAGGAGGGCAGATTTCCTCCCCTGAAGGACGTTAGTGAACCAGGTGGGTTTTAATGACAATCAATGATAGTTTCATGGTGACCATCACTGAGACTAGCTTTCAATTGGCAGCAGCGTGTACTATCTACAAGATGCACTTCAGGAACTCACCAAGCCTCCTTAGACAATACCTTCCAAACCCACAACCACTACCATCTAGGACAAAGGCAGCAGACACATGGAACCACTCACCATCCTGACTTGGAAATATATCCCTGTTCCTTCACTGTCACTGGGTCAAAATCCTAGAACTCCCTTCCTAACAGCACTGTGGATGTACCTAGACCACATGGACTGCAGTGGTTCAAGGAGGCAGCTCACCACCACCTTCTCAATGGCAGCTAGGGGTGGACAATAAAAGCTGGCCTAGCCAGTGAAGCTCACTTCTCATGAATACATTTTTTAAATTCCAGATTTTTTATTAATTGAATTTAAATTCCACCAGCTGCCACAGTGAGATTTGAACCCATGTCCCCAAAGCATTATCCTGAGCCCCTCGATTACTGATCCAGTGACTTCAAATTCCTCACTCTCCCAAATTTCTCCAGCCCTACAAACCCCCTTGCCTTGAACTCTGCATGGCCCCTTCCTTTCACACCACTATAGCAGCCTTGCTTCGGAATTCCCTCCTTAAACCTTTTCTACCTCTTTCACCCCTCTAAGGCCCTTTTTAAAACTCAGCATTTTGACCAGGATTCCTAACCTCCCCATTTTGTCAGTGCCAATTTTCCTTACGCTTGCTTGAACCACCTTAGGACATTATTTGTATTTTAAGGGCGCTGAACAAACACAAGTTGTTGCTGTTGAATTGCTGCTGATGTTGAATCAATGTCTGTGGATGAGCCCTAGCAGTGTACAGTGAGAGTCTCAGTGCAATAGTGTAAAGCCTGAAGGTCCTGATGATACAAGGCCACTGCCTTCACACCTGAATGCTGCAGTTTGACAGATTGAAACCGCAATTTAACATGCAACGTTATATTCAAAGTTTCATTTCTCCTATGGGTAGACTTACATAAATTACATTCTCCCGATATCGGATGAGGAGGTTGTGCAATATTCCCGCTTCGTTCAGGTCCCCGATTAGGATCATGTCGTCCACTCCTTTCACTGAGGTAGGGTGCATGGGACGCACACTGTTAATATTCGATGCACTAATCCACTGCTCCTAAAAGCAGAACAGGTACTGCCATCAAATCAGGCATTAATCACTGCATATAAGTGTGTGTGTGTGTATTCTCTGTACATATTGTGCAGTGAGGGTTTTAACTCCCACCTGCTCTGCAGGGTGTGTGGGGTGTATATACCCAATAAAGCTGCCAACTGTGATTAAATGTATTCCTGGACGTTTCATCACATGAATTGCCCAGCCATTTGTCAGCCACCACATCTGTCCTTGTGACATACTGTCTTCCTATGCCAATAAGACCCATTACCCAGTTGGATGATGTGTAACCTTTAGCTAAACAGTCTTTCCCCCCACCCCTATTTTCTTATTTTTATTTCTGGTAAAGAGAAATGTTCAAAGTAAATGACAAAAAAACTATTTTTTTAATGTCCAAATGGTTTTTCTCCAGGGTTGCATAGAGCCAGGTCCTGGAGATCGATCTTCAATTCCTGGAGACTCTAGGCCAATCCTGGTGGGTTGGCAACCCTACAGACCAAGGAGGTCCAGGACAAAGCCAAGGATGGGAGATTGATTTAAATTTTCATTATTTGTTGCTATTCTATGTTAGACCAGCGTTGGCTTCAGGAATGACCCCAAACATTGGAAGACTCTTCCAAAAATGAAGCAGGGACAAAGTAACTTAAACAAAAAGCAGCATCAATTTAACAAGAATAGAAATGAGTGTAGACAATAGGTTGGTCACTCACCTTCCCTTCATCATCCAACAGCAGAATCCTTCCAGATGATGACTGCTTCACCACTGCTCCAATTGGAGCACTGAATTCTCCACTTGTGTTGGTTTCAAGCCACACATGGTCACCCTGTAAGCAGGAGCCAATATTACTCTATTTCTGACATAGGAGTTGGTGCTGACTAGTGACATGCACATTACACATCTACCCTAAACATACAATCAACACGATCTACAAATGACTGAAGTTGATGGCAGGGAACCTGTGTATCTGACTTTCCCTTCTCCCCTATTCTAAAACTCATTGGTTTTGCGAAAAGAGAGACATGTTACTGAAGCTTTTTATCTTTTACTCATCAGGACAAATGCAAGAATGTCAAATTTCAAATAATCACTACAATTTATAATACAGGAGAAAAGGGTGCTGATTGGTTAGCAAGTTGACTCTGATTGGCTGAGGCATTGCCATTGTGACAAAAATATAATAATTTTCATATTTTTCTGATTATTGTAAAGTAGGTTTATGGGTGTATAGGTGGTTCTGTCTGTGTGATTTAATTACATTTGGAGTCAAGTAGACTGAAAGCTTGAAATCATCAAAAGAAGCAAGGTGTAGAAATGTGCTTGACATGCTCATAAATAAACATGGATGCTGGCTTAGCATGTAAGGTGTGAAGAAAATTTGCATTTTTAGATAAATGAAGGGATTGTTTGGATTTCAAAGGGGTCTTAGTCTGTTTACAACTAGCCAGATAAGCAAGGCTAAGGAGTATGTTTATTTTTCCCCAATGGTTACTGTTAATATTGGCAACATGAAAGTTTTAATATTATGAGGAAGATACAGTTTCAAAGACATATGGAACAATATAATTTACTATTAAGAGAGAAATATATATAAAGGAAGATGAAAGGCTATGTGGAGAAGGCCATGTAAGATATAAGAGGAGTGTATGAAACAGCCTTCAAGAAGCCTCCAGCCATTTGTGCATAAGTCTGCTACCTAAAGTAACTTAAGTTGGAGAAAAACTATTTGGACTTCCACTGTCAAGTGGGTACTGTGTTAACTTGCTAGGTATGTCTTAAATCTAAAATCTGTTTTGGACTATTGCCTTAAAGGGGGTGTGTAACTGGGAATCAGGTCAGTTAGGAATTTTAGGATTTGTTACAGTAGTAAGTAATTGTAGCCATATGTATGTGCCTGAAATCTTTAATTTATTAATACATATTTTAATTTAATTTTTAAAAAATCTCTAAAGGTCTTGGTGGACTCATTACTTCTGAATTCGATGCACACATATTCTCGTAATAAATACAAATTGCAAAACCGTTGTGATAATGCAACCAAGTTTCCCTTGTGGATTTGGTCTGCCTGGCACACATGATCTGCCACGCCATATCACCATGGGGAAAGCAATGGGGAACTATAGGCTCCCCAAACTCCCTGGCAATTCAAAAGAGGCTCAAGGCTTCGAGCATATTATTTTTGTTTGCAAAGAATGGGTCTCTGTAGAATGGAAGACAAAAAGCTTCAGCTACGCCTCCCTTTTCAGCAATGCTCATAGGTTTCAAATGGGTAACCATGTCTGCTTTGTTAATGATTTGTTAATTATATTCTTAGGATACACAGGTGAAGGGCACTGTTTAACTAAGTACTTTGAACACATATAAATAGGGGACAGATAGGACACTGGGAGAGGGAGGAGAGCTGTGAGACTGAACAAAATAAATAAACTCTCTTGATAAAGAAAGCTTTGTGTTTTGGCTTTGATTTTGCCAACTGGCTTGGATCCTATTAGCATGCTAAAGTAGTGACAGAGGAAGGTATTACAAAGGCAGTCAGGGCTCATCACTTACATCAACAGTAATTTCTGGGCTACTGTTTTATCAAGGTAAGAGGGGCTGGGCAAAGTTTGCAAACTGAGTTTTTCCAAGACAGCCTGAATTCTATTAGCCAAGACAATACAGTGCACACCTCTTGTTTCATGATCTCCTGGTGTGTAATAATTGTGCAACAAGTGGGAAATTGGAACGTTTCTCACTTCTTCTGCAATCACGTTATAGGGAAACATTTGACCCAACCTGGCCTATCAAGTTTTACATTACAGGGAAGCACCTGCCACCATCTGTCCTATCATATTTCACATTATAGGGAAGAACCTGTTACCATCTGTCCAATCAGATTTCACATTACAGGGAAACACCTGACCCGTTAGACCATAGACTGTAGGGTCCTCTACACCAGCACAGAGGAATGACCCTCAGTTCTTATGGGCTCTGCTGTTGAGACAAGCTTTGGTGTTAGAAAACCCTCCCACTCACCTATCCCAGTGACAGACAAGTGACAGTATATCCCTCTGTTTATACCCATCCCCCACTGCCATTGGCCTCCATGTTTCAGACTATTGTGTTATTATGGGACCCCATGTATTCATAGTGTGGGCCATTGGACTAATTTTAATTCCTTTGTCACTATATGATCAACAAACCAAAGACACAGAAGAGCATATATAACCCAGTAAGCCTGTTCTCTTCAGGCCATGTGTTATTTGACCGACTCCCCCATACCGATGACCACTCCCAGCTGTGAGCTGCTGCTCTGGAGCAGTGTAAGCATCAGGTAAGTGTCTGACAGAAAGGGCGTGAGGAAGATGGGAGCCAGCCTGAGTTAAGACAGAAGGTGCAAGTGAGTGCCAGAAGGGTGGGAGGGCTGGGAGGGTAGGCAGGAAAGTTCCTGCATAAATTGGCAGCAGAGAGAGAGGAGAGTACACTGAGGAAGAGGAATATCAGCAGGAGTGAGGGATGGGGGAAGGAATACCAGGAGAAGTGGAGCAGAGGGAAAGGTGAAGAAGAGGGCTTCCTTTTACAGGGAGAGAGGGGGAGGGACTGCTCTGGATCACTGACAGCCAGATAAAGAATTGTAAAATGATTTGTCAGATTTAACAACTTAAGAAATAGAAGCCGGAATAGGCCATTCAGTCCATTGAACCTGCTCTGCCGTTCAATAAGATCATGGCTGATCTGATTGTGGCCTCAACTCCACTTTCCAGCCTGCTGCCCCCCATAACCCTCGACTCTCTTGTAGATCAAAAATCTGTCTAACTCAGTCTTGAATATATTCAATGACCCAGCTTCAATGCTCTCTGGTGAAGTGAATTCCAAAGACTAATGACCCTCTGAGAGAAGACAAGAGAGAGAACTAAAAATATCCATAAATTAGGGAAATGCTACAATTTTGCTCCAATTGCTTTAAATATTGCCCACATTCATGCCAATGTCTAACTACAAATATCAGCCTATGTTGGGCTATTTTGAGTTTTCAGCTTTTGCCAGGCTTCTAAGTTGGAATGTTTGGACAGAACCTGTACTGATTCTTAAGGAGCCTCACTATGTACCTTCATCCAGTCCAAAAAACAACCATTCACCACTATTCTGAGCAAGGATGTAACATTTGCATTTCTCCAGTCCTCTGTCACCACCCCTGTATCTGAGGAGGGTTGGAAATTTATGACCAGTACCTTCGCAATTTCCACTCTTACTTCCTTCAGCATCCTCGGATGCATCCCACCTCATCCTGGTGACTTATCAACTTTAAGTTCAGTCAGCCTTTCTAATACCTCCTTTTTATCAACTTTTAGTCCATCCTGTGTCTCAACTACTTCCACTTTGATTACAACTTTGGCAGCATATTCTTCCTAGTTAAACATAGATGTAAAATAGGCATTTAATACCTTAGCCCTGTCATTAGCCCTCCATGCGTAAATCCCATTTTTGATCTCTAATCAACCCGACTCCTTTTACCATCCTTTTACTATTTCTATGCCTTTAGAAGACTTTTGGATTCTCTTTTATATTGGCTGCCAGTCTCTTCTCATACTCCCTCTCTGTTTCTCTTATTTCTTTATCACTTCCCCTCTGAATTTTCTGTATTCAGCCTAGTCTGACTTATATTATCAAACCGCCATCTGTCGCACATACGTTTTTTCAGTTTCATCCTACTATCTCTTTTGTCGTTCACATTTTGTCATTCACTCTCGCCTTCACATTGAGGATACCCTCCATCATGTTGTGTGGCACTACCACTGTGCTAAATGGGATAGATTTCAAACAGATCTAGCAACTCAAGACTGGATATCCAAGAGGCGCTGTGAGCCATCAGCAGCAGAATTGTACTCAACCACAATCTGTAACCTCATTATCTGGCATTTCCCCACTCTACCATTACCATCAAGTCAGGGGATCAACCCTGGTTCAATGAAGAGTGCAGGAGGACATACCAGGAGCAGCACCAGGCATACCTAAAAATGAGGTATCAACCTGGTAGCCCTATAACACAGGGCTACTTGCGTGCCAAACAGCATAAGCAGCAAGCGATAGAAAGGGTTAAGCGATCCCACAACCAACGGATCAGATCTAAGCTCTGCAGTCCTGCCACATCCAGTCGTGAATGGTGGTGGACAATTAAACAACTCACTGGAGAAGGAGGATCCACAAATATCCCCATCCTCAATGATGGAGGAGCCCAGCACATCAGTGCAAAAGATAAGGTTGAAGCATTTGCTACAATCTTCAGCCAGAAGTGCTGAGTGGATGGTCCATCTCGGCCTCCTCCGGAGGTCCCCAGTATCACAAATGCCAGTCTTCAGCCAATTCAATTCACTCCACATGATATCAAGAAACGGTTAAAGGCACTGTATACTGAAAAGGCTATGGGCCCTGACAATATTCTGGCAAAATTGCTCCAGATTTTTGCTCCAGAACTTGCTACGGTCCTAGCCAAGCTGTTCCAGTACAACTACAACACTGGCATCTATGCGGCTATGTGGAAAATTGCCCAGGTATGCCCTGTACACAAAAAGCAGGACAAATCCAACCTGGCCAATTACCGCCCCTTCAGTCTACTCTCCATCGTCAGTAAAGTATTGGAAGGAGTCATCAACAGTGCTATCAAGCAGCACTTGCTTAGCAATAACCTGCTCACTGACACCCAGTTTGGGTTCCACCAGGCCACTCAGCTCCTGACCTCATTACAGCCTTGGTTCAAACATGGACAACTGAACTTCAGAGGTGAGGTGAGAGTGACTGCCCTTGACATCAAGGCAGTATTTGACAGAATGTGGCATCAAGGAGCCCGAGCAAAACTGGAGTCAATGGGAATCAGGGAGAAAATTCTCTGCTGGTTGGAGTCATACCTAGCACAAAGGAAGATGGTTGTGGTTATTGGAGCTCAGCTCCAGGACATCACCACAGGAGTTCCTCAGGATAGTGCCCTCGGCCCAACCATCTTCAGCTGCTTCCTTCCATCATAAGGTCAGAAATGAGGATGTTTGCTGATGATTGCACAATGTTCAGCACCATTTGCGACTCCCCAGATACTGAAGCAGTCTAAGTCCAAATGCAGCAAGGTCTGGACAATATTCAGGCTTGGGCTGAAAAGTGGCAAGTAACATTAGCGCCACACAAGTGTCAGGCAATGACCATCTCCAACAAGAGAGAATCCAACCATCGCCCCTTGATGTTCAATGGCATTACCATCACTGAATCCCCCACTATCAACATCTTGGGGTTTCCATTGACCAGAAACTCAACTGGACGAGCCATGTAAATACTGTGGCTATAAGAGCAGGTCAGAGGCTACGAATCGTACAACGAGTAACTCACTTCCTGACTCCCCAGTGCCTGTCCACCATCTACAAGGCACAAGTCAGGATTGTGAGGGAATACTCCTCACTTGCCTGGATGAGTTTAACTCCCACAGCACTCAAGAAGCTTGATACTGTCCAGGACAAAGCAGCTCGCTTGATTGGCACCACATTCACAAACATTCACTCCCTCCACCACTGACACACAGAAACAGCAGTGTGTACCGTCTACAAGGTGCACTGCAGGAGTTCACCAAGACACCTTCGACAGCACCTTCCAACCCAATGACCACTACGATCTAGAAGGACAAGGGCAGCAGATAGATGGGAACATGGAAGTTCCTCTCCAAGTCACTCACTATCCTGACTTGAAAATATATCTACATCCCTTCACTGTCGCTGGGTCAAAATCCTGGAGCTCCCTTCCTAACAGCACTGTGGGTGTACCTACACCACATGGAGTGCAGCAGTTCAAGAAGGCAGCTCACCACCACCTTCTCAAGGGCAACTAGGGATGGGCAATAAATGCTGGCCCAGCCAGCGAAGCCCACATCCCGTGAATGAATTAAAAAAAAATTTTTTTTTAAATTCAGCAAGCTCTGGCTTTGTTTGTCCCACCTTTCCACGTCATGGGATTGTACCTCGACCATACCTGAATCATCTCCTTTTAAAAGGCAGCCCACTGTTTCGTTATAGTTTTGCCGGCCAATCCCTGATCCCAGTGTACCTGGGCCAGATCTGTTTTCGCCCCATTGAAACTCACCCTCCTCCAATTAATTCTTTTTAATTTGGAATTCTCCTTGTCCTTTTCCAAGCTAACCTTAAAGTTATGATTCTATGATCACTGTCCCCTAAATGATCCCCCTACTGTCACTGGAACCAGATCCAGCAATGCCTCCTTCCTCATTGGATTGGAAACATACTGACATACAAAATTCTCCTAAATACGCTCTAGAAACTGTTCCAGCTCTCTGCCCTTTACGCTAATACTATCCCAGTCTATATTAGGGTATTTACAGTTCCCTAATATAACTACTATGTAGTTTTATCTTCGTATCCACATATCTTCAGTTCCAATATTTTGTTCCTCATGCTCTCTATGAGACCATAAAAACATCTCAAAGCTTATCTTTTAATGTTTCGTTATGCTTTAGCTTTTCCCTGTATTTGTCTTTGTCTTTTTTTATGTAGCAACCCACCTGCTCCCTGTTTGTACCAGTACATAGCTCCCTACCCAAATTAGCACTTTAGATTAATTCTAATGTAAGGAGGATAGTAGCAGACTTCAGGTGAAATGGGCAGACACACAGCAGATAAATTTTAATACAGAGAACTGTGAAGTGGTCGGAAGGATGAGGTGAGGCAATATACAATAAAGAATGAAATTCTAAAGAATATGCAGGATATCCTGCACATATCAGAGATCTAAGGGCCTATGTACACAAATCATTGAAAGTGGCCCGACAGAGAGGAATAACAGCCCCTAATTTACAGTGCTGAAGAAATCTTGCCGATTAACCCGGGAGTAAATGACTTAAAAAAGCTTCTTACCTCTGTCAGAATAACCATGATGAATGATGGCAGCTCCTTCTCTCACCAGCTTAGACACAGGGGAAAAGAGGGAATAAAAATCCGAGAATGCTCAAAACAGAGTGACGCTCTCCACCTTTGCTTATTCCATAACTGAGGTGACGCCCAAAGCATAAAAACATTTCAATATAGATTCCACCCTTAACAAAAGTATAAGTATGGAGCGAATGGAATTTACCATCAATAAATCCCAATATGTCTTCTTTTCACTAAATGGCTTTAACTATAACTTACAGCCTATGGGTCAGAGCAAGCAATGAGTTCTGTGGCCAGTTTCCAGATCCACACAGTAGAAGACTTTGACCTTTTAATGAACAGACAACTCCACACCCATTAGAGTAATACGCGTGCTAAAACACACAAAGAGAGAGAGAGAGAGAGAGATCATTCACTCAGATAGTACCCAAACAATGATCTCAACACCTCTTTGCTACCCAATTATATGGGAAATGAGCATCTTTAAATGTGTGCTCAGGATGTGCGCATCATCACATTCATTGCCAATCCCTAGTTGCCCTGAGAAGGGAGTGGGGATCCTCCTTTTTGGAGTTGGGTAGGCTACCCCAGAAGTTGGACCTAGTGATGATGAAGGAATAGCGCGATATGTCCAAGTCAGCACAGTGTGTCAGTGTGTGGAAGGGAGTGTGGAAGTGGGTGTGGATGAATGGTGTCCCTGAGACATTGCTGTTCTTGTCCTACTAGGTGCTGGTGGTTACAGGGTTTGGTGGTGCTGTTGAAATAACCTTGCTGGGATGCTGCTGTGCACCCTGTAGATTATACACAGTGCCAATGAGACAGAGGTGGGGGTGGGTGAATATTATGTCAGTAACTTCTCCTTTCAAATCAATGAATCACAAATAAACAGTGTTACTCATTAAGACAATTGTATATTAATAGCTTCCTAATGCCTACAACAGATTTTGTTATTTTGTTGGTGGTTGTAGGGGGTGAGTGGTTTCCCACTGGAAGTGTGTTGGAGCGAGACTTTTGTCCAGCAATGTTCTGGGCTCAAGCTTATTATAGAATTGAGGTTGGGCTGCTACTGATCAGAGATCATTGGTGGGATTGGGGTTTGGAATTGGGCACTACTGCAGCTGAACTGAACAATGTTCCTGTTACTTTCTTAATGTATCTGTACTCAGCTGGAAATGTGTCCAGAAATTAATGTCTAGTGAAGACCTCAATGTCCCTTAATGACCTCTGCAGCTTGGAATAATTCTAAGTTTATGCCCCTAATTGCACTGCATCGTCAGTGACTCTACCTGTGTAAATCGCTGTTACGTTCAAACCTGAATCCCATCCTCTTCATTAACTCCCTACAAAACTCATTCTCTGTGCCTGAATCTTCCTGTTCATTATGCTCACTAATTCATGCTTTTAATTGGAACTCAGTATTCACTTGCACATTTCTGCATGACATTTTTATCATTCTTTCATGGGATGTGGGCCAGGCCAGCATTTACAGTTAGGGAGGGAGTTCCAGAATTTTGACCCAGCAACAGTGAAGGAACGGCAATATAGTTCCAAAACAGGATGGTGTGTGTGACTTGGAGGGAAACTTGCAGGTGGTGATGTTCCCATGCACGTGCTGCCCTTGTCCTTCTAGGTGGTCGCAACTTTAGGAGGCGCTGTTGAAGGAGTCTTGTTGAGGTGCTGTAGTGCATCTTGTGATTGGTACACACTGCTGCCACACTGCATTGGTGGAGGGAGTGAATATTGAAGGTAGTGGATGGGATGCCGATCAAGCGGGCTGCTTTGTCTTGGATGGTGTCAAGCTTCTTGAGTGTTGTTGGAGATGTGGTATTCCTGGATTTCCAAAGTCATTCCATAAGGTACCACACAAAAGGTTAAGGTTCGTGAAGTCAGGGGTAATATACTAGCATGGATAAAGGATTGCTTAACGGACAGGAAACCAAGAGTAAGGATAAATAGGGAATTTTCAAATTGGTAGGCTGTGACCAGTGGGGAGGTACAAGAATCAGTGCTTGGGCCTCAGCTATTTACAATCCATTTTAGTGACTTAAACAAAGAGACTGAGAGTAATGTATCTCAGTTTGTTGGTGATACAAAGTTAGTTGGGAATGTAAACTGTGAGGAGGACACAAAGAGGCTGCAAAGAGATATAGACAGGTTAAGTGAGTGGATGGTGTATAATGTGGGGATAGAGTCATAGTTATACAGCACAGAAAGAGGCCCTTTGGCCCATCATGTCTGTGCCGGCCATCAAGCACCTATCTATTCTAATTCAATTTTCCAGCACTTGGCCTGTAGCCCTGTATGCTATGGCGTTTCAACTACTCATCTAAATACTGCTTAAACGTTGTGAGAGTTCCTGCCTCTACCACCCCCTCAGGCAGTGTGTTCCAGATTCCAACCACTCTCTGGGTGAAAAAGTTTTTCCTCAAATCTCCTCTAAACCTCCTATACCCCTCATATTTTTGTATACCTCTATCAGGTCCCCCCCCAGCCTTCTCTGCTCTATGGAAAACAACCCCAGCCTATCCATTCTCTCTTCATAGCTGAAACGTTCCAGCCCAGGCAACATCTTGGTGAATCTCCTCTGCACCATCTCCAGTGCAACCATATTCTTCCTATAGTGTGGCGACCAGAACTGCACACAGTACTCCAGTTGTGGCCTAACTATGTGTAAGATTATTCACTTTGGTCATAAGAATAGAAGAATATTTTGTATAATGCATGAAACATTTAAATGTTGATGTTCAGAGACACTTGGGTATACTCGTACAAAGAATACAGAAAGTTAGCATGCAGGTATGGCAAGCAATTAGGAAGGTAAATGGTACATTGGCCTTTTTTGCAAGGGATTTACAGTACAAGAACAAGGGAGTCTTCCTACAATTGTACAGGGCTTTGCTGGGACCACACCTGGAGGACAGTGTGCCTTTTTGGTCTCCATATTGGAGGCAGTACATGAATGTTCACTACATTGGGCCCTGGAATGAGAGGGTTATCCTATGAGTGGCTGTGTAAATTGGGCCTATACTCACTTGAGTTTAGAAGAATGAAAGGTGATCTCATTGAAACATACAAGGTCCTGAAGGAGCTTGATAGGGTAAGTACTGAGAGATCGTTTCCCATGCCTGGAGGATTTAGGACACGGAGGCACAGTCTCAGGAAAAGGTGTCCATTACTTAGGACAGAGATGAGGAGAAATTTCTTCACTTAAAGGGTTATGAATCTTTGGAATTCTCTACCCCAGAGGGTTGTGGATGCTCTGTCATTTAGTAAATTCAAGGTTGGGATAGACAGATTTTTGATCTCACAGGGAATCAAGGAATATGGGGAGGGGACAGGAAAGTGAAATTGAGGCTGAAGATCAGTCATGGCCATACTCAATGGTTGAGCAGGCCCAAGGTACCACATGGTCCTCTCCTGCTGTTATTTCTTATGTTCTTAACTTCCATCACTTTGCTGATAATCGAAAGTAGACTGATGAGGCAGTAATTGGCCAGATTGCATTTGTCCTGCTTTTTGTGGATAGGACATACCTGGGCAATTTTCCATATAGCCGGGCAGATGCCAGTGTTGCAGCTGTACTGGAACAGCTTGGCTAGTGGTGCGGCAAGTTCTGGAGCACAAGTCTTCAATACAGATGGGGTTGTTGTCAGGGTCCATAGCCTTTTCAGTATCCAGTGCCTTCAACTGTTTCTTGATATCACATGGAGTTGATCTAATTGGCTGAAGTCTGCCATTTGTGATGCTGGAGACCTCAGCAGGAGGATAAGACAGGATATCCACTCTGTCCTTCTGACTGAAGACAGTTGCAAATGCTTCGGGCTTGTCTTTTGCACTAATGTTCTAAATTCTGCCATCATTGAGGATGGGGGTGTTCATGGAGCCTCCTCCTCCAGCTAGTTGTTTAATTGTCCATCACCATTCATGATTGGATGTGGCAGGACTGCAGAGCTTTGATTTGATCTGCTGGTTGTGGTATCGCTAAGCTCTGTGTATAGCATGCTGCTTCCATTGTTTAATATACATGTAGTTCCTTGTTGTAGCTTCATCAGGTTGGCTTCTCATTATTAGGTATGCCTGGTGTTGCTCCTGGCATGCTCCCCTGCACTCATTGAACCAGGGTTGATCCCCTGGCACCAATAACAAATGAAACCTTTCACCCCACCAGCCTCCACATTTAAAAGGATCATCCTCTGCCATTTCCGCCAATTCCAGCATGATACCTCCACCAAACAATCTTCCCCTCACACACTGTCAGCATTCCGTAGGGACTGTTCTCTCTGTGACACCCTGGTCCACTCCTCCATCACCCCCAACTCCTCATCCCCTTCCCATGGCACCTTCCCATGCAATCACAGAAGGTACAACATCTGCCCCTTTACCTCCTCCCTCCTCACCAACCAAGGGCCCAAACACTCTTTTCAGGTGAAGCAGTGCTTCACTGGCACCTCCTTCAATTTGGTCGACTGCATTCGCTGCTCCCAATGCAGTCACCCCTACATTAGGAAGACCAAACACAGTCTGGGTGACTGCTTTGTGGAACACCTTCGATCTATCCATAAGCTTGACCCGCAGCAACACCAGGCATACCTTCATTTGCCATTTCAACACTTTATGCTGCTCCCATGCCCACATGTCCGTCCTTGGCCTGCTGCAATGTTCCAGTGAAGCCCAACGCCAACTGGAGGAACAGCACCTCAACTTCTGATTAGGCACTTTACAGCTTTCCAAACTTAACATTGAGTTCAACAATTTCAGGCCACGAACTCTCTCCTCCATCTTTATCCATTTTAAAAATATTTATTTATTTTTCTATCCTCTTTCCACACACAAGTGCACTCGTCTGTCACTTGTCTTTATGTTTTGCTTTCAAAAAGTGCTGACCCTTATTCAGCTATTCACACATTGTGCTATCTTACTTTTATGTCACTATTAGCACCTCCTTTAGTCTGTAACACTTCCTTTGCCCATGATATCTTTGTCAAATTTCTCTTTAGCTTCTATTTTGCTCCACCTCCTCTTAAACAGTATAATATCCATCACATTTCTACTTCTCTTTAGCTCTGAAGAGTCATACGGACTCGAAACGATAACTCTGTTTCTCTCTCCATGGATGCTGCCAGACCTGCTGAGTTTTTCCAGCATTTTCTATTTTTATTTCAGCTTTTTAATTGCAGATTTAATTAATTATCTGAATTTAAATTCCCCATTTGAAGATTTGAACTCATGTCCCTGGATCATTAACTTGGGCCTCTGATTATAAGTCCAGTAATATAACCACTATGCTACTGTACCCATTGAATCTCAACTGGTTTTTAACAAGCAGATTTTCTTGCCTCCTAATTTCCTCTCACACATTTTAAGATGCAAGTAGGGTAAGGGTAGCAATACTAAACAGAGCAAATATTCATCGCCATTGTGCACCAGTCTTACTCAGCAGTTTAATTCAGGCCTAGTTTCTCAATAAAATGAACAACCAACATGCTTCTGGTGAGAATACTAAGCTGCCAGAGTACTGATCTGAGATAAGACTAGCTAAAGGGAAAACCTTCCCATCTATTGTGACAGATCTGGGAACTATGATAGGCACAATCTGTTTCTATATTTATTCTGTGACTCACCTAAACAGCAGCACAATCCAAAGGGTAGACTCGACTGCCCAAAGATTGTGGAGACAAGATGTGTCAGTGTGAAGTGAGCAGGAGCGAGTTAACCATTCATAATATTTACAACACGGAGAATGATCACATGGAAAAAAAAGCACATCATAAAGTTCAAAAAAGGGTCAGGGTCCAATCTGACACAATATTCGTCAAACCCAATGGGATTGTGTTTGGTCTCCCAGTCGGAGACCAACATAAGGAGGTTGGGCTGACACCAATGGCCCCTCAGAGGAGTTGGTGGGGGAACCCGTACCAGTTTCTGGGTTGCCCCACATTGATACGAAGGGGTTCACAAAAGGCGCTTCCCAATAGGCAAGTCATTGCCCAGAAGGAAAAAACAGTGGCCTGAATTTTTCAGGCGGCAGGCAGGCTGGGCGGGAGTGGGCAAGGGCAGTCACGGCTGCCCACAATCGGCTCCGCGCCGTCATTTTACACAGGCGGGCTAATTAAGGCTTGCCCAGCGTAAGACGTGAGCCATAGCACTCAGCGCTACCTGTGTGGGTGGGGGGGAGGAGGGAGAGTCGGGCCCAGCACTCGCACACAGCAATCTCCCTGAAGCACGGAGCTGCCTCAGAGAGATTGAATCGCTACTGAAATGATTAAATAAATGGTTTAAAAATTTAATTAAACATGTCCCCTCATATGATTGTGTCACATGAGGTGGGATGTGTTTTTATATTTTGGAAACATTTTTTATTTAATTAATAAAAGCTTTAGGAAACCTCATCCCACTTGTGGCTTGGCCTTTTCGCCTGCCTGCCAACCTTAAGGTTGGGCGGGCAGCGTTAACAATTCCCTTAATCACTTCCTTAATAGCCTTAATAGACCGTTTACATATTGACAGGCGTGCACTCGACTCCGGCACACACCCATCGAACGAAACATCGCAAGACAGTGCGATGATGTCGGGACGCACGCCCGATGTCATCGCACGTCATCTTACACGTCGGCGTGTCGGGCCCGCCCCCGCACACTGACTGAAAAATTCTGCCCAGTAAAAACTGGGAAATAAGAGTACTGGTCCAAACTGTTTTTCCCTCCTAGGTAGTTAAAAGGCAGGAGATCAGGTGTGGCTACAGGTTCTTAAAGGAACGATGGCTTAAAGGGAAGGTATGCTTTTTTTGTAGCCAAAGTAGGAAAGCAACGTGGAGCTGGAAGGCAAAAAGAGCTCTAACAGGTTTACCGATTCAGTGTACAGCAGCTGGTGGGTTAGGTACAGGTGAAGATGGAGAGTCTTATTCTTTCTTTAGAAATTACAATATGGAAGCAAGCCATTTGGTTCTACCACTCACGTTGGGTTTATCCTTCACGCGAGGAGTACTCCCAATCCCTGTACTTATCTTGTTTCCATAACTCTTCATCCCTTAGCTACAACTACTTAGTGTGAGGATGTAGAATGAACTAGTGAAGATAGTGACTGTAGCAAAGACTTCTCAATCTTTTACACTAAATATCACATCTACTTCTTCTAGAACCCTCAGCCAGTCTGTTTCTATGTACTCTGTCCCATTCTTCCCACACCTCTATCAAGTCACTCTGTTCTAATGAAAGCATCCCCCGATTTTCCAAGTCGTTCTTAGTATTTGCATTTCCTTCACCCAGGCAGCATTCTAGTAGATCTGCACTGTACCCTCTCTACAACCTCAATAGGGGGAAGAGGTGATGTCGTCACTGGACTGGTAATCCAGCATCTCAGGCTAATGTGCCGGAATCACAGGTTCAAATGGCATCTGGTGGAATTAATTGAATTAATTTTTTTTAAATCTGTAATTAAAAGCTAGCCTCAGTGTAAGAGTGGCCATGAAACAATTGTCATATAAACCCAGCTGGTTCACTTATGCCCTTTAAGGAAGTAAATCTGTGGAACATTCCTTGTTCCAGTCCTACTCCGGCCCCCTCCCACAACTCTTGTCTCGGTACATCGAGAACTGTTTCGGTGCCACTTCATGCTCTCATCTGGGCCTGGAAAAATTTATCAATTTTGCTTCCAATTTTCGCCACTTTCACATGGTCCATCTCCAACACTTCCCTTCCCTTCCTTGACCTCTCTGTCTCAATTTCTGGTGATAGACTGTCCACCAATATTCATTCCAAGCCCACCGACTCCCACAGCTACCTTGACTATGTCTCCTCACACCCTGCTTCCTGTAAGGATTCCATCTCATTCTCTCAGTTCCTTCGCCTCCGTCGCATCTGTTCCAATGATGCCATTTTCCAAAACAGTGCTTCTGACATGTCTTCCTTAACCGAGGTTTCCCCCCAACTGTGGTTGATGGGGCCCTCAACCGTGTCCGGCCCATCTCCTACGCCTCTGCCCTCATACCTTCCTCTCCCTCCCAGAACCATGATAGGGACCCCTTGTCCTCACTTTTCACCCCACCGGTCTCCATATTCAAAGGATCATCCTCTGCCATTTCCGCCAACTCCAGCATGATGCCACCACCAAACACATCCTCCCTTCACCCCCCACGTCGGCATTCCGTTGGGACCGTTCCCTCCGGGACACCCTGGTCCACTCCTCCATCATCCCCAACACCTCAACCCCCTCCCACAGCACCTTCCCATGCAACCGCAGAAGGTGCAATACCTGCCCCTTTACTTCCCCCCTCCTCACTATCCAAGGGCCCAAACACTCCTTTCAAGTGAAGCAGCATTTCACTTGCACCTCTTTCAATACCAAATTGCAAATTGCATTCGCTGCTCCCAATGCGGTCTCCTCTACATTGGAGAGACCAAACGCAGACTGGGTGACCGCTTTGCAGAACACCTTCGGTCTGTTCGTAAGCATGACCCAGACCTTCCTGTCGCTTGCCATTTCAACACTCCACCCTGCTCTCATGTCCACATGTTCGTCCTTGGCCTGCTGCATTGTTCCAGTGAAGCTCAACGCAAACTGGAGGAACAGCACCTGATCTTCCAATGAGGCACTTTACAGCCTTCTGGACTTAACATTGAGTTCAACAATTTCAGACCATGAGCTCTCTCCTCCATCCCCACCCCCTTTCTGAACAACCCCCCCACTCCCCCTTTTTTCTGATTCATTTTTGTTTTTTAGTTTTTTTCCCCCCACTTATTTTCATTATTATTACTTTTTATTTCCATTTTATTCATTGTTTTATCCCCAGCTTTTAGCCTTTTTGATCTTTTTTCCCACCACCGTCCCCTCCCCCACCCGACCCCCACACGGGCCATCTGTCACTTTCCAGAGTGCTTACCCTGGTCTGGCCATTACCATAGAGTCATAGAGGTCTACAGCACAGAAAAAGGCCCTTTGGCCCATCGAATCTGTGCCAGTCAAACAAGAACCTAACTATTCTAATCCCATTTTCCAGCACTAGGTCCATTGCCTTGTATGCCATGGCATCACAAGTGCACATCCAAATATGTCTTAAATGTTATGAGGATTTCTGTCTCTCCCACCCTTTCAGGCAGTGAGTTCCAGATTCCCACCATCCTCTGGGTGGAAAAATTCTTCCTCACATCCCCTCTAAACCTCCTTCCCCTTATCTTACATCTATGCCCCCCGGTTATTGATCCTTCCACCAAGGGGAAAAGTTCCTTCCTGTCTACCCTATCTATGGCCCTCATAATTTTATACACCTCAGTTATGTCCCCCCTCAAACTCCTCTGCTCCAAGGAAAATAACCCCAATCTATCCACTCTCTCCTCATAACTAAAACTCTCCAGCCCAAGCAACATCCTGGTAAATCTCCTCTGCACTCTCTCTAGGGCAATCACATCCTTCCTATAATGCGGATTCCAGAATTGCACATAATACTCTAGCTGTGGCCTAACCAGCGTTTTATACAGTTCCAGCATAACCTCCCTGCTCTTATATTTTATGCCTCAGCTAATAAGGGCAAGTATCCCATATCCCATTATCACATTCTGCTTTCCACTCTTAATGTCACCATTAGCATCTCCTTTTGCCAGAACCACCACTATTAACACCCTTTGACCTTTTGTTTATGACATCTTTCGTAATCTCTCCTTTGCCTCCGCCTACCGCTGGCCTTATATCTTGCTTCACTTGTTCCGCCCCCCCCCCCTTAAACAGTATATATTTCACCACATTTCTGCTTCCCGTCAGCTCTGAAGAAGAGTCATACGGACTCAAAACGTTAAGTCTGTCTTTCGCTCCACAGATGTTGTCAGACCTGCTGAGTTTATCCAGCACTTTTTGTTTTTGTTTCAGATTTCCAGCATCCGCAGTATTTTACTTTTATCTTACCTGGTCTAACCTTCATGTGACTCTGAAATGGCCCAGCAAGTCACTCAGTAGTATCAAACCATTACAAAAACACCCTTTTGATAATGTGGAGCCCAGAACTGCTCACAGTAAAATTATCCTCTAATGAAATTGTAAGGGATGCCCCTGTTCCAGAGCAAATTACCACAACAACAAATCTCTATCACATGCTATACTCCATGCTGGCTGGATTGCAAGAAACCACCAGGTTTTCTCGGGCGTCCGAATCATTGTTTGATGGCTCTACTAAGGACAGCTGAAGATCCTCCAAAATAGTGTTTAAAATGGTGCCTCACAACGTGGTTTGGGGGGTGGGTGGAGGACGTGACATTATTCAGGCAGCAAAGTCAGAAAATGGGGCTAGTATTGTAACGATGTGTGATTCCAATGTGAGTGTATTTAGATGGATGCTCTGGCCTTCTTGAATTACCCCTCCAGGAAATCAGACAAGTTGGTAATTCTATCATAACTGGAATATGAGGAATGGATTGTCAATTTTTCACTATTCCTACTTTCACTACCTCCCTATTTTGAAACGCAAACCTACAGTAAAGAGATCAGGATTGACCCCAGTATCTTTAGGAGATTTCGTCCTTTGAGCTGCATTCAGTTGATTACAATGGGTTATTTCAAATCAGATCCTGCTCTTTATTGTCCATACATGCTCCTTTATTTATCATGAAAGTATTGGGGAGGAGGTGGTGTAGTTGTAATGTTGCTAGACTAGTAATCCAGAGACCCAGTCTAATGCTCTAGGGAGATGGGTTCAAATCCCAGCTGGTGGAATTTGAATTCAATGAATAGATCTGGAATATATAGCAAGTCTCAGTAACAGTAAACATGAAACGATCATTGATTGTTGTAAAAACCCATCATCTGGTTCGTTACTGCCCTTTGAGGAAGGAAATGGTCTGGCCTACATGTGACCCCAGACCCACAACAATATGGTTAACTCTTTACTACCCTCTGAAATAACCTAGCAAGGGCAATTAGGGATGGGCAATAAATGCTGACCTTGCCAGTGACACCCATATGCCATGAAAGAATAAAGAAATAAAAATAAGGCTCTATGAAGAATAGTATTTCTGTTAGCTCATTGGGTAAGTATGCTGCCCAGTGGAGTCACTGCTACTCTTGATGGTATCAGAACTACTGACATGGGAGTGCTGTGTTGGCAAAGCTACCATCCTAATATTAAACCTAGCCCTATGCTGGTTTCTGTCATTCAGCTGGATGTTAAAGATTCCATGGCACTAGCTGAAAAAGAGCAGGGCACTCTCCTGGTATCACAGCCAACATTCCTCTATTCAAACATTGACAAGGGAGTCTAGGGTTATGAGGGACAGCCAGGAGAGTGGAGTTGAGACCATAATCAGATCAGCCGCTGAATGGCAGAGCAGGTTCGATGGGCAGAATGGCCTACCTCTGCTCCTATTTCTTATGTTCAAACAACGCAGAAACAGTCACCTATCACACTGCTTGTTTGTGGAAAAGTCAAGTACACAAATTGGTGCTCCATTAACCCACAATGAGGGAACAATATAAATCTCTGTATCGAACACACTTTAAGATGCCTCGGAGAGACATAAATTGTGATATCAGTGTAAGGGGATGGATAGTTTTCTGGCCACAACTGTCTTTTCCATTGGAATCAGACAGGCTGCCAATTCGCTATGAGCTTGTTTCTCACTGCAGGCAAAGGCCAATGTCAGCACCAGGTTTGAACCTTATTCTGTGCTACATTAGCTGCCCTCAGTCAGAGCTGTCATACAACAATCATCCTTCAAAGTCCCTGGGTAAAGTAGAGGGGAAATCAGCAGGGTTTGTGTCCCATTCATAAAGAGTAGCACTGGAACACAATACACATGTTGTTGGATAAGAATGAGATGGTGCTTAATCTGCACTCCACTACCACATGGTCAAGTGGCTGGAGTGGGAGGCGGACGATCCAGTTGCTGTGGACCATATAGGAGCCAACGGCATTGGTAGAATAGGAATGATGTTCTGCTGACAGCGTTTGAAGAGTTAGGGTGGAAATTAAAACACAGAACATCAAAGGTAACCATCCCTGGATTTGCTGAACCATGTGCCAATTGTGAAAGGGTCAAGATGGTTACAGAATTAAATGTGGGGCCCAAAGAGTGGTGTTGGGAAGAAGGGGCTTCAATACATGGGGTACTGACACCAATACACAGGAAAAAGAGAGCTCCTCCATTGAGATAGGATCCACTTAAACTAGGCTGGAGCCAGTGTTCTAGCAAATTGTATAACTAGGGCTGTGGTTAGTGTTCAAACAAAAAAAAGTGTGGGAGGGTTCAGGCAAAAAGAGATTTAGAAATCTATAGCGAAAAGTCGAGGCAACAGAACAGTGTAGCAATGCAGGTAAAAACAACCAGGGCAGAATTTTCCACTCTGGAGACTAAGGGCGGGAAAGTCGGCACACTCGGGTTTCCGCGCGAGATCATCCGCTGTTCACCTCATTATGTATGCATAAACAAGCGGGACACCGTATCACGTGGCAGGATGAGCTGGGATTCTTCCACCCTGCCATTACCTCATTGGCTCATATTTCTGGGCACCATATTTAAATGCCACCCAAACACACATTCACTCTCTGCAGCCCAGGACTTGTGGTGAGTGATGGCCCTCAGAAGAGGCAAGTGCTGTGCCCCAGAAGTTCAGCAACAACTGGCAGCACTCCTCCAGTGATGGGAGCCAGAGAGCCACCAACACCACTACCAAGGCTTAGGAGCAGGTAGGCAGTGCGGTCAGTGCCCGCGCTCCTCAGAAGAGGACATCTATCCAGTGCAGGACAGTGTACCGTCAGGGTAAGTCAACCTTTTCCTCACTCTCAACTCACTCTCACAAATCCATCAGGCACTCGCAGGCTTACAGTCCACAGGGATCTCACATAATACCAGTACAATGGACATCATCACTGATTCTCTCACACACACTTTTACATCTTCATCTCTTGTTTGTCACATCCTGCACAAGTCACATCTTCAGCCCTTACATAGGTCCACTCAGCACACAGAGCTGGCAGGCATGCTTATCATCTACTTTGGCATCCATCCTGCTCACAGTCTGTCCATCTGTCTTTTACACACAGGACAAGATCACCCACAACAACCGGGAGAGATCCCAGACCGAAGGGGGGATGCCGGAGCTCAGGCCACTCACCCGCTTTGAGGAGTGGGTGGCAGAGCTGACTGGCAAGTGCAGGGACCATTAGTGCCCCGAAGGCAAGATTGGCATCTCCTACCAAGCCAGCGAGGGTCCATCTGTAGTCTTCACCCACCCTCCGAAACTGTGCTCTTTAATGTAGGTGACTGTCCAGCCAATCTCTTTATCTCTTCTCTCTATTACAGCCAGCAGCAAGAAAGGAAGGAGACACACCACCAGGCCCAGTCCTCAGGCCACCTCAGATGATGATGATGAGGACCCACTAGATGTAGAGCCAAAATTGCATTCACCTGCACCCTCCACCATCACAGAGACACACACCTCGGTGGGACCTTGATTTAGAGCAGGCTCGGGGTCACCTTCTGGTGAGTACAGCACAAATTCGGGTCCACAGCAGGCGGAGGGAGTGACAGCCAAGGTTACCAACACTCGGAGGGCTGCAGGAGGCCAGGCTCCTGCTGAGTCCAGGTCTGATGATGAGCCTCTGGAATCGGCCCTCAGAGAGATATTGGATCTCCAAAGGCAGGCAGGGGTACAGCAGGCAGGGTTGTCAGAGGCCGTCACCAGGTTAGAATGGAGGATGGGGGAATCAGTCCACATTCAGTCTGATGTCGTGGCACCGACAAACCAGCGCAGTGAGGTCACCATTGGAAGGGCAGCGACCGCCATGGAGACCCTGGTCCAGCAGTTTGTGCTGCTTATGCGCACAGACCTGCACACCATCACCATAGCCATGAGTGGAATACATCAGTGACTAGGCAAGAGGGGGACAGGGCACTTCGATCTCCCTCCAGAAACCGCTTCTCCTCAAGGAGTCAAAGAGGGTCCCTTGGGCACCCACAGGGAGGGGGAGTGTCAGCTGAACACCCCGGGCAATCCACCCAGCATTCCCCTGGGCTGTCCAGCCGCTCCATAGCCCCTCTGCCTGTGACCCCAGCCATCTCCAGCTGCTTAGGCCGAGGAGGGTGCACCTGCCCCACAGCAGGAGATCCAGAGCAGGCCGGGATTCTCCAGGCCTCAGCCCTCCAGAGGACGTCTGCCAAGGTCATCACAGACAACAAGGCAGAGCAGTCAGCAGGCTGCCTCCACCTCTGCTGCAGATGTCAGGGAAGCACCTAGACATAGCGGTCGGGTAAGAAAAATTAAGAAATATTAAAAGCACGAAGGTGGCACCGGTGTTCACTCACTGTATATACTTTGGACTTCCGTAAATATATTTTTCTTACCAGAAACTCTCATCTAATGAATGGCTCTTCTATCTGATGCAAAGCTCCAAGGTCATCCAAGTGTAACAGATGCCCATCCCCATCCCCACCCTGCAACCCCCTCACTTATCTCCCATTGAGCCCCTCAGGTCTGTGGTGTCTCACACAATCTCAGTACAATGAGTTGCCTTTCTGGCCACAGCAGTGACATGAGCAAAGCCTCTTGCTCTAACAACATGGTGGTTGGGCAATGCATATCTTAGGCTTGCGTCCAAGGATCATATCATGTGGCCTCAGGAGTATAGGTTCTGCAATTTGGTATCTTCTCCTGCTGCAGCACTGAAGACCGGCCGATGTGGCTCTTATTGGTTTTAATGGTGACCGGCATTGGAGTCGATCGAACTCGGTGCATCTTCCAACGGCCTCCACGTAATGTCTGTCAGGTTTGAGTGTGGGTTACATTTCAAGTAATAGTTGGAGACCTTAGGCACTCATGGCAGCTTGTAGTGTGACATTGTGACCGTGTACACAGCTAGACATCACCCCTATAATAGTTCCCAGTCTCCACCTGCATGATGTAGAGCTATGGATCGAGTGGGCACTTGGTGACTCCTGAAATGTCTGCTGGACGGTCATGACTATGTGAGGTCAGAGGTGTGTGTCTAGGCCCCAGGTGCCGGACTATTAAATGGCAGAGTGAAGCTTTGGACCTAAAGGCCTGGCTAGCGTGGCTTCACATAATCCCTGAGGCAGCTCTCTGATGGGCAATCGACATGGTTATCTGATCATGACAATGCCATCAGTGTCCCAGGTTCCCTTGTGTATATCTGAAACTGCTGGAATGAAAATGTGGAAGCCTCAAATGGGATCAGAGCGAAGCTCCACTACACCTGATGTGAGCTCTTCATTATTAATAAAGTTACTAAGTAATGCCTAATTGCAGTGTTGACATTTTTTGGGTCACAGATACCAAGCAATGCTGGATGGGAACTTGGGAAACTCCAGATGAAGGCTGGGACATGAGTGCTTGTCAATAATCAGATGCTGGTGCTGCTAAAGCTCTCTCTGTGCACACAAAGGTCACCTAGCTCACAAGCTCGCGATCATGACTGAGAGCGACAGATCGCTGCATACTACAAAGTAAACTCATGCTGGGGACTCAGTATGAGGATGAGGCCAGAACATTATTCTCACATGAGGGATGGCCTGTGGAGAGATGCTCCAGTCCGGATTCAGATCATCCTCAGACGGTCAAACGAGAGTCAGTGATTGATGATTGTCTTCCTTGAGGCACCTTGCAACACTCCGGGTATACTGCCACGAGAGCACTGACGTTTGCCGTGCTGCTCCTGCCTCTTGAAGGCTGTCGTAGGCAGTGAAATGTTGGCACGATGATTGAAAAGACTGCAACATGTCAAATTTCTTCACTGTGCATACTGGTGGAGTTCTTATCACATAACAGAGCGGCCACATGCTCCAGAGGCTGCCTCGTCTTCCAAGGATGAGGCTTTCATCACACAAGATTGTGACTATTCATTCTGAGATTGATGTCCTTCATTGAGATGTTGAGGATAACAAAGAAGTTGTTAATGTCGAGCCTCCATGGAGGACGCAGATGAAAGAGGCTCGTATGAGTGAGTCGTCTTCATCACCCTGGAATCTTGTCACTGTAAGGATCCCACGGGCACTTTCACCACATCTGGCCCATGCTATGGCCTCTTCCTGTGGGGTCTCAACATCCTCACCCTCATCGAACTCATCCCTCTCAATGTCTCTCTCATCGGAGGAGACTTTCAGTTCCATCCTTCTCTCCATCAGCTCCATCCATCTCCTCCATCTCTCCATGTGGCAACTCAAACCCCTTTGGAAAACCAGGTTATATAGAGTGCAGCAAACCACAATGATGTGGGACGCTCTCTGGGGAGAGTACTGGAAAGCGCTGCCTGACTGGTCCAGACAATTGAGACGCATCTTCAACATGCCAATAATCTGCTTAATCAAGGAGCGTGTCGCAGAATGAGCCGCATTGTACCTCTCCTTTGAAGCACTCTGTGGCCACCGAATGGGTGTCATTAGCCACGTCGTTTGGGGGTAGCATTTGTCATTGATGAGTCAACCCTGAATGGGCTGAGGGCCCTCGAAGATCTGTGGCACCTGCAAGTGACTCAAGATGTAAGAGCCATGTGAGCTCCCAGAGTATCTCGCAGAGACCTGCATAATCTGCTTTTGGATATCACAGATCAGCTGCACGTTGAGAGAGTGGAAGCCTTTTCTATTGACGAGTCATTGTCGCTGCTGCCGGGGATCTCTTAATGCCACGTGTGTGCAGTCAATGGCACCCTGCACTTGTCGGAATGTAGAGATTGCTGCAAATCCCACTTCTCTGGCAGCCTGGCTGGCTTCATCCAGGGAGAACTGGATGTAATTGTGTGCCTTACTGAATAGGGAGTCGGTGACCTCTCAGATACATTAATGAGCGGAGGATTGTGATATTCCGCAGTGGTCTCCAGTATTATGTAATGAAGCAAGGTTAATTAGTAATCTCATAGTAAACAATCCACTGGGAAATAGTGATCATAGTACAATTGGATTCCATGTTAAGTTTGAAGGTGAAATATCCAATCACAGACAAGAATCTTAAACGTAAACAAAGCCAACTACATAGGTATGAGGGAGAACTGGCTAGGGTAAATAGACTAAAAGGTATGGTGGTAAATAAACAGTAGAAAATATTTAAAGAAACAATTCAAAAAGTTCAGCAAAAACACATTCCATTGAAAAACAAAAACTCAGCAAGAAAGGTTGATCCGTTGTTCACTCAGGAAGTTAAGGATAGTATTAGGCTGAAAGAAAAAGTTTATAATGTTGCAAAGAATAGTAACAAGTCTGAGGATTGGGAGTGTTTTAGAAAACCACAAAGGGCCTTCAATAAATTGGTAAAAAGGGAAAAATAGAATACAGGAGTAAACTATCCAGAATATAAAAATAATTGTAAGATTTTTTAGAAGTATATAAAAAGGAAGAGAGTGGCTAAAGTATATTAGTCCCTTAGAAGATGAGACAGGACAAATTATCATGCAGAATGAGGAAATGGCAGAGACATTAAACAAATACTTTGTGTTTGTCTTCACAGTAGAAGATACGAGTTGCAAATCAGAAATAGAAAGTAACCTAGGTGCAAAAATGAGTGAGGAAAATAATGTAATTAATGTCTGCAGACAAAAAGTAGTGGAGAAACTTAAGGGACTAAAATCTAATCCCCATGATCTGATGGCTCACATCCTAGGGTTCCAAAAGAGACAGCTGCAGAGATAGTGAATGTGCTGGCTATGATTTTCCATGATGTGATTTCGGAACAGTCCCAGCAGATTGGGAGTTAGGAAATGTACCTTCCCGCAAGGAAGAAGGGAGTGTGTGGTTCTGTACCCAGCATGGATCCAGCTTCTGTAGAAAGAGGAAACATTCAGAAAAAGCACAACACGTTGAATAGACCTTGGCATGCAGGCTGTGTCAACAGAGCAGAGCCTGACCACCGACTGCCCACCATCACATGGGCTGGGATTTTAACTCCCTCAAAACCCATTCACTTGCACAGAGTTAAAATCAGGCCCATGATCTCATAATCAAAAGATGCTGCTTAGAAACTGGGCGACTACTGATTTACATGTTATCGGTGAGCTAGTTAACTGCCTTGGAATGTCCTTGTAGGTCCATCTGGCAATGTGCAAAGATCACATCTGTAACATGTTAGGCAATAAAAGAATTTAACATCAGTACTTTCTCTTTATCCAAACTGCATAATAACCAAGGACTTGATGCCTCTAAGTTCTTGATCACTATAAACTTTTTTTTACCTGCTCTTTTCTCTCTCTACTCATTCCAGTTTCTCTCTCTCTATTCATTCCTCTCTCTACCCTTTTCACTTTCTTTCTCTCTGTACTTCTCTTTGTTCTTTCCTTTTTCACTCTTTACCTGTTTTACTCTTTCTGTTCCTCTTTGTCTCTCTACCTGTTCCTCTTTCTCCCTACATTATCTGCTCCTTCAAATCTCTACCCATTTCCCTCTACTTCTATCCATTCCCCTCTACCTCTCCATTCCTGTCTCTCTCTCTCTCTACCTGTTCCTCTTTCTCTTGATCTGCTCCTTCATTTCTCTACCCCTTTCTCCCTACCTCTGTTCATTAATCTCAGTCTACCCATTTCTCTCTCTCTAATATTCCTCTCTCACTCTACCATTCCATTCTCTCTCTCCCTTCTCCTCTTTCTCTCTCTACCCGTTCTACTTTTTCCCTCTATCCCTTCCTCTCCCCACTCCTTTTTCTCTCTTCAATTGTTCCTCAATTCTTCAATTGAAAATTGTCCATTTTCAAAACTGAAGGGGATTAGAGATGTCTCCATGTGGCCTTCTGTTCTCATCCCTACATCTATAGAAAAGGATTCCATTTTCTCCAAGTGCAGCTCCTTTTCTTTCTGTACATGCTCTCTCAATAAGGTGGATTTTCTGACAGACAGTGCCCAATCTCCGAACATGAGGTGGGCAGTAATGGACAGGGAATTGGGTGAACACTGGATCATGTTAGGTTTCTGATCATTTTGCATAAAGACCAATTTTAATCATTCACCAAGTACTTGCCAGTTTGTGAACAGGTGCAAATGAGGCCAAAAGAGCTTCATGATCTTCTATCGATGCTTGTTTACTCACCCAAGCAATTCTATCATTGACTCCAAGAATAATTGGCAGCAGCATGAGATGGCCCTGCAATTTTATAAGTTGGTAGCATTTTCAAAACTGAAGGGGATTAGAGATGTCTCCATGTGGCCCTCTGTTCTCATCCCTACATCAATAGAAAAGGATTCCATTTTCTCAAAGTGCAGCTTCTTTGTGACCGTCAACACCAAATTTGTACTCAGGACACACTTCACAGTGCTTCTATTTTAAACAGGCCAGCATCTCACAAAAGGCTAGTCTCAGGGCGGTTCCTAAGCAGTCAAGGGCTTCAAGTGATGGCTCACAACAGCCTTTAACTTCCTGTCCAGCTAAAGGCTCACATTCTGTCTAAATTGGAACTAAAGGACAAACACATTATTACAAATGCAAAGTTTATAAGATTTTTATGTTTTAAAATGTCTCTTTAACTTAAGATAAAATGGAAAGACCCATGTGATCTGCTATAACTGCCCAGCAACAGGCCAGGTGGCCTGGTTACCATGGACCCAGGCTGAGGCTTACTGAGAGCAGGGTGCAAAATGTTCACACCTGAACACAAAGGAAAGAGCAGCTGGGCTAACTGTAGATAGACTTTCAGTCTCACAGAGAGACAAAGGACTGCAGCTAGTGTGGTTAGCAGAGAGGAGCATGCTGCCTTTCTGTGAACTACCAAACAGGTTGCCAGAGGGAAGATGATCTATGGTTGAAGAGATACATCCTGTGGCAATCTAAGTAATTCAGAAGATTTGCTCTGGCAAGGCCAGGAAGAGAAATTGCTGGAGTAGATCTTACTGCTGGTAATTGGTTTGGAGATTCTCTGAAAACTGAGAGCAGAGCCTTTTGATGGTCACTCGACGGTACGACTTGGTGAATTGGGAGACATGAACCCATTAGAAGTTGAGTGTGGCTGTGGACTGTTTCCTATAAAAACTATAATCCTGTGGAAAGTGTTGCATTAAAGCATTAATAGTGGTTAACTTTCCTGTAGTTTAGACTATCAGTTGCTTACTAGTAATGTTTAGACAATGTTGCTTTTAGTTGGTTTGTTACAGTAAAAGTCTTAAAACTTGAAAACTAGTTGTGCAATTCCTTTAAGTTGGTCACAGGGAATTCATATCTCTTGTTTAAAGTTGTCAGTCTCAAGGGGATCATAACACATCGAAGACCCTCTAGTTTTAGGGGTAGGTGCATTTAGTCCACTAACAGGGAATACTCTGATGTTTTCTATTTTACATGATGAATTAAAATTCATGTGTAAACAATATTCTGTTTGTTCACATAGTATTGGCAGAAATTTCCTCAGAATTTCTGACATTCCACTGCTGTAAGCTCACTGAAAGCCCCACATAGATGTATAAACAAGGATTCCATCACATTTACGTCAAGGAAGCCAGAGCAGTTCCATGGAACTTCCTGGCCTGAATGTAAAATAACTCAGACTGATAATTGGATTTGTCTCACTAAAGTGTTGATCAGTCTGCCTTCAGGAAGGTAGGAGTAAAGAGGAGTACAGGAGTAAAGTAGTGTTGCTGCAATTGTATCAAGCCGTGGTGAGACCGCACCTGGGGTACTGTGTGCAGTTTTGGTCTCCTTATCTAAGGAAGGATATACTGGCCATGGAGGGAAAGCAATGAAGATTCACTGGACTGATTCCTGGAATGATCCTATGAGAGCAGATTGAGGAGACTGGGTCTATATTCTCTAGGGTTTAGAAGAATGAGAGGTGACCTCAGTGAAACATACAAAATTCTTACAGGATTTGACAGGGTAGATGCAGGAGGGATGTTTCTCCTGGCTGGGGGAGGGGGGGTCCAGAACCAGGGGACACAGTCTCAGAAGAGGTAGGTCATTTAGGACCGAGATGAGGAGAAATTTCTTCAGTCAGAGGGCAGTGAATCTTTGGAATCCTCTACCCCAGAGGGCCGTGGAAGCTCAATCATTGAGTATGTTCAAGACAGAGATTGACAGACATCTAGATATTAAAGATATCAAAGGATAGTGCGGGAAAATAGCATTGAGGTAGAAGACCAGCCATGATCTGGTTGAATGACAGGGCAGGCTCAAAGAGTCGAATAGCCTAATCTTGCTCCTATTCCCTCTGTTTCTATATAAACAAGAGCATGTGTGAGATTACTGCCTCCAACATAGAAAACAAGGTGCAGAATTTTTAGGTCGTCGTGCACCCGACCTGCTCGAGTGTAAAATAGCACGTGATGACATCGAGCGAGTGTCCCGACGTCATCCCGCACTTGCGCGATATTTCGGTCGGCAGGCGCACACAGAAGTCGGGAGCATGCCCACCAACAATTAAGAGGACAATTAAGACCATTATAGTTCCAATTGTCCCCGATTTGTCGTCGTCTGTCTAACCTTACAGTTGGTGGATGGGCGAATTTGCCAGATGGACTTTGCATTTTTGATGAAACCTCATCCAAGGGCGGGATGAGGTTTCCATAATTAAATTTAAAAAATAAAAAAGTCTTGACAGGATTTTCATCATGTGCATGTTCAGGTGACTGATTCTGATGCGTGGACATTTTTTTTCTGGATTTTAAAATCTTTATTTATTGGTTTTAAATTCTTCAGCTCCCTGAGGCAGCTCTCCATCTTCAGGGAGCTTTCATTCTGTGCTCCCCCGTACCTGTGCTTATGTCAGCACCCGCCCTCCTCCTGCCCCCACCCCGGCAGTGCTGAGCATTTCAGCACGCGTTTCACACTGGTTGGCTGTTAATTGGCCAGCCAGTGTGAAACTGTGGTCAGGGGCCAATCACGGGCAGCAGTCCCCAGCCACTCCCGGGCCCGCCGATCGACCTAAAATTCCTGCCCAAGGAGTTTCATTGTAACAACCCCTATCATATGACTAGACATTGAGTAGTAATGGTAAACAGCCACTGGGTCCAATTACAGAAGAGACCGTGGCACTGAAGCCAGCACAGTATCTAGTGCAGATCAGAAATCTGTAATGAGGGAAGGCAGTTCAGAAGAGGTGACAGCTCTAGTCTGGATTTGCAGCCAAAATGTCTTTGCAATGGACTCGGAGACACATATATAGCACTAGTGGTTTCTGCATGCCTTTGCAATTCGGACTTATCATTGGCACAATGAGGTCCAAGCCTCCTAATGGGCAGAGAAGGAAGAGAGGCTAGGAGTGCTTGAAATCTATTTTAAATGCTTCTATAAAAAGCTGAGGAAGTCACATTGAGGTTTTGAAGATTATGAAATGATTATTAAAAGTCGGTGCAAGAAAATTGTTCAATATGGTAAATTGCAGGTGGCAAAAGCCACAAAACTGGGAAGTAAAAGGCAATTTAATCCCCAAAGGATAGAGAGTAATGGAATAAGTGACTGAAGCAGAGTGTGTCACTGAGTTCAAGGGGCAACTAAATGTGTTTCTGGGAAAAGGGTTGAATTTCTTTTCAAAAGGGCAGCAGGCAATTTGACCCAACCTGCTTTTCTATCCCTGAAAACCTCTCACCCAGAAATTGGTTTGCGGCAAATTTGGAAGAGAACCCAGCAGCAAATACACTGAGACACAGGCGGGAAAATCACACAAAATTGATCCTTTTACGTAACCAAAGTAAGACCACCATGCTTAGGACAATCGTTACATGTCAACAGTCAGTATGCTAGTTGCAGTGAGGAGGAAAGTTTGCCGCATACTGACTGACAGTATAATTCCTGTTAGAGTGGGGAGTCACTGTAGACAGTATACCTCCCATTAGTGAGGGCCACTGATCGGCTGACAGTATACTCTTCATTATTGTGAGGGTAACTGACTGATAGTATAACTCCTGTTACAGGGGTTACTGGCTGACAGTGTACCTCCCATTACAGTGAGGACCACTGACTGGCTGACAATATGCCATCCATTACAGTAAGGGCCACTGACTGGCTGACAGTATACCTCCCTTTACATTGAGGGTCACTGGCTGACAGTATACCTCCCGTTTCAGAGGAATCCTCCCATTCTGTTGGGATTGATATCACAGGGACCGGAGCAGTGGCCAGGAGTAATACGCTTACAAAATTGGAGTACTATCACACTAAAATGTCACAACGATACAATTAACTCCCTTTTAATCTTGGTTTAGTGGGATTGCCAGTTTTTCAAATTCTACTTACCACAGATATTATTGAACAAGTGTGCATTTGTAAACTCTTGAGCTAAAACCCAAGCAAACCACAACAGAAAATTATATCTCTTCGAAAATATTTTTTCCATTAATTTCCAAGCCAAGATTCCACAGAAGGGTTTGGCGCTGAGCAGTTAAGTTTAAAGTCCAGCTGGTCAACACATGCTGGCCATGTGGAGTTGTTCTTTCAGAAATAAGTTCCATGAAAAGGAAGCAATTGTGTCACCCTGGAGCAATCACCCAGTTGGTTGTTTCCATGGCAATGCAAACACACCATTCATAACAACAGGATTCTGAGGGAAGTGTTAAACTTATTCTGTTTTTATAACTAGCGTCCACTTCTGATCCTTGTCTCTCTTTAGGGTTGGATGTTATCCGGGACCGGCCTTGCCTGAGGAGCTCTTTTGACACCAGGAAAAGTAGAAGAAAGAAATTGTGAATGCTAGACATTCAAATTAAAATCAAAAATAATGCTGAAAATGGACAACAGGTCTGTCATCATCTGACGGCACTGGACAGCACCAGTGCAGGTTGGTCCAGTCACCCGGATTAAAACTGGGTGAACGATGGTGATATATAAGACAAATGTTGTTCCCTCTTGGTGCCCTGGGACTTTTTCAATGATCAATACTTTATCCACTAGACTTGACCCTACTAGGGTAAGAAGCTCAGAAGATCAGCAGTACTAAAAGTTGGTTAGGCACCTCGTCCAGATGGAATGATTCTTCAGTTGCTGAAAAGTGCAACGGTATTGGCCACAATCATTCAATCATCATTGGTTACAGGAGTGGTACCAGTGGATTGGAGGGTTGCTAATGTTATATTGCAATTCAAAATAGGGATGAGGGATAAATCAGAAAATTTCAGGCCAGTTAATCTAACATTGATAGTGGGAAAGTTATTGGAAGCCATTATCAGAGACAAAATAATCTTTCATTTGGAAAGGCAAAGGCTAATCAAGGAGAACCAGCATGGATTTGTTAAAAGGTAAATCTAACTTGATTGAAACTTTTGATCAGGTAAGCAGAGAAGGCTGATCAAGATACTGCAGTAGATGTTGTATATATAGGGCGGAATCATCTCAGATTTGCACTAAATGCGGTAGCGGGCGTGAAAAACATTTTACCCGCTGGCCGCAATGGTGGTTTTTTGTGCTGTATCATCCCCTTCCCACCTCATGGACAGGATTTTCCCCTCGTTGGGGGGAAAGTTGAAGTGCGGGCGCGCACCTCCGATTGGCGGCCCAATTGGGGGCGTGCCACCATTTTACGTGGGTGGGCCAATTAAGGCCCGCCCAGTGTGACATCAGCACGGAAGTGCTGTGCGCTCCCTCTGCGAGCGGGGGGAATTCCTAAACCCGAGAGTGCGCTCTTTCGCACATGCGCACGAAAGAGCGCACTCATCTCCCTGAGGCTAAGTGCTGCCTCAAGGAGATCGGCTACACATTAAAAAATATTGAAAATAGAAAAAAAAAATCCCTGACATGTCCCCTCATGTGACACTGTCACATGAGTTGGGACGTGCCCATAACTTTTTTAAAAACTTTAATTAAATTTTTAAAAACCTACATGAAACCTCATCCCGCCCGTGGATGAGGTTTCATGCTTTATCTAATGTTCGCCAGGGCTCCTGGCCTGCCCGCCAACCTTAAGATTGGATGGGCAGGTCCATTAATTACTTCAATGACTCTGTCAATGGCCTCAATTGGCCATTGACAGGCCGGTGGGTGCACTGTTGATTTTGCTGCGCCCCCGCCTACCTGAAAATTTAAATGGGGCGCGGTGACGTCAGGAGATCCGCCCGACGTCACCGCGTATCATTTTATGCCCCATAAGTTATGCAGTCATGGGAAAAACGTCAGATCGCTGGCAGCCGGCCTCCGATTTGCTCGCCATCCGTTACTTCATGCCAGGCGCCACTTCTCAATGCTTGCAGCCCACTACTGCCCAGGTGAAGACATAGTCCAAAAGCCAAGAAGAGTGCAGCACCCTTCGATTCAGTGACGCATCTATGGGACGCCTTCTGGATATTGTGGAGGCTCATCGCGATGTCCTCTACCCCTGCTCTGGCTGCAGGAGGCCCAGGCCACTCCGGCTTGGGAGGCAGTGGCAGAGGTGGTCACTGCCAATGCTGCACACAAGCGGTCGGCCATCCAGCGCAGAAAAAGGATGAATGATCTCATCTGGTGGCGCCAGAATAAGTCAACCGCCTCATCACTCTCAACTCACCCACTCACAAACCCATCACACATTCACTGGCATCTCACTCGCTGCCAGCTCAAGGGACATCAGCACTCACTCTTTCTCACACACCCTCACATCTCCATCTGGCCTCATCTCCTTTGAGACTGCCTCCTCATCCCATCCATGGTTCCACTCTGCACACACACAAGCCTGGCATCCTTCTTATTTGGCCTGGCACATGCCTTGCTCACACTCTCTCCATCTATCTATATTCAGGACAAGATTGCGCACAATCAATGGTAGAGGTCCCAGACCTGGGGGTAGAGTGCCGGACATCAAGGTCCTCACTCCACTTGAGAATCATGTGCTGACTGGAGAGAACGTGGACCGTTCCTGCAGAGACGGTGAGGTTGGCAGCAAGCATCCACCCGAGGATCCTGCACCAGATCATTCATCTGTCAACACTACTCTGAGTCCACTGTTCTGTGTGTAATGCGGGGCTGCCAAGCACTAATAATCTCCACTTTCGACACATCAGCCACATTCCTCTCAGGCAACTTTGACCCCAACTCCAGCATTGAGAGTACTTTGGATGAGGACCCTGAGGGCAGCACCGTTGAAGACCCGTCCCGGCGCTCACCCACACCCTCCATCAGCGCAGCAACGCACACCTCAGTGGGACCCAGAGGTAGAGCAGCCTTGGGATCACAATCTGGTGAGCACAGCACACAATCTGTTCCACAGCAGGTGGAGGGAGGGACATCTGAGGTCAACGACACTCAGAGGACTGCTGGAGGCAAGGAATTTGCTGAGTCCTAGTCAGATGATGAATCTCTGGACTTGGTCCTCAATCAATTGTTGGAGTTGCAAAGACAGTCATGGGAACATCAGGAAGGGATGTCTGGTGCACTCCTCAGATTGCGAGGGACGATGGAGGAGTCTGTCCGCCTTTAGTCTGAGGTGATAGCTCCAGCATGCCGACGCATCAAGGTCAACACTGGCAGGATGGCAGCCGTCATGGAGACCATGATCCAGGACATTGGTCTTGTACTGCTGCGTGGGCTGAACTCCATCACTGATGCCATAGTTGGCTTCCAACAGTGTCAGCGCGGGCAGCTCGAACTCACTCCAGCTTCCCCTTCTCCTTCTTGGGCACCCATTGGGAGGAGCACTAGCAGCTCGACACCCCCAGGACCATCCACCCAGTGACTCCGGGAATGTCTGGCCCATCCAAATCCCCTTGTCCTGTGACCTCAGCAGCTCCAGCTCCACGGGCCAAGGAGGGTGCATCTGGCCCACAACAGGACACCTAAAGCAGGTCAGGGCCATCCAGGCGACACACAGCGAAGTCATAACAGACAGGGCGTCATAGTCAGCAGGCTGCCTCACCTCTGCTGTGGATGTCGGGGGAGCACCAAGACGTAATGGCAGGGTTAGGAAGGTTAAGAAGATGTAACTCTTTCGAGTACATTCACAGTTCTTGACTTTTTTTTTCCGGGAGTGGGACATGAACCCACAACCTTCTGACTCAAAGGTGAGGGTGCTATGAACTGAGCCACAGCGTAGCTGCACAACCTGGGCACTAGTGTTAATCGCTTGTACATAATGTTCACTACTGTCAATAAACTCCCAAGAATGTCTCCCTCCCTATGGCTCCTTGTCCTGATGAGCAGTGTTTGTGTCACTCAGATGTGAAACCTTGGTTCCTGCATAAGATAAAGGCAGGTGTCTCAGTCCAGGGCCTCTTCCCTGTGCAGTGTGTAATCTTCAGACCAAAGTGATGGTCCAGCCTCACACTCACTGGACACATTACTGATGTCTGCACCTCAATGGTGCTGGTCATTGCTGCCAGAATGTCGTGGACAGGCGCCACAGAGTTCCCTCATTCTCTGTGTGTGCTCTCAGCACCTTTAAGGCAGGGCTGGCCCCCATCTCTTCAGTATCTGTGACCAGTGACGCTGTGCTCCTAAAGGGCTCAGGTGCTGAAGGCTGATAAAGGATCAGGTGCATTTAAAGTTTCATGTCTGCATCTCCATGATATGACCCTGATCACAAAGCGCCAGCAAGCTGCCCTCAGCCAGACCGGAGTCAGACATTAACAGAGGCGATGTGAGGGTCTATGGAGCGTCCTCACTGCATATTGTTATCATCCTCCTGGAATCTAGAGACTATTAGGGCTTCTGCTGTGTCTCCATGACATGAGCCTGAGCACTGAGGTTATGTGGGCTGCTATCAGCCACACAGGAGTCAAATGTTCACAGATGCAAGTTGAGGATGTCAGGACTGTCCTCACTGCATCTCGTCATCATCCTCCACAAATCTTGTGGCTATGAGGGCGTCCCAAGCACACATGCCTTGTCTGGCCAGTGCGATGGCCTCATTGCTGGCATCCTCGCCTTCGAGGACTTCATCACTGTCGTCCCCTTCGTGTCCTCCTCATCAGAGAAGACGTGCAGCTCTTCCATCTCCTTCTCAGCTAGGTCCTGTCCCTGTTGCAGATCTAGGTTGTGTAGTGTACAGCAAGCTATGATGCATTGCGACACCCTCTGAGGACTGTATTCCAGTGCTTCACCGGACCTGTCAAGGCACTAGAACCTCTTTTTCAAAATGCCTATCGTTAGCTCCATCAAAGTTTGGGTCTCAGCATGATTCTCGTTATGCAGTCGCTCTGCTGCAGTCTGAGGCTGCCGCACAGGCATCATCAGCCACATCCTCTGTGGGTAGCCCTTGTCCCCGAGGAACCAACCCTCCAGCCTCTGGGGACCCTGGAAGATCTCAGGGATCTGCTAAGGATGTAGGAATCATGGCACTCTTTGGGAATCGTGCCCAGACCTATAGGATGCATTTATGGTGGTCACACTCCAGCTGAACATTCAGCGAGTGGAAGCCCTTGGGATTTACATAGTTGACTGCTCATTGCCACAGAGATCTAAGTGCTACGTGAGTACAGTCAATGGCACCCTGCACTTGTGGAAAACCAGAGATCTGCGCAAATCCCCATGCTCTTGCTTCCTGGCTTTCCTGATCCTGGGTGAAATGCACAAAGTTGTGTGCCTTTGAGAAGATGGTGTCTGTGACCTCCTGTACACACTTGTGCGTGGAGCCTTGTGAGATCCCACACAGGTCAACTATGGAGCCCTGGAAGAAGCAACTGGCGTAAAAATTGAGCGCCGCAGTCACTTTCACCACCACTGTCAGTGAATGCCCGCCATGTTCCCGTGGCGCCAAGTCCTGCAGCAGGTGGCAGAGGTGGCCAACTAGCTCCCAAGACATGATTTGGAACCCAAAGAAGGGTCCTATTGGACTCAAAACGTTAACTCTGTTTCTCTTTCCACAGATGCTGAGTTTTTCCAGCACTTTCTGTTTTGATTTCAGAGATTTTAAATTGTTGTTAAAAGATCTAGAGGGGAGATGAGAAGAATTATTTTCACTCAGAGAATTATCGGGATCTGGAACACTACCTAAAAGGTGATAGAGTGTGATTACATAGTTAACTTTAAAGGAAGCAAGACAGGTACTTGAGGTGGGGTCTTAAAAGAATATAGACAAAAAGCAGAAATTTGGGACTAAGAGGACTGCTCTTTCAAAGAGCCAGCAAAGGCATGATGGGCCAAGTGGCCTCCTTCTATGTGTAATTTCTATGATTCTGTGAGGTAGTGGCACTTCCTCCATTGAATCTCTCCTTGCTGGGCTAAGCTGTTCGGGAGTTGGTGCTGCCTACAGAGAAGAATTGCCTGGCTCAAGCAATCCCAACAAAATTCTCCTCTTGCCAAGTTGCTATCATCTGAGCTAAGGATTGACAGACCATATTCATGGAAAACCCTGTGAAAAATAGGAGTGGTGATAGTCTTAACTCACTCCAGCTGCAGCATCTGACAATTGGAAAACCATCTGCTCCAATGGCAGACTGCAACACAGACTATCATTGATCCAAGATTGCATAGCCGTGGGCAATGGACTCATCCATCGTCATTCTCAAGATCCTGCAGTGTTATCTTACATGCAAATGATCCAGGTCCAGCAAGCTCCGAGCACAGAAACACCATAGCACTTTCAACAGCAGGTGCCTCAGCATGAACAACCACCTTGCTCCTCCTCACTCATGCACTGTGACTCACCCCTGTACTCCCTCCTCAATCTTGCTCAGCATGTGTGTATCTGTTGTGTTGCTTGTCAGAGGTGATGTTAGTGACTTGGGGCTTATTCAGGAGCACTGCTTATGGCTACAGAGAAAATAACAATATGTCAATTGCTGCCTCGGCTAACCACCTTCACGCACTCTTCTCTTTTGCTGATCCTCTCTGTGATATCTCACCACTTGACTATGAAGATGTGGGTTTTGTGACAGTCAGTCAGTAGGAGAATAGGATTTGAACATAATGACACTGAGAATGATGTCAAGGAAGTGTCAGACCTCACCATTCCCAGGCAATACAGGCTACTTTATAGAGTAGTGTAGAGGTATAGCTGCATGGCACTCTCCTGAAGAGAGACATTCCTTATGTAGAGCTCCTCTAACTGCTGTTTCTATGCTCTAAAGTTGCCACATGCACTTCTTAATTTTAACAATGCCATACAATGCCTCCATTCATACAAACTATTCCTGCCTTGCTCTATTAAGTTAGGCTGTATTTGTAACCTCTGCTTACTGCTCAGCATTTTCCAAGGATGGATATATTAGGAGAAATGACTTCCTTGTATACCTACTCAGCACAAGTTTTATAAAGAGGGGCACAGAGTACAAAAGCAAAGATAACATACTGAACCTACACAATCCATCAGATCAACCACAGTTAGAATGTTGTGTTCAGACTTGGGTGTCCTAGTTTATGAAGGAAATTAAGATAGTGGTGAATCGTAGAATGATACAGCACAGGAGGCCATACAGTCCATTGCACCTTTACTTGCTCTCTGAAAGAGCTACTGTGGTAATCTGATGTGTGATATATCTTTAAAAAGAATGTTATAATGGAAGATCACATGATCTTAGTATCCAACAGCAGAGTAGCGCGGACTACCTCAGTAGTCAATAGTCAGTAGTCTGTGGTCTATGGTTAGAGTCTGTAATGTAGAGGCAGGGTTTGAGTTGAAAGCACTCAAATGTAGCTGCTGAGTTCCTTTGTAAATAAATAGAAAGTGTTCTACCTAGGAACGTTCTGCTTATCTACTCTGTCTATGGTACCAACTCGGCCAGCTCAAAACAAGTGTGCAACCCGATCCGTAAGTCCAACCAAACTAGTGACTAGGATCCAACAAACTGCGACGAGGAAAAAACAAGAAAAAGCAAGGAAGGATGAGAAAAAAGCAGGAAAAGGTGAAGAAAAAGCGAAGATACAGTAAACTGGCTTCGAGAATAAAACAAGTTAACGAAGGAAATCAAGAGAAATGAAATCGGGCCATACCTCGCACGGTAATTGTAAGTAGAATTTCCATCCTAATTGTCGAAGTAATCCCCTCAAAACATGCCACAATTTGGAAGAACTGATCCTTTCAATCCAGCTACGGACCATTGGTCTCATTATATTGAATACCTCACGTTCTTTTTCCAAATGAACAATTGCAGGGGAGAAGAGGTGAGCAATCCTCTTATCCATGGGCTGAATTTATCCCCACCCCGTCAAGGGCGAAGTTGAAGGGTGGGCACACACAGGCGCGCTTCCGATCGGCGCCCCCAATCGGGGGCGTGGTGCCATTTTATGTGGGCAGGTCAATTAAGGCCCGCCCAGTGTGACGTCCGCAAAGAACCGTTATGCGCTTCCTATACGGGCGGGGAGGCGGGGGTGGAATCCCAAAATCGAGAGTGCGCTCTTTCGCGCATGCACACGAAAGAGTGCACTCATCTCCCTAAGGCTAAGTGCAGCCTCAGGGAGATCGGCTCAAAATGTAAAAAACCTAAAAATAGAACAGTAAAATTTCCCTAACATGTCCTCTCATGTGACAATGTCACGATTTGGGACATGTCCAAAATCTTCACAAAAACTTTATTACAATTTTTAAAAACCTACATGAAACCTCATCCCGCCCGTGGATGAGGTTTCATGTTTTTTCTAGTTCGTGCTGGGGCTCCTGGCCTGCCCACCAACCTTAAGGCTAGACGGGCAGGTCCTTTAATTACTTAATTGATTCTGTCAATGGCCTCAATTGGCGTGCAACTGATTTCGCTGCGCCCCCGCCTTCCTGAAAATTTAAATGAGGCGTGGTGATGTCGGGAGTTCCCCCCGCGCCAGCGCGTGTCATTTTACGCGTCGGCGAGCAGGCCCCGCCCCCGCTCGCTGACTCATAAAATTCTGCCCAAAGGGTTGTACTGATATACCCGTTTGTCTTTTGGTATCTCCTCAGCTTGCACCATATTCCAGAGAACAATTGAAAGTTTACGGTAGGGGCTGCCCCACGTTGTAGTTTATTTAGATGATGTTCTGGTGACAGGATTCACTGAAAAGGAACATTTGGCAAACTTAGAAGTTTTACAACGTTTCTCACAGGGTGGAATGCGTTTAAAATAAAGTGCACGTTCCAAGCGAAAGAGGTAATCTATTTAGGTCACCGGGTAGATTCACAGGGCCTCCACCCAGTTGAGGAAAAAGAGAGAGCCATTAGAGAGGCACCAGCGGCCAAAGAACACCTCCAAGCTCAAATCAATTGGGATCATCCCCAAGTGATCCTCAATTGATCACTTGGGGATGATCAATTACTATGGGTGCTTCTTGCCTAATTTGTCGACAGAACTGGCACCCCTGTATTACCTACTCAAGAAAAACCAACGTTGGTCTTGGCAAACACCACAGAAAGAAGCTTTCACAAAGGTGAAACAATTGTTGCACACATCCACCCTATTAGTACATTTTGACCAGAGAAAAGAGTTGGTGTTGACATGTGATGCACATCCCTATGGAGTGGGAGCAGTGCTCTCCCATCGATGGCTTGGAATGGCCTATAGGATATGTATCAAGAATGCTCAGCACAGCGGAAAAGGGATACTCACAGGTAGAAAAAGGCATGTCAATCATCTTTGGTGTCAAGAAATTTCACCAGTATGTACACGGCCATCATTTTAGACCTCAAGCCACTGTTAGGATTGTTTGGCGAGGACAAGGCCAAATCACCCATAGCCTCAGCAAGAATACAATGATGGCCATTGATCCTGGTAGCGTGTGAGTATACTTTCAATCATAGGCCTGGAAATCAAATTGCAAACACTGATGCACTTAGTCGTTTGCCCTTGCAAGAAAACGATGAGGATGTTCCAGTTCCTCAAGAACTAGTTTTATTATTGAACTTCTTAGATTCATCACCGATATGTGCTGGACAGATCAGAGATCGGACAAGTTGAGACCCAGTCTTATCCAAAGCACATGAGCAAGTTCTTCACGGTTGGTCAAAAGAGCAGAAATCCGATTAAATGAAACTGTACTTTTACAGAAGATGTGAAATAACCAGCCAGGAGGATGTCTTAGTGTAGGGAGCTCAAGTGATCGTTCCTCCAGAAGGAAGAAAACCATTGTTAACTGAACTATATAGTGAATATCCAAGAATTTCCCAAATGATGACCATAGCTCGGAGCTATCTATGGTGGCCTGCAATGGATGGAGAAATGGAGAACTTAGTGAGGAGTTGTATGCAGTGTCAGCAAGTGTAAAAGTTACCTCCAACAGCTCCTTAACACCCTTGGTAGTGGCCAGGAGGACCATGAGTGCAATTACACATTGACTATGTGGGACTTTTTATGGGAACAATGTTTCTGCTTATTGTTGATGCACATTCAAAATGGATGGACATATATGCGGTGAAGTCACCGACATCTTCTGCTACAATTGACAAGCTACGTCAAAGTTTCACCATCAACAGGCTACCAGAAGTGGTTGTATCAGATAATGGCACAGCATTTATGAGTGCTGAGTTTCAACGGTTTATCAGCATCAATGGTATCACTCACATAAAAACTTCACCATAACGCCCTTCCTCAAATGGACAGGCCGAGAGAGTGGTTCAAACGTTCCAGACTGGCATGAAGAAATTAACTGACTATTCCATATCGACCAAGCTAGCACGTTTTCATTTCCATTATAGGACCACCACTCACACATGTCACATCTGCAGAATTGTTGATTAAACAGCGTCTCAGGACGAGATTGAGCTTAATAATGACAAATTTATGGGGGGGAATGTGGAAAGGAGTCACAGGAGTCGGAAAACTGGACATGACTGGCATAGTCAAGACTGGAAGTTTACCGTAGGAAAGACAGTATATGTAACGAATTTTGGAGAAGGACCTAAGCGGTTATCGGGTGAAGTAAATGCAGTGACTGGACCACTTTCTTACCACGTGAAAGTGGAACGGAGACATGTGGATCATATCAGGAGGAGAGAAACAAAGTACCAAGAAATGATACCACCAGTGTTCGTGACTCAGTCAACATCTCCTGTTGAAAGAACTCAACAGAGTGCAGATATGTCTGAAGGATCGGCTGTACCTGCAAGAGTTGAGGAAACAGACTTGCAGGTGCCCACCAAAGAACCTGATGTTCAGACAACTTCAGAAAAGGAGGTTCCTGACAAAGCATCTGAAGCTGTAGATCTGAGACGTTCAACACACACAAGGAAACCCCCAGAAAGACTGAATTTGTACATTACTTATCTGTGTAAATAATTTGATATTTTGAGAAAAATTGTAATTGTAACTGTAAAATGTATTTCTGAGTAAAGGGGGAGGGATATGGTAATCTGATGTGTAATATACCTTTAAGAAGAATATTATAATGGAAGATCACATGATTTTAATATCCAATAGCAGAGTAGCGCGGGCTACCTCAGCAGTCATTTGTCAATAGTTAAAGTCTGTAATGTAGAGGCAGGGTTTGAGTTGAAAGCACTCAAGTGTAGCTGCTGAGTTCCTTTGTAAATAAATAGAATGTGTTCTGACTAAGAACGTTCTGCTGATCTACTCTGTCTATGGTACCAACTTGGCCATCCCAAACAAGCATGCAACCTGGGTAAGTCCAACCAAACTAGTGACTAGGATCCAACAGCTACTGAATTAGTCCCATGCCCCTGCCCTTTCCCCATTAACCCTGCAAATCTTCCCCTTTACTTATATATCCAATTCCCTTTTGAAAGTTACAATCTATTCTGGTTCCACTGCCCTTTCAGGCAGCGTGTTCCAGATCACAACTTGTTTCATCAAAAACAAAATTCTCATTTTCCCTTTGGCTCTTTTACCTTAGATCTGTGTCCTCTGGTTACTGACCTTCCTACCAGTGAAAACCATTTTTCCTTATTTATTCTATCCTGTTCTGTTCTAAGGAGAACAACCCTAGCTTCTATGGTATCTCCAATGTAACTGAAGTCCTTCATCCCTGGTGCCATTCCAGTAAATCTCCTCTGCATCCTCTCCAAGACCTTGACATCCTTCCTAACATGCGGTCCCTAGAAGGTATATGTTGGATCCTGGTCACTAGTTTGTTGGGACTTATGGACCCGGGTTGCACGCTTGTTTTAGGATGGCTGAGTTGGTATTATAGACAGAGTAGGTCAGTAGACAGTTCTTAGGAGGAACACATTCTGTTTATTTACAAAGGTACTCAGCAAGTACACTTGTGTGCTTGCAACTCAACTCTGTCTCCACACTGCTGACTTTGACTATAGACTACTGACTACTGAGGTAGCCCGCACTACTCTTCTATTAGATACTATGATCACGTGATCTTCGATTATAACATTCTTCTTACAGGTATATTACACATCAGATTACCACAGTATAGAAGGGAGTCACTAAGATAATATCAGCAATGAGTAGCTTTAGTCACGATGAAAGACTAAAGAAACTGCTGCAGTTCTCTTTAGAGCTGAGAAGATTAAGAATCAGACTGATAGAAATTACAGTAAGTCAGAGAAAACTGACTCCACTGATTATTTGACACAGAGGGTTGATCGAATAGGACCAAAAAACCAAAAATCAAAAGCCCAATACATAGCAGTGTTTAAAAGGGAATTATGTTAAAGATATTTGGAAAAATATTTAAATGGATATTAGTAAAAGGCAGAGGATTGAGAGCAAGGGAACAGATCTTTCAGGGAATTGGCACAGGCACAATAGACTGAATGGTCTCATTTTATGCTGTAATGTTCAATAATTCTATGCAACAGAGTAATGTTGGCAGATTTATTCAGGACTGGCATTGTTTTCTAATAATGCGCCAGCTGTTCTGAGCACAGCATTGACCTGCTCTCTTATCTTCTCCCATCCTTCCTTTCTAAGGTGCCTCTGGTGAACTGATAGCCATCGATCATACACAATGTGTCTCTCTGTTCCCTCACACCTCTCCTCTGTCATTCCATTCTTCAGCCATATTGGTCAGCACACAACATAGTGACCTCAATGTGGACGAACAACACAAGGCACTTCACAAAGGCACAAGGAAAAATGGACACCGAACCAAAGAACGGGAGCGGTGACCTAAAGCTTAGTTAAAGAGGTAGGTTTTGAGGAAAGTGTCAATGGAGAGGGAGGTGAAGAGAGGTTTAGGATTGAATTTCAGACCATAGACACCTAGGCAGCTGACCAAACAGCTGCCAATGATGGGATGAAGGAGGGAGAGTGCCAAGAGGCTAGAGTCAGACAAACGGAGAGCTTGGGGACACCGGAGGTTATAGAGGGGAGAGGCCAGGCAGGGATTTAAACGCAAGGATGGGGCTTTAGGAAACTGGGAGATCAGAGAGAACAGATTGCTGGATGCATGGGATTGTGACTTTGGCTATTGCTGTTGCAGTGCTGTGTTAAGAACAGAAAGATGATTGAAGAGATTCAGTCAAGGAGATGAGGGAGGGATGGTACAGATTTGGGAGGTGACAATACATTGGAGAGGAAAGGAGTGTTGTACAATGTGGTAGCTTGCAAGCACAGAAGGGCTGATGGTGTTTGTTTTGAATGAATGATGAGAACGGTTTCAAAAGGGAGGCCAGGAAGGAGGTCAGAAGAGGGAATTATGTCAGCTAGAATGTAGGCCAACAATGGAAGTTGGGTGATGTCGAGGGAGCAGAAGTGGGTTACATGGCTGAAACAAGCTCGGAGAAATTTAGTGATGGGCTTGAAACTGGAGAGAGATAGTGGCTCAGGGCTAGGGTATGGGGAGGGAGTGCCTGTGGAGAGGTTTGACTTGATAGTTATGGGGAAAGGGGAAGCAACAAAGATGGTTGAACAGAGGGTCTTTATCTTGGTGTCAAAGCAATTCACAAGCTTCATGTGCATGTTGTCAGAGGTAAGAACGGAGGGGGCAAAGAGGGGTTTATGAGGGTAGTTGGTAGCAATGAGATACGTTCTTGCACTATTTCAGCTGTTTAAAAGTCTCATTATTGTCAACTCTGCTGTATCATTGGATAACATGCCATACACACATTTACCAAAGCTGCGGGAAAAGGTTTAATTGTGGGGAAGTTTTAAGTAGCATGCTGAGCAATGCTCAGTTAACCTGTCCATACTGTTACAATATTGACTTCCAGCCTACCAGATTTAATTATATCTGACATTAATCCTGGTGACTTGGTCAGTAAATGCTTGCAGCCATTCACATGCATTCCCTTTAAGTATTTTCTCTTTGCAGACTTTCATTCCCTACATACAGCCATTATAATCTGAACCGACCACATTAATTCCCATTTTACACTCATTCTCAGAAGACCTGAATGCATTGATCTGAGTGAATTAATGAAACAGCTGAACACTGTCAAAGGCACAGCATGAAAATGTTATGCTTATCCATTTTAGTTCTGCTTGGAGCAAGAATTCCACAGAAACAGTGTATGTGAAGGAATTTAGTCAAGTGGAATTCTAGGCCAGGATAGAACACTGGCTTGAATGCTCCTTCCACTCACCTCAGCCCATTCCATCAGATTCGCAGATCTTGGAGTCCTGCGGTGTTCCAACTTTGTGGGCAGCAGCCCCTGCTCCTGGCTTTCTGTTTCTCCTCAGTCATCGATGGTTTGGGAAGGCCAGTTGTGTGATCAGAGTGCCCTGTGGGACAGTCAGCATGCTCCCTGTCACATTCAGCTGTGCAACCTGTTTTAATCAGGTCACAACTCCTTCCACTTAATCTGATTACAAACTTGTTGATTTACCCTGAATAGTCACCTGACCTCAGCTCCAAAGACATTAAAAATATTTCAGCGGAAAGTGTCTTTATTCATTCAAGCACTTTAGCAACATAATGTATTGCGGACCCCAGAGGGCCAACAGCATAATAAATGTAGACATCATGGGTAGGTTGAACCAATGAGCATTTGTGAGTGAGTTCTGCATGCAACATCGATCGGATCCCAAAGCTCAGTGCAGATTCTGTTTTATACTACCAAGGAACTGAAAAGGGAGCTAGGTACAGACCTTAATGTTAAATGAGAACCAGGCTCACCCGATGCCTTCATGTTGAGACAATGCCAATTGCGTTCCTCAGCCATACACATCAGATCATCATAGATTCAATCCCCACGTCTCGACAAGGGCTATAGTTGGGACACCACAATTGTCAGGAATACTGTCTTATGGATGAGATGTTAAACAGAAGCCCCTCTAACTTCTCTTTGCTGTGCGTGGCCTATACATTTCAATGCACGGCACTGTTATATTTTTTTGTTCAGGCATGTCTTATATGAGCCAATTTGTGAGCAGCCCGCACGATTCATTCCAAATTGCCGCGTGACTGCACAGCTTAGAGGGATCTTTGCAATCTATCCTCTCAGGTGTTTTCGATTTCGAAGAAGAGCGGACAAGCTCTCCCCAGTGTCCAGGTCAATATTTACGCCTCAACTAACTAAGGCACTTAGAACCATGCATTTTGGTTATTTATCTCATTGTGTTTTTGGGACCTTGCCGTCCCTAAATTGTTAGCTGCATTTCTCCACAATTCAATCATACTTCATTTGTTGTAAAGTGCTTTGGGACAATCTGATGTTGTAAAAGGTGCTAAATTAATGCAAATCTTTCTTTCTTGGCAGGCAGACAGGGATTTCACCTCCTGATCATTGTCCAGTCACTCCTGCTGGAAATTTTTTATGTGGGAATATTGGATGAAAATAGGCTAGACTGATCCCTTCCACACTCAAGCAACCTGGATTGACATGATGAATAGCAAGGGTGATAGCAGAGGTTGCCAGGCCTACCCTCTGCTGTGAGAAGAGAATGACAGAAGAGAAAGCTTCAAAAAAAATCAGTGACTTAACAATTTCAGGAGTACACACTAAACACAATGGTGAACCCCAGAAATCACGTGCAATGAAAGTGCAGATACTAGGAATACGATCAATTGTGTAATACACAGCCAGACCCTGAGCACCCTGAAGGTGTCATATTCAAGTTAATTATTTTACTATAAAAATGCTGAACATTTGCTGTTTTTTAATCAGTAATACAATGATTAGATGGGAAGTCTTCTCACGTCATCCTGATTGAGCAGGTGTCAGGAAACCTTTATCTATACTGTGAAGATGATTGTGGGAAATTAAAGAGTTCCCTGTTCAAACAAACAGTAATGAAGTGAATCATCACTGAACACAAGGCCTTAGTTCATCGGGCAAGAATATATTGGAAAGGGTTTTTATCAACTGGGGTCAGCCCTAATCAAAAAAGTAGAAAAAAGGGGAAGAATTATTATACTTTTAACACAAAATAAATAAATAAGACTTAAAAGACAAACATAGCTAATTATCAGTGATTGAGTGGCTTGTAATCTCAGTTATCCCATTTTGTTAGTGTAACTTCAGAATAGAAACCAATTCCTTTCGCTCTAACCAAACAATGATGAGAACCATTGAAATGATTTCCTCCTGTGTACCAGATTTTACAGCTCATTTTGCCTTTTGGACACAGAAGGGTGTGTACCCAGTGAGGCTGTGGAGTCTATAGGAAATTGAGGACAGAGGCTTAGTTGCTAATGGGCACCAGATGGGTCAGTCTCCTCAGAAGACTTAGACTTGGCGCGGGCTCATATTGGTTGAAAAGCTCTGTTAGTTAGAGATGCTTCCAATTCAAAAATGCAATGTCAGCGCCTGTGTTGTGTTAAAAACATGGTGCAATTGACAACTCACCTCCTGGCCACTGACCATCTGTTTTTCAAAGTTGTTTTAAGTTGGACTGGAAGGGACTGTGAACTGCTAATTTGCTTAGAGGTGCTCTTGTTTGATTGATATGAACACCTTATAGGATGTTTCATGAATTATCAAATTACCCCAATAAGCAACATTTATTTGTTACATGGCCTGCCATGTGTGCCGGCTTTAATGTTGAGGCAAAATGTAACCCACTATAATGTTGCACCGTGGCTCAGAGTCTGACGATGCTGGGTTCAAGCCCTACTCCAGAGGCTTCAGTATGTAATCCACGCTGACCAAACCCAACATAGAAAACATAGACAATCTCTTTAAAAAAAAAAGAAATGAATGAGGGGCAAAGAGAGGGTGTATGAGAATAGATTAGTAGCTCACATGCATGGAAAGTCTTATATAAACACATAAGTGGTCAAAGGCTGGGACTGTTTAGAACCTGAAGGCATGGCTGAGGCACTAACTGAGTACTGTACTATGAAGCAGTAGAGGAGCTTGGACCAGTAATGATGTCAGATTGGATAAAAATAGATAAGACAAGGTGCTTAAAAAGCTGGCTGTCCTCAAAGTAGAAATGTCACCCAGTTTGAATGGGATGTATTGTAAACTACTGAGGGAAGGGAGGTAGAAATTGGTCACAATCTTCTTGGGGCTGGAAAATACGACTTGTCATTCAAAACTCCATTGACTTTGGCAGGACTGGAAGATCCCGCCGGTGGAAGGGGCCGTAAAATTCCACCCCATGCTTGCTGCCAATAATAATTGCAATTTTCTTTTAATCATTTTTGATGTACGATTAATGCAGTTTTCTGGATTATTTTGTCATCTTTTTGAGTATCGTTATCATGTTGGTTTGTTGCTAAGCTGGTGTGACCTCCCCAGCACTGGTCAATTCCCTAATGATGACCATCAACATTTGCCCCCTGTCTCTCTCCATACCATTGAATAAATGTCATCCATTCCTCGGTTTTGGTTGTTTGAAGCTACTTGAGCCTCTGTGGAATCTCCATTTCTTTTGTTCTAATGCTGTTAAACCTACTTGAATTATTTCGGTATATGGCGATCATGTTAGAATCACAGAATCACAGTGCAGAAGAGGCCCTTCGGCCCATCGAGTCTGCACCGACACATGAGAAACACCTGACCTACCTACCTAATCCCATTTACCAGCACCTGGCCCATAGCCTTGAATGTTATATGTGCCAAGTGCTCATCCAGGTACTTTTTAAAGGATGTGAGGCAACCCGCCTCCACCACCATCCCAGGCAGTGCATTCCAGACTGTCACCATCCTCTGGGTAAAAAAGTTTTTCCTCACATACCCCTTAAACCTCCTGCCCCTCACCTTGAACTTATGCCCCCTTGTGACTGACCCTTCAACTAAGAGGAACAGCTGCTCCCTATTGACCCTGTCCATGCCCCTCATAATCTTGTACACCTCGATCAGGTCACCCCTCAGTCTTCTCTGCTCCAACGAAAACAACCCAAGTCTATCCAACCTCTCTTCATAACTTAAATGTTTCATCCCAGGCAACATCCTGGTGAATCTCCCCTGCACCCCCTCCAGTGCAATCACATCCTTCTTATAATGTGGCGACCAGAACTGCACACAGTACTCCAGCTGTGGCCTCACCAAGCTTCTATACAACTCCAACATGACCTCCCTACTTTTGTAATCTCTCCTTTTGCATCACAAACAGGACTGACTGTCTTAGTGAAAAGGGAGGTAACATTGTGACTGGGCTCTGGCAGTGCCCTCAGCCAATTCTTTCATGGCAATGTATTTCAGTTCTGGTTGCTGCTGCCTTACACTGCTTAAATTGTCACTTCTCCTTTAAGGCACAGCAGCGGCTTATGTCATAAAAAGAGAAACTGCTGGAAAAACTCAGCAGATCTGGCTGCATCTGCGGAGAGAGAATCAGAGTTAACATTTCAAGTCAGTATGACTCTTCTTCAGAAGTTCTGAAGAAGAGTCACACTGGACTCGAAACGTTAACTCTGTTTTCCCCTCCACAGATGCTGCCAGACCTGCTGTGTTTTTCCAGCAGTTTCTCTTTTTATTTCAGATCTCCAGCATCTGCAATATTCTGCTCGTCAATCTGGCCCTCGCTCTTCAGCCTTTTGTGCATTCCCATCCTCTCTTCGCCTGCAATTGGCGGTGGAGACTTCAGTCATTTCAGCCCCACTCTCCAGAGTTTCTCTCTTAAACCATGCCAGCTTTCTTCTTCGCTCTCCGCCTTTTAAAAAATGTCTTAAAACTAGTCACTTCTCTCATTCCCTGTGATCTGGAATGTATCTCTTGCTGCCCAATATCTAGTAGATGAAATTGTGGTCCAGGGTAGGTAAAAGAGAACCCCTGCTGCATACATCAGCTGCTGTAATCACACACATACATGCTCCCGCCGTATGGAAAGAACTCTAGCAAGACACCGCACAATGGTAATCCAACTAACCGGTTTATCTTAAAATACATGAGTGAACACAATGAACTCTGGAAATCTTGTTCCAAAATACTACTCAATGGATAACACAAGTCTATTGACACTCTAGATAAAGGTCCACTTTCAAGCTAGCTAATCTCAAACTAACAGGATTTGTCTTTACTGATTATAAACTGCACAGGTTTACTCTACCATCCTAGTGACCCAGAGAGTGAAAGAGTGAGAAAACCAGCATCTCAACAATGGATAGTCAAGGAAAGAATGACCCACCTAGTCATTAATCAATGTTACAATTCTCACTTAAATGCCTCTGGATTAATATGGAGCCAAACCACCCAAATGTCAGTTGGCTAAGCTCTCTACTGGCTCCACTGAATTAACTAACATCTGGCCCTTTAGACTTCATAATCACAATGAGGTAAAATGTTTGAAATTGCACTGAATTATGTCCCTTGTTAACCAATTAATGTTCCAAATTACCATGACAACCAGCTGGCCTGCCATGTGCGCCGGCTTTAATGTTAAGGCAAAACGTAACCCACTATAATGTTGCATTATGGCTCAGAGGTAGCTCTCTCACCTGAGAGTCTGACGATGCTGGGTTCAAGCCCTACTCCAGAGGCTTCAGTATGTAATCCACGCTGACCAAACCCAACATAGAAAACATAGACAATCTCTTTAAAAAAAAAAGAAATGAATGAGGGGCAAAGAGAGGGTGTATGAGAATAGATTAGTAGCTCACATGCATGGAAAGTCTTATATAAACACATAAGTGGTCAAAGGCTGGGACTGTTTAGAACCTGAAGGCATAGCTGAGGCACTAACTGAGTACTGTACTATGTAGCAGTAGAGGAGCTTGGACCAGTAATGATGTCATATTGGATAAAAATAGATAAGAGGTGCTTAAAAAGCTGGCTGTCCTCAAAGTAGAAATGTCACCCAGTTTGAATGGGATGTATTGTAAACTACTGAGGGAAGGGAGGTAGAAATTGGTCACAATCTTCTCATCCTGCCTGGATAATGGGGATAGTGCTGGAGGATTGCAAATGTTACACTACCTTTTGAAAAGGGGAGAGTGATAAACCTGATGACAACTAACAGGCCAGTCAGCCTAACACGGTGGTGGAGAAACCTTTAGAGATAATTACTGATGTTTGGAAAAGTGTGGGCTAATAAAGCACAGATTTGTTAAAGGTAAATTGTGTTGGACTAACTTGATTGAGTTCTTTGATGAAGCAACAGAGAGGGTTGGCTAGGACAATACAGTTGATGGTGTGTACATGGATTTTGAAAAGGCATTTGACAAAGTGCCAATCATAAAAAAGCAAAATATTGCAGATGCTGGAAATTTGAAATAAAAACAGCAAAACGGCAGGAATGCTCAGCAGGTCAGGCAGCATCTGTGGAGAGAGAGGCAGAGTTAGCATTTCAGGTCGATGACCTTTCATCAGCACTGGAAAAGGTTAGAAATGTAACAGGATTTAACCAAATACATAAGTAGGGAAAGAGGTGGGGGGAGGAGAAAAAATAATAAAAGGGAAGGCGTGTGCTGGAGTTGAAGGTAGGAGAGATTAAGGGTTGATGGTGCAAGACAAAAGGGAGTAGTAATGGGACAAGTAAAGAAACAAAAGATGGGCTAAGAGAAGGTTTAAATGACGACAGCAGAATTATTAGCAAACTTCGCTGTCTGAATAAATAGGAGCCTTGGTTACAGTCTGAAATTGTTGAACTCAAGTGTTGAGTCCAGAAGGCTGCAAAGTACCTAACTGAAAGATGAAGTGCTGTTCCTCGAGCTTCAACTGGGCTTCATTGGAACGGTGTAGAGGGCCGTGGACAGAGAGATCAGAGTGGGAGTGGGGTGGAGAATTAAAATGACAGGCTCAGAAACCCGCTTGCTGACTGAACAGAGGTGTTCCACAAAACAGTCACCCAGTCTGCATTTGGTCTCCCCCGCGTAGAGTTGGCCGCCTCGCGCACAGCAAATACAGTATAGCAAACTGAAAGAAATTAAATCACTTTAAAGGAGTGTTTGGGGCCCTGGACGGTGGGAAGGGGGAAGGTAAAAGGTCAGGTGTTGCATCTCCTGCACTTAAATGGAAATGTGCAGTGGGAAGGGGAGGCTGTGCTCGGGGTGATTGAAGAGTAGACCAGGGTTTTGTAGATGGAATGATCCCTTTGGAATACTGAAAGGGGAAGGAAAGGAGTGTTTGGTTTTAGCATCAGAATGGAGGTGCTAGAAATGATGGAGGCTGGTGGGGTGGAAGGTGAAAACAAGGAGAACCCTATCATGGGCATGTGACGGTGGGGGAGGTTATGAGAGCAGGAGTGAGGGAAATAAGACGGGGTCAAGGACCCTATCAACCATGGTTGAGGGAAAAGGAAGACATATCACCATACCAACAACCTGTTCACCGATGCTCAGTTTGGGTACCACTAGCGCCACTCAGCTCCAGACTTCATTACAGCCTTGATCCAAACATGGACATAAGAATTGAATTCAAGAGGTGAGGTGCAAGTGACTGTCATTGACATCAAGGCAGCATTTGATCGAGTGTGGCACCAAGGAGCCCTAGCAAAATTGAAGTAATTGAGAATCAGGGGAAAACTCTCCACAGATTGGAGTTAAGGAGCACAAAGGAAGATGGTTATGGTTGTTGGGCCAATCATCTCAAATACAGGACATTGCTGCAGGAGTTCCCCAGGGCAGTGTCCTGGCCCAACCATCTTCAGTTGTTTCATTAATGACCCTCCCTCCATCATAAGGGCAGAAGTAGGAATGTTCGCTGATGATTGCAGTGTTCAGTACCATATGCGACTTCTCAGATACTCAAGCAGCCCATGTTCAAAGGCAGCAAGGCCTGGACAACATATGTGACAAGTGATATTCATGCCACACACGTGCCAGGCAATGACTATCTCCAACAAGAGAGAAACTAACTACCTACCCTTGACATGCATTGGCATTAACATCACAACCATGATGTTGTTCACCATCAACATCCTGAGGATCACCATTAACCAGAAACTGAACCAGACTAGTCACTGTGGCTACAAGAGCAGGTCAGAGGCTGAGAACTTTGCAGTGAGTAACTCACCTCCTGACTCCCCAAAGCCTTTCCACCATCTACAAGGCACAAGTCAGGAATGTGATGGAATACTCTCCATTTGCCTGGATGAGTGCAGCTCCCACAACACTCAAGAAGCTTGACACCGTCCAGGACAAAGCAACACCACAAGACAGCGCGAGAGAGCGGCAGAGATCAGAACCAGCGTGAGTGTGGGGAAGCTTCAAAAAGTGACGTCAGCACAAAGGTGAGAGCTGTTTGGTGAGTAGTGGGTAAGTGTTTTTCTCCAGTTTTTTTCTCCAATTTTTCTCCAGTTTAAAATAGATTAAGCTAAGGAAAGGTAAGGGTTCTAGTTTTTATTTAAAGTGCATAAATAATTTAACTTTTTTTTTACTGTAGTTAACTTAAAGTAAGGGTTTTTTTTCAACTAGAGGCATGGCAGGGCAGCTCAGTCCCGTGTTATGTACTGCCTGCAACATGTGGGAAGTCCCAGACGCTCCTTGCGCTCTGACTGACCACGTGTGCAGGAAGTGCCACCAACTGCAGCTACTTGAGCTCCGAGTTTTGGAGCTTGAGCGGCAGCTGGAGGCACTGAGGTGCATCCGCAAGGCTGAGAGTTTCATGCATAGCACGTTTTTAGACATGGTCATCCCACAGCTTACAGAAGTGCAGACAGAGAGGGAATGGGTGACCATCAGTCAGAAGAAAGGTGTCAGGCAGGTAGTCAGGAAATTCCCAGGGTGCATCTCGTTTGAGAACCGTTTTTCTGTGTTGGAAAACGGTGAGAGTGACGGTTCCTCTGGGGAGTGCAGCCACGCTCATGGCACTGTGAGTGGTTCAGCTGCACAGGGGGGAGGAAAAAGAGAGGAAAAGCAATAGTGGTAGGAGACTCAATAGTAAGGGGAACAGGCAGGTGTTTCTGCGGCCGTAGATGTGACTCCAGGATGGTATGTTGCCTTCCTGGTGCCAGGGTCAAGGATGTCACTGAACGGCTACAGGGCATTCTAAAGAGGGAGGGCAAACAGACAGAGATCGTGGTACATATTGGTACCAATGACATAGGTAGAAAGAGGGATGAGGTTATTTAGCAGAATTTAGAGAGCTAGGAAACAGATTAAAAAACAGGACCTCAAAGGCAGTAATCTCTGGATTACTTCCGGTGCCATGTGCTAGTGAGTATAGAAATAGGAGGTTAGTCCAGATGAATGAGTGGCTGGAGAGATGGTGCAGGAGGGAGGTCTTTAGATTTCTGGGACATTGAGACTGTTTCCGGGGGCGGTGTGACCTGTATAAGGCAGACGGGTTGCACCTGAACCAGAATGGGACAAACATCCTTGCGGGGAGGTTTGCTAGTGCTGTTGGGGAGAGTTTAAGCTAACTTGGCAGGGGAATGGGATCCTGAGAGGAGGTGCAGCAGGGGGAAATGCACAACCAAAATTAGGAGAGAGAGCAAGTGAGTCTGGAAGGCATAGAAATTATAGGCCAGTTAAGGCACAAGGGAGTTTGGCAAGGTTGGATGGTATTTATTTTAATGCAAGGAGTCTGACAAATAAGGCAGGTGAGTTGAGGGCACAAATTAACACATGGAAGTATGATGTCGTTGCTGTCATAGAGACTTGGTTGAGAGAGGGGCAGGATTGGCAGCTCAATATTCCAGGTTATGGGGTCTTCAGGCGAGACAGGGAAGGAGGTAAAAGAGGAGGGGGTATCGCAATATTGATCAAGGAATCAATTACAGCAGTAAAGAGGGATGACATCTTAGAAGGCTCCTCAAATGAAGCCATATAGGTCGAACCGAAAAACAAAAAAGGAGCAATCACATTGCTGGGCGTGTACTATAGGCCCCCAAACAGTCAGAGAGAAATAGAAGAGCAGATATGTAGGCAAATTTCAGAAAAGTGTAAAATTAATAGGGTAGTGATAGTGGATGAATTCAACTTCCCCAACATTAATTGGGTTATTCATAGTGTGATAGGCTTAGAGGGAGCGGAATTCTTAAAATGCATCCAGGAGAGATTTTTAAGCCAGTACGTAGAAGGTCAAGAGAGAGAGAGAGTGGCCGGGGGGGGGGGTCCTGGACTTAATTTTAGGGAATGAAGCCAGGCAAGTGGTAGAGGTATCAGTGGGGGAGCATTTTGCAAATAGTGATCATAACTCCGTTAGATTCAAGGCTGTTATGGAAAAGGACAAGGATGGGCCAGAAATCAGTCTTCTAAACTGGGGGAAGGCCAATTTTAATAAGATCAGATATGATTTAGCCAGAGTGGACTGGGAGCAGCTACCTTTAGGTAAATCTGCGTCAGAGCAGTGGGACTCATTCAAGAAGGAAATAGGGAGAGTACAGGGCCAACATATTCCAGTAAAGACAAAGGGTGGGACCAACAAATCCAGGGAATCCTGGATGTCGAGGGATATACAGGATTGTATAAAGAGAAAAAGGAAGGCTTATGACAGACACCGAGGGCTCAAAACAGCGGAAGCCCTAGAGGAGTTTAGAATGTGAAGGAGGGAACGTAAAAAGGAAATTAGGAGACCAAAAAGGGGGCATGAGAAAATATTGGCAGGCAAAATAAAGAAAAATCCAAAGTTATTTTACAAGTACATTAAGAGTAAGAGGATAACTAGGGAAAGAGTAGGGCCCATCAAGAACCATTGTGGTAATTTGTGTGTGGAGCTGGAAGATGTAGGTAGGGTTCTAAATGAATACTTTGTGTCAGTGTTCACGTGAGAGGGACGACGTGGATATGGAAATCAGGCAGAAGGGCTGTGATTTAATTAAAGAAATTAGCATAGAAAGGGAGGAGGTTCTAAGTGGTCTGGCAGGCTTAAAAGTAGATAAATCTCCAGGCCCGGATGAAATGTATCCCAGGCTGTTGAGTGAGGCAAGGGAGGAGATAGAAGGGGCGCTGGCAATAATTTTCAATACCTCTCTGGCCACAGGAGACGTGCCAGAGGACTGGAGGACAGCCAATGTGGTACTGTTATTCAAGAAAGGAGGAAGGGATAAACCAGGGAACTACAGGCCAGTCAGTCTAACCCCAGTGGTGGGGAAAGGGGAAACTATTAGAAGCAATTCTGAGGGTCAGGATTAATCTACACTTGGAGAGGCAGGGATTAATCAAGGACAGTCAGCATGGTTTTGTTAAGGGGACGTCATGTCTGACCAATTTGATTGAATTTTTCAAAGAGGTGACCAGGTGTGTAGATGAGGGCAATGCATTTGATGTAGTCTACTTGGACTTCAGCAAGGCTTTTGATAAGGTCCTGCATGGGAGACTGATAATGAAGGTAAGAGCCCATGGGATCGAAGGCAATTTGGCAAATTGGATCCAGAATTGGCTGAGTGGCAGGAAGCAGAGGATGATGGTTGAGGTGTGTTTTTGTGACTGGATGCCTGTGTCCAGTGGGGTTCCACAGGGATCGGTATTGGGTCCCTTGGTGTTTGTGGCATATATAAACGATTTAGACTTGAATGTAGGAGGGTTGATCAGTAAGTTTGCGGATGACACGAAAATTGGTAGAGTGGTAAATAGTGAGGAGGACAGCCTTAGATTACAGGAGGATATAGACGGGCTGGTCAGATGGGCTGATCAGTGGCAAATGGAATTTAATCCGGATAAGTGTGAAGTGATGCACTTGAGCAGGACAAACAAGGCACGGGAATACACGATGAATGGTAGGACCCCGGGAAGTACCGAGGATGAGAGGGACCTTAGTGTGCATATCCACCGGTCCCTTAAGGTAGCGGGACAGGTAGATAAGGTGGTTAAGAAGGCATATGGGATACTTGCCTTTATTAGCCGAGGCATAGAATATAAGAGCAGGGAGGTTATGCTGGAACGGTATAAAACGCTGGTTAGGCCACAGCTAGAGTATTGCGTGCAGTCCTGGAATCCACATTATAGGAAGGATGTGATTGCACTAGAGAGAGCGCAGAGGAGATTTACCAGGGTGTTGCCTGGAGAGTTAGCTATGAGGAGAGATTGGATAGACTCGGGATATTTTCTTTGGAGCAGTGGAGATTGAGGGGGGGACATGATTGAGGTGTATAAAATAATGAGGGCCATAGGTAGGGTAGACAGGAAGGAACTTTTCCCCTTGGTGGAGGGATCAATAACCAGGTGGCATAGGTATAAGGTAAGGGGCAGGAGGTTTAGAGGGGATGTGAGGAAGAATTATTTCACACAGAGCGTGGTGGGAATCTGGAATTCACTGCCTGAAAGGGTGGCAGAGCCAGAAACCCTCATAACATTTAAGAAGTATTTGGATGTACACTTGCGATGGCATGGCATACAAGGCTTTGGGCATAGTGCTGGAAAATGGGATTAGAATAGTTAGGTACTTGTTTGACCGGCGTAGACCCGATGGGCCGAAGGGCCTTTTTCTGTGCTGTAGACCTCTTTGACTCTATGACAAAACAGCCCACTTGATCGGCAACCTATCCACCACTGTAAACATTCAGCCCCTCTACCACCGACACAAAGTGGCAGCAGTGTGTGCCATTCACAAGATGCACTGCAGCAACTCACCAAGGTTCCTTTGACAACACCTTCTAAATACACAACCTCCTCCACCTAGGAGGGCAAGGGCAGCAGATGCTTGGGAACACCATCACCTTCAAATTCCGCTCCTAGACATTCACCAACCTGACTTGGAAATATATCGTCGTTCCTTCAGCGTCGCTGGGTCAAAATCCTGGAACTCCTTCCCCAACAGCACTATGGGTGTACCTACACCACATGAACTGCAGTGCTCCTCTAATTCTGGCCTCTTGATATCCCAATTTTAATCAATCCACCACCGGTGGCTGTGACTTCAGCTGTCTAGGCCCGAAGCTCTGGAATTCCCTCCCTGAACCTCTCCACCTCTCTTCTCCTTTAAGATGCTCTTTAAAACCTAACTCTTTGACTGAGCTTTTGACCATCCGCCCTCATATTTCCTGTGGTGCAGTCATACTATGCTTTATAATACCTCTAAGAAGCATCTTGAGGAGTTTTATTAAGGCGTTATATAAATACAAGTTGTTGCTTTTCAACTTGCTAACAAGAGTTGTTTCGTGAGTCGGCCTCTACCTTGCACAGGCAAAATGGAAAAACTGTTTACAATGACAGAAGGGTTGGTTACCAGAGGGCACAGATTTAAGGTGGTTGGAAAAAGGACCAAAAGTGACATGAGGTGTTTTATACACAGTGAGTTGTTGTGATCTGGAATGCGCTGCCTGAAAGGGTGGTGGAAGCAGATCCAATCGTAACTTTCAGAAGAAAATTGGCTAAATACTTGAAAAGAGGAAATTTGCAGGGCTATGGGGAAAGAGCAGGGTAGTGAGATTAATTGAATAGCTCTGCCAAAGAGCCAGCACAGGCACAATGGCTGAATGACCTGCTTTTGTGCTGTTTCATTATATGATTAGATAAACATTTCAGTATGGTACTGAGGCAATGCCGCACTGTTGGAAGTGCAATCTTAAACTAAGGCTCATCTGTCCACTCAGATGGACATGAAAGATCCCACGGCGCTAATCAAAGCAGAATCCGTAGTAATTATCCTGGTGTTTTGACCAGTAGTTATCGCTCAACCAATGTCAATAAAAAAACAAAATTACCTGATCATTTTTCGTATGACAGTGTGCAGGATCTTGCTGTGCCCAAATTCACTTTCACAGTCACTACTTTTCAAAAGTTACACATTGACTGTAAAGCGTTTGGGCTGTTCCCAAGGTTGTGAAGGGCACAATAGAAATAAAAGTTTGATTGTCTTCAAACCGAGTTTAACCATAATAACAATATTATAAATTAAAAGACCCCAGAAACAGTATGACCAATAAAACCCAAAACACTGAAGAAAGGGTGACTAACGGTGTGAGATGACATTCTGGCACGGCTGGAAGTGGAGGTTCTTGGTAGACCTTCTGCCTCCTCAGTTGTCTCTTGGTCTAATATATCTAGAGTAGGACATGAAGAGGAAGGGGTTAGATTGGGTTGTTGAGCAAAGTTCGCATGACTTTCAATGGATGGACTGACATGAGAGTTTCATGGTGTTGGGGTAATGTAGGGTACAGATGGATCACAAGGAAAAGGAGCAAAATATCAGGAAAAAAACTGCAGCTGGCATCTGCCTTTCGATTTCACCAGCACCAATTCCCTCTTTTGGTTGACGGTCCAGGAGCTTCAAGGCTTTCTCCTCACGTAGGACAAGAGGGGGTCAGATGTTGAGGGGTTGACCAGCTGTGGCCAATCTCTGGTTTTATGGACCGTACTTACCACCAAGGAGAATGCAGGAAGACTGAATGCTGTTTAGTCAAATCCAGGTATCAGATCATAATGGGGATCATGAAAGGTAGAAGAGCCAAGCAATGACACAGTACATGAAGCTATTGGAACAGTGAATACACGTGTGGATGCGAATGAAGGAGCAATTGCAGTGGTGGAAGTAAAAGCCCCTTGGATATGGATGGCAAGCAACTGAGGCCTTTCAGTGAGGATTAAAGGAGCGGAATTTAAGTGGCAGGCGCACTTAGTGCAGTATACTTATGAAAATGTAGCCGGCTCCTCTTATCCTACTTGGTACAGTCATTAAGCCTCTCTCAGCACCGTGCTGCCATGCATTGGGTTGTGGAATTGGCACTTACTGCCACAGTTACCACCTTCCACAGGGGCTTACAGCATTCCTTCGGGAGAGTCACAGCTCCTGTTCTAACTGTCTCTCCTTCTCTAGCAAGTGTGATTCAGCAGCACTTCCACTGCTGCCTCAGAGACCCTGAGACTCCAAAGAAACTGTAAATCTGAGGCTGTGAGACACGGAGAACCCGAAGCTCTGAGAAACTGGGGTGCCAAGCAATGAAGCAGGCCTGTCTGCCATTCTCTAACAGATTTATGGCTTGAAGCAACACCGTGCTTAATGATGCCTTCCCATCCCGAAGTGCCCCAAGTGATGCGTTCTCCATGGGTGAGGTTCCCAACACCTGTATACACCCCATAATATTCAAATGAAGATGACCATGGAAACATCAACAGGATCAGTGCTAATGTGGCCTCATCATAATTCCAACAGTGATTGAAAGACTGAGGAAAATCTGCATTTGTCAACATTATAGGCAAGGTCTCTTGACTGCGCTTCTCCAAAGTAAGACCAGGGCAGCACAGTATGGAGGTCTGCCCACAGTACTGGGAGCAGGCAAGGCCAACATTTGCTGCCCATCCCTAATTGTTGTTGAGAAGGTGGTGGTGAGCTGCCTTCTTGAACTGCTGCAGTCCATCCGGTTCAGCTTTTGTAGCAGTTTGTTACACCTGAGTAACAGTTAAGAGTCAATCTCATTGCTGTGGGTCGAGAGTCACATATAAGCCAGACCAGGTAAGGATCACAGACTTCTTTCCATATTGGTTTTTTGATGATCAGTGAAAGTTTCATGGTCACCTTGAGGCTGGCTCTCAATTCCAGATTTATTATTAAATTTAAATTCCATCTGTTGCCATGGTGGGATTTGAACACATGACCCCAGAGCATTAGCCTGGTCCTCCGGAATATTAGTCCATTGACCCTGCCACTATGCCACCATTTCCCCAAAAATCTCAAGAGAAATTCTTCCAAGCACAATTCTGCACCTTAATTTTCCCCCAAAAATTTAGCCATAGCCCTAATACCACCTTCCCCTCTAAGGCCTACACGTTCCAGTGCTCCATGGCTAACCCAGGCCATGTAGGTGTGCCTTTGGCAACTCATAGCTTCTGAATTCCAAGTGCATTAGAATCATGTTACTGAGGCCTATTGTTGTAATGTGGGAAAGCTGGAGCTGGTGAAAGAATAAACCTATCTGGATACAAACACATAATGGGGGCACAGTTATTGCAGCCGATAAGCCATGGACCCAACACTTAGCACATTTGCTGAGTGTCCAACTTCTGTGCACTCTGTTAAACCCTTGTGCAGATTCCACTGTATCCCAGCTTCTTTAAGCCAAGCAATCAGGGCTCCTATCCTAAGCCCCCAGAGAATGACAGTTCCATTCTGTGCAATGTGTCACAAAGCCCATTATGCATGTACGAATCAATGTTTTTATAAAATTTATTCTTACTGAGTAAACAGACTGGGGGTGCATGGGCTGCTGTTTACAGCACATTAGATAGAGCTGTAGGTTAGCTCACTGATCTTTCATCTGTAGGACCTGGGTTCTACGATTCCTTCATAAGCTGCCTACAATTCAGCACTCAATTGGCAGCCTGAACTCAGACAAGCTGCTATGCAGAAAAAATGCAAAGGCAAGGGACTGCAATGCTCATTCCAGCTTCCACACACCAAGTGAATGCTCCCCTTCGAGGGAGAATTTCCTTTGGGGAAGTTTCCGCCTGGCAGCTGGTATCGTGGGGTGATCGAGATCGAGAGCCCACATCCCATCGAGGCCTAACTTTGCAACCTTGAAGAGAGTGACCCTGAGGAAAGAGATGGATTATTATGAGGGTGCATTCACTGCACCATTAATGCAGAGCACAGGCTGAAATTTCACCTCGGAGGTAGGTGACAGGAGCCAGGAGTGTTGCCAGGTCGCAAACCCGTCGCTGGGGGAGAAACATTCAGTCACCTGGAATTTTAACCACAGCACCCCCTTAACTTGGCAAGGAGACAGATTCTGAATCAAAGGCCAGAGACGCACCCAGCTGCAGTAACATGTAAGTAACTGAGAGGGTGCTTCAACTAGTAGGTGTCTTCTCAGCCATTTTTAAAAAATTTGAATAACAAGTATAGAACACAGCAAGGCCACCACTGCAGGCGGAGCCCCTCTACAAGGAAGCTTTTGGCTGTACCCCACCCAGGCAGACAGGGAGGGCTTCTAGGCCTGCCTGGAGAGCTGGTACCCCAGCCTGCCGCTGGGTGCTGCCTCCAGGCAGATAAACCGTTCCCGTCACTTTGGGAAACTGGCCTTCATTACTTACTCAAGCCTAATTGCCAGACCGCTGCATGGCTCGATGTTGAAAATGGGGCCAGGAAATGTTGGCTAGCCTCATCATTTTCATGTCCCACCGCCTCACAGCCCACCCTCAGTGGGATCCAAAAGTTCAGCCCCATTTGTCTGTCAGTCCCAAAGGTACATAAACTCCTGGCGCTGAAATAATGTCACTGTTAAACTGTCAGGAAGATCAAAAAAAAGGAAGGAAAGCAATCCAGAGGCACCTGAACTGTATTTCATAGTTTATTCTGTACAATATTAATTGAAATATATGATACAGCATCTAAGGAGTCACTCCAGTAAAAGGCTTGTAAGGAACTGCAGTCTGTATGAGATCAGGAAGCTGGATCAGGACAATATGCTCTTGAACAGAATGCTCACAGAATCAAATATGTATTGTAGTAAAATTCAATGTGATCGCCAACTACATAACAATAAAATGAGTACAAATTCCAAAACAAGAAAACATTAAAACAGGTACATTCCTTAATGCGATGAAGTTCATTGAGAATCTGTGGTCCTTGCATTGGCACCTTTTGTAGGTGGAATCTACCCACAGTTACTAAAGTGCCAGATACATATGGATTGCTGTTTAACCAGCAGAAAGGTGAGGGTCAATCCCTGGTGTATAATTCATACTGTGAAACTCAAAACTAATCTTATTTTTTTTTAAAAACAACCTCGATCCACTGTCAGTCATGCAAACACAACTCAACCAACACACATAGAAATGAAGTAAGAGTTTAGGTTCAGCAATTGAGGGCTTCTAGCCTAGTGGGGCCATTAACAACCATCACAGATCAGAGAGGTTTATACAACTAGCCATATACTTACCAAACCATGTGTTACACAGTTTTGCCAGCTTCCTCTCCATCTCTGTCTCCCCAGTCCCAAACTTCAATCAGTGCCCCACAGAATCTAAAAGCTCTATTGGTTAACTGCTTCCCTGCCAACCCAAAGGCCAAGCTGCCCGGGGACTGCTTGTTACTTAGACCTGCTGCCTCAGTCAAGTGAGATTCCACAGTCCTAGATCTGTCAGTCACAATTTCACTGCCATAGGTGGGCGGATTTCCTCAATCCTTGGATTGCCTGTCATTCAGATTCACTCATTCAGTTCTTCCTCAGTGCCACCCACTGTCTGTTACTCTGACTCTGCCTCAATTCCACAGCTGCGTCACTCTGACTTTTTTCCATAATCCCAGTGCTGTCTGACACTAATCCTCCTCCTCAAGCCAAAAGCTGTCTGTCATTCTGATGCTCTTCCATAATCCCAGTGGCATCTATCACTCAATTAAAAATCCTTAGCCATGTGAGCCTTCAGCTCTGTGGCACCTGCTAATTATTTTAAAATATATATGTTGGTGTACTTGAGGTTTCCTCTTCCACTGAGGCAGAGAATATTTGTTATGTAAGTGTCAACCATTTCAACAAATGAGGGTCCTTTTTTTCTCTTAAGGCAATGACATACAATGAGGGCGCAATTCAACAGTTGGTAGCCCTTCAGTACCATATCTTTACAAGGTAGCTCATCCCAATGCTATCCTCATCTAAAAGGCATTCACATGTTTAGCAGGAGTCATTAAGCACCACTTTGGAGTGAAGCCCTGCTTGAATTTTTCCTCCCTAGCCTGGGAATGAGGAAGCCAATTACAGTATATGCTCCATGATGTGAACAACCTTTAATCTATGGTTGGTTATGGTAATTTACTATTCCAATGTTCTCCTGGCCAGCCTCCCACATTGCACTCTCTGCAAATTTGAACTCATCAAAACACTACTACCTTTATCCAAACTCGCACAAAGTTCCATTCATCCATCACCCCGTGCTCTCAGACCTACATTAGCTCCCAGTCCAGCAACGTCTCAATTTAAAATTTTCATCCTGTTTTCACATTCCTCCATGGCTTTACTCCTCCCTGTCTCTGAAACCTCCTCCAGCGCTACAAACCTCTGTGATCTCCTCCAATTCTGACCTCTTGTGCTTTGCCATTTTACTCCATTCCGGCAACTGTGCCTTCACAGCCTGTTGTCTAGGCCATAAACCCTGGAATTTCCTCCCTAAACCCCTCCAACCCAATCTCCTACTTTAAGGTTCTCCTTAAAACTTACCTCTTGTACTAAACTTTGGTTATCTCCACTAATGTCTCCATATGTGGCATGGAATCAAGTTTGGTTTAATAAAGCTCTTATGGGACATTTTACTAAGTTAAAGGTGCTACATAAATGCAAGCTGCTGTCGTTGTGTGTACCAATCAGGAAATGAAAGCTCCCACCATTCCACAGCACAATATTCTCAAGGATAAACTGGATCATTCAAGTCTTGATTCAGAGGCACTGAAGTAAATGCCAATACATAAAATCCTTTCACAATCAAGGAATGTACAAACTCATGTTTATGTACAGTCAATACAGTTAAATACTTTATGCATTCATCGGACCAATACTTTTGGTGTTCTCAGTCCACATCACCACTCACCAGATTTGCTGGAGGGTGACTAGCACCAAATTCAAGTGAATGTCTTAAGTTTGATTCTTTATCCCCATATATATTATAATAATATAATATATATTATATATAAGTGTGTATATATATTTATATATATATATATATCCCAGTTCACAGGTGAACAGCAAATAGAAAACAAGCTGAAGCAGCCCTATCCTGTGGCCAGGTGTGGTGTGCTAATCCATGACGGTTTGCATCATCACAAGTTGAAATGAGATGACTGCAGGTAGGGGTTAAAGCTGTATGACCACCAACTGACTGTTTCAGAGAATGAGGGAAGACTCTTCCTTCACTGACTCCTCAATTCACAAATTTTAATCATTAACTAAGAAAAAGTCATCCACTGCCAGCTTGGGTTGATCTTTATGTGCACCAGGTAAGGCAACGTGTAGAGCGGGGGAGCCCAAAACACCACCCACAGAGTTGCATGCGGCCTTTTAGCACTGATATCCTCGCCCTCAAAGCTAAGACAACACAGGCCTACTTGCGCTTATATTTCTTACTCACGGCTTTGTCCCGTTTGAGTTTTGAGCCAGTTTTGGAAAGGGCTGTTCTTAGTCCTGTGGCTTTATTGATGGATAAATCCTAAATCAGAACACCAAGAACTGTTAGTGTCAACAATGCAAGGTATGTGCAAAATGACAGTTTAAAATGATCCCATAAGGCTTCATAGCATATACTTAATTAACCTAGGAAGACATGGCATCGAGCTTCTGTTGTTTGTCTGGGGTAACTTTCTTTTTTATTCATTCATGGGATGTGGGTGTCCCTGGCTAAGCCAGTAGTTATTGCCCATCCCTAATTGCCCTTAAGGTGGTGAGCTGCCTTCTTGAACCCTGCTGTCCATGTGGTGTAGGAACACTTACAGTGCTGTTAGGGAAGGAGTTTCAGGATTTTGACCCAGTGACAGTGAAGGAAATTTGATATAGTTCCAAGTCAGGATGGTGTGTGGTTTGGAGGGGAACTTGTAGATGGCTGTGTTCCCATGCATCTGCTCCCCTTGTCAGTCTAGGTGGTAGAGGTCGCGGGTTTGGAAAGTGCTGTCGAAAAAGCCTTGGTGAGTTGCTGCAGTGCATCTTGTAGATTGTACACACTGCTGCCACTATGCATTGGTAGTGGAGGGAGGGAGTGAAGGCTTAAGGTGGTGGATATGGTGCCAATCAAGGGGTCTGCTTTTTCCTGGACAGTGTCGAGCTTCTTGAGTGTTGTTGGAGCTGCACTCATCCAGGAAAGTGGGGAGTATACCATCACATTCCTGACTTGTGCCTTGTAGATGGTGGACAGGCTTTGGGGAGTCAGGAGGTGAGATACCTGTTGCAGGGATTCCCAGCCTCTGACCTGCTCTTGTAGCCCCAGTATTTATTTGGCTAGTCCAGTTCAGTTTCTGGTCAATGGTAACCACCAGGATGCTGATGGGGAATGCAGTAATGGTAATGCCATTGAATGTCAAGGAGAGATGGTTAGATTCTCTCCTGTTGTTGATGGTCATTGCCTGTCACTTGTGTGGCATGAATGTTACTTGGCACTTATCAGCCCAAGCCTGAATATTATCCAGATCTTGCTGCATATGGACACAGACACATATTTCAGTATCTGAGGAGTCACAAATGATGCTGCCTATTGTGCAATCATCAGCGAACATTCCCATTTCTAATCTTAAAATGGAAGGAAGGTCATTGATAAAGCAGCTGAAGATGGTTGGGCCTAGGAGACAACCCTGAGGAACTCTTGCAGCAATGTCCTGGAGCTGAGATGAGATGATTGACTTCAACAACCATCTTCCTTTGTGCTAGATATGACTCCAACCAGCAGAGAGTTTTCCCCCTGATTCCCACTGGCTTCAGTTTTGCTATGGCTCCTTGATGCAAACTACTGCACAGCCCCTGAAGGATGGTGAAGCAATGCAGTGAGATTTGAAAACCCACGTTCTCTCCTTTTCACTTGAGCATTGCTTGGTTCAATGGGCTTAATGCTAACAGTTTTACAGCCTTTGGAGGGTGAGGGCTTGGTATATTAGGAGTGTCTTCTTCCCCCATCCTCGACTTACGGTAATGTTCCATGGGCACAGGCTGCCCAATGGTGCCTCACTCAAGTCATTGTTCCTCCTACGTGAACATAGGCAAGAAGTGATGGATGACAGGTTGTTCAGCTGCGAGGAGGCATCACAAGGACAGGAGCCAGATCCTGTCTTCATCCAACATCCCCAGGCGCCTACTGTTCTGAAAGAGGCACTGAACAGCAATCAAGGGCAGGAACAATTATTGTTGCCCTCCTCCCAAGTTCAGGGGCTTAAAGGCCAATTATCTGATCCCAACCACCAACTGGACTGAGAACAGCTCACACAGCACACAGCAAAGACTGAACCCGAACCTTTTCTGGTGTAAACTGTCCAGCTCCACGCTTTGCATTGCACTTATCAACAGGGGAGAGCAGGGTTAATTAACTGGGCTCTGGGCTTGTTTGCTAGGTAACTATTAAAAGGCCCGAGAGATAGGTTTTTTTTTAAAAGAAACATGAGCAACTGAATCACTAGAAAGTTATCAAGATTAAAATTAAAACAATTAACATTTTACTCACCACAGTAAAACATATTCATTGAAGTCCCAAATTTGTTGTCATCGACCCAATAAATAGCCCAGCTCTAGCCCTCCATGAACGAAGGTTATGAAAATTTATGTTCCTTTCTTCATTCCATAAATACCCAACATTAACCGAGCTCCTCAACTTAGGTATGATGGTTTAGGAGCCACTGGGTACCTCCATTCTGGGAAGGTGTACTTCCCTGGGCAGCTCTCATAGCTCGTAGCATTTGGGTCAAAGTGATATAGGTAGAGGACTGGAAGCAAACAACAGTTGCAGTTGCAGCACAGCCCAGAAGACTAGGTAAAATGGCAAAGCTAGCCCTCACAGTAAGTAAATCAGTAAATAATATTCGAGTTTTCTCTTCCCCTTAATGGAGGAGGAGATAGATTTATAAATATTCTGAGAAGCTCTAGCTGAGTCTAGCTTGCATCACCATGTGACAGCCATCCCCGTCCTTCAGCCTGCACGTCTCATTAGTGCAGGTCAGAGACTTCTCGTCAAAAGATCACTGATGAGACAGCACAACAGACTGCCTGGACATTGGCTCGGGGGGTCAGCACCAACAGCTTTGGCTCAAGCAGGAAATAGAAGAAATAGCTTCAAGACAGAAAGCAGAGAATAGTGTTAAAGGGTAGTTACTCAGAGAAGCAGAAGGTGGGAAGAGGTCTTTAAAATTCTGAAAGGTTTTGATAAGAGTCGACAGAAAGAGAATGTTTTCACTCGTGGTTAGAGCAAAGCTAAAGGCCATCAATGTAAGATAGTTACCAAGAAACCCTATAGGGAATTCAGAAGGAATTTGTTTTCCAAAAGAATGGTGCGAACATGGAAGCTGCCGCCACAGGAAGTGGTTGAAGTGTATAGAACAGATGCACTTAGAGCTGGGTGAGTATATGAGAGCCCTCTGGGAAACAGGCTCGACTCTCATGGAAGCTGTTCTGTGTAGGGGTCACAGCAACTCTAATGGAAATACTGATCACGTCCACAATCACTGGGAGGTATATCTCACTTCTTAATAACAGTATTTCATGGCATTGGGCTCTGCTCACAATAGACAGGGAGAGGAGAGATAGTATGTTGAGTTATAAAGATGGTTAGCAACTGAAGCACCAGTTTCTAGATTGCATCAAGAGGTCTCTGCAAAGAACCCAAAATTTTAAATGGCCACATTAAAGAGCAGCTATTTTCTGGTATTTTATCTACATTTTCAAATTATTTCTACCTTTTTTTAATGCATATTTAATGTGTTCAATTTCCCCATACACGATCCAGAATGTGCTGCCTATCTCTCACTGAAAATTACAGACCAGGAAACTGCTACATCAACAACCACAAGGAATTGGGCCCCAGGGCAGAGCAGCAGTAGTTCGAGCTCCCGTGCAGAGCTGCATTAGGGGGGATGCTGCGCAGAGCAGCAGTGCCTGCAGCTCCCACACAGAGCAGCAGTTGGTGCAGCAACCATGCAAAGCAGCAGTTGGTGCAGCATCCAGGCAGAGCAGTAGGAGGAGCTCCCTTGAAGAGCAGTAGTGGCTGCAGCTCCTGCGCAGAACAGCAGTGGTTGGAGCTCCCGTGCAGATCAGCAGTGGTTGGAGCTCCCGTGCAGATCAGCAGTGGTTGGAGCTCCCGTGCAGATCAGCAGTGGTTGGAGCTCCCGTGCAGATCAGCAGTGGTTGGAGCTCCCGTGCAGATCAGCAGTGGTTGGAGCTCCCGTGCAGATCAGTAGTGGCTTCAGCTCCCAGGTAGAGCAGCAGTAGTTGGAGTTCCCTTGAAGAGTAATGGCTGCAGCTCCCGTGCAGATCAGCGGTGGTTGGAGCCCCCGTGCAGCGCAGCGGTGGCTGCAGCCCCCGTGCAGAGCAGCGGTGGCTGCAGCCCCCGTGCAGAGCAGCAGTAGGAGGGCTCCCGTGCAGAGCAGCAGTGGCTGCCACTCCCAGGCAGAGCAGCAATATTGGAGCTCCCATGCAGAGGAGCAGTGGCTTCAGTTCTGAGCAACAATAGTTGGAGCATCCTACATCCAAGGCATTGTGGAACTAGATTGGTCCCTTGAGTGGTAATAGAAAAGAGTAGTGTAAAACTGGACTGACTGCTTGAGAATGATGATCAGCACAGACATTTGATTAGCTGGGGAAAGTATTATTCAGGATATTGCTCTTTTATCTCACATATCTGTGAGTTCAGGTGAAAGCTTGTTGGTCACTCAGTTTCTGTCTAAAATGAGTTTGGCTAAGTCTCACAGGACAAATAATTAGCAGTCTCAGAGACACATAAAAATAGCAGGGTCTCTGTTGACAAGACATTGACCTGAAACACTAACTTCGTTTCTCTCTCCACAGATGCTGCCTGACCTTCTGAGTATTTCATATGTTTATAATCGAAGCTGATGTGGCGTGTGTTAAAATTAAAATAGTGCAGTAGAGGATACTGTTCTGATTTTGGGACAAAGGCACCTTGTTGAGTAGAGTTGAAAAAGCATAACTCTGCTCTCTTATTTTGAGAGAACTTAGAGATTAAATAGGTTGCGTACGTACTGAGGAATGCATTAAAGCTTGGGGCAGCCGCCGCAAAGGTGCAATAGGGAAAGGCCACACTCTAAGGCTTGCCTGCCATGGTACATTGAGGGCTGTAACTTTGTAGAACCCCTCAGGCTGTATGCTTGACAGTGAATGTGCGTAGTAAATATCACATGTATTGTAATTGTATTGAGACACCTCAGAGTGCAACAAAATCTAAGGAGAAAAATTGAATACTACTGCACTTTCCATAATGTCCAATTTGAAATGTTTGGAATGTACTTTTAGATACTTTTATGAATTGTCATGCCGAGAGAACATGAAGAAAAAATCTTTAAAATTTGCTTCTCTTCTATATTCTCTTTTAAATTCTTTTTTTTTAGAAAAATGGACAATTGCTGGGCTGATAAAATAGCCGCAACTGGTCACATGCTGGTAGTTCTGGAAAATTCTAAGCCGTTCCAATGGACAAAGGCTCACTCATCATCCTCCTGGCTGCAACACCCCCTTTGCATTATATGAATGTTCCAGCCAAACCAACACAAAGAGATATCTGCCTCGGCCAGCTCTGGACAAATGCAGAGCTATTTGTGACTCATCTCCAATGTTGTGCTAATGGTTCCACAGTTACTGCCTCAAAGTACAATGGGTTTTAACAAGGGTCCTTAAAGTGCATCATTAGCTGAAAGCACCCTGTCACCTGACCGAGACTTGAGCTGTTTGAAGTGCTTTAGAAACATAGAAACTAGGAGCAACAGTAGGCCATTCGGCCCTTCGAGCCTGCTCTGCCATTCATTATGATCATGGCTGATCATCCAACTCAATAGCCTGCTCCCGCTTTCTCCCCATACTCTTTGATCCCTTTCATCCCAAGAGCTATATCTAACTCCTTCTTGAAAACATACAATGTTTTGGTCTCAACTACTTTCTGTGGTAACGAATTCCACAGGCTCACCACTCTCTGGGTGAAGAAATTTCTCCTCATCTCAGTCCTAAGTGGTCTACCCCATATCCTCAGACTGTGACCCCTGGTTCTGGACTCCCCCACCATTGGAAACATCTTTCCTGCATCTACCCTGTCTAGTCCTGTTAGAATTTTATAGGTTTCTATATGAGATTCCCCCTCATTCTTCTGAACTCCAGCGAATATAATCTTAATCGACTCAATCTCTCCTCATATGTCAGTCCCGCCATCCCAGGAATCAGTCGAGTAAACCTTCGCTGCACTCCCTCTATAGCAAGTACATCCTTCCTCAGATGAGGCCAAAACTGCACACAATATTCCAGGTGTGGTCTCACCAAGGCCCTGTACAATTGCAGCAAGACATCCCTGTTCCTGTACTCGAATCCTCTGGCTATGAAGGCCAACATACCATTTGCCTTCTTTACCGCCTGTTGTACCTGCATGCTTATCTTCAGCGACTGGTGTACAAAGACACCCAGGTCTCGTTGCACATTCCCCTCTCTCAATTTATAGCCATTCAGATAATAATGACTTCCTGTTTTTGCTACCAAAATGGATAACCTCACATTTATCCACATTATACTACATCTGCCATGCATTTGCCCACTCAGCTTGTCCAAATCACACTGAAGCACCTCTGCATCTTCCTCACGGCTCACCCTCCCAACCAGCTTTGTGTCATCTGCAAATTTGGAGATATTACATTTAATTCCCTCATCTAAATCATTTATATATTGTGAATAACTGAGGTCCCAGCACCGATCCTTGCGGTACCCCACTAGTCACAGCCTGCCATTCGGAAAAAGGCCCGTTTATTCCTACTCTTTGATTCCTGTCTGCCACCCAGTTTTCTATCCATCTCAATACACTACCCCCAATCCCATGCGCTTTTATTTTGCACGCCAATCTCTTATGTGGGACTTTGTCGAAAGGCTTCTGAAAGTGCAAATAAACCACATCCACTCGCTCCCCCTCATCAACTCTACTAGTTACATCCTCGAAAAATTCCAGAAGAGTTGTCAAGCGTGATTTCCCTTTCATTAATCCATGCTGACTCTGTCCGATTCTGCCACTGTTTTCCATGTGCTCAGCTATTAAATCTTTTATAATAGACTCTAGAATTTTCCCCACTACTGATATCAGGCTGACTGGTCTAGAATTCCCTGTTTTCTCTCTGCCTCCCTTTTTAAATAGTGGGGTTACATTAGCTACCTTACAATCTGTAGGAACTATTCCAGAGTCTATAGAATCTTGGAAGATGACCACCAATGCATCCACTATTTCTAGGGCCACTTCCTTAAGTACTCTGGAATATAGATTATCAGGCCACGGGGATTTATCGGCCTTCAATCCCATCAATTTCCCCGACACCATTTCCCTACTATTGCTGATTTCTTTCAGTTCCTCCCTCTCACTAAACTCTGTGTTCCCCAACATTTCTGGTATGTTATTAGTGTCCTCCTTTGTGAAGACAGAACCAAAGTTTGTATTTAGTTGGTCTAAATACAGCTTTTGGATTCTGTTTTCAGCTATAGTTTAACCTCAGAAGAGAAAACCGGACTCCAGGCTAGCAGCCTGCCCCTGACTTCCATCTCTCTCAAAGTCAGATTTCCAGAAAGAATCCTGTATTTCACCTACAGAGTGAACTAATTCCCAGAATACAAGAATACTTTGCTACATCTTCAACTGCCTCAACAGAGTTCCTAAGACAAAGACCAGGAATTCTGCCAGACAAAGCCACCTGAAGTAACTTTCATTGGACATTGACTTACTGGACTCTGGCCTCATGTGAATTAATGCCAATGCCTTTCTGTTTTTTTTTAAGTAACTGACAATTTGAAACTTCTTTCCCTGCCTTTCTACCTTGTATGCTCGAGAGTGTAAATGTGTGTCCATCTCTTGGGTTTTGAGTGTGTTAATAAATCTTGGTTTTGTTTCACCTTAAAGAATTTGCTGTGGGGCTATTTTTAACATTGGCCCTCAAACTGGGCTTGGGAAACACACCCATTTCAACAAGGGAAAGGATACCAAGGGAAACAAATTAAAACTAGAAATTAAAACTATCACTGTCACGGACAGAAGAGGGGAACAGTAATAATCCATCTCACCCTCGTGTCCATAACAGAATTGGGAGCTCGTGTCTGGGACTGATACATTTGTATGAGCCAAAATTTGACCAAAGTGCATGAAAATCTGACCAGAGTCCAAATTTCAAAGCGAGCCTGAATCTGAAACGTATCCTGAAGGATACTGAAAGAAACCGGTTGAAAGCAATAGAAGGAAAATTCAGTGGCTGAAAATATCTGTAAGACAAATACACATACTGCAGCAAGTTCTTTTAGTTTCACATTTGAGCAACATGGTTAAATATACTACAGAAAAGGGTATGGAAAAGGGAGTACTAAGTAGTGAAACCTTAGCCTCTCTATGTCAGGGACAATTGAGATTTTTAGTCTGGAAAACTCAGGTAAACGAAGCCACAAAGCCCAAGCACAAAGCACAAACTCCAAATACTTTTGAAGAATTTAGACCTCAGTCCCTACCCAGAACAGACAGAAGAATCAGAACCAAAAACTGGGTTGGAGACCTGTATTCAAGATAATTGCCCTAGCCACAAAGCTGGTTAGAGCTGGAAAGGAGGAGACTAGAGAGAGAGTTGCAGGAGAGAGAGATCAAGAGAGAGAACGGGCTCACCAGTACAAGACGCTGGAGGTGAAAGTAAAAGCTCAAGAAACAGAAAGGGGATTCCAAAAGGAGATGGAAAGGAGGCAGAGGGAATTAATACCAATACCTTTGCTTTTTTTAAAGTAACTGTCAACTTGTAACTTCTTTTCCTGCCTTTCTATCTTGTATTGCTCGAGAGTGTAAACGTGTGTCCATCTCTTGGGTTTTAAATTGTTAATAAATCCTAGTTTTGTTTCACCTTAAAGAATTTGCTGTGGGGTTATTTTTTATCATCGGACCTCATAAACCGGGGTTTGGGAAACACACCACGGCTCATTTCAACAAGGGAAAGGATACCAAGGGAAACAAATTAAATTAGAAATTAAAACTGTTGCTATCACAGGCAGAAGAGGGGAACAGTAAAAATAATTCAAATCATCTTGTCCTTGCGTCCGTAACAGAATAAAGTATTTTTTTTGAAGAAAAAAAGGTCACTAGCGGAGATCAGTTAGTGTCTCTCTTGAAAATAGGGGATTTGTTTCAGAATACTCTGGCAATGCCAGCCTGAACGTTCAGAGCCGTGCCCACTGCAACACCCTCACAATGCTGACATCTATTGTGACACCTTATGAAAAGCATTTCTATCCTACAGGTCTGTAATACCTGTAGTTCAAGAGGATATTAAAGGTCCACAGCACTATTCAAAGAAGCACAGGGAATTCTCTCACTGTCCTGCTCAACAATGTTCCTAACTACACATCATCCAAAAGAGATTATTGGCTATTTATCACACTGCCATTTGGGGAAACTTAAGGCACGTAAAGCCATTTGGGGAACCTTAAGGCACTTCTCTAAGTGGCAAGCACTTCATTAAGTGTCATTCATAGCACATAGGGAGCATCTCAGGGACATAATAAAGGGCTTGCAAATTAAATTCTTTCTTTCCTTCCCCTAAACAGGTTCACACTATACTAGCCCCTAAACAGGGTCACCTCCACCCCACCAGCCCCAAAATAGGGTCACACCCACACTACACCAGCCCCAAATAGGGTCACCCCCCACCCCCCACTACAACAGCTCCTAAACAGGATCACCCCTCCATTACGTCAGCCGATGAACAGGACATCCCCCACTCTACCTGCCCATGAATGGGCTGTTCTGCCATAAGGAATCCTGATCCAATTAAGACCATTGTTTTTCTCAGTGTATATAAATGACCTGGGCATGGGCATAGAGGGTACAATTTTGAAGTTGGCTTTCGAAAGGAAACCTGGCAATATCGGTAAGTAGTGAGGTGAATAGTAGCAGACTTTAGGAGCACCTAAACTGGGGGTATTCAAAATAGGGCCCAAGGGCTGTATCAAGCTGCCAACTGATTCTATCCAGGCGCCACTGTGTCTAGCAAAAGGAAAAAACATATCTAATATACTGTAATCTCACTACTGTACTGAATTAAAAGCCATCTCCCTGGAGTATGTATATGTGCGGGATTTAAGCCTTAATGGTGTTCACTGATTTTGATGTGATTGCGTCAGAGCATTGCCAGGTCCTTCAGAAAACTACACTCAGTCTTTCAAACAAGCCTGACCAGAAAATTCCAGCCTATAATTCTATGCTTTAAAGACTAATAAACATTCAGCAAAAGTTATGGTGTTCAAAAATTCTGTAAAATTCTGCAGCCCAACATACTTAACAGAGGAGATTTACCAGAATAGTTCCAAGTATGAGAGATCTTAGCTGGAAGGTTGGGTTGGAGAAGGTGCAGCTGTTCTTCATGGAACAAAGGAGGTTCAGGGGAGATTTGATAGAGGTGCAAAGATTATAACAGGTTTAGATAAGGTAGACAAAGAAAAGCTGTTCCTTTAACTGATAGCACATGGACTAGGGGACACAAATTGAAGGTTTTGGACAAGTGATGCAGGGGAGGCAGGGTGTGAGGATGGATATTTTTATACAGCAAGTGGTGATGACCTGTAACTCGGTGCCTACTAGGATGGTGGAAGCAGAGATGATGAATGATTTTGAAAGGAAATTAGATGGGCACTTGAGGGAACTAAACCTGCAGGGCTACCGGGGAATGGGATCGATTGGATTGCTCTATAGAGAGCCAGCAAAGAGTCGATGGGCTGAATGGCCTCCATCTGTGCCATTATGACTCTTATGGTTCTATATTGATGATGAGTTATTTAAACAGTTCACTACTGGTCAGCTATATAAGAGTTTTAACTAAATAATACCAATAAGAAGCAACTTATTACTTCCCACCCTTTACGGTTCTTTTTGCCAAATTTAGCCAACTTTTTGGAGACTGGAATAGTCTCAGCTTGTGAATAGTGGAATGTATGGCAAATCTGCTGTGATTCTGTGTTCAAGACGAGAAAAAGCAGTTCGAGAATAGTTTCTTGTCAAAGTGAGCTACTGAGGAATATATCCGAGAGCCTGGGTCTGCAGTTGAAAATCTCCTATTTCGCTTTGGCCCCCATGAGAGCTGTGATGCCAAAGGTATCAAACATTCAGTTGCTGATTTTCATTCAAGGCATCACCAAAAACTTTGAGCTCGCAGAAGAGTTGACATCAATGCAGTCAAAGATTTCTTGAAGGCTATAAATCCATGCATGTCAAAATTAGGAATGGAGTGGAAAAAACTGGGGCTTTTGACAACTGCTGGAAGCCCAAATCTAACAAGGAAAACATGTTGGATTACTGACAAAATCTCAAGGCCACGTGAGGTAAACAAATCCAGAACAGGAAAGTATTTTTCTACATTGCGCCCCTAGTTTGGATCACTTAATCTCTGCATGTCCACAGCCCATTAGCAGCTGCTATGGTCTGCACCTGTTAATTCATAGTCTTTTTTTAAACAGGCAAAAGTTGAAATGTTTCACAAATTAAATAGAACAGAAAGTTTCTTCTGCTCCAATTCAACTTAAATGAAGCAATTCAGAATCGAGGTGCAGATGTGTTTGAAAGGCAGAGCAGGCTTGATGGGCTGAATGGCCTACTTCTGCAGCTATTTCCTATGTTCCTAAGATAGTTGCACCCCCACAGGACATATGTACCAGTCTCATTACAACAACAACCTGGGATGATCTGGGCTTCAATTTCAGCACTGGATGAAATGCAGGATAACCATGAGACTTATGGTGCCCTGTTTGAATATTGCAGAGCATCGCAGGCCACCCGCCTTGGCTGTGAGTAAAGTAGCAACTTAGGGTACCCCATTTGGCCTGAAAGGATGGATATGCCAACCCAAAATGTGTAAGTGCTCCCTGAACCCAGCATCAGCTGTGACTACCTCCCACTTTAGCATGTAGAGCATCAGGTGGCCCATTCCAGCCCCATCTAGAACGAGATGGGGAGATGGGTGGTCATTACTGTACAGCTAAGGTCAGTGATTACAGTTATATAATTGGCAAAAGAACCAGAGGTGAGGTGACATGTGCCCAACAGAAAATAGATAGGCTGGTGGAATGGGCAGATGAAATTTAATGCAGAGAAGTGTGAAGTGATACATTTTGGTAGAAAGAATGAGGAAAGGCCAGATAAAGTATACAATTCTAAAGACATACAGGAGCAGAGGGAACTGGGAGCATATGTGCACAAAGCAGTGAAGGTGTCAGGACAGGCTGAGAGAGTGGTTCCTAAAGTATACAGGATCCTGGGCTTCTAAAGAGGGGCATAGAGTACAAAACAAGGAAGTTATGATAAATCTTTATAAAATGCTAGTTTGGCCTCAGCTGGGGCATCGTGACCGATTCTGGGCAATGTGTGAAAGCCATTGGAGAGGGAGCAGGAAAGGTTCACAAGAATGATTCTAGGGATGAGGAACTTCAGTTACGTGGAGAGATTGAAGTAACTGGGGCTGCTCTCTTTAAGAAGGTTGAGGAGATTTGATAGAGGTGTCCATAATCATGAGGGGTCTGGATAGCGAGGGTAGGGAGAAATTGTTTCCATTGGCCAGAGGATACCAATTTAAGGTGATTGGTAAAAGAACCAGAGACAACATGAGGAATTTTTTTTTTTAAATGCGACATGTGGTTAGGATCTGGACTGCATTGCCTGAGTGTGTGGTGGAAGCAGATTCAATCGTGGCTTTGGATAATTATCTGAAGAGAAAAACTTTGCAAGGCCATGGGGATAAAGGTGAGGGAGCAGGATTAGCTGAGTTGCTCTTGCATAGAGCAGCACAGACACGGTGGGTTGAATGGCCTCCTTCAGTGCTATAAACATTCTATGATGAGGAAACTTTATTTATTTGTTCATGGGATGTGGACGTCACTGGTTAAGCTAGCATTTATTGCCCATCCCTAATTGCCCTAGAGAAAGTGATAGTGAGCTGCCTTCTTGAACCGTTGCAGTCCATATGTTTGGAAGGGAGTAATGATCTGATATGCACTGCCTGAAAGAGTGGTGGATGGTGTTCAGCTTTGAGTGTTGTTGGAGCAGCACTCATCCACCCAAGTGGAGAGTATTCCATCACACTCCTGACTTGTGTCTCGTAATGTACAGGCATCAGAGGAGAGTTATTCGCTGCAGAATTCCCAGCCTCTGACCTGCTCTTGAAGCCACAGTATTTGTATGGCTGGACGAGTTCAGTTTGTGGTCAATGGTAACTTCCAAGGTGTTGATGGTGGGGAATTCAGTAACGGTAATGCCATTGAATGTCATGGGGAAGTGGCTAGATTCTCTTTTGTTGGAGATGGTCGTTATCCGGCACTTGTGTGGGGCAAATGTTACTTTGCCGCTTATCAGCGCAAGCCTGAACATTGTTCAGATCTCGCTGCATATGGACACGGACTGCTTCATTATCTGTGGAGTTACTAATGGGACTGAACATTGTGCAATCATTAGCAAAATCCTCACTCTGACCTTGTGATGGAGGGAAAAATCATTGATAAAGTAGCTAAAGATGGCTGAGCCAAGGACATTACCTCGAGGAACTCCTACAGTGATGTCCTGGGGATAAGATGATTGGCCTTCAACAACCACAGATCCTGGGATAGACACCTGCATTGAAGCAACAAATGTGTCTCAGCTGTCTTGAAGATATTGAGGCTTCAGCCAATTGCAAACTGAGAATATTCTCTTTGAAAGTATTTAATTCCCAATCAATCACTCTCAGGACCCAGGATGGTCTCCAGTACAGGGCTGACAATCAAGGATGCAAAGCAAATTTCACTAAAAAGGAAACAAGGGAAGTAAGCTACCAAGAGTTCCTGTAACAAGTATTGAGCCAACAGCATGAGATGAGAAAACAAAAACAGAATTACCTGGAAAAACTCAGCAGGTCTGGCAGCATCGGCGGAGAAGAAATCAGTTAACGTTTCGAGCCTTCATGGCCCTTCGGCAGAACTGAAGCATAGTTAGAAGAAGGGAGAAATATAAATTGGTTAATCTAAACCAATTTATATTTCTCCCTTCTTCTATCTATGCTTCAGTTCTGCCGAAGGGCCATGAAGGCTCGAAACGTTAACTGATTTCTTCTCCGCCGATGCTGCCAGACCTGCTGAGTTTTTCCAGGTAATTCTGTTTTTGTTTTGGATTTCCAGCATCCGCAGTAGCTTTTAGCTTTTTGTTTTTAACCATGAGATGAGGTTTTTCGCTCATCTGGTGGCAAAATACTTGTCCTCTCCTTAATAGGAAGATCCATTTACCCGCATATCATGTAATAGTTATACAGAATAGGAGATGGTTTCAGATATCCAGAGAGATGGGGATTTAGCACAAGGCAAAGGAAATGGTGGAGAGTATGATATTTAATGGGCCAGAACTACCCAGGGCCAATCACACAATACCAGCTGGTGAGTCTTTCTTTTGAAAGGGTAGTGTTCCCATGTGTGTTAGTATACATGACAGACATCACAAAATGCTCATTTCCCTTCCTCTTATCCTCAACAGATGGCCAGTCTTTGGCCTTGGCCTCAGCTGTGGGTCAAAGCTCCAAGATTAATCTAATGATGCCATATTTTGAGGAATGGCACCTCAATTAGCAATAATAACCATCCCAGACTATGGAGGCATCTGTGCATATTACAGTGCATAAAAGAAATGAACAGTTTTATAACAACTTCAATCAGCAAAGACCAACAGTAAAAAACATGACAATATTGGAGGAATGCTTTCCAAGTAAGGGAGGGGAAAATCTGGACTCCTTAGTCAGGGTACACTGCACATGGCCACAAATGACATCTGGAAGGGATAAAAATAAATCTCAACATAGATGATATCAAAACCTTCTTTGAAAAGGGTGTCTTTCCTTCTGATTTCCTTGAAATGAAAGTTGATTTTTGGCCAGCTCTACCTATTTTGTGAAAGAAGAATCCAACAGTATTATGTCTACACGACAACAGAACACCATTAATATCGTACATACCAGGAAAATGTAACTGCCATATACAGCATCACACAGTATTGTTACTACCAAGCACGACAGCACACAGTGCTGCTACTACACTAACCTTCATGATAGCACGCAGTACAGTTACTATTGTGCATAGCAGCATACAGTTTTATTACTGTGCGTGTTAACATGCAGTATTGTATCTAACAAACAAGGATGTAGAAGCATTATTGTTTTGCTCAAGAGGAAGGCACCATTAACTTACATTAGGATTGATCACCTTCTCAGGCTACATTTCAAAAAGGTATCTGTCATGCAGCTTAGGAGGTAGCATTGCCAGCAGAGTACATTGGTTGAGAAGGGGGGGGAAGCTTTATCAACATAAGTTTCCATGGTCACTGATGGAACACAGAACAATGATGAATATAGAGATCTCCTGTCCATTCCACAAGTGTGGGGAATAAGAACTATCTGGTCTACCTCCTTACTGGGTTGGCAGTGGTGGTGGCTAACCAAGAACAAGGTAGATGGCCAGGTCAGATCATAAGAGTACAAACAGAGGGCATTTGGCCCATTGTGCCTGCTTCAGCTCTTTGAAAAAGCTATCCAAAAAGTTCCATTCCTTTGCTCTTTCCCTGTAGTCCCGCAAGTGTTTACTTTTCAAGTATGCATCCAATTCCCTTTTGAAAGTTGCCACTGAATCAGGCAGTATATTCCAGATCATAAGAGTTTGCAGTGTAAAAGTTTCTTTTCATCTCCCATCCCCTACAACCATCACAGCCTCTTTGCCAATTACCTTAAATCTATGTCCTCCAGTTACCAACCCTTTGTCTACTGTCACCAAATCTTTCATGATTTTGAACACCTCTATTAAGTCTCCCCTTAACCTTCTCCGCTCTAAGGAGAACAACCCCAGCTTCACTTTTCTAAATCCATCACCTATCCACTTATCTTCAGATGGTGCTAACTTTTGCTGGGATCATGTTCCCTCTGGTACATTGACCAAGTGGCACTGATTATGAGTAGTGCCAATTCACACCATTTCAAGTGAACACCATGTTGGATTCCGGATTCTTCCACTCCTGAAACAAGGGAGCACTGAGGCCATGTACACTCCAACTACCCCACCCAACCCCAAAAACTTATTCCACTGAAACAGCTAAATTTAAAAACAGTTGACTGAGGATGTTGTACTCCTCAAGGCACAAGATGTAGCACTTCTTTCACTTTTCCAATCAGGTATTAGATTAGAGGTCACACAACCAGCTCCTAACAGTTGTAGAAAAGATTTCCCCAGTAGCAATCTTATAATTGTAATGAGAAGATTTCCTCTGACAGCTATTTATAGTAAAATGAATAATTTATAGTAAAATGAATAACTTAGAATATATGAATAGATTAGTAGTAGAGAATATGAGTAATACTGAAAAAAAAAGGCATGCTGTGGAAGCTTTTTGTCTTGTATTCATCAGGACAGACACAAGAATACCAAATTTCAAAGGGAACAACAATTTCTCATGCAGTATAAATTGTTGCTCCCTTTGAAATTTGGCATTCTTGGGCCTGTCCTGATGAGTGCAAGATAACAAGCTTCGACAGCATCTCTCTTTTTTCAGCAATACATCAACAATTTCACTGATAATAGTTAATGTAAGAAATACTTTACTACTAACACACAACATCCAGAGGAAGGTTTTCCCACACTGTTTCATAGATCCTTTGTCAGGAGAGCATCCTCTACTGTGTCAGTGGCAATAATGTCCTTCCCCATGGCCTCTGAGTAGGGTTGCCAATATAATGTTGGCAAACGCTGAAATAGAGGGTAGTTTTACACAGTGGGCTCTTGCCCCTAGGACTGTGTTGAGCATCCCAAACCCATCTCACATAAAGCACAATAACCAGAGTGAGGTGACTATTCATCTCATCACTCTGAACTATGTGCAAACTCAAGTGCACATAAAAGTTCAATTTATAACTCATTCTATCAGCCAATGAAAAGAAGGATAAAGGCAAAATACTGTGGATGCTGGAAATCTGAAACAAAAACAAAAAATGCTGGAAAAACTCAGGTCTGACAGCATCTGTGTGACTCTTCTTCATAGCTGAAGAAGTCATGTGGACTCGAAACATTAACTCTGTCTTTCTCTCCAATAAAAAGGACTTGCATTTATGCAGCACTTTTCACAATCACCAGACGTCTCAAAGCACTTTACAGCCAATGAAGTAATTGTTCTTTGAAATGTAGTCACTTTTGTAATGTAGGAAATGCAGGAACCAGTGAGTGCATAGCAAGATCCCACAAACAGCAAGATGATAATGAGCAGATAATTTTATTTATGTTGATCGAGGGATACATATCGGCCAGGCACCAGGGATAATTCTGCTGTTCTTCTTTGAAATAGTGCAATGGGGTCTTTTACATCCACCTGACAGGGCAGTCAAGGCCTCTGTTTAATATTTCATCCAAAAGATGGTACCTCCGTCAGTGCAGCACTCCCTCAGTACTGCACTGAAGTGTCAGCTTTGATTTTTATGCTCAAGTCCTAGTGTGAGGCTTGTACCTACAAGTTTCTGACTCAGTGGTGGGTACTACCAACTAAGGCACAGCTGACACCTAAAATCATAAAAGATCTTTCAAATGGAGTGCAAGCATCCGTGGTGTGAAAATGGATGTTTCAGGGCCTTCATGTCAGGCTTGGTAGCGTCCTTGAAGCGGAGCTTTGTGCGTGCTACTGGTCGTCTGGCTCCGGCCACTTTGCCATACAGAAAATCCTTGGTCATGGGAGCTAAATGCACCTCATCATCATTCCATTCAAAGCTTAAAGCTCAGGTCAAACAGCACAAGACCTCTTCTCTCAGCTGGAATCCAAGATGGGTCATGTCAGGACTAAGATGGTCAAGAAAGCCGCCCGGGTGATCACTGAGAAATACTACATCTGCCTTGGCAATGACTTCCACACCAACAAGAGAGGGTCTGCCATGAGAGTGTCATCATCCACAGCAAGAAACTTTGTAACATCACAAGATCAAGTTCTGCAGATGGCTCAGTGAGGAAGTGCACTGCATGGTACGGTATTAAGGCACACACACCAGATTAAGCCAATGTTAGGTTAGCAGGGCAGCAGTGGGAAAGCTACACCTAGTCCACATGTTCCTCAGCTAGGAATGTGGGGAGGTATTATTCAATGGAATTCCCAGTCCCAATCACTATCCTGTGAACACTAGCATCAAGGTCCATGTACCACCTAGAACACACCGCTGTGAATATGGAATGCAAAATAGAATTATTAGCTTAATTGGGAGGCACGTATATGTAGCACAAAACAATATGAGTTGTATGGCAGCCAAAAATATCAAAGATATTTGCTCTTGCTCTGTGTATTCTCCTGTAGTGTGGCAGACCAAACTCAATTTAAAAAAAATAAGCTACCTGAAAGAAAGAAAATATCAACTAAATAAGCCTGAAGGAGTAACTCCAGCTGAAGCCTTACAAAAAGTCTGAAAACTTGAGCACTAAAGACAGATTAGAGAAATGTTACATCTGGATCAAGGCAGGGTGATATAATTCAGCAACAGACCAGATCCTGGAGTCAGAACATTGATTGAACAAGAGTCAGGTGAGGGAATAGCCAAGATTGGAAGTGAAACAATTCTACAATAACTTACCTGGAGGTGACTGCAAAATCCATCTGTCAGAATTGCTATGTATATCTAACACATAGACACATGACTGCACTAACCATCAACACTCACAGATACATTTCTCACTACCAGTGCTTTCACTGTGCTAAAAACATACACAGTCTGACGTTGAGTATAAACTTTGGCTAATACATACACTGGCTTTGATCTCAAAAACAGCTTGGTTTATAGGATTTGCATGCTCCTTTGGGCAATGAAGCCAAGGCCGTGGTAATGGTCAGCAAACAATTTACCTGAGCTCCGCACATAACGACCCAGCTCCAGCAAATACACATCACAAAGGTAAGTAGAGACATTGAAGAGGAGTCACCAGCATCATCAGGGTCATCACACTGTTCAAAAAGGGGCAATGGCAACCTCCTTGGGCGACAACTTGTATTTATATGGTGCTTTTAACATAATAAACTGTCCCAAGATGCTTCACAGAAGCATTATAAAGCAAAATATGACACCAAGCCACTTAAGGAGATATTAGGTCGGATGATCAAAAGCTTGGTTAAAGGGGTCAGTTTTACTGACTGTGTTAAAGGAGGAAAGCAACATAGAGAGGAGAGGTGCAGGGGAAGGAATTCCAGAACTTGTGGCATAGGCAACTGAAAGCACAGCCACCAGTGAAGCGAATAAAATCAGGATGCTCAAGGAGCCAGAATTAGGTAATGACAGATATCTTGGAGGGTTGTGGGGCTGGAGACTAGAGACAGGAAAGGGTGAGGCCATGGGGGGATTTGGAAACAAGGATAAGAGCTTTAAAAATCTATATGTTGCTTGACCAGCAGCCAATGTAGGTCAGCAAGCACAGGACTGATGGGCAAACGAGACTTGGTGCGATATAGGACACAGGCAGCTGAGCTTTGGATGACCTTAGGTTAAAGGGGGTAGAACATGAAGACAGTTGTACAATCAGGTAATTTTACAGAGTTGAAGGCAGCAGTCTTAGTGATGGCATGAATGTGTGGTCAAAAGCTCATCTCAGGGTCAAATATGACACCAAGGTTGCAAACAGTCTGTTCAGTCTCAGACAGTTGCCAAGCAGAGGGATGGAGTCAATGGGACACAGTTTAGAGCAGGGGCCAAAAACATTGGCTTCAGGCTTCCCGGTATTTAATTGGAGGTAATTTTTGCTCATCCAGTAGTCTGATAATTTAGCAACAGTGGAGTAGTCGAAAGCGGTGATGGTGAGGTAGAGCTGGGTGTCATCAATGTACACAAAGACTAACACTGTGCTTTTGGATGATGCCACCAAGGGCAGCATATAGATGAGAAATAGGAGGGGGCCAAGGATAAATCCTTGGGGGACACTGGGAGTAATGGGAGCAGGAAGAGAAGCCATTGCAAGTAATAATCTGGGTACGGTTAAATAGATAAGAAGGGAACCAGGTAATAGCAGTCCCACCCAGCTAGGTGAGAATGGAGAGGCATTGGAGGAGGATGGGTGACATCAGCTGTGTCAAAGACTGCAGACCGTTTGAGAAGGACAGAGAGGGAGTCACGTGGGTACCAGCAACAAGCAAGAGAGTGGAAGTGGCGCACGCTTCCAGTTCCGCTGTCAGGAACTGCACATCACGGTTAAAATTCCAGCAGGAAATCATTTGTGACTTTGATAAGAGCCATTTTGGTGCTGTGGCAGGGGTGGGAGCCTGATTGGAGGGATTCAAACATGGAGTTCCGGGAAAGATGGGCATGGATTTGGGAGGTAACGACACATTCGAGCACTTTGAAAAGGAAAGGGAGGTTGGAAATGGAACAGTAATTTGCAAGGATGGTGCGGTCAAGGGTTGTGTTCTTTTTGAGGAGAGGAGTGATGACAATAGATTTAAAAGAGAGAAAGACGGAGAGGGAAACACAGGACAAAGGTCGGGTCAGCTGTGTGGCCTTGTATTAACTGCCCCTGCTTACCAGCAGAAGATGCAGCAACAAAACACATTACTTTGTGTAATGGACAATTTGACATCCAACATGGGAATAAACATCATTGGCATCTGCAAAGCCCCCACCGCCCCCCCAAAAGAGAAGTATCAAGCAAGGATTCCAAGACCTCATTCAGATGGAGTGCTCTGCACTTGCACAAATCTCCAGGTGTGGTAACGCACAAAAGGACTGTTCCATCTCCAACCTCCCTTTCCTTTTCAAAGTGCTCGAATGTGTCGTTACCTCCCAAATCCATGCCCATCTTTCCTGGAACTCCATGTTTCAATCCCTCCAATCAGGCTCCTACCCCTGCCACAGCGCCGAAATGGCTCTTATCAAAGGGATGAGATACTGCAGAAGTGTCAGCTCTGTGTCAACTTGTAGGAAAGCTATAATAGCCTGAAACTCTATCAAAGGATCACCCTGGTATTGACACTGGGGCAATCAGGGTCTGTTATAACTGCAGCCAGTGGGCCTTGTTCATTGGAATCTGTGGGACAGAACCAGCAAACGGCTTGGGGGGAAAGGGTGGGGGAGGGGGAGGAAAAAGAGGAGGAGGAAGAAGAGGAAGAGGAGATGATGGCTTAATGATAATGTCATTGCGCTAATAATCCAGAGGCCCAGGCTGGGGAACATGGGTTTAAATCCCATCATAGCAGCTGGTGCAATTTAAATTCAATTAATAAATCTGGAATTTAAAGCTAGTCTCAGTAATAGTGACCATGAAACTATCAATTATCATAAAAACCTGTGTGGTTCACTAAAGCCCCTTTCGGGAGAGGAAGGAAATCGTTACCCGGTCTGGCCGACATGCAACTTCAGATCCACAGTAATGTAGTTGACTCTTCACTAGGCTCCAAAATGTTCTGCTTAAGGGCAATTAGGGATGGGCAAATACTAGTTTTGCCAGCGAAGCCCACATCCCATGAAAGAATATAGACAAAAAATAGCTTTTACTTCTACTCCCTCACTCTCGAGAGGGTACTGAGGAGATTTACAATGATGTCTTCAAGAATGGAGAATTTAAGCTGAGGAAAGATTCAATAGGCTGGAATTGTTTTCTTTGGAACAGAGTGGAGATTTAATCGAGGTATATAAGAGTGGATAGTGAGGACCTATTTCCCCTAGCAGAGAGATCAACAACCGGGATTTAAAGCACTTAAATTTATTTGAGGAGGATTAGAGGGGAGTTGAGAGAATGTTTTTCACCCAGAAGATGCTGGGGGTCTGGAACTCACTGCCTGAAAGGGTCATGCAGCAAGCATTTAAAAATATTTAGATATGTCCTTGAGGTGCTGTCATCTACAGGGCTATGGACCAAAAACTGAAAAGTGGATAACTTTTTCTTTAGCAGAGACATGATGGGATGAATCGCCTCCTTCTGAACCCTAAATTCCCTGTTTCTTAACGTGGAGGAAGGGCAAAGACTTCATCCAAAGTTGAAGAATATTATAGGTTAGTCATATCTTACATTAGCAAAACGATTGAACAGGTTACACTGATAGGATGCCTTAGACACTGAAAAGTAGCAATAAAATTTCAGTACATTGAACGTTGCGCGAGACATGTTTATTTGATATGTTATCCCTTTTCCTAACTAGACCTGAAAAGTAACATGACATTATAATTGGTACTTGCCCATCACAAAGTCATTGTTGCAGATGATGGGCCTTATGAAAAGCAGCACACAATTAGACCAGTATGATGCAAGATCTCTTCCGGCCATGGCTGGTTTGGTGATGGCTGATGCTGATCGATGTCTGCTGTGTCTTCTTCAGCCTCTTCTGTCATGACCATTCTGCAAAACGCAGCAATCTTTCCAATCTTAGCATCGGAGCATGGTAAGGGATCTGCAGCCTCTGCACTCCCAATTCAATCCCAGTACCTCAAAAGTCCAAAGGTTTATGCAGCATCACAAACACAGTCACCACTGCTGGCTGCAGCTTGCCAAGTAAGCATGAGCTGTGTAAAATCAGACCACCCAAGTGATAGCATTAGCACCCATGCATGGAGCAGTAGGAGGGCAGCAACCTCGCAGTGGTGCATGGAATATGAAGGCAGCAAGCTTGCAGTGGTGCACAAAACAGATGGCGCAGGCGAGACAGTTCCCTTTCTCGTGAGAATACGCACTCGAGCCTGCAACACTGACAGTTTCCAACTTGGGGCAATATCGGATGCTGGGGTACACATTCTTTGCCCTTTGCACTCCATCTAGGCCATCTCTGCGCCTTCTACTCAGACTTGTCCACAAATACTGATCCATCAGCTGCCCTGCTGCCTCTTGGTCTGTCACAGAAAAATTGTTGCCATTTCAGCTCGAGTTGCAGACTTGTCTCTTTCCCAAAGTAAAGCAGCAATGTTATTGTTGCTACAGCACAAATTCCTGCATGTTTTACTTTGAACGTTTTCTCAACAAATCACTTGGTTTTTAATCAAGGTAGAAATTTTTGCAAGGGTGAACCCTTTTTGAAAATGATTGACTTTGAGAAATCCAAAAGATGCTGATAAATGCTCAAACCCAAACACACACACACACACACACACACACACACACACAAAAGCTGAAATCCATAAATTTCCACACTGATTAATGAAAAAAAAACATTTTCTTTTCACTTTGGCCACAATTTTAACTGGGAGGGTGGGTGGCGGGCAAATTGAGGGGAGGGGAAAAATCATCTGGTGCAGCACAAATTAGGCCAAGGTCCAAGTGGGAGGCAGTAATCAGCCTGCGGAAAGTTGGGCTGTCCATGGCCTCTTGTTAGTTAGACACAAAATGGATGAGGATCTGCAGTTAGGCCTAGGGTTGCCAACTCTCCAGGATCATCTGGGAGCCTCTAAGAATTAAAGATCAACCTCCAAGGCACTGCAACCTGGCAGATAAGTCATAGGAACATTAAAAAAATATTTTATTACATTATCCTTGAAAAGTTTTACTATTAGTTATGAAAATAATGGAGATGGGAAATGATTAGCTGAGTGGTTGGAAGGTCATGTGATTAAAAACTCCAGGAATATGTCCAGAGTTTATGTCACTGTGAGAAAGGAGATTCCAGGAGGGATCTTGCCAAGGTGGCCAACTCGGATGAAATAAAATGAGGGACACTTCAACCATGGCACCAAGGATTGGGGGGTGGGGAGGGGGGTGGAATGCTGGTGAGAGTGGTGGGGGCTGCTGGCGAGCAGTGGTCCTTCATAATAATCCACTCAATAAAAGAATTGAGTTCCATGCACAAAACACAGTTTAACAACTGATGATTGCACTCTCAGAAAGATCTGTAGCCTTTTTACTGCAGTTGTGCAGTGGTAGAGACTGTGTAATAAATAATAATGTACATCATTTCCAATGCTTTAAGGTTAAGGTAACAAAGATACCACGTTTCAGCAAACACAGTTTCTTCTTGCGCAGGCGACAGCTCTAAGGTCCTAGAATTTACCTAAAATGCTCTCTTCTGGTTCCTCTGCTCAAGCTGATGTTAAAATAGCCCACTAACATCATCAATTAGGGGACCATTGGCTTTGGGGCAGGTGACTGCCCGAAAGGCCAAGTCAAAATGGTAAGAGAGCAGAATCTGGGCAGCTCCAGGGCAGGTATGTAACCTGGGGCATTTTAACTGCCCACATGCCCAGTTTTCAGCAGGTTAATTCTAATTTCCCCCTCTAAGTCTGGTAGTTCAGAGCTGCACATAGACCTGAACTAGCTAAGATGGCATCAGAATGGGTCAACTGAAAAACTGAGGACTGAAAAACAGGGAAGCAGAAACATCAGAGTGGAAGTACAGTAGACAAGAGAGTGCTTGCAGACTCAAGTTATCATAATAATAGAAATCCCTATTTCCTCTTGAATAGTGGACATCTATGGTCATAAACGCCCTTTCTAGGCTAATGAAGAGGCATGTGGATTACACACATTCTCTCAGTGGACCTAACATTGGGAAAAACAGTTTCTGCTACTCAGTCACACTGATGCACACATCTGTCACATCCTTAAGGTTTGAGTGCTGACATTATCTTTGGCCACCCAGTGCTGAAGGGCGTCGGGGTGGAGGCTGGGCAGGCAGATCAGGAGATCCCCTTGTCAGGCTGCTCCTGGGCCTGGCCATAGTGGCCATCAACAGGTCCAGTCAATGGGCAGTTGAGGGGTGGGCATCTGGCCTGACTGCCTGTCTTTCTTCCACCGTTCCCTCCAAGCCTGGATGTCCCTGGAGAGGGTGCACACACTGTCTACCATTGTGCTTGAGGCTTTCTACGACCATTGAGGATTGGAGAGCAGGCACAAGGCAGGGGAAGGGTGCAGGAGAAGGGGGCACTAGGGTGGGGGAAGGGGCCACAAGGGTGAGTGGTGGGAGGAGGGAACAGGGCTCGAGGGGGCTGAGGGGTGGGGGGGGGGCGACGAGGGGGGGAAAGGGGAGAGGAGGGGGGGAAAGGGGAGAGGAGGGGGGGAAGGGGGCGCAAAGGGGGGGAAGGGAGCGCAAAGGGGGGGAAGGGAGCGCAAAGGGGGGGAAGGGAGCGCAAAGGGGGGGAAGGGAGCGCAAAGGGGGGGAAGGGAGCGCAAAGGGGGGGAAGGGAGCGCAAAGGGGGGGAAGGGAGCGCAAAGGGGGGAAGGGAGCGCAAAGGGGGGGAAGGGAGCGCAAAGGGGGAGGAGGGGGCGCAAAGGGGGGAGGGGGCGCAAAGGGGGGGAGGGGGCGCAAAGGGGGGGAGGGGGCGCAAAGGGGGGGAGGGGGCGCAAAGGGGGGGAGGGGGCGCAAAGGGGGGAGGGGGCGCAAAGGGGGGAGGGGGCGCAAAGGGGGGGAGGGGGCGCAAAAGGGGGGAGGGGGCGCAAAAGGGGGAGGGGGCGCAAAGGGGGGGAAGGGGGCGCAAAGGGGGGAAGGGGGCGCAAAGGGGGGGAAGGGGGCGCAAAGGGGGGAAGGGGGCGCAAAGGGGGGGAAGGGGGCGCAAAGGGGGGGAAGGGGGCGCAAAGGGGGGGAAGGGGGCGCAAAGGGGGGGAAGGGGGCGCAAAGGGGGGAAGGGGGCGCAAAGGGGGGGAAGGGGGCGCAAAGGGGGGGGGAGGGGGCGCAAAGGGGGGAAGGGGGCGCAAAGGGGGGGAAGGGGGCGCAAAGGGGGGAAGGGGGCGCAAAGGGGGGGAAGGGGGCGCAAAGGGGGGGAAGGGGGCGCAAAGGGGGGGAAGGGGGCGCAAAGGGGGGGAAGGGGGCGCAAAGGGGGGGAAGGGGGCGCAAAGGGGGGGAAGGGGGCGCAAAGGGGGGAAGGGGGCGCAAAGGGGGGAAGGAAGGGGGGCGCAAAGGGGAGGAAGGGGGCGCAAAGGGGAGGAAGGGGGCGCAAAGGGGAGGAAGGGGGCGCAAAGGGGAGGAAGGGGGCGCAAAGGGGAGGAAGGGGGCGCAAAGGGGAGGAAGGGGGCGCAAAGGGGAGGAAGGGGGCGCAAAGGGGGAGGAAGGGGGCGCAAAGGGGAGGAAGGGGGCGCAAAGGGGGGGAAGGGGGCGCAAAGGGGGGGAAGGGGGCGCAAAGGGGGGGAAGGGGGCGCAAAAGGGGGGAAGGGGGCGCAAAGGGGGGGAAGGGGGCGCAAAGGGGGGGAAGGGGGCGCAAAGGGGGGAAGGGGGCGCAAAGGGGGGGAAGGGGCGCAAAGGGGGGAAGGGGCGCAAAGGGGGGGAAAGGGGCGCAAAGGGGGGGAAAGGGGCGCAAAGGGGGGGAAGGGGGCGCAAAGGGGGGGAAGGGGGCGTAAAGGGGGGGAAGGGGCGCAAAGGGGAGGAAGGGGGCGCAAAGGGGAGGAAGGGGGCGCAAAGGGGAGGAAGGGGGCGCAAAGGGGGGGGAGGGGGCGCAAAGGGGGGGAGGGGGCGCAAAGGGGGGGAAGGGGGCGCGCGGGAGGGCGGAAGGGGGCGCGCGGGAGGGCGGAAGGGGGCGCGCGGGAGGGCGGAAGGGGGCGCGCGGGAGGGCGGAAGGGGGCGCGCGGGAGGGCGGAAGGGGGCGCGCGGGAGGGCGGAAGGGGGGCGCGCGGGAGGGCGGGAGGGGGCGCGCGGGAGGGCGGAAGGGGGCGCGCGGGAGGGCGGAAGGGGCGCGCGGGAGGGCGGAAGGGGGCGCGCGGGAGGGCGGAAGGGGGCGCGCGGGAGGGCGGAAGGGGGCGCGCGGGAGGGCGGAAGGGGGCGCGCGGGAGGGCGGAAGGGGGCGCGCGGGAGGGCGGAAGGGGGCGCGCGGGAGGGCGGAAGGGGGCGCGCGGGAGGGCGGAAGGGGGCGCGCGGGAGGGCGGAAGGGGGCGCGCGGGAGGGCGCAAGGGGGCGCGCGGGAGGGCGCAAGGGGGCGCGCGGGAGGGCGCAAGGGGGCGCGCGGGAGGGCGCAAGGGGGCGCGCGGGAGGGCGCAAGGGGGCGCGCGGGAGGGCGCAAGGGGGCGCGCGGGAGGGCGCAAGGGGGCGCGCGGGAGGGCGCAAGGGGGCGCGCGGGAGGGCGCAAGGGGGCGCGCGGGAGGGCGCAAGGGGGCGCGCGGGAGGGCGCAAGGGGGCGCGCGGGAGGGCGCGCGGGGGCGCGCGGGAGGGCGCAAGGGGGCGCGCGGGAGGGCGCAAGGGGGCGCGCGGGAGGGCGCAAGGGGGCGCGCGGGAGGGCGCAAGGGGGCGCGCGGGAGGGCGCAAGGGGGCGCGCGGGAGGGCGCAAGGGGGCGCGCGGGATGGGCGGAACGGGGCGCAGGGGGAAGGGGCCCGTGAGGGGTGGGAGGAAAGGAGGTGAGAAGGGGGAGGAAAGGGGGTGGGCTGGAAGGGGTCCGTTGGGAGAGAGGAGAGGGGGTTGTGAGATGGGGGCCGCGGTGGGGAAGGAAGGGGGCGTGGTGGGGTGGGGGGGGGCTGAGGGACCACGAGGGAGGTGGGGGGAGAGGGGGAAACAGGCACGGAGGGGGGAAAGGGGGGGGGAGGGGCAAGTGGGCTCAAGGGGGGGCTGGGGGCAGGGAACGGAGAAGTGGGTGTGAGCCCGGCGGTGAAGTGGGGGGGGGAAGAGAGAGAGAAGGGGCACAGTGCAGTGGAAGGGAGCAGGGGTTGGTGGGAGGGAGTGGGAGGGCTTGCAAGCAATCCCACAGTAGTGAGGGGCCCCAAAGTGGCGAGGGGTCCCCTGGGCTTGGGGTGGGCGCGTGGAGATCAGGCCGATGGGGGAGGAGGGTTCAGATGTGGGGGAGGGCGCACGAGGGTGCAGATGTGGGCGGGGAGTGGAAGGGCAGGTCACCTGGGGAAGGGGGCTTACGTGGGGAGAGAGACAGGGGCACGTCACAAATTGGGATAGAGCCAGGAGTGGTCCCAAGGACGTAAGGAAAGCAGGGTGTCCTGAGCGGGCTAGGGAGCGGGTGAGGAGTTCAGTGTGGGGGGGAGGCAGTGAGGGAGTGAGTCCTCGTTGTTTCAGTGATGGGGCTGCAAGTTGGGATTCTTGGGGGGGGGTGGTGGAGAATAGCATGGATCCACAGGGAGTGGGTGAGGTAGAATTACCCTGGTGTTTCAGAGATAGAGAGTGGACCACAGGGTGGAGGGGTGGAATGGATGGTGAGTTGCCCTAACGTGATGCTTTACACAGGGTTGGTGGGAAAGGGGCAACACAAAGCCCTAAGTGTGGTGAGAGCTGTGACAGCAGGTTTGAAAGCCAAGAGACAGAAGGGCCAACACAGCCAAGAGGGACATGAGGCACAATAATTGTGCTAAGATATGTGGCTGAATGAGGTTCAAGGCAGAGAGAAAAAGTCTAAGGGAGACAGAAAGAGAAAACAAGAAGGACTGAGAACAAGCAAGAGAGAATGAAGCTGGTGGAGGCTGACAGACAAATAAACAGGTGTTGGAGAGAGAAGGGTGGCAGGGTTCGAGCAGAAGAGGGGAAAGAAATGAAAAGTATGAACGAGAGAATGAGCAAGTGCACTGGGATGAGTAAGGAGGAGAGTCTGACCAGCGAGGGAATGTGCACAAGCAGCAGCAACAGATAAAGATGGAGTGGGGAAAAGCAAGGTAGCATAACAACACACAGGAAAGTGAAATCAAGTGCTGGGGAGAATAGAGGCAAGAAGAGGAGAAAGGAAGGGAGATAAGAGTAGTAAACAAGTGGCAGAGGGGAAGATAGAGATGGAGGAGGAGATGAGGGAGCTAAGAGAGGCAATAGAGAAGGGGAGAAATAAGAGAAATGGAGAAGAAGAAAACAAGTATCAGAAATGCAGAAGAGAAAAGAACTAATGCCAACCTTTCTATGTATGGCATTTGCAAAATGGGGTCATTTGATCCAGAGTCATTTTCACTGCCTGCAAAGTCAGAGACAGCTGTCTGCACATCTCACATGCAAACACTACCTCCTCTTCCACTGTCAGTGGGATTTTGATTGTTGAAAAATTTTGATTGTTGAAAAAAGCTAACAAGATGCAAGTTCTTATCTTTTTGGCTGGGCTTTTATATTACATCCTTCCTGCTTTAGGTGGCTTCATGAACACTAAGTGCTTTTGGCCATCTGCACATTTGGTGTTTGATTCTCAGCCAAAAGGGCACTCACTGCATTAAAGCGCAGAACAGACGCAGCCCAAACTGGTGTACTGCAAGGTAGACACTCTGTAACAACTGTGTACACTCAAAGCGGTTAACAGTTGCACAAAGATATGCAAATCGGGATTCGAAACTTCAGTTGCAAAGTTACATTGAAAGATTAAATGAGTGGGTAAAACTGTGGAGGATATTCCGAGTGGGAAAGTGTGAGGTCATCCACTTTGAAACAAAGATAATTAGATCGGAGTACTTTCTAAACGGTGAGAAGATAGAAACTGTGGAAGGGCAGAGCAATTTAGGAGTCAAAAATCAAAATCATTAAAATACAGTGGACAAGTGCAAAAAAAAAATTAAACGGCTAATAGAACATTGACCTTTCTCATAAGGGGACTGGAATAGAAAACGCTTGGAAGTTATGCTACAGTTGTAGAGCTCTGGTTGGACCCCATTTGGAATACTGTGTCCAATTCTGAGCACTGCCACTCAGCAAGGATACACTGGCCTTGGAGGGGATGCAGCGTAGATTCACCAGAACTGTACCAGGGCTTAAAGGGTTAAATGAGGGCAGGTTGCATAGGCTGGGTTTGTGTTCCCTTGAATAAGGAAAATTAAGGGGTGATCTAATCAAGATGTTTAAGATGATTAAAGAATTTAATAAGGTAAACAGAAATTATTTCCTCTGGTGAAGCAGACCTGAATAACAGGGGTACACAACCTAACTGGAGCTAGACCATTCAGGGGTGGGGTCAAGAAGTACTTCTTTACACACAAGGGTTGTGGAAAACTGGAACATTTCCTTACCCACCATTCCAAAAAAAAATCTGTTGAGGCCGATAGTGTCAGTTGAAATTTTCAAATCTAAGATTGATAGATTTTTTTTTGTTAGGTAAGTGTATTAAGAGATAAGGAAACCAAGGCAGGTAAATAGAGGGAAGGTACAGAGCAGCCACGATCTAAGTGAATGGCTGAACAGCCTTGGGTGGCTGAATGGCCTCCTCCTGTCCCTGGACAGGCTGGAGGTGGTATGTAGAATCAAAAATCCCTGATTTCTGGGTGGAATATTCCTAATTTCTCAGCTGACAGGACCACACATTTTTCAATGAGATTGCCAAGATGATTACATTTCATATTCTGCTTGGTGTTCTATTGAGGAACTACTTATCCTATTGACACAGACACTTCATCAATGGAACTGTTATGTTATTAAGTGTTGCACCAATCCCCCTTGCCCTGTCTTTCTCAGATTGCTGTCTGACCATGTAGTTAACACACAATATAACTGACCTGGCTCTACTCACTCAACCCCAGCCGTCCCACTTGGGATTTTGTGCTGGAACAGTTAATCAACTTCCACCCATATACCATGGAAGGACATGATGCCTGAAGCAATGACTGTCCAGTCGGAAGTGAAGGATGGGGCAAAAGTTGACCACATTAACCGTAATAAATTATTATGCAGCAGAGTGTGATAAAGCTGAGAGCTTTTGTGATCAATTGGTCATGATTTCCTTTATGGACATTTAAGCAAGGAAATTAAAAACTATGTTTTACCTGCATCTGTGTCACATAACATATAATGTGGCTCATTTCTAGGCAAAACTAAGGTGACAATATGATTAATTGTGGTCTTTTTTCAGCATGAAAAGAATACAGCCATTCAAATCATACCCTTGATAGTTATCAGCCACTTAGATTGTTTAAACTTAGTAAGGTTAATGATGGGAGGAAGTGGTACCAATTCTGGTATTCTACCCAACCCTTCATTCATTCCACGTGAGTTCAAAGAGAAACCAAGAGGCTATTTGATCATATACGTCCTTACTGCCAAAACTGATCTTACCCTCAACTGTTCACAAACACACATGCATTTTCCAGCATGACTCAACCAGGCAGTAACCAGCAATGAGAACTGGATGATTCTTCCCCCGTCTCTAGTCTTGGAGGTACTGAGGTCAATTGTAGGGCACTGAACGATGATCAGATCATTCAATGCAGCCTGGGATTCAAACCTAGGATCCTCTTGTCGCTTAGTGCTGCTGCTCCTGGCTTAATAAGCTGGCTTTGAACATTTAATCAGGGCTCAGAGTTCTGAACGTGAATGAGTCCCGAACTCCACTGTGCTAAACTCAGATGCACTTTAGTGCATTGTCTAGCAGGAAAAAGTTTCTGCACTGACAGAGCAGGGTTATTCCAGAGAGAGCAGGGCTATGGAGAACAGGCATGTAATGTTATACACAGACCAAGAGACACAGAGTAAATACAATTCACTTTATCAAAGGGTTTTCATTCACAAAACGTGTACGTTTGGGCTATAGATATACAAGTAGTAAATGAGGCCAACAAAAATACCTTATTAGATTTTACTGCCCCTCCAATACTGTTGATTAAAAGATAACCGGATTATTGCCAGAGTGACTGCTGGAACTGGGTCTGTGCTGTACTCTTGTATAATGTGCAGAGAAATCCAGCATCTACACTTGGTTTTTTACTTGACCTGCAGGCATGCAACACGTAATCGCATGCCTAATGGCAGTTGGCAATTACGCACAACATGTCGGCTTGAAATCCTGTTATATGCTTCAAGTTAATACTTGTGTCACAGGAGACAGGACTTTGAAAGGAACAAAGGAAAACGTTTCTATCCTGGCCCTATTTTCAGTCGCACCTTTTGGCAGACCATTGGTACGTGCTGACTGAATAAATTCAAACTCCATTTTCATTGCACAGGATTTTGGAATTTTCCCCTATTTTGACCAGCGTTTTGGGGAATTGTGTCACACATTAAAATCGAAACCAGTGACCTTGCCATTTGGCTTAGGGAGACACGACTAAAAATAGCAATTTTGTGGAAACGCTGTCCATTGTCAAAGAGCCTGAGCACCTTACACACATCAATGGTTTCAGTACTAAAACCTGCAGTTCATATTTGGAGTCCTGCAAGTTACCAAAGTAAGGCAAACATAGGTAAACAAGTATAGAAACAGAAACAAGATTTGATAGAAATCCCTCCCCATCCCCCAACAATATTCTACTGTTTCACCGCAGCATTCCGTTGCCAAGTCTGTCTGAGGTAGCGCTGACCGAAGGCGTGCTTGGCAACGGAAGCTAGCATCATAAAATAGTGCAGTAGTAAAAGTAACTAGACCAGGAAGTGGAGGCGTCACCCCCGATGAGGTCATAGGTGGAGTCCCGTGATTGGTCGTGCAGCCTGTTGTCAGGAGTAATGATTGTAGAGAGGTGGAGCATGGAGGGTGCCATTCTGAAAATAGTGTTGTCGGGAGGCCATGTACTCAGCATAGCTGATTGTTACTTTCTCACTGCGGTACCTGAGGAAAAAGAAATGGAATTAACGTGGCTGTGCCTGGTTAGATTTGAACTGGCGAGTGATACAATTGGATGTACCTTCTACACCACCCCCCACCTCACTTTCTGAAAACATGTACCAATGACACCAAGTCAGCTCATGCTATCTTCCCAAAGTGGCAACTTTCCTGAGGGAGCCTTGGGGAAGTGAGCATCAGCAGACCCTTTAAATTATCACAGCATCGGACTTGATCCTGGTCCTGTAAGGAAATGACATAAGCAGACTGGCATTCAGTAGCAATTACTGATGATCGCCCTCCCCAGCCTCCCATCTAACCCAGGAGTGTCAATATGAATTGTAGTGGTCCAACAGCTGGTCTGAGGTTGGGTAACTCAGCATGAGAGAAAGAATCAGATATCATTGTCCAACAACTGAACTATTCAATTATCAGTTCCAAAGAAGCAATCCTTTAGGTCAGTGGTAGCATTTTCACTGAGTTAGAAGTTTCAGGGCTCGAAATCTGCTCCAGACAGTTCGGGGAAAATACAGATCACAGTTCAGCTCTAAATTGATGACCCCTCATGGTATGGGTTGCGGGTGCCCATGCAATCCTCCTGAATGTAGGGCCAACCCCTACTATTAGCTGGCATAAAGGAGGTTACAAGCATTGAAGAAGCTTTTACATCACAGCCTTTTCTTTATTCTTTCACAGGGCATGGCTTGCTGGCTAGGCCAGCATTTACTGCCCACCCCTAATTGCCCTCGAGAAGGTGGTGGTGATCTGCCTTCTTGAACTGCTGCAGTCTATGTGGTGCAGGTGAGACTATTTAAGTCTATTAAGACTATTTAAGCAGCCTGAAAGTCCTTCCACTGCTTCACACACTTCTCCAACGGAGGAGCACATGAAGGTTCAAGACGTCGATCAGTTTCAAAGTGAAGCAACTAGATTCAAGGCCCACATTCTACGTTTGAAAAGTTAGAATTTTTATCTGCCACCAAGAAACCTTCCTTCATTCACGATTTCAATTTTCTTCCCAGTATGTCAGCATCCAAAATGATGGACGGTAGATTACCGTTGTGCAGTTAAATTTCAGACAAATGATTAAAAACCTGAAACATTAACTTGTTCTTCCTCTTTTCAGATACTGACAGACCTGTTGCAGGGCCAATTCCAGTATTTCCTGCTTTTATTTCATTCATTTGAATATTTATTTTCCATTTCTGCTTTCACTAATTTTTTTTTTCCCTTGCTGTTTTTCCCCACCCAATTCTCTGGCCCAGGAAAGGAGAGTTACTTCTGCCCTCAAGCCAACTACAGGCAACAGACCAAGATGACCTACCAATCAAATTTCTTTCCATTTATTCTGTAGGGAAGAAAATGGCCATCATTCAGCAACTTCAACTGCTGGCCTGGGTAAACACAACTCACCATTTAAGGATTCAGTCAAATCCTAGTGTCACATTCTTCAACAGCACAATCTGTTAAGGGAGCTGTACAATGCACATACCCACTGCATAACAACATATTTAATGTAGAAGAAAACATCCCAAGGGGTTAATTTCCTTAACTGGAAGTGCTCAATAAGCAGACTAGGAGATTTACCACATTATTCCTGTTCCAAGGACAGTGTGGAGGGAGTTTTACCCTGCATCTAATCCATTCTATACTTCACCTGGTAGTGCTACCTGAAATATTACTGTAGCTAAGTGGTAGAACTCTTAGCTCAGAGTCAAAAGTTTGCAAATTCAAGCCCCACTCCAGAGAATTGATCACATAATCTAGACTGACACTTCACTGCAGTACCAAGGGATCAGAGGTTATGATCAGAGATGCCAGCTTTCGTTGATATCAAGCTGTGGCCTCATCTGCTCGTCGAAGTGGATGCGAAAGATACCACAGTTTATTCACAGGGCAGGAGAGTTCTTCCAATGTCTTTATCCCCCAACCATCCCCACTGATTAATTAGTCATTCATCTCATTGCTGTTTGTGGGATCTTGCTCGGCACAAGTGGCTGCTAAGTTTCCGTCCACTAAAGCAGTGGCTACCCTTCAAAAGTACCTTGTTAGTTATGGCGTGCTTTGGTATGTCCTGAGGTTAAGAAATGCAAGTTCTTTTGTTAATATAGAAGCTTTAACCTGCAGAAGAAGCTATACCCTGTATCTAGCTCATGGTATATCTTCTCTTTTGAACCCTTCCTGAGACAGTCTTGAATTGGGCCTGGGAATGTTTGAAGCAGCATTGTAGTAAGAGTCCCTTGCACAGCATACCCCAAGACTCTTTAAACAGCAAAAACAATCATAAAATTCTCTGATAGCCAATGACCCAAACTGAAGAGCCACCCCACATACATTGGTAAGAATCCCTGAAAACAGAGTCCTCTACACATTTGTAACAACCAAAGAAATGTGCCCAAAATACCTAAAGGAGACTATCCAATCTACATGCCCATGTTTGGCAATATCATCTTGTAGCTTGCCTAATAATTCTACCTTTGTATATAACAAATGCAAATAAACTGGTTAGTAATCATAACCTGTACAATAGGGTTTTAACTGAGACATTTTCAGATCTGAATTCAGAGCAAAGAGGAATCCTCTAGAAATCCAGAGCACAACATAATTGCAAAGTAGAGTAACAGCCTTCAGTTCTGTACCCTAAGAAATATTCTCAGGGAACACAAGTGCTAAGTGTCACTGAGGAGGAAATTACTTACAACAACTGAGAGGCAACAGTGATTCCAAACCCCAAACCATAACAGATTACAGTTCATCCAAAACCAGTCAAAGATTAGTGGGCATGCATGTCTAAAACAGATTTCAAGTCCCACTTTCTTCTTATCGTGTCCACGGACAGTCTATACATGGCCCAGCCAGAATTGGACATGTTTTTGTGCCTTATTGTTGAATTCAGCAAGATCTGCAACAGTGCAGGGTTCCTCTAGCGATAGGCTTTGCAGGAGATGTTGCATAGTCTGTGGCTCAGTTCCACATTCACAAGTTGTCGGGCTGGTTGTAAATCCTCATTTGCTTAGTGACACCTTTGAACGACCTACACCAGTCCTAAGTCTGTTAAGGCACTTCCAGGTTGCCCAGTTGCAATTAGCTCCTGGGGGAAGGCTTTCATCCGGTAGAATTTCCGTCGCTGGGGGTTGTTCGAGACTGGCAAGCCGGTCTTTCCACAAGGCGATGCAGGCTTCAGATGGAGGTTGATTGTAATGGAACAACACTGTTCATGAAGCTCTTCCTTGACTTTAGGCGGCTGGGTGTAGGTGTATGACCATGTAGAGGGTGTCTCTCATCTGATGTTTGACGGAGTCGCTCTTTCTTGCTGGCTACCGTTCTTCTTATATCAGGGGGAACGATATCCGCCAGGATAGATAGGCTGTTGGTGTTTTGTTGGTTTTAAACAACCTGTGATAAGTCGGCAGCTTGCATTCAGAACGGCATCCATCTTCTGAGCATTAGATCTTTCCCATGCAGGGCAGGCGTATTCGGCAGTGGAATAGCCAAGAGCAAGTGCAATGTTTTTGAGCTTGCTCCCCATTTTGTGTTAGTGAACTTAGTCAGGATGTTGTTTCGTGCGCTCACTTTTGCCTTTGTCTTTTCGATGTGGTTATTAAAGGTGAGGCATCTGTCAAGGGTGACCCCTAAGTAGATAGGGTGCTCACAATGCGTCAGTGTTGCTCCACACCAGGTTACTTTAAGTTGGCGTTTGGCTTCACGGTTTCTGAGGTGGAATGCACAAACTTGCGTCTTTGATGGGTTTGCACGAAGGTGGTTTTCTTCATAGTAGGATGTTAGTCCCTCCAAGGCCTCAGAAAGCGTTTTCTCCACGGTGCTAAAATCAGTGCTTTGGGCAGTGACACATAAGTCATCAGCATATATAAAACGGCGTGTGACACCGTCTATAGGTTGGTCATTCGTGTAGATGTTGTACAGCAGCAGTGCAAGCACGCTTCCCTGAGGAAGACCATTCTTCTGAATACGCCACCTGCTGCGCTTCCCACCTAGTTCAACATAGAACCGGCGATTCTGAAGCATGGTTTCTAACAGCTCTGTTAAGTGAATATCTTTCGTCATCTCTAGGATCTTGCAGAGAAGACGTCTATGGTTCACTGTATCGTATGCTGCTCCAACTGAAACAATGAATAAATTCCCACCCTAATACCTATCTATCCTGCCACCTCAAATCCATCCAATTAGCAGCCCCAACATCCAAGACAAATCAGCAATGAGCTTCACTGCTGCTAGTAAAACTCAAGGGAGAGAGAGAGGTGGTCATTTGGCAACTGAAGATTCTCCAGAACCAGTCACGGATAATCTCGTGGCTGAACTCCAAAACTAATAAAGAACGCTTTGCACATCTTTAGTTGACCCACATCAAAACTAAACAAAAATCAAACTTCACTTCTCTAGAATTACTAACACCTTATCTGCCTCAAATTTCTCTGTACAGGTTCGTGTCTCACATGCCTCCAATCTCTCGACCTAAAGATAATCTGCCTCCAGTCTTTATACAGATGCATTAGTGTTTTTGGCCTCCAATACCTTGATACAGGTTTGAATGTAGTTTTACTATGTTACTCGCCTGGTGAGTTTGATTGCTTTCCTGAATTCATTTGTGATTGGAGCTTTGTAACCTCCTTTACGCAGAAGAGAGTCTATGGTCTGAATCTGGTCCCAGTCTGCAAAACAAACACACACACACAGGTAATGCCAGGGACAAATCCTGCAATGAGGCTCCAATACTGGCGAGGTCACCGGCATACAGCACATACACAAGTTACAATATTCAGGATAATAAAGAAAAGGAGAAAAGAGGAAAAATGGAATACAAACTGTTTGTAATGCTTTATTTTAACTGAATTTACATAAAGCAAACTCTACAGGCTATAATTAAATCAATTACATATACACATGCACACAATCAATAGAATGAGGTTTCTCAAAAGCTCAGATCTTCTGGTCAGCCGTGGAGTGGGTGTGCCGCCATTGAGTGTCATTTAAACCACCCACTTTCCTTTGCACTCTGGAGCCTTTGGATCTCTGGGTTGCAGCTCTAGTTTGAATCTAGCGATGAGTAGAGTTTGAAGAACAAGTGGCAAAGGGCAACCACAGCAGATCCACATCCCCTTAAAAAGGTCTGTCTTCAATTCATTGCCTTGCAGAGTTTTTATTTTAAATATCCCTGTCACCCACAACATTGCACAGCCTCCCCTCACAATAATGCTACCACACCCCCTGCCGGACAAACATCACCTCCCCATCACTCAAACAATGCTTATTCCCCCTCCCTGTCGACAATGGTGACTCTGATATCAGCTGGACAGGAATCAGTGATTCCGGAAGCCGAGTTGGGAAAGGGAGTGCAAGACAGGGGCGGGTGAGCATTGTCATGAGGGGAGGCTGTGCAGTGACAGGACTGACAGGACATTTAAAATTCTGCAAGTCAATGAACGGAAGACAGGCCTTAAGGGGTGTGTCGTCAGTTCATGATGAAAATGGGGTGCTGCAGTTACGTTTCACCTGGCCTCCTGACTCGGCCCCTCAATATACACATAGAAAAAGAGGACTAAAGGAATAAATTTGCCAGGTTGTGGATCACACCTACCCTGTTCCTTGGCCACTTCTGGTAAGTACGTTGCTGTGCGTTTTGCCCCTTTCTCATTCACAAACTCTATTCGAATCCCATGTACTCCCACCTAAACACAGATTCATCTTTATTACTATGAAAAGATAAAATATATTTCATTTAAAACACCATCACCTGTTGAGTGTAAATGCAATCCCACATAAAGTGCCAGGCCTACACCAAACTGCTACCTCAGTCACAGAATAGCTTAGCAAAGGGGAGATAAGACTGACTGACTGGCCATTACTTTAAACAAACCAGCTCCTGTGATAGCTCATGTAAAACAGAGCCATGCAGACCAGAAAGTCCCTGGCATACCCCAAGTTCACTGGTCTCAGCTAAAGTGCTGGCAACTGCAATATTATTGCCTTCAGTTGCTTACCTCTCAATCTTATAATAGCAAGGGAACTCAAGCCAAGTTTAAATTTAACCCTTTAAACCCTAGTGTCCATCAGGTGAATTTTTGCTATACCCGTTTGAAGGCCATTATTCTTCCTGCAAATCGGAACCAAAACTGAATGCAGTACACCAGGCGGGGCTTAGCCAAGCATCAACAGAAGCATCATTTCCTCATTCTGGAATTGCAACCATCTTGAGATGATGAAGGGAAACATTCCATGAGCCATTTTTTTGATTACTGTTGATTCCTATGCACTAGTCTTTAGTGATTTGTGTACATGGACACCTAAAAAAAATCCCTTTATTCCTCCACAGCTTCTAGTGCCTCAGCACTAAGAATATATTCCAATTTGTCTTTCTGAGACCCAAAGTGGATGACCTCACCCTTTCCCACATTAAACTGCATCTGCCACAGTTTTGTCCATTCACAGCCTATGTCCTTTTGTAACATCCTCTGCACAACTTCTTGTTCCTAACTTCATATAATCTGCAACTTGGATATATAACTTAGACCCTCATCATTATTATTTTACACAGTTAGCCTCATTGGTAGCCAAGTGCAACAATCCTTCATTGACTGCTTACACTTAAACAACAGTGAATGGTTTCCTTAAAAACATTTGAATTCGTAGCTCAAAGTGTTTATTGTCCTGACACAGTGGCCTATCAGATGGTAGGACAGTGTGGTGAGGAGCTGTTACGAGGTGTCCAATCTCTGACCTTGGCTGTCAGAGCTAGGGGCCCCCATGTCTCGAACTCACAGAGTTGTTCAATTTTGTGTGCTTCTCATTGTGCTGTTGACTGGAACGAGGGGGCCAGCCCTCATACTGCCAGACCTGGTGGTTGTAGCTTGATCAATTCCCTCAGTAAAATGTTTGAATATGAAGGAAATTAACACTACAAAGCTGCATATAGAAATTAGGAAGCAATGACGGGATACATCAGAAAGGCTTGGAGTGTTAACCGAGTGCAACACAATGTTCACTGGTAAGAGAATGCAGCTGTGCCACCAAGTGGCTATATTGCAGCACAGCATCAGTTCTGTCCCTTTTACCACAGGCTTCTGGAAGAGAAACAGACCACTGCTGATGTGGAGAAGGGTGGGGGCAGGAGAGTAAAGAGCCTCCCCATTAGGCAAGGTGACAATCTGCTACTGTTTCATTCTTTAAGTTGTCCATCCATTTGAGAGCAACTTGCCCATGACCCATACTCCATTTACAGTACTCAGGTTTGAACGTTACCAGCTCTGTGGGCTCATGTTTATATTGTCAGTATATTTGGCCAGCTCTGTGGAAGTTTACACCAAAGTGCTAACCTTTCTCTCTCAGATGCTAATTCACCTGTTGTGCACCTCCAATAGTTTCTGCTTTTGAGATTAACTCAGGACCTGACTGAAAAAGAAAATGATTGGTGAAAGCTATAAAATTAATAAGCTGATTGGTTAAAAAAAAATTCACTTTTATTTGAATTGTGATCATCATTGAAAAAAAAGACAAAACCACGGATCCAGATTGGACTTATTGAGTCGTACTTGTATCTCGTTCTATCAGTGGGGAGGGGCAGCTGACAACCACTCCATCTGAGGTCAATTTTTTCTGCAGGAGCTTGTATTAGCCACTCTGGATGAGTGAGTTCTTCACAGCAGTGTCAATAGAAGATACAGGCAGTTTGGAGGATATCCAGACTCCATGCTGCACTTTTAAACTTCCTTCTTGGATGGGTGTATTTGCAATAGAGTCTCGCAAGGTGCAGAGACCAGGTGTCTGGACTATCTGCATGAGGGGACAATGTCGAATAAGATTCCCTCACCTTTGGTAACCTATCCACAAAGGGAGAGCAGATGGTGCATGAGAAAAGAGAATCATTAACAGTATCTGCTAACATAGGAGACAGGGGGGGAAAGCGTTCTGAAGTTAAACAGGGTGGAGATTAATAGGCAGAAAGCGAGTTTCCATATTGAAATAAACAAGGCAGGAGATGAGGGATAATTCCAACTCTATACAGGACCGGGGCTAGAGTGCCTGGAGTCAGATATGGTGGTCGGGAGCCAGTGGGGGTGATGGGGAGTGGAGTTGATGATAAAGAAAGGAGAAATAGTAGTAGAAGCAGCTGCATAGATGGTCTCAATGTCAGAGATAAATAAACTACGAGTTCACACTTCGTGTTGATCAGAGAATCTTAGCTAAAAGCTTAGTTACTACATTGGGACCTATCATTGCAAGCATCCTCAACCAGAAAAGGTGAGATTCATTGCTTAGAAAGAAACACAGATAATCTGATCCACGACTGTCCAATCCTTGATGATGTCGACTTTTCTATCCTACATCCCATGAAGACCCCATTTATCCAATGGACATCAATTCAATAGAGAGTGATCATCCTACAGGGCTCAACACCAATTCTCATTCCTCCCCACTGTTCAAACAATCTTGAGGCCTTCAGCAGCATTGCCCTCCGTCACCTGCTGTTCAATCTCATCCTGGAGCTGCTCACATGAAATCAATGATTCGGTTTAGGTTCCTGTGTGCACAGGATGTAATTTTACTCACATGATATCCTTGTGTTTATAAGCAAAGGAGGACCCTTCGTTCATCTATTAGTAAATATCCTCAACCTGCCTCAGGCAATCACTCCATTATGGGAGCTTAAGGACTTCCCTCAACGATCTGGCCGTTCTTTTGCCAACAAGAATATCAATTCCTTGGCATCAAGAAGCCAGAGACTAGGCTTCCCTTTTCTTAAGAAAGTAACATTGCCCTTGCATTAGAGGAGATATATAGAATGACCAATGACTGTAAACTAAGGTTCCATGGCAACAAATTAGTCAAACAGCCTATGAGCCAAATACAAATAGTCCCTGGGATTTGACCCTGTTTAGAGACCGTCTCCTACTTCCAGTGAATGCTGGGGTCTCCAGGGCTCAACTTGCCTAGATCATGACTTTTGGAATCCTTCTACTATACTGAGAATCATCGAGACTGTAGGTACATCTCTATACATTATAATTTCTTAATCGCCCGTTGTTTCTCCGAGATAACTGGAATATGCCACATTGGGATTTTTAAAGGTGGTGCAAATTCCATAGCCAATAGTGCTCACTGCTTCTATTCCTGGGTTCACACATTTTGTGGACATGGAGAGGCAGGGCAATCAACTACATCATTGTAGCTCAACGTTTCTTTTGTTTCCTAATTGCACTGTTACATAAGAAATAAGAGGATGCGCCATTTTGCTCCTCACACCTCCTCTACCAGTCAATATCATGGCATATGTGGCCTTAATTCCACTTTTCTGCCTGCCCCCCATAACCTTGACTCCTTGTCAATCAAAAATCTGTCTAACTCAGCCTTGAATATATTCAATGATCCAGCCTCTACTGCTCTGAGAGAGAGAATTCCAATGACAAACAACCGTCTTAGAGAAGAAATTCTTCTTCATCACCATCTTAAGTGGGAGGCCCTTATTTTGAAACTATGCAGCCTAGTTCTAGGTTCCATCACAAGAGGAACATCCTCTCAGCATCTACTCTGTCAAGCCCTCTCAGAATCTTTTATGTTTCAATAAGAATACCCTAGAAACCTCAAACCACTGGCCTGTTCCTTTCTTTGTTAAGAGACTAGTCCTTTGATATCTTGTCCAGAAGGTTGGCCCCAAGATAAAGTGACAGTTCCTGTGCTGTAAGCAACTGGACCAAGAGAGGAATATCACAAAGCAGCCTTGGGACCAGTCTCTGCAGCACTCAACAAAAAAAAAGGCTTGACAGCAGTAGGTGTGCCTAACTGGTTCCTTGCCTCAGTTGCTGAATTCTTAACCAAACTGCTGCCTGATTAGGGTCCTGTTAAGACCAGAGCAAAGGGAGTGAGAGCTGTTGGGCAAAATCAGATGGCCTCTAAAGTGGTACATGAAGTTTCTATGAAGCAACTGAGACCTGCTGAAAAGATAGATTATGACAGCCCCTGGTACATGACATGTGCCTAGCAAGTACAAAAATTTGCGCTTGTAGATTGTTCACTGACTAACTAGCTATTAACCCCTAGGCAGATAAGCAATGGGGATCTTACTAGCATTCTACACTGGTTGATTTTGCGGTCTTAGTTAAAAAGGCATCTTGCATTTGTATAGCATCTTTCATGTCTTCAGTATGTCGCAAAATGCTTCACAACCACACTTTCTGAAATATGGTCACCATTGTTTTGTAGGGAAATGCAGCAACCAATTTGTGTATAGCAAAACCCAACAAATTAATTAATAGACAATTTGTTTTTAATGGGGCTGACTGACATAAATGTTGGCCAGAATAGGCCATTCTTCAAATAGTACCATGGGAAATACATTTTAATGTATCATCCAAAAGACAATATTTCAAAGTGCAGTGTTACCTCAGTACTGCACTGGGGTATCAGCCTGGATTATGTGCTCAATTCTTTGGATCAGAGCTTGAACACTGATGCACAGTGGCAGCAGTGTGTACCATCTACAAAATGCACTGCAGCAACTCACCAAGGCTCCTTTCAACAGCACCTTCCAAACTCACAACTACTACTACTACTACCTAGAAGGACAAGGGCAGCAGACATTTGGGAACACCATCACCTGCAAGTTCCCTTCCAAGTCACACACCACCCCGACTTGGAATTATAATCACCTTTCCATCACTGTGGCTGGGTAAAAATTCTGGATCTCTCCCCCTACACCACATGGAACTGCAGCAGTTCAAGAACGCAGTATACCACTACTTTCTCATGGACAATCAAGGATAGGCAATAAATGCTGGCCAAGCCAGCAACACCTACATCCCATGAGCAAATACAAAAGAAAAACACAGCATTTTGACTCAGGGGCAAGAATGCTTCCAACTGGGCCAAGGCTGACACAGCTGGTTAAACATAAGCAATACTCTCTGAATCAGAGACGGTTAAATGGGATGTGCTCCTATTGGTACAGCTGCACACTATAAGGGAGATAACAGAATCCTGAAAGGGTAGCTATGGATTTCCAATTGGTTTGATTTATAGGAACAGTGATAGGCTTCCATGCACTAAGAAGAAACATTATAAAATGGCCCTGCTGGAGTCTGCATGGGCAGACAGGGTCCAGTCTGCTGTAATAAAACCTCCAACCTTCACATGCCAACACTCACTATCCAGGCCTAAATGTTTCAGATACCAGAAAGCTGCCTGCATCCCAGGATAACTTATTCTAGAATAACTCAGTACCTTTGAGAGATGATGGGAGAACACAGGATAAAAATGTATTAAAACTACTTCCCATTCAATTTTTAAGGGATTACCCCTCCCCCATTTCAGCCTCCTGTGGTGTAAGTTTGAACTGGAATTCCATTACCTCCCAGTCCAGGTAATCACTGGCATCCTCGAAATTAGTGAGCAGCGAAACAGAGCAGAAGAGTTTGGGAAGTTCCTCACGAGTCAGCGGAGGGAAGCGGCTGTCCTTAAGGGCACTGTGAGCAGAGAAAGATATCAACAAGATTAGGCTGGATATTTCAGAGCATTGAAGGACCACTATGCATGAAGGAGAAGCTAAGAATCTGGGTAATGAAGATTCATAGCATGTGTTATAAATCAGTTGACGAAGGATAGAACTGGAGCCAATCTTTACACACCTTTGTATTTATTTGCAGAGATACACATTATAAGCATAAACCTCTTAATCCAACAAACACAGTTTCAGTCTGTTTATATTTACAGGGGCTCAAGTGAATCACCAGCTAATGTCCACCACCTGCATGCAATTAACAGACAAGGTGGTGGAGGTTGTTGGCAAAATCAAAAGACCGCTGAATGTTGGGGGATTTGTTTCTGAGTCAGAAAAATAAAAAGCATCTTACATGCCACCTCGCAGCATCCCCCCACCTCGATCAAAATCATAAACTGCAAAGGTTTTTTTCTTTAGTTAACCCCACCCCACCAAACCAAGGAGCAGGCTGGTTTCCCCTCCTCCAGCTGAGACATGTGTAGTATACTCCTTTCAGTCAGGAACAGTACAGGTTACACCGCCCTCCCCAAACATTAGGAGCTGCAGGTCATTCAGTCAACTGTACAGCTTCTGGTCCCCTATTCCAGTCAGAGTTACTCGGATTACCCCGAGTACCAACCACTACATGGGTCACCTCATGCGCTCAGTCTGCAGTCTTGCCAACTGTTGCACATTACAAAGTCTGCCTTTCACTATGTGACATTCAGCCGGTATGGAGACTTCCAGAGTTTCCATTTACAGTGGCCCCAATGCCACTATGTGCATGAAATAAACCATTATCCAACACAATTATAAAATTACATAGAATATACAGCACAGACATTCAGCCCAATTAGTCTCTGCTAGTTATACTAATACAAAGCTGAGAGACAGGGGAGCATATTTTTCACATTGGTTGAATCCTTTTGTCATCTCGTATTTTTTTTTAATTATTTATAGAGAACTTAAATGTTTTTACCTGGTAAGTGTGTATTCCCTGAGTCCTGAATGGAGGTTCATGGCAGAGAAGGTCCCAATGCAGCCTCGCAGGCGTTTATCTCGGCCCATCTTCCACGTTACAAACAATGGGCTAGAAAACACAAAGCCATTCATTCCTACATAATAGAATCAGGTCGTATGGGTTGCACAGAACACAAACACCTGACACGAGACTCTGCTGTACAGATTAATCTAAAATGCAGACAGGAAGAAGCCCAGTGCCTCGAATAATGGAGGGTAACTGTGATCCCTTGGGGATTGAGATTTTAGCCCAGTAAATTAGTTATTCTGACCTTGGCCCTATGCCTCAAATATTCTGCAAGAGCTCTGAGAACTTCAGGTATACTGGGGATAAACCTATATCCCTTAAACACAGGGATTACCCCAGCATATCAGATATCTAGGAATAGTCAGGTAACTCAGAATATTCTTAAGTAACCCCCGCAGCCAAGATATCGTGTGAACAATGTGGTGGTATGCATAGCCTGGTACAACAAGATGTGCAGAGCGTAAGCTGGTACGGCAGCTATTCTGATGCTACAGATCTTTGAACAAAATCTTGGGCTACAGATATTCAAAGAATAATCTGTTCCTACATATATTCTGGTACTATGCATACTCAGGGTATAATCTGTAACTACACATATTCTGGCTACTACATATATTCTGGGTATAATCTGGTGCTACAGATATTCTGCTACAACAGAGTTCAATAGGACGACAATTCGGAATGACACGCATAACCAGAGATCGTTCAGTAACTATCTATCTGGATTTCTCATTCAGTTTCCCAGATTTATCTGTATTTATCCCAATGTCTCTAGATATTCTGGAATTACTCATGTACATCTGGCATTTGGAGAATACTCTGTTATCTCAGATATTGTGGCATTAGTCCAAACCTCAGATATATTTGGCAACAAACCAGCACTTCAAATGTTATTGAGTTAGCAATTATTCCAAATGGTCTCCAGTTAGCAACTATTCCAAATATTCTGCAAGGAACCCCATGTTCTAGATATTCCGGGATTGCCTAGTATCACAGATATTCTGAAATTGGCCCTATTGCTCCAGATATTCCAGAATCAGCCTCATGGCAAAGATAATTCAATGATTCATACCACAGATAATCCTGGGGTAGTCATGTGCTTCAAGTAACCTGGGGACTACAATTAGCGCCGGGCCTCCAACATTCTGGAATTGATTTATGCCTACGATGTCAGAGATTGGAACTCCAGATATTCTGGAATTAGACCCACACCTCAAATACAAAATGGGAATTTTCTATTATATCTCAATGTAGTTGCAGATAAGCTGGGATTAGTTTTGTGCCACAGGTTTTCTAGAATTAGAATAAGGCCTGCGCAGTGCTTTTCAGGTTGTTGTGCAGCCACACCCATACAGCTTTAGCAGGAAACATTATTGATAAGATATTCTGAAATTAAATCCACTGAATAGATATTCTAGAATTAGGTCTACTATTTGAATATTCTAGAAATAGGTTGATTATTCGGGAATTCTGGAAGTTACCCCTAGGCCAGAATCTGGAATTTTCTATATATCTCAAATGTTCAGCAAACTGTTAGTTACATCCAATATTCTAGATATTGTTTTTGCTACATATGATGTGGATTGCCTATTATCTCAGATATTCCATATTTAGATTTACGATTCTCATACTTTAGAATTAGCTCAAGTTATTTGGAAGAATGTCTAGCGCTCTAGTTTTTCTGGAGAAATCTCATCCTTTTGGTACTCAATGAATGGTCGGTGACATCAGATTTTTTTTAACAAAGGATCATCATTAATGGTAACAGCTCTGTGTACAGACCAAACATAAATGGTGCTAGCACCATGGCACTTCACAATTTATATCAACGCTTTTGAAGAAGCTGTTATGGGAACTGTCTGCAAGTTTGCGGATGACACAAAGATCTGTGTTAGTGTCAATATCCGTAAAGAGAAAAGAAAATTGCAATGAAATCCACATGCAGTGAAAGAATGGGTCTACAATTGGCAATTGACATTTAACAGAGATAAATGTAGAGAAATGCATGTGGACAGGGTTAACACAATGGATGTGTATAGCATGCTGGGCTCTGAACTAGTTTGTTCAGAGCAAAAGTCACCTGTGTGTTAAAGTGTATGCGCCTCCAAAGGTCCACAACCATTGCAATAAGGAAAGCAAACTTGGTATTAGGATGTATGTTTAGAACAATCCAATATAAAACAAAGAGCATATGGTATCTTGTTTAGAATATTGTATGCAGTGCTGATCCCCTAGTTTGGTGGAAGTTACAGAGGCCTTAGAAAAGGTTCAGAGAAGGGTTACTGATTAATACCTAGTTTGAAAGCCTTTAGTTATCACGATAGGTTCAAGAACTTTGTCTTTACTCTAGAGACACAGGCTTTGGAAAGGCTTAACTGTGAACAGATTATTTGATAAGTAACAAACAATGAGGGGCCATGCATACTAGGTGGGTAAGTGCAGAACTAGGTTCAAAGTCAGGAAGTTTATTTTTCCCCAGTAGGTCCATGACCTTTGGATAGATTGGCGACCAGTAAAAAGGGTGCAGATTCACTACAAATGTCTAAAAGGGAACTGGGTGTATTCCTGGAATATGCTCATATTGCAGTATACATGTTGGGTGATGTATCACATGGTCACTGTTATTGCTCAGAACTAGTTTTTGTTTGCCTTTGGGGATAGGAGAGTAATTTTCCAGAGTTCTTTTCTCTAAATTGACTTCACAGGGAAGGTGACAGGGCTTTGCAAATTCAACTAAAAAAATAAAGGGACATATATACATAACTGAGATTTAAACAAAGTACTGAGAGACAATCTTGGGAGCTAGAAATGCAGGTGGCTAGGTTTTAAAGTTTGAGTCAGTCTGTAAGAAAGGTAATACCAAAAATACTTCCCACATTTTGATAAAGATGAAAGACTGAATGAAATGAAATTTGCTTTGACTCTTCTTCCTTGTTCACTAATTCATTCTTGGGACAAGGGCATTGCTAGCAAGGATGACATTTGTAGCGAATCAAGTTTCTCAGGTTTGATGCAACTGAATGACCTGCTAGATCACTTCAGGAAGGCAGTTAAGAGTCAACCACATTGGTTTAGGACCAGAATCCCATGTAGGCCAGACAGGGTACTGACGGCAGGATTCCTTCCCTAAAAAGAGATCAGTGAGCCAGAAGGGATTTTACACCAATCCAATAGCTCATGACCATTACGACACCAGTTTTTTAATTTCCAAATTCAAATTCTCAAACTTGCATGGGATGTAGGGGTGGGGAAAGAAGGATTTGGACTCATGTTCTCAGGATTATTAGCCCAGACAGCTTGGTAGCCAGCAATATAACCTCTATACTCATGCTGTCTGTGAAATAAGGCAGCTTAATCATTCACACCTGGTCTTGCTTCACACATGTTTATCAGACAGCCTTCAAAAAGATTGGACAAGTGCATGAAAGGGCATTCACGAAAATATGGGGCAAGAAATTGAACTTTGTAGCACCATTTTTTGGATGCTGAGCATCTGCAGAGCTCAAAAATAGCACCCACATAGCATACAGACACTTGTGACGTGAAGTGTGGACACCATCTTGGCATAGGCTTTAGTGCGCAGACAACAAATGTCCAACAAAATGCAGGGCAAGCAGAGGGCAAGCAGATCATGATGTCAATCAGTGTGCAACACTGACTTAATGGCAGTGCTACCATCTTGCAGCTCAATGGTCCTGGTGATGCCCTCTCAAGGTCATACAGCTGAACACATGTAAAGCAGCAGGAAGGACCCACCAAAACTATTTAGAGGGATCATCTACCACTCAAACCTAGATACAAAAACATTCTGAAAGCCAATTGAACCCCACTACATAGGGAAAAAACAGCCCTGGGCAGATTCAAAAACAGAAAATGCTGGAAAAACTCAGCAGGTCTGACAGCATCTGTGGAGAGAGAAAAACAAAGTTAAACGTTTCGAATCCATATGACCCTTCTTCAGAGCTGAAGAGAAGGGGAAATGTGATGAAATTTATACTGTTTAAGGGGGGTGGGGCAGGTGGAGCTGGACAGAAGGCCAGCAATAGGTGGGGACAAAGGAGGGATTGACAAAGATGTTATGAACATCTAATCAGAAGATGAAGTGCTGTTCCTCCAGTTTGTGTTGAGCTTCACTGGACCATTGCAGCAGGCCAAGGACGGACATGCACCTTCTGATTTAGGCACCTTACAGCCTTCTGGACTTAACATTGAGTTCAACAACTTCAGACCATGAACTCTCTTCTCCATCCTCACCTCCTTTTTTAAATCCCCTTTCTTCTACATTTATTATTATTTTTTATCCACTTATTTAATTTGTATTCATTTATCCGTAGTTTTATCCCCTTTTTTATCGCATTTTCTATCCTTTTTTCCACCCACCACTGCCCCGTCCCCCCACCCCATCCCCTACAGGGCCATCTGTCATTTATGTTGTCCTTTTACACAATGCTACCCTTGTTCTGCTATTATCACATTCTGCTTTCTTACCTTTACGCCACTATTAGCACCTTTTTTAAAGCACTAACCACTACCATGAACACCCCTTTGTCCTTTAGTTCATGCCATCTTTGTCAATCCTTCCTTTGTCCCCACCTATCACTGGCCTTCTATCCAGCTCCACCTGCCTCACCCCCCTTAAACAGTATAAATTTCATCACATTTCCATTTCTTTTTGGCTCTGAAGAAGGGTCACTGACTCAAAATGTTAATTTTGTTTTTCTCTCTCCACAGACGCCGTCAGACCTTAGTTTTTCCAGCATTTTCTGTTTTTGTTTCAGATTTTCAGCATCCTCAGTATTTTGCTTTTACCCTGGACAGGTTCAAATGGAGAAGTCTCTGTCAAGCAATTTCAACATTTGAGGAGAACAGAGTCAGATGCCTACAGGACAAGCTAGCACATCTCAAAGCCAGTGCCTTCATCCACCCCTTATGTAATATTTGCAATTGAATCTGCAAATCAAGATTTGGTTCAACATCACATATGAGACAACACCAACCAAGATGGTGAACAACTGGTCTCCTTGCTGAATGCTCATCCATTGAAGCAACAGAAGAATCCATCAACTATTCACAGTTAGTTGCTGGTTTATTTATTTATTTACTTACATCTGTTGCTCCAATTCTATACATCTTTGGTGCTTTCATTGCTGTTTCAAGTTTCAAAAGTCTACAGTGATATGGCAGGTGAAGAACTTTTCTGTTGAATTCAAGGTTTCTGCAGAAACCAATTGTTCCCGCAGAAACCAATTGTTCCCAGATATGGGTGCACTAGTAAACCTTCCTCTTGGAATACAAGATGGCTGGAAGAAATGAGCGAAGCCCATTAAGGAGCAGGGTAAGCCGCTAAAAGAGGGAGGGAGAGGGACCCTCAGCAGATAGAGCAGCATGAGCATTTGCTCAGACTGCAGGTTCCCCCACAGTGCAGGGTACCACTGAATGCATGCACATTGGTTTACAGGCTCTTGGAACCGAAAAAGATTTCATTTCCTCAATGTGCAGCTGGTGTGTGGCCCGAGGCAGTGCAACATGCAGATCAGTTCCCAGTATCCTGGCAGTAATCATGATGCTTTAATTCTGTGGCATTCCGCTGTGCCAGCTGTATTTCAGCCACCACAGCAAACCAAACAAGGGCTATCAACTGATGACACGACTCATGACTCCAGTTCACAACCCACCCACACATGCACATACAATGAGCACTATGCTGCCACACAAAATGCGATAGAGCAGACCACGGGCATGCTGAAACAAGAATTCCACTGTTGGCCCTCTCTGGAGGAGTCCTGCCCTACTCAGCCGTAAGGGTCTTGAAATTCATAGTGTTCTGCTGCATAACCTTGCTGTTTTAAGGCCTTGCAGCCAGATATCAAGCAAGAAGCTGTGGAGGGGGGTGGGGTGAAAGGAGAATGGGGAGGGAAGGAGGAAGGGAATGAAGTCTAGGTGACAACCTTTCTACCTGAGATATGCATGAAGAGCTAATTCATGCAAGATACCAGTAACCGCAAACCTAATTACTCTTTCACCAACAATCCCATACTTAACCTCCCTTCTGTCACTGACCATCAGGTTGTCCTCTTGGCCACAGAGCAAAAATAAAAACCACAAAAAAAAGTCCAAACTATATTTATAAATGAAATGACATATTACATACAAAAGTCATAGGATCACAGAATGATTACAATGCAGGAGGCTATTCAGCCCGTCATGTCTATGCTGGTTCTTTAAAGGAGCAATTCGCCTCCTGCCACTCACCTGCCTTCTCCCTTAGCCCTGCAAAGTTTTCATTTCAGATAATTATCCAATTCCCTTTTGAAAGCCTCAACTGACCCTGCCTCCACCACACTCTCAGGCAGTGCACTTCAGATCCTAACCACACTCTGCATGAAAAAGCGTTTTCTCATGTCGCATTGCTCCTTTTGCCAATTGCTTTAAATTGTGTCCTCTGGTTCTCGATCCTTCCATTAATGGGAACAGTTTCTCCCTATCTACTGTCCAGAGACCCCTCATGATTTTGAATACCTCTATCAAATCTCCTCTCAATCTTCTCTTCTCCAAGGAAAACAGTCCCGACCTCTCCAATCTTTCTGTGTAACTGAAATTCCTCATCACTGGAATCATTCTCATGAATCATTTCTGCACCCTCACTAACCTTCATTTCCTTCCTAAAGTGTGGTACCCAGAACTGGACACAATATTCCAGTTGAGGCCAAACTAGTTTTATACAGGTTTATCATAACTTCATTGTTTTGTACTCTTAAGCCCATATTGAAGCAGCCCAGGATGCCGTTTTCTGTATGAACCATGCTCTCAACCTGGCCTGTTATCTTCAAATATTATTTTCCCACTTTAGGATTATACCCTTTATTTTGTCTCTCTTCCTACCAAAATGTATCACTTCGCATTTTACTCCATTAAACTTCATCTGCCATTTGTCCACCCATTCCACCAACCTATGTCCTTTTGAAGTTCTACATAATCCTCCTCATGGTTTACAATACTTCTAAGTTTTGCATCATTCGCAAATTTTGAAATTGTGGCATGTACACCAAGGTCTACGTCATTTATATTAGGAAGGGTAGGTGACCTAACACAGATTTCTGGAGAACTCCACTATAATACTTGCTCCAGTCTGAAAAACAACCATTCATCACTACTATTTCCTGTAACTCGATGAGTTCCATATCCATGTTGCTACTGTCTCTTTTCCATTAGCTCTAACTTTTCTCACAAGTCCATTATGTGGCACTGTATCAAATGCCTTTTGGAAGTCCACGAACACCACATCAACAGCATTAGCTTCATCAACCCTCTCTGTTAACTCATCAAAAAAAACTCAAGCAAGTTAAACACAATTTTCCCTTAACAAATCCATGCTGGATTTCCTTAATTAAACTACATTTGTCCAAGTGACAATTAAATTTGTCCCAAATTATTGTTAATCACCCTTCTGCATTCCCCTCATTTCTGTCCTAGTGCTCTCAACCACAAGAACACAGGAATTAGGAGAAGTAGGCCATTCAGCCCCTCGAGCCTGTTCTGCTATGACTGATCTGATTGTGGCCTCAACTCCACTTTCCTGCCTGCCCTCCATAACCCTTGCCTCCCTTGTTAATCAAAAATCTAACTAACTCAGCCCTGAATAAATTCAGTGACCCAGCCTCCACTCCCAGAATTCCACAGGCTAACAACCCTCAGAAAAAAATCTCACTGACTTAAATGGTTGAACCCTAATTTTTAAACTGTAGCCCCTTGTTCTAGGGTTACCTCTCATTCTTCTAAACGCCAATGGATATAGGTCCAACCTACTCAACCTTTCCTCAGCGCTATGCTAGTGGCTGCAGCATGACTGATGGAAAGCTGCTGACTTTCAATGCAGGAGACTGCAATGCCCTTGAAGGGCAACCTTGAGCAGCTCTGGGCCTAGAAGGTCTAGCTTCAGATTACATCATTCTGGGCTGGTTGACTGACAAGCAACAGGAAGAACAGGGGCTGAGTGGCATGGGAGGGATGAATGCCGTCATCCTGATAAAGGACTGCAGGCTTGTGCTGCATGGAGCAACAGCCACTCCCCCAGGTGGTGGCTCAGTCATCCTAGTAATCTGTTGCTGGACTGCCTGCAGGCCCCTTTGAGTACTGCTATCTGCATCCATGATGGCAGTGTTCAGAGCTTGAGGCAGCACCACACACTGCTTCATGGCTGGGTCCACAAACGTGCTGACGGAGTTGGTCTTCACTTCTGTACTAGACAAAATGGGCTCCAAAGCCCTGGGCCAAGCTGGCGCTGGCTCCTTCATGCTCCTTGACATTAAACACTGGCTTTCTGGCAGGCTTCTGGCACAAGCATTTCATTATGTGTGCCCATCAACCTTCTTCCATATCTTGTCCAGCAAAGATTTCATTTAAGTCCCTGCAGAGTACTCCAGCCAGCTAGCACCAGTGCTATCCTTGCCCCCAGCCCAAGCTGCAGCATACTTGTGCCCAATGACTTGCCATGTGCAGATCCCATCTCTAATCTATCTTCCAAGGTATGCACAGTGTTAATATCCAAGCTGATGGCTGCAAATGTGAAATCATGCAATGGCGTGTCATCAACCTCTTCCTGGCATACCTGGCCAGGTGGCACCACTTGATTATATGAAAGGCACAACAGCAAGGTTACAGTGAAGGAAGGGAGAATAAAGTAAGAGGGTGGCATGCTTACAACTTCTGCAGCTTTTAAGTCAGAAGAGATTGTGGGATGAGGAGGAAGTGGGATGTGAGAAGGATTAGGTATAAGGATGCCATCATCTACTTTCAATGACTTCAGTTCCACTGCTGAGCACTGCCTCAACAATGGCACTTCCAATAATGGCTAGTACAGACTCTCCATGGTTGAAAGGGCATGCAGGTTTACCCCTGTCCTCCTCCAGTTAGCTCCTGCTGCCTTTGGTGGTGTGCCACCTTCTCGAGGGAAGGGGAAAATGTGTCAGTAAATGCCATGCAATAATGCTTGGGTGATGCAGTTGTCTTGGTTGAATAGCTGGCCGAGTGTCCAACCTGTGAGATGCGAGTTTGAGGCTCACAACAATGCTAAGTGTGCATGTGTGAAGCAAATGATTGTTAGGTTATTTGTCCTATCATTAGAGATTGCTGGTAAGTGAATGATGGAAATGTGGTGATTTGAGCAGTAGCCGAGGCTGTTGGTTGGACATGACATTTGAAGATGCATTCACTGGCCCTGACTATTTGTCTGAGGTCACTGAATTTCTTAAGGCATTGCATCCTGGTCTTTGGGGCCAGGCTTCCGACATTGGCTATCTGCTCCTACTGCCATTTCACTGTGCATTTGGCTGGCCTCCAGGCCCCCTAAGGATTCAGAACAGTTCTTGTTTCCGCCAAGATCTCCAGTGCAGTGTCAGAAAAGCTGGGTGCCCCTTCCCTCCTATGTTCAGTCATTTTGCTGTCTTTCCCAGGTCAGATTCAACTCATACAGCACTTGCTCCTCAAAAATCCAACCCTGACTCCCAACCTCCATGCAAACTACCCGCCCCATCTCCAAACTCCCATTGCTCTCCAAAGTCCTTTAACATGTTGTCACCTCTCAAATCCATGCCCACCTTTCTTGAAACTCCATAGAGTCCCTCCAATTAGGTTTTTGCCCCCGCCACAGTGCCAAAACAGCTCTTATCAAAGCCACAAATGGCACCCTAGTGACTGTGACAAAGGTAACCTATCCCTCTTCATCCTTCTCAGCCTGTCTGCTGCCTCTGAGACAGCTGACCACACCATCCTCTTCCAATGCCTCTCCAGCGTCATCTGGCTGGATGGGACTGCACTCACCCGGTTATGTTCTTATCTCTCTAAACTTAGCGAAAGTCTCACTTGCAATGGCTTCTCTCCCTGCTCCTACAGTGTTGCTTTCTGGGACCCCAAAAATCTATTCTCGATCTCCTCATATTCCTTATCTATTTCGTTGACATCATCTGAAAGCACATTGTCAGTTTTCACGTGTATGCTAACGACACCCAGCTATACTCAACAGCACTTCGCTCGATGACTCCTCTATTACTAAATTATCAAACTGCTTATCTGGCATTCTGTCACTGTTGTAATGTAGAAAACGTCAATTTGCACACATTAAAAAGGTCCCTCAAACAGCAAAACGATAATGACCAGATAATCTGTTTCAGTGATTTTGGTTGAGGGATGAATATTTGTCAGGACACCGGGGAGAACTCCCCGCCAGAGCCAACAGCACTGGATAAGCAGACATTTTTTTCCAGTTAAGTATTGGGAAGGCCAAAGCCATCGTCTTCAGTCCCTGCTACAAACTCTGTTCCCTAACTACCAACTCCATCCCTCTCCCTGGTAACTGTCTGAAGCTGAACTGGACTGTTTGCAACCTTGATGTCATATTTGATCCCAAGATGAGCTTCCAACCACATAATTCTGCCATCATCAAAATTGCCTATTTCCACCACTGTAACACTGTTCAACTCCATCCCTGACTCAGCTCATTTGCAACTGAAAGCCTCATTCCTGCCTTTATCTCCAGGCTTGACTAGTCTAATGAACTCCTGGTTGGTCGCCCACATTCTACCATCTCTAAACTGAAGGTTAACTAAAGCTCTGCTGCTCGTGTTCCAACTCATACAAAAGTTCCCATAGCCCCTGTGCTCCTTGACCTACACTGGCTCCCAGCTGAACAACAGCTCAATTTTAAAATTCTCATCCTTGTTTTCAAATCCCTCTATGGCCTCAGCCTCTCCCCATCTCTATAATCTCCCCCAGCCCCAGAACCCTCCAAAATCTCTGCACTCATCTAATTCTGGCCACTATTGGTGTCTGTGCTTTCAGCTACCTAGATCCTAAACTCTGAATTCCCTCCCTGAATCTCTCTGCCTCTCTTTAAGACACTTTTTAAAGTTTACTTCTTTGACCAAGTTTTTGGCCATCTACCCTAACAGCAGTGTCAAAATTTACTTTATAACAATTCTGTGAAGCACCTTGGAACATTTTACTATATTAAAGACGCTATATAAATGCAAACTGCCATTGCTCCAGCCACAATGCACTTAAACCTAGCTTGCACTGCTTAAAGTGTAAGTAGTATTGATTTTGGGCCCCCTGCAGATACATGCAGTTAATCAATAGTGCCGTTAGCTTTGGCAGGGGAGTTCTCCCCAGTGTTCCGGCAAATATTCGTCCCTCAACCAAAATCATTAAATAGATTTTCTGGTCATTATCGTTTTGCTTTTGGAGGGCCTTTCTGTGCGCAAATTGACAGTCACATTTCCTGCATTACAACAGCGACTATACTTCATGAGCACTTTATTGGCTGTAAAGCCCTTTGAGACACACTGATATTGTGAAAGACTCTATTTTATTTTATTGTTACATTCCTAGGTTAAGCCATTATGATATTAGGGTTAGGATTAGTACAGACACAAAGGAAGCTCAGGCCACTTGTGGGAATGACCAGCGCCACTTTACCGAGGTAATATCTAATACAAATTCAAAACTTGGAACAATAACCTCAGCTGTGGACTCGCCCAAATAACCTCCCACATAATATATTCTAGCAGGACTGATAGCAATATTTTGAAGCCCTAACAGGATGAAATGTTCCAACACAGTATTCCAGCAGGACTAAAATGAAATCTGACTCCAGTAACAGAAACCTAGTCCTGTAGCATTCATTATAAATAACAGACCCTTGAAAACATCTCTAGGATGAGGCTGCTTAGAATATGATACAATCCTCACCAGAGTATTAGGTGTTCAAAAACTGTTCCCCTAGTGGAAGAATCAAGAATGAGAGGGCACGGATTTACAGTAATTGGCATAAGAAGCAATGGAGACATGAGGAGAAATTTTTTCATGCAGTGAGTAGTTAAGATCTGTTGCTGGAGGATGTGGTTGAGACAGGTTCAATCAAGGCATTCAAGAGGAAATTGGATTATTATCGAAAAAGGAAGAATGTGCAGGGTCATTGGGAGAAGGCAGGGTAGTGGCACTAGATGCACCGCTCAGAGAGCTGGTGCAGGCACAACAGGCTGAATGGCCTCCTTCTGTGTTGTCGCATTTCTGTGATTCTGAGTGCACTGAAGTCCCTTACAAGCTTTTCCTTGCTGCATCTCAAAATCTATCTAGCATCTAAGCATAATAGGCTGAAACATGGATTGACAACTACAATTCAATTGCTTCCAGTCAATCTATAACAGTGAAACCAAAGCAAAGCAACATGGACTCTGGAAATCTGAAATAAAAATAGAAAATGCTGGAAGTATTCTGGTTTGGCAGCATTTGTGAAGAGAAAGAAACAGAGTTAATATTTCAGGTCAGTGACCTTTGATCAGAATGCGGAGAAAAGATCGTCCTGAAACATTAAGTCAGCATATTGTTTTTATTACAATAGTGAAACTTGTGCAAACCCATTACAAGAGGCAGAACGGAATCAATAGCACTTGTTTTTAAAAATCTAATCCTGAACTTCTTTCAAAGGTCCACTTGGTAAATGCATTGTCAAGATAAGGACCAGGAGGGACCCATGTTTGACCCCTTGTCTGCGCTGTTACCTGAACGAGTGCTGAAAGTAGAAGTCAAGAGCTCTTTGCAAGTGATGCCACAGTCACACTGCTGATCATTACCCAACACTGAAAAGTGCACGATGCCTTGCACAATTGTATAGCTTGCCTAAGTCACTGTCCAGGATTGCCCAAGGAAAACTGACCGAGGTACCAGAGGGAAGCCATTAGTAATGGAGCTGTAATGGCAGAGTTATAGCAGCCTCAGGAAAGTAAGACAGCAAATTGGAGAAAAAAATGTTTCCCCACAGTCCCTTCAAACAAGAATCAACTTTACAAGTGTCCCGCGCGCACACGCGCACACACAGCCAGTGTAACCCAGACACAGGGGGCGGGGTCCCCAGGCCTTTAATTATCTTCAGGCAGGCCTTCCTCCCTGATCGCAGAGGAAATCCTATTTCAGAGAGCTGCCAGCCAATCAAATAAATAAAAAATGAATTAATCATATCAATAAAAATTCGGGAGGGTAGGGAGTGGAGGAATAGCTTGAGGGAGGCCTTTGATGGGCACAGGATGCCTGAACAGGAAGCACCGCGCACCCCCTCCCCCCACAACCAAGCCCAGGCATGATACCACCAGGTTTTACTGGGTGGACTCAAAACTTGGCACCGACCTCTCCGCCGAGGAAAAGAATCCTAGCAGCAATGAGAGGAGACCTTAGTGTCCCAATAATGGAGACCCTTAGGAGGCCTGACGCCTGAGTGATGAGCACAATGCCGCTGACATGGCACCCAATTTTATGCTGCACATCTGCTTGCCAACCCGCCTCCAAGGGGAGCGTAAAATTCCAGCCTCACATGCACTAATTCAGCCAGTGCAATCCAGACATCCGCAAATACTCAAAGGCAAAATACTGCAGATGCTGGAAATCTGAAACGAAAATAAAAAATGCTGGAAAAACTCAGCAGCTCTGACAGCATCTGTGGAGAGAGAGAGACACAATGTTTCTGGAGATCTGGAGAAGAGTCATACGGACTCAAAACATTATCTTTGTCTCTCTCTCCACAGATGCTATTAGACTTGCTGAGTTTTTCCAGCATTTTGTGTTTTCAATCCACACACTCACTCAGCTGGTGCAACCCTGGAACATTCACCACAGGGGACATTTTAAAAAACAACTTCTTCCTTTTGATCCCATTTATACTGTTCTATGCTTACACCATCAAATGGATGAGAAACAACTGGTATCACTCTCTCAATCACCATTCAAGTGCCTGTACAAAACAAACAGCTTAACACCTGCTGTCAAGGAATTAAAATATGCACTAAAGAATAAAGAAAAGCCATTTTTAAAAAAGAACTGTCCATCTCACCTCACATTCATTACAGCTAATTGCTGCACATTATATAAAGGTACAGTTTTACCCCTCCATTTTTCGATGCTGCTGCTGCAGTGCAAAGTTACATGCATGCGCTGAGAGAATGGCTCAGGCAGTGCCTGGGGTAGACAGCAATTAGATAACTACCAAAGAGCCAGCACAGGCACAATGGGCTGAATGACTTCTTCCTGTGATGTATTTTTCTATAATTCTATGAGCAGGGAGGTGGCTGGGAACGTAACTGTCACACATTTGCCAGTGGTGTAGCACTTATATCTGTCAGATCTCCAGCCTCGGAATTCAGTCAGTGCAAACGATCCCCAAACAAGAGGGATTTAACCATCCGAGCTTTTCCAGATCCATTTTGTTTAAAGTGGCCTGCAGGAATTGAACCTTCTAAATTTTCCTTATCTCCCCACCCATCACAGTTTGAAAACTGCTAATCAAAACCTAACAATTTCAAAAATGGAATCAAGCACTCGAAGGCCACAGCCTAGAGCCTGGCCTGATTTCCCAATGGATCTGGTGTGGGAAACTGCCTACTAATAAATCAGTATGACTTTTCCAGGGTCTGATAAGACTTAGTCATTAGTGTTTAGTGTTATAGACATTTCTCCAGAAGAATTGCACTGAGATTATCTGAACTTACACTGTCTCAGGTGCTTCACATTGGGAGTCCAACTTTCATCTCATTGTCTCAGTCAAACATGAATCACAACCAACATAGTGATGTATTTCAGGCAAAGGTCCAAATTATCAGCTTGGCTCAGTGATAGCACTCTTGCCCAAGTCAGAAGGTTGAGAGTTCAAGCCTCACTGGACTTGGGTACATAATCCATTCTGAGAAAGTACTCCACTGTTATGATCTTAGATGAGACATCAAACAAGCTCACTCAGATGGATCCAAACAATCCCAACCACTAATCAATCAGTTAATTATCTATCTAATTCGCTATTTTTGTGGACTATAACAGGTAATTGAACAGTATTTTGCATCCGCCATCATTGTAGAGGATACAAGTAACATCTCAGAAACAGCTATAAATCAGGAAATGGAAGGAAGGAAGGGAGAAGCTCAAGAAAATTACAATCACCAAGGAAGTGGTACTGAGTAAATTGTTGGAGTTGCGGGCTGACAAGTTCCCAGGTCCTGATGGACTTGATCCTAGGGTCTTAAAAGAAGTGGCTAGTGAGATTGTTGATGCGTTGGTTTTAATTTTCCAAAATTCCCTAGATTCGGGCAAGGTTCCATTAGATTGGAAAATAGCAAATATAACTTCTTTATTCAAAAAGAGAGGAAGACAGAGAGCAGGAAACTGCAGGCCTGTTAGCTTAACATCTGTCATAGGGAATGTTAGAAGTTATGATTAAAGACATTAGAGCAGGGCACTTAAAAATATTCAAGGTAATCAGGCAAAGTCAACATGATTTTGTGAAAGGGAAATCATGTTTAACCAATTTATTGGAGTTCTTTCAAGAAGTAACGTGCTGTGAATAAAGGGGAAACCAGTGTATATGCTTAGATTTCCAGAAGGCATTTGATAAGGTGCCCCATCAAAGGCTACTGGAGAAAATAAAAGCTCATGGTGTAGGGCATGGGCATGGATAGAAGGTTGGCTAGCTAACAAGAAACAAAAAGCAGGCATAAATGGGTCATTTTCTGGTTGGTAAATGTAACAAGTAGTTTGCCTCAAGGATCAGTGCTGGGGCCTCAAATTTTTTTCCCATTTATTTAAATGACTTGGATGAAGGGACCAAAGGTATGGTTGCTAAATTTGCTGATGACACAAGGATAGATAGGAAAGTAGGTTGTGAAGAGGACATAAGGAGGCTACAAAGGGATATAGATAAAGTGAGTGGGCAAAGATCTAGCAAATGGAGTGTTACATGGGAAAATGTGAAACTGTCCATTTTGGCAGGAAGAATAAAAAATCATTATCTAAATGGTGAGAGATTGCAGAGCTCAGATTCAGACAGATCTGGGTGCCGTAGTGCATGAATCACAAAAGGTTAGTATGCAGGTACAGCAAGTAACTAGGAAAGCTAATAGAATGTTATCGCTTATTGAGAGGGGAATTGAATACAAAAGTAGGGAGGTTATGCTTCATTTATACAGGGCGTTGGAGACACCACATCTGGAGCACTGTGTACAATATTGGTCTCTTTATTTAAGGAAAGATGTAAATGCATTGGAAACAATGCAGAGAAAGTTTACTAGACTAACAAGATAACAAGCCCATTCCAGGTATGAGGAAAGGGTGGATAGGCTAGGCTTATATCTGCTGAAGTTTAGAACAGTAAGAGGCAACTTGATTGAAACATATAAGATCCTGAGGAGTCTTGACAGAGTGGGTGTGGAAATGATGTTTCCTCTTGTGGGAGTCTGGAACTAGGGACCACTATTCAAAAAAAGGAGTCATTCATTTAAGACAGAGATGAGGAGAAATCTTTTCTCTTGAGGGTCGTGAGTCTTTGGAACACTCCTCCTCAAAAGGCAGTGCAAGCAGTCTTTGAATATTTTTAAGGCAGAGCTAGATAGATTCTTGATAAGCAAGGGGGTGAAAGGTTATTGGGGGTAGGTGGGAATGTGGAGTTGAGGTTACAATCAGATCAGCCATGATTTCATCGAATGGCAGAGCAGGCTCAAAGGGTCAAGTGGTCTACTCCTGCTCCTAATTTGTACGTTCGTATGTTCCTATAACAGTGATTACTCAGCAAAGTGATTGCGAAATACTTTGGGATGTCGAGGGTGTGAAAGGCACTACTTAAATGCAACTTCTCCCAGTCTGCCAATCCTCAGTTCCTGTAAAATTAAGTAGCTTTTCAGATGCCCATCTCCTTTCAAGTCCTTTATTTTCCTACTCAATTTTGTGCACTCAGTTTATTTGATATGTAGTGCAACATTTCATTTTTGTTTGTTTTACGCCAAAGGAACATTGGTCTGATCGTGTTAATAATCTTCCCAATATCTCAGATCTTTCTCCCACTTCAATACCTTGAGTATAATCTCACTGAGTATATATCACATGACCTTCACCAAACACCATTTTATAGTTAGCCAAGTTAAACTATTAAAAGGTCCATGACAAACCCACCTCAGCATCAGCACCAAACACAATGAGAGGAATTGTGTCTGGTCAGTCTGGACTGAAATTGAAGTCAAGTCTCAGAAATACGAGAGCAGCATCTCTTTTGTTTTAAACCAAATGTTCTTCCTATTTCCCAGCTGTAAAGGTATGAAGCAAACGTGCTCCATGCTTCCAACAATACAGTTATTCTGTCACCTGCTAGGAAACAAGAAAGCAGCTCAAGCTCACTAACCTGCTAATACTTGGCAGTAGGATGCAGAATAGGAACTCCCAATGGCATAGGAATGAAATCCTGTACGGTGTCTAAATAGTACACTGCATCTAAATGGCCTTGGCACAGATCACTGCACAGCTTCGAAATAGCCTCTGTGCCAGCCTGAGCTGTATTTACATAACGGCAGTGCTGGCTATTGACCTGCATCCAAATGGTGGTTACACTGCAGCCAAATGTTTCTGGCATAGGTTATTGTACTGGGTCTTAAAGAGCATCACCAAACATCCCTTGGATGAAAGGACTGGCAAGAGTTCTGCTCTCAGGTAGCTGACAATATTGTACTGCTATTGAACCAGCTGTAAGGAGCTGCTGACTAAGTAGCGATTGATTTGCTGCCTCCCTCCCAGGAGATTATGGTGGAGATCAGAGCTCCCTACATGGGAAACCGGAGAAACAGCCCATAACACAGCAGAAAGAGCACAGCATCAATCTAACCCAGCACACCATCTAATCATCCACAGAAGAGGAATCCTTCAGCTCATACTGGAGCCAGGTACAAGAACTAAAAGGATAACATGCCACTTAATAACTTATTGATTTTCTTTTAAATTGGTTCATTTGATATTTCACGAGGGGACTTACCCTCACTCTTCACTAATGTGCCTAAATGGAAGCATCATTGGGGAAGTGTTTGCTCCTCTCTACAATGAGTAGTATATCGACTATCCTTATCCTGCAGTACTCACTATGGGTCATTGGTGAACCTGGGTGATCGGGGCAGTGGGAATCCGTACAGATGACAGTACAACACATCAAAGCAGTAGCAGCACATCTCTGCGGTCACCACCAAGTTCCTCACATTCACTCCACTGGTCCCACTGAGCCCAGTCCCGTTCGGACGGTTTCCCACTGTGGTCAGCCCTGTCACAGGGCTGAGTGCAGAGTTCAAGGAGTTCAGGTTCCCATTGCTCTCCCGGTTGTTCCTCTCGCAATGGTTCTGGCTATAGTTGTGGTTCTGGCTGTGGTTGTGGTGGTTCCCCAGGGCTGTTCCAGACTGCAGGCCAGGCACCGAGCCACAGCCCAGCCCCGTGCCAGGGTGGTTCAGCTGGTTGTGCACATTACTGCCCGATAACTTGGGCTTCTTCACTCCACAGCACCCTGCTGCTATCTTCTGCTCGAGCGTTGGCTCCACTTGAAGGCACCGCCTCTTTCCCATCCTCCTCTGCAACACAGTGTCAGCACGGCACCCTGAGCGAGAGAATGCCCAACAATTAGAGACACAATACTAACAAAGATAACACACCAACTGGAAGTTCTCAAGGAATGAATACAAAATAAATGCATAATATGTCAGCACAGTGGCGCTGTTATTAAGGAGTAATCGCATGACATTTGTATACAGCAAAACTGGAAGAGTTTCTTCTCACACCCATCCCCACTAAAGTGTGAACACTTCATATCAGAGCAACTAAACTGTGACAAATTGCTCAGGAATGCAGACTGAAATTTTGTCCTTCCAAACTTGGGTTTGGTCTGGAAAGTATTTTGTGCTTTACACGACTGTGCAGAAGTTACAGTCTATCATCACTGGTGGCAGGAGAAATTTGGGTTGATGAATTGAGAGCATCATACAAGGTTATGGTAATCACATTGAGGTGAACTGGGTTGGTTGTTTGGCCTGCATAATGTATCAATGTCCTAAATATATCAAGTGCCAACAATGAATTGCAATTCACTACAGAATGAAGAGCAAGTGCAAAGAAAACCTCGGAGTTGTTCCATGGTGCTGCAACTACAAGCATCAGTTCACCCAGTCACAACATCAACCACCTGATACCAATCACAGCTGGTTGATGTGCCACCTAACATCACCCCAACAATACCCAAATGAAGAATGCCACCCCATCACAGCACTCATATCAGTCATAGTCAATGCCCCCCATCATTTAGAGCACTGTATCCAGCATCATCTAGACATAGCACCACCACACTGCATTGCCCAGACACCAGCACTGATCCAGATACACCTCCATATTTCTGTCTATTTCCAAGGTACATCACTGCCATCTCTTGTTGGAAGGTCACAGTACTGTATCAGAATAATTATCATTATATCGACTGAGACTCTTTCACTCTGCACTAAGAACATCTCTCCACAATTTCATCATTACAACCGCCCCATAATTAAACTCTCTCTTTTGGTATTGTACTTATTGTATACAGACCAAACATTTCAGGCTAAACTACAAATCACTAAGAAAGAAACAGAGCAAGGTAAATTAACAGATAACCCATTACAGTATTAAACTTTCACTGGTTTCAATAGAATAAATGTTTTGCAGGGTTAACAGCTCTCTTCAATAAGCTTTGAATACAAGTCCATGATTAAAACTAAGTCCCATTAGCAGCACAGTGAAAAGGGATAATAACTGAAGAACATAGTATCAGGTGGTTGATGCTCTGACTGGGTGAACTGATGCTGTCTCTCTCTCTTTTTCAGCTTCCAAGCTGGCACAACATAATTAAATAAAGGTGATGCGTCTTAATGAAGCTAAACTGATTTGGAATTTGTCTCTGTTCTGCTAATGCAGAAATTAAGTATCTGACAAACAAATGTCAACAATCAAAATAATACCAAGCAAGATGGGACTTTAATTAGATTTTAATTAAAAAGTTAAACCCTCGGCCTCAAAACAAGATTATATAGAAAAATACAACATCGACACTTTTATAAACTGGAAGGGATTATTACAGACACGAGTCATTATTCTAAGAATAGGACCCAAATTTTAGTTTAAATTAACATGAATACACTGATGAATTAAGTCAAATTAAGGGTTACACCCAACCATATGACATATGAATATATCAGGACCAGACACACTCCGTCCTTCAAACTAATCAGTTTATTATATTACACCAGACGTCCTTGACCCATCATGCTGTAATTACAGGCCGTGTACCAGATTACCGAGGTGTAATTACAGGCTCCGAACCAGATTACACTGCAGTGTAATCGCAAACTGTATACCAAATTATAGTGCAGTGGACTGACAGGCCGCATACCGGATTATACAGCAGTGTATTTACAGGCTGCGTACCGGATTATACTGCGGTGTATTTACAGGCCACGTACCAGATTATACTGAGGTGCTATTACAGATTGTATGCCAGGTTATACTACTGTGTAATTACAGGCCGTGTATCAGATTATACTGAGGTGCAGTTACAGTCCGTGTTCCAAATTAAACTGCAGTGTAATCACAAACCGTGTAGCAGTTTACACTGCAGTGTAATTAGACCCTGTGTACTGGATAATACTGCGGTGTAATTACAGGCTGTATACTGGATTATACTGAGGTGAAATTAACGCTCTCTCTCTAATTTATTTCTGTTAAATTTAGTTAGTCTAATCAGTCACATGGAATGCACATCCTGTGCCACATGGGAGCTCTAGGATGTTTCTCAATCCTGAACAACCACATGTGCAGGAAGTGTTGCCAGCTGGAGGAGCTTGAGCTCTGGGTTTCAGGACATGAGCAATAGCTGGTGTCACTGCAGTGCATCCACGAGGCTGAGCGCTACACGGATAGTACGTTTCTGGATGTGGCAACTCTGGGGCTTATGGGTGTGCAAGTAGAGTGGGAATGAGTGACCGCCAGGAAGTCAATGAGGACTGGGCAGGTATTGCAAGAGCCCCTTGAGTGCATCTCACTCTCCAAGCAATATTCAAATTTTGAATACTAATGAGAATGATGGTTCCTCTGTGGAGTGCAGCCAGAGCCAAGTCCACAACGGGTTCAACTGTAAAAAGAGGCAGGAGGAAAATTGAGGGGAATATTGATAGGAGGTTCCATAGTTTGGGGTACAGACAGATGTTTCTGCAGCTGCAGACATGAATCCAGGATGGCAGGTCATCTCTTGGGTGCCAGGGTCCAGGATGTCACTGAGCAGCTGCAGAGCACTCTGAGGAAGGAGGGTGAATAGCCAGAGGTCATGATCCATATCGGTTACAACAAGCTACATAGAATAAGGGATGTGGCCCTGCATCACATTTTAGAGAGCTAGGAAGGAGACTTGCAAGCAAGACCTCAAAAAGGTAGTAATCCCTGGATTACTCCTGGTGCCACATGTTAGTGAGTATAGAAATAGGAGGATAGAGCAGATGAATATGTGTTTGACGACATAGTGCAAGAAGAAAGCCTTTAGATTTGTGGGACATTGGGACCATTTCTGGGGGGCGCGAGGACCTATACAGGCCAGAAGAGTTGCACTTCAACAGAGTGGAACCAAAATCATGGTGGGGCAGTTTGTTAATGATTTGGGGAGGGTTTAAACTAACTTGGCAGGGGGATGGGAACCAGAATGCGGCATTAGAAAGAAGAAATGACTTGCACAAAGGTTTGGGAGAGACAGATAGCACGTGAGTGAGAAAGGTCAGGTCAGGCATGGGGCAGACAAGGAGGTCCAATATATAGTTCTACAGTGCATGTACCTAAACACAAAGCATGGTTGGTGAGCTGCAGGTGCAGTTAGCCACATGGGAATATGATGTTGTGAATGGCTTTATAAAGAGCAGGAATGGGCAATAAATATCCCTGCATACAGGGTGTTCAGGAAAGAGAGGAGTGGTGGCAATATTAATTGAAGAATATGTTACAGTTTGGGTCCAGGAGAGCATAGTTAAGAAACAATATGGGTGCCATTACACTACTCTGTGTATTCAATGGACCACCAAATATTGGGAAAGATATAAAGGGACAAATTTGGAAACTACAGAGAGGTGCAAAAACCAAAGAGATACTAATGGAGAAAAACTGTAGATAAAGGGGGATTTTAATTATCCTAGTATAGACTGGGATCGTAATAGTGTAAAGGGCAGGTGGGGGTTTCTAAAGCGTGTTCAGGAGAATTTTCTAGATCAGTATGTTTTCTGCTCTACAAGGAAGGAAACATGGCTGGACGTGTTCCGGAAAATGAGGTGGGCTGAATGGAACAAGTTTCAGTAGGGGAACTTTTAGAGAACAGTGTTCATAGTAACATAAGGTTTAATTTATCTATGGAAAAGGACAGAGAGCAACTTAAAGTAAAAAAATACTTAATTGGGGAGGGCCAATTTCACTTGGTTGAGAATGGATCTGTCCCAGGTAAATTGGAATCAAAAATTGGCAGGCAACACTGTAGCGGAACAATGAGCTGTCTTTAAAGAGGGGATAATTCAGGCGTATCAAGGACAAAGACAGAGCTCCCTGGATAACAAAAGAGATGGAGAGTAAGATGAAAAACAAAAAGGACGCAAATGACAGATTCAAGTTGATAATACGTAAGAACTACAGTGAAATCACAAGGCGACAAACTCAGGTGACTTTAAATTCCACTTATGTTGAACTAGTCAACCATTCCCACCAGAACAATGTCAGTGATAAACGAAAATTCCACACAGCTATCTCTGGATTAGCAAATTTGTCCAAGCTGTCATATGACAGCACCGACCAATCAGGGCAGAGTTAGACCACACAAGAGCGTGAAAACATTAAGCCAGAGGAGGCTGATGACCCTGACAAGTCCAATGAATGCCCACCCGCTCGCCTGTTTCCCTAGCCAATGTCACAAAGCCTGTAGGGATGCTCTTGGATTTCGCACTGCAGCACGAAAACACCAAAAACACATTTAACTGCATCGACAACATGGTGGACTGTATCACGCAGATCCGAAAACAAAACACTAAGCAGAAAAAGATTCATTTTACCAGAGCTAACTCTCACCATTTTTTAATGCAAAGCTTTGGCTTTTACAAAGTCAGGTCATTGTAAAGCGTGAACAAATTGAATAAAGAATTTTTCACACATTCACTACTTTACTATGTTTTCATTTGGCATCCAAAAATGTTGCTTTTGACATAGGCCTTATTTGTAGGCATATTGGGTGCTATAGAGACGTATTCATGTGGGAATGGGGCCTCCTCGACTATCATGAAGCTCCGCTTAACAAATTTTTGGGCGGATCCCCAGGGATTCATTGGGATTTTACTGTCGGCTGAATTTAGAAAAGTCAGAGAGAAAGTGAAAAAGGACATAAGTGAGAGCATGAGAAGAGATTGGCAGCTAACATAAAAATTGAATCCAAAAGTTTTCTATTGGCAGATTAATAGTAAAATGATAGTAAGAGGAGGGATGGAGCTGAGTAGGGACCAAAAGGAGATTTACACATGGAATCAGAGGGCGTGGCCGAGGTACAAAATAAGTACTTTGCATCTGTCGTTACCAAGGAAGAAGATGCTGCCAAAGTCATAGGTAGGAAACTATGTTGTGAAGACCCAAGGAATTTCCAGGCAGATATAGATAAGTTGAGAGTGGGCAAAAATCTGGCAGATGGAGTATAATGTGGGAAAATATGAAATTGTTCACTTTAGCAGAAAGATTTTTTTAAAAAGCAGAGTATTACTTAAATGGAAAATGACTGCAAAATTGAAAGGTGCAGAGGGATCTAGCTGTTCTAGAGCATGAGTAACAAAAGGTTAGATGCAGGTACAGCATATAATCAAGGCGGCTAATGGAATGATATCCTTTATTATGAGGAATTGAACATAAAAATAAGGATAAAAGCAACATACTGCGGATGATGGAAATCTGAAACAAAAATAAAAATAGCTGGAAAAACTCAGCAGGTCTAACAGCATCTGCGGAGAGGAACACAGTTAATGTTTCGAGTCCGTATGACTCTTCATCAGAACTGAGGAAAAATAGAAATGAGGTGAAATATAAGCTAGTTGAGGGGGGTGGGACAGGTAGAGCTGGATAGAGGGCCAGTGATAGGTGGAGGCAAAGAAGAAATTGCCAAAGATGTCATAGACAGAAGGGTGTTGACGGTGGTGATATTAGCTAAGAAATTAGCACATTTCACCCCACTAGTTTATTTGATATATATTAATGACCTAGACCTGGCTGTAGAGGACACAATTTCAAAATTTACTGACAAACTTGTAAGTATAGTGAACTGTGAAGAGGACAGTAAGGCACTTCAAGAAGGCACAGACAGGTTGGTGGAATAGTTAGGAATGTCAGATGCAATTAATGCGGAGGCTACATTTTGACAGTAAGAATAAAGATAGGCAATATAAACTAAACAGTACAATTCTAAAGGGAATGCAGAAAGAAAGGCACCTGGGGGTATGTGCGCACAAATTGTTGAAGGCGGCAGGGCAGGTTGAGAAAGTGGCATGCAGAATCCTGGACTTTATAAATGGAGCCACAAAGTACAAAAGCAAGGAAATTATGAAGAAATTTTATAAAACCTGGCTTCAGCCTTGAGGAGTATTGTGTCCAATTCCCTGCACCACACTTTAAAGAGGATGTGAAGGATTTGGAGAGGGTGACAAAAAGATTCAAGTGAATGGTCCCAGGGATGAGTTACTTCAGTTACTTGGGTGAACTGTAGATATTGGGATTGTTCGCCTTAGAGAAGAGAAGGTTGAGATGAGATTTGATAGAGATGTTAAAAATTGTGAGGGGTCTAGACAGAGTAGACAGAGAGAAACTGTCCCCATAGGTGGAAGGGTCAAGAACGAGATGACACTGGTGATGGCAATTACTTAGGATCTGGAATGCACTGAGAAAGCGCTGCAGGCAGATTCATTCATGGCTTTCAAAGGGGGATTGAATAAGCACCATAAGAGAAAAGATATGCAGGGCTACAGGGAAAGGGAAAGGGAGTGAGACTAGCTAAATTGCTCTTGCATAGAACTGACACAGTCAAGGCAGGCGGAATGGCCTTCTGTGCTGTAACCATTCTAGGATTCTGTTGTGTATTGGATTTTACTGGGGATAATCCCAGGGTTCGTACTGGGTTCTGATGCAGATATTCCCAGGGTTTGTACTGGGTTCTGATGGGAACAATCCCAGAGATTGTGCTGGGATCCGATGGGATAATCCCAAGGTTTGTACTGGGATATGACAATAATCCCAGGTTTTGTACTGAGATCTGATGGGGATAATCCCCAGGGTTTATATTGGATTCTGATTGGAATCCAGTACAAACCGTGTGATTACACAATGGGGCTGATCAGAGTTTCAGGCATTTTTGTGGCCACTTCAAAACTCCGCAGTCAGATTGTAGATTATTTCGTCAAATATCTCAATCTGTACTCAGTGGTAGGTTAAATTTAAATCTCAACGCTTTGCCAATTGAAGGTATTTTGTGATGCTCCCTTTCATAGAGATGATTCCTTTTAAACACTACCAGGGAAACAGCATAAACAAGACATCTGGCATAGCTAAGTAAGAAAAACCTGTGCAGAGTCAGAGTGCTCGTCCACAAAAATGATGTACATAAATCAAGCCCAATGGTTTTAAAGGCAGATCCAGTCTGAACTGATTCTTTTAAGTAGAAATAACAAAGTTCCAGTCTAAATACTAGATATCCAACCTAAGAAAAAAATGTTTTGAGAGAAGGAAATTTTTCTAGATGGTCCAAATGCTAACCAGAACAATCGCACAGAACCCCAGCATTTTTCTATTATGCTTTCGCAAATACAGCACCAGAACACCTATTAATATGCCACCTAGAATTTCTTAACCAGAGTTCTTTCAGGACCTACAGTGACACACCACACTCCACATCAGATTTCAAATGGTTCCCTTTGACATGAAGAGTTTCAAAGCACATTATGATGCCTGGGCTGCAGTCATATCGCAGGCATCGATTTGAAAGTGCAACCTAAGAACAACATGTCTCAATCTATGCTAAGCCTCTCCGACAGTAATAAGTAAGTTTGGGCACGGTTCCAGTTTGTCCAGCTCAGAACTTATTAAACAGTTGTTATGGTTCTATTGCAGCAAGTCTGAAGCTGAAGCAGTGTGAAATTACAACATCAACTTGCATTTATGTAGCACCTTTAACATAGAGAAATGGCCCAAAGCACTCCATGGAAGCGTAATCAGGCAAAAAGGGCTCTCTCCTCAAAATGGTATCATATTCTGGCAACTTCAAAACAGAATTAAGCCACACGCTTTTATTAAACATGAAATATCTTCACATTGAAACTAAATTTTCATATGCTGGATTCATCAGAGTCTCAGTCAGTGCACTGAGACATCTAGAGTTCAAAATGAGATTGTACAACAGTCTAATCTGTAGGGACTCCCTGTGAGATGTTGAATACCACATTCCAATATCTAGAACTTCATAATGAGGTAGATGGGAGTCTGCCAGTACATTCAAACATCTGGAGTCAGCTATATAACAGCAGAGTGTGGTATCTAGAGGTTCCCAACAAGCAGGTCCATCAATGGTTATGGGAGGGGTTTAATCATTGAGATATTTGTGGAAACACCCTACAGTTTACTACAAAGCCCTGCTGTGGCTCTGTGTCAAATTTTGTCGGATGACACTGTGAGTGCCCTGGGATAGTTCACTACATTAAAAGGCACTAAATAAATACAAGTTGCTGTCTACAAACAGTATTGCAGCAAAGGATCCAAGTGAGTTCCCGCCACATGTTCTCAAATTTAGAATTTCCCATAGCAAGACCTTGTGATGTCTTGGGAGCTTCCATGAGGGATCCACTCCACACACTAATACCTACAGCCTCCCAGCTGGTTGTCAGCACCTAGAATTTCCTTTTGTGGGATCCAACAGCATACATTGCAACGTCAATAATTTCCCAGGCAGGTCTGTCAGGATAGCATTTCCAACAGCACAAACTGCAACACACCTAGCCTCTCAGACTCGGAAATCTATTGTTCAGAAACACCAGTTGTCCGGAAATTTTTTGAGCAGACTCAAGCAACCCACAGACTCACTGCTCAGGCACTGCGGGCTCAAAAAAGATAATGAACATTTAACGCCTCCTTACCACAGGATGCAGTATTTCTGGAAATACAGTTTTGGAACAAGCAGAGCAGGTATCACGTACAGTATGAAAATTCTAATGTCATTTTATAATCCAAAGAATTCCGAAATCCAGAAATGTCTTGGTCCCAAGCATTCTGGATTGGAAAGGTTACAATGTACCTGGATTCACCTCAGAGTTTTATGTCCACCCCTATTATTGTACCTAGGGTTTCCCAATGAGAGGCCTCCCAAATTCTGCAGTGGTTTTGGGATTTTCATTAAAGTCTCAATAAAACACACTGTGATCCCTAAGATTTCCCACACTGGAATGACTGTTATTTCCTAGTGAGAAGTCATGCAGTCTACTTTCTATATAGATTTGATGATAGGAGTATTTTTTGAATGTCAACTTTGTAGCACACTGATTTCTAAGTCAAAGATGACCCAAGAACTCATCTCCATATCCCTTGATACTCTTACACAACCAAAATCTATAAATATATTGGTACTGTATTGTACTAAATACATTTTTTGAATACCTTTGTTTTTCTACAGGTTTGCCAGTTAACAGCTTAGTCCAGTTTAAGATACCTCATTCCTCTCTCAACCAACATCACCAAAACCATACAACACCACCATCTTGCTATGGTTGCAGTGGCTGCAACATTTGCCCAAGTTATAGTTACTTCAATGCAAAGTAGTTCATTGCAAGTGAAGCACTTAGAAATATTTGGAAGAGATGTTTTGCAGACGCAAGTTTTTTCTCAATGGTTTACAAATCAGGGGACTGTCGATACATGCTGATACCTAGTGCTTCCAGCGTGAGGTTAAAGAACACACACTGTGATGACTAGAATTGGAAGTCATTTTTCACCCGTGCTCCTTGATATTTTTCAAAGAACAACCTGTTCTTTTAAACTGTAGTGTTCAGTAAATTGTCTTAAATTGGGAGTACAGTCTGTTACTACAACAAATAATTGATGAAAGTTCTTTCAGCACAGACTCTTGAGGTTTGAAACTTCCTAGTTTACAGTTTAATCAGCATGAATAGTGAGTGTAGAGTTTTTTCATGTGAAGTCTCTCAGTGTTTGCATTTGTCAATTTGTAGCCTAACATAGAATGCAATGCCAAGTAACCCAATGAGGAAGTTTCTCAGGATGTAGGGGTTTGCCAGAGAGCACCACATAGCCATCTTCAGTGCTAACAAAGCGGGAGCACAGGCGCGATACACAGCACAGTGAGTGGGATTTTTATTAATTCCTTCACAGGATGTGGGCGTCACTGACATTTATTGCCTAACTCTAACTGTCCAGAGAGATAATGGTGTGCTCCCTTCTCAACCGCTGCAGTCTGTGTGTTAGTTTGATACAAGCGAATGGTTTGCAAGGTCGTAACAGAGGGCAGTTAAGAGTCAATCACATTGGTGAGAGGCTGGAGTCGCACACAGGCCAATACAATGAGGACAGGAGGTTTCATTTCCAAAAGGATTTAAGTGAACCAGCAGGCATTTACAACAGATACCAGCTTTTTATTTCCCGATTTGTAAAATCAAATTAAAATTCTTAAACTGCCATGGTGGGATGTGTACAGGCCTCTTTAATGATCATTTTAACTGCATCCAATGTTCAGAAAAGCTACAATACCAATAATGTGCATCTCCGATCGCATAATGTTCTTCCCTCCTTTCCTGACAGCAGTACAGGAGCACATAAGGTTAACAGCTGTGGTTGGAGGTATCCCTGGAGGCTTGAAAGCATGGTGTCCAATCACATGACACTTGCCCACAATTTGTGAACGCTGCTGCATTTACTTTTCAAGGTTGGGTTGCCCGTCATTGAGTATGTTTGCTCAGCATTTTGTGCAAGAATTTCCCAGAAGCAGGAGGCACATCAAGAAAGCCCAGGTGCAAACCACAGGTTCAAGCTACAAATTCAATGTTTCACCCATGTTCCTGGCAGCAGGGGCAGAAAGATTAATCTTCCATTCCTGCAGACACACAAGACAATCCAGTGGGGATGGAGGAGCTGGCAACCCTAGTTGTACCTTCTCGAAAGCCTTAATATCCTTCCTCTGTTGTGGAACACAATGACGCACACACTGCTCCAACAGAGGTCTTAAGGTTTATAAAGTTTATCGTTACCTCTTGGCTTTATATTTTATAGTTTAAGATAAAACCTTCAATTCTATTAGCTCTTTAAAAAAAAACAGCCTTATGCTGATGCATTTCCTTTAATGTCCTATGAACCTATAACCCCAAATCCCTTGGCTCCTCTACAGCACCAAGCCTACATCCATTCATTACATTTATTGCTCCACGTTTTTAAAATCAAAATGCATCACCTCACACTTACTGACGCTGAATTCCATCTGTGACTTTATAGCCTATTACCCCATCACAGCATATCCCTTTGGTCTTCCAAGGAATCAATCATCTGCAAATTTCAACACCACTCCCTCCAGGCCTCTGAGTTAGACACAGCCTGCTTTCCATATGCTGCTTGCTGATGATTGCATCGGCCAATGTTTGCTCTTGCTTCAAATGTTCTATCTATTGCAGCAGGAATACTAGGTGAATTTTATGCTGTTTTAAATTAAATTAGAACTCATAGATCAGTCGCAAGGCCTTGGCAGCACAATATTAGTTATATTACTCTGCCTTCCTCCTTACAAATCCTGGCAAAGCTTTTAGTTACACACTTCAAACTGCAGCACACTTTCCACCAAGATTAAGCCTCCTCAACATTCTCTCTCTCTCTCTATAGCTATATCACTGTGCATCTTTTCTACCTCCCCTACTTCCCAAAGCCAGTTAGCAACTCTCAGTTTTTTTTTAAAACAGACAAGACACTGCTGTGACAGTTGGCACAGTTGGTCAGAACCACACTTTCACCCCTGCCAGCTGCATTTCAAGCTAGGTCAAGAATCTTCAAGGGTCCCGACTTAAGTTTAGACAATTATTCTACAAAAACTGCCAAGCTCTTGCTAATAAGTGGTTTCACTTAAATAAAACTATTTATTTATTATTATATAATAAAAGAGGTCAGAGTCTAAACAGGGTCAAGGAGCAGAGGGATCTCACGGTACGGATACAGAAAACACTTAAAAGTAGCAATGCAGGCTAATAAGACCATAAAAAGGCAAATCAAACACTGGGTTTCATTTCTAGAGGGACAGAATTGAAAAGCAGGGAAGCCACTTCAAATCTTGTGTAGAACCTTGCTTAGAGCACACTTGGGAGTACAGTGCACAGTTCTGGTCCCCATATTATAAAAATGATATAGAGGCATTAAAAGAAGATGCAAAAAAGATTTACAAGGATGGTACCAGGTTAAAAGTATCTGGAAAGATCAAACAGGCTAGTGCTCTTTTCTCTAAAAAACAGAAGGCAGAGGGGTAGAGGTCTTTAAACTATGAAAGATTTTGACAGGGTAGACGTAGAGAAAATGTTCCCACCTGTGCATGTTTCCAAAACTAGAAGCCATATAAATCCAATAGAGAATTCAGGAGAAACCTCTTTACCCAAGTAGTAGTAAGAATGTGGAACACACGACCACAACAACTAATTGAGACAAATAACAAAGAGTAGCCAGATAATAAGGCAGAAAGGAATAAGAGGTTATGCTGATAGGGTTAGACCAAATGGGGTGGGACCATAAATGTTGGCATTGGCCAGCTGAGCCAAATAACCTGTTTCTGTGCTGTAGATTTGATGCAACTCAATGCAGCTAACCTTTGAGGGTGGTGACATTTCCCTACATTATCAGAAAGATAAAGACAAGCACAAGGGTCCTAAAAGCAGATACAGAAGAGACATTTATAGTTTGTTTGTCAGGACTCTAATCAGGGACCTGCATACAGTTGTCAGGGAGTGACTGCTATAAAACTTCAGTTGACATTTAAATAGAAAGCACCAAGAGGCCCATGTTTAATATTCAGTCACATGGTTTCTCCTGAGTTTGGGTTTGTCTCTCTCCAACCCCCCAATCCAGATCTGAGCTTGTATCTTTCCCGATTCACAGTGGGTCAGTCTGGGTGTGGGTTTCCATCTCTCCCCGATTCACAGTGGGTCAGTCTGGGTGTGGGTTCCCATCTCTCCCCGATTCACAGTGGGTCAGTCTAGGTGTGGGTTCCCATCTCTCCTCGATTCACAGTGGGTCAGCCCGGGTGTGGGCTCCCATCTCCCCCAGTTTGAAGTCAGGCATGGGTCAGAATACAAGTGACTGGTGTCAGCTCTGGGTCGCTAGCATCAGTGCCCGGGAGACTTATCTTCCAACCCGGGACACTCGGTACCCTTCAATCTAGGTGAAATGATGGACATGCAGCAAATTAAATCCATTGGGGATGGGGGTAGCTTCACTATGCTGCACTTTTTCTGATGGCTGAAGAGACCAATCCATGAGAGGTAGGCAGGTTCGGCCACAAGTTTTTTTTTGCAAAAATATACTTTATTCACAAAATATCTTCAACCACATTCCAAACCATTTCAAAATCACCATCACAAAAATACAATCAGGTTCAACTTTTACAATGTGTATCACGAAATGCATCAATACAATAAATGAATATTACAATCATTTGCAGACATTCATTTTGAGCTGTACAGCCCGAGGGGATTTAAACAGTTCCCAGCCCCTCGGTGCACTGTGGCAGAAAGGTCTTAGGCAGCAACCCTTCCCCATTGCGCCTTTGCAGCGGCTGCCCCAAGCTTTAGTGCGTCCCCCAGCACGTAGTCCTGGACATTGGAATGTGCCAGTCTGCAACACATGGTCGGGGACAACTCTTTGCACTGGAAGACCAACAAGTTTCGTGCAGACCAAAGAGCGTCTTTCACCGAGCTGATGATCCTCCAGCTGCAGTTGATGTTTGTCTCGGTGTGTGTCCCTGGGAACAGCCTGTAGAGCACAGAGTCCTGTGTCACAGAACTGCTCGGGATGAACCTCGACAGAAACCACTGCATCTCTCTCCAGACCTTCTTTGCAAAGGCACAATCCACCAGGAGGTGAACAACGGTCTCTTCCCCACCACAGCCACCTGGAGGGCAACGTGCCGAGGGGGTGAGACTTCTGGCGAGCAGGAAGGATCTGACGGGGAGGGCCTTTCTCACCACCAGCCAAGCTACGTCTTGGTGCTTGTTGGAAAGTTCTGGCGATGAGGCATTCTGCCAAATGGCTTTGACAGTCTGCTCGGGGAACCATCCCACAGGATCCACCCTCTCCTTTTCCCTCAGGGCCTCTAAGACGTTACGTGCCGACCACTGCCTGATGGACTTGTGGTCAAAGGGGTTTCTCTGCATAAATTTTCCCACGAGGGACAGGTGGTACGGCACGGTCCAACTACTTGGAGCGTTCCGCGGCAGCGTGGCTAGACCCATCCTTCGCAACACTGGGGACAGGTAGAACCTCAGCACGTAGTGACACTTAGTGTTTGCATACTGAGGGTCTACACACCGCTTGATGCAGCCACACACAAAAGTGGCCATCAGTATGAGGGCGATGTTGGGCACGTTTTTTCCCCCTTTATCTAGAGGCTTGTACATCGTGTCCCTACGGACACGATCCATTTTCGACCTCCAGATAAAGCGGAAGATGGCTCGGGTGATCGCCATCGCGCAGGACCGTGGAATGGGCCAGACCTGCACCACGTACAGCAACAGCGAGAGTGCCTCACACCTGATGACCAGGTTCTTACCCGCAATGGAGAGGGAGCGTCACTCCCACATGCCCAGTTTCCTTTTCACCATAGACACTCGCTCCTTCCAGTTTCTAACGCATGCTCTGGTCCCTCCGAACCATATCCCCAGCACCTTCAGGCCGTCAGCCCTGACAGTGAAGGGGACAAAGGATCGGTCAGCTCAGTTCCCAAAGAACATGGCCTCGCTCTTCCCACAATTTACCTTGGCTCCCGAGGCCTCAGGTTCGGCCACAAGTGCTGCACATGAAATGGTTATCAGGTTTCCATTGTACGTTGTTGCTTTCAGTGGTGATGCTTGTTGCTAAGCCACTGTAACCACTGATTGTCGTGGTGGTACATGGTGACCCACAAGTGATATCACCCTTGTACCAATGTGGGACACCCCCAGATAATTCAGAAGGCTTGGAAAGTCTACATCCAGAGATATGTAACTCAAGTAGTCTGACTTTAAACACTCAACTTTTCGAATGCTGATGAACGAAAATATTTTGTGCAAATCAAAATTGATCATTTTTCAAATTAAGAAAAGACAGTAACAGTGTAACAAAGAAATCAGCTTGGTATCCCAGACTGCTCATTTCAAAACAATGAGCAATACATAAGCAGACCCTGCTGAATGTAGAGGACAGGTTTTTTTCCTAAGCAGGCATTGTGTTAAACAATTGGAGAACAGTCTGTACTTTTGAACAGTGTTGAACAGGAATTTACTCATGCCTAGCTGGTGTGCTCCAGCTGCCACAGCATCTTGCTCAGACTACACTTCTAGTCAAGTTACGACAGCAGAAGCAGCTAGCAGGAAAATCCAGGCTGTATTTTGGAATGGTGGTGGGCCTAGGATAGACATTGGGATGGCTAGGGGCGGGAACCAGTAAAGGTTTCAGCTTTGGCACCAAAGGTTCTCGTGCGAGACATGCAAGCGGTGCAAAGGAGCAAAATGCTCAATGCTTGTCCCAGTTCTCAGGGAGATCAATCTCCTGTTCCAGATTGGTAACACTGGGTGTATAGGCAGCCCTCCGGCGCATCATGAAAGAGGCCACTCTGCAGTCGTGCACCTAGATTGGGGGTGTCAGGTGGCTATTCAACCAAGGAGGGCATCGCAGCAGAGCCCAAACTACCTCTCACCCAACATCCAAACTTGCATTTTCAAGAAAGGGTGACTGGCTTGGAAGATGGAATCCACTGTGATTTTTCTGATTTCCTTTGCAGTCCCCTGTCACTGTCCTGGCTGAGCTGAGCTAACTCAGCATTGAATGTGAAATTAGGATCTGCCAGGAATGTCTTGATTCACCATGCCATTGCAAAGCAATGTCTAATCCAGTTCTGAAATCCCTCTATTGTGATGTGATTTGCATTTAACAAGCATTTAACAGCTACTGACTTACTTTTCACATGTAGTCATTGCTATTTTGCAGGAATAAAAGCATCCAATTTAAGCACAGAAAGATCCAAGAAACAGGAAATGAGATGAGATACCATTTAATCTGTCCTTCATGTTGGTTGAGGGAGGAATGCTGTCTAAGACTCTTGTGAAAACTCACTGTTCTTCACTAACCTGTGTGTCACTAACCAATATAGCACAGAAGGACATATTCTGTGCTGAGTAAACAACAACTGGAATGCTACAATTGGCCACATCGTCCCAGAACTCGGAGAGGAGGGGAAAACAGGCAGAAGTCCAACTGATCACGAGCCAGCAACTCATGCTAGTGACCGTACATGCAGTGAGGTCAGTCGAGGGCAACTAGACTCAGCTGAACTCAATGGTCAAATTACCTGCCACCACTTAAGGTCTGGCTTCAAATGAACAATGGTCAGTTGGGTAAGGTACCAGAGAGAGGAGGAGATAAAGCAGAAAAATATACCAAAAAGTTATCACAGCACGTGATACACATGCAGCCACCTCTGTAATACTGATGTGTACCTGCTCTGGAAGTTGGGAACCAAATAATTTACACACAGTTGATTGGGTTATTGAAATTCCAGGGAAAATTCAGTCAGCTCTACTTCCATTCCTGGCTGGGATCAACCTCTCCCAACTTGTGAAGCCTGAAAGACAGGGATAGAAACAGAACCTGTAATAAAACAACAGAGCAACACTGCTTCAGAAACATTTCCAGTGTTAAACCCAAGTTTATCATCCACCAGATCTGCTCTGAACTCCTAACAATCCTAAAGATCAAGTGCTGGCACAAGGATTTTTGTGAAGAGCAATGGTGGGCATGTGAAAGTTTTGTGCCATGTCCACTCAACAGTGAAATACATTGAGCAGTAGTTATTTTCAAACCTCTGCTCTTCCAAGAGGACATAGTAAGCTGTATAACACTGGGGTAAAGTACTGGTGGGTAACAAGTCTGTCACTGGTGATAGCAGCTGCAAACGCAATTGGGATTGTTGGGTGTATCACATGAAAGCAAACTGGCTTCAGAGAATGCTCCACATAAGCCCAGTGACACTGATAGACTGGGATAGGTTGCAATATCCTGCCAAAAAGATCTTGATCTCCTGTACAGATCATCAGTTATCACAGAAGTACAAAATGTACAGTCCCATTCCTTCCTCAAGATGCTCTCAGAATTAATTTCAAAACATATTTACATTATCTCCAGATCCAAATTTCAATTCGCCCCATGAAGCACACACTAAGCATTTACCATGCTGCAGTAACTGTGGATATCATCTGTATAGACTCCCAAGCAAGTTCTCTGTGTCTGCTACCTCCAACTAGATTGCTACATAATACTATGCAATCTCTAGATAGCTAGAGACAGAGAATAATGATGGGACCATGCACGAACTAATGGGAACTCACAGAGACATAGATTGTGATGATGCTTACAGAAGGCAGGAATCAAAAGGAAGATCCAGAGCAAACAAAACAGTGTAGAGGCCAACAATGTGCAGAGGTGGCAACACTGTGCAAGTGGCAGGAGAACACAAAGGTGGCAAGCATCTCTAATACAGCATAACAAAAGCACAACTCAAAATTAAACTAATCCATACAAGACAACAGAATCCCAGGTTTAATCACCAATCTGTGCAGTGAGTTACAAAATGTCAGCTGAGGTTGCCACAGGGGCATCACAATTATCATTAGGAGGATGCCATTCAACCCCTTGAGCCTGCGCCATCATTCACTTAGATTATAGCTGATCTGCACCTCAGATCCATTGACCTACCTTTTGTCTTGTGGGGTGGAGTGGGGAGGAATTCCACTACCCTGTGTGTGTGTGTGTGTGTGTGTGTGTGGGGGGGGGACTTCCTAATTTCCCTCCCAAACAGCCTTGCTCTAATTGTATTATATTCCATTGTTCTGACCTCCCACACCAGAGAAAATAGTTACCCTAACAAATCTTCTTACCATTTAAACTTCAACCAAATCACCTTCCAATCTTTGACAACGCCACACAAAGACAGGGTTTTTATACGGCTAGTGGAAGGCACTATAAAAGTCTGAATTTGGAATTTGCTGTATGTCATGTTAGCCTACATAGCAGTCACTGCAGTTCCAACATATTCCATTGCTTTGAGAGGTCGGGGGAAGGGCAAGTACGTTGGTCTGAGACTGAACAAAATATGAAGTGAGTTCACCTGGGCCTGATGGTCTTTACTGATCCTAGACACACAACATTAGCTGCTATGTAAATATTGTGTGACTCTTCTACCCACCGTTTGCAATAACATCCATTTTAAAAGGGAAAAAAGCAATTCCTTTATAATTCACCAAATCAAAGGACCCAGGATTCTGAGAGTTCCTGCACTACTACACATCTGCAACAGCAGAAATAGCACCAAGGATCAAAACAACAAATTGCATATTGACAGATAGGAATTGCTGCAGGATAAAAGACCAGAATCCATCTACCATTTTGGGAGTCATGTGACAAAATGATAATGGAGTTGTTGATAAATCACTGCATTCAACCTCTAGCTATTGATCCAGAACAGGCTCAGACATGACACAAGGAAAACCCAAATTGGTGGAGAGCTTTGGGAACCATGATCCAGTCACCCATTTCTCCCAAACAGACTGTACTTATCACATCATGTCTCAATTTACTCACATCCTGGATCCCAACATGTAATTCCTTGAAAGAAATCTAATTTGTATTTGAATGAATCAATGCTGTCTGCTTCCACTGTCTTACTCGGGAGTCTGTGCATGTATTGACAACTCACTAAACAAAATAACATTTCCCCAGATTAGTTTTGAATTTACATCCTTTCAAGCTTAGGCTGTGTCGAAAGCAGAATACTGCAGATGCTGGAAATCTGAAATCAAAACAGAAAATGCTGGAAATACTCAGCAGGTCAGGCAGCATCTGTGGAGAGAGAAAGAATGTTAACGTTTTAGATCTGTGATCTTTCATCAGAACAGACTGTCTTCTAGTTCTACTGTTCTGGACATAGTGAAGAGGCCCGTCATGGTCTACATTATCCCTACCCTTTAGAATCCAGAAAACAGCAATCATATCACCTCATAACCTTCTCCTTTCCAGTGAGAACATGACCAATTTACATCATCACTCCTCAATCTAATCCCTCAATCATTCTGGTTGCTTTCTTCTGTATCCTTTCATTAACTGCAATTTCCTTTCTATACGGTGGTGACCAAGACTCTGCACAGTATTCTAAATGCAGTCATACTAATGATTTATTAAAGTGCAGGATTACCTCACTATTTCAGCTCAGTATTGACCTTTTAATATATCCCACTATCTGATTCATTTTATTCATTGCCACTGAGCATTGTTACAATAGCCTCAATTTGTCAATCAGAACCCCTGGATCTCTCTCATTTTCCATGCACATTATTGTTTTACCATTGAAGTAATAATCTCTTTCCAGATTTTTTTGTTTCGTTAATAGGGACCAGGGGATTACTCATGAATAAGGACATTACCTGACCTCCACTCCTGATTAAATTCTGTCTTCTGTCAGTTCCCAACCATCTGTATCAGATCTACTACAAGCCTTCAATTTTGTTTCTTCCTGGTTCAGCTTCTCTGAGGCAGGAGTTTCTCCTTGATTTTCTCTATAGTATTTGGCACCTGTGGGCCCAGTCACTGCCCAGTAAACCACAGGAAGTCCATGAGTTAAACCATACATCTGCTCAGCTGTTTGTCTTGTCTGCTGCTCCACTTGGTCCATTTGTGAAGTGCCCGAAAGCTGACAATCTATTTAGCCTGACTAGCCAATCTGTATGCATTCTCTCAGAGACATACAAATGTACTCTAATGTCAACCTGCAACATCACTCATCAGGAAACTAGACAAGTCCAATGTCTAGACATTTAAGGGCACATGCACAAGCACAAAGGCAAACAACAATACTACAGCAGGAATGAAACCAAAGATTAAATTTTGAACACAATTTTTAATATTTATTAAGTTTCAGGGTTTTAAGTTTTGTGGTTATATGAAGATCAGTATATAAACATGCATACTGAGGATGTGTTGAACAGTATTGTCCCAGGCTTGAGTTCTTTCTATATAGTGCACAGGATTCATTTTTTGGGATTATTTTGTGTAGGAGCTCCCATTAAAATGATGACCCTATCTGCACTGTGAACAGCTCTGGTCTCCATATTATACATAAGAAAAGGATATAGAGGCACTGGAGAAGGTGCAAAAAGGTTTGCTAGGCTGATATCAAAATATGGGGTTATAAGTATCAGGACAGATTGCGCAGGCTGGGGTTCCTTTCTCCCGAGAAGACCAAGGGGTGACTTACAAAAGGGTTTGATAGGGTAGACAGAGAAAATGTTCCCACTTTCAGGGAAAATCAGAACTCGGGGCCATAAATGAGATAGTCATCAATACATCCAATAGGAAATTCAAGAGAAACTTCTTTACTCTGAGTGGCGAGACTGTGGAACGCAATACCACAAGGAATAGCTAAGGCAAATAACATTTAAGGGATGAGAGGAGGATGGAGAAGGGAACTGAAGGATATGGTGATGGGGTTACATGAAGAAGGGTGCAGGTGGTGATTCTTGTGGAGCATAAAACACTGGCATAGACCTGATGGGCCAAATGGCCTATTTGTGTGCAATAAATACTATGTAACTACGCAAGAGGAAGAATTCACATACGGGGATGTCAGTGCCCGAATCTCACTGGCAAGAAGCACCGAACATTTGCACATGGGAGGGAGAGAGGTCACAAGGGGGGAGTCACTTCCAGCACAAAACAGCATTGATGGCTGCCAAAATCACCCTCCTGCATGCAGCTGGTACATGAATGGGAATTTTAAACCAAATATTTCCACTTCGCTTGTAGGCATGTTATGTGCTTCTTCACTCTTGTCTGTCTTACACCCATGTATGTAATGCTGTTTATCGATAAGTCTCTACATAATCAGTTTTCTATCTCATCTATATATTCAGCATGCATTCTCGTGTAGTCCATCCCGCCCCAGCCTGGATATTGTTGGTCTTATCTATTCTGTTACTTCTCATCTGCACCTCTTGCATGTCTGCCTCTTTCTTCTTTAAATTCTCGATCCATGCTCTCATTCTCCTCTCTCCCATAATTGGGGTAAATATTTTCTGTCTCTCCTCTCACCTATATACTGATATGTTGCCTCCCTCACCATTCTCTTCATACCAGTTCATCTTTCCCACAATAATTGGCAATGTTTAACAATACTGTAATGAGTGAAACAAGGAATGCAACGTCACCCTCTGTAAACCCCTGAGGCATGGATGGATCTCCCAGTGCTGCTGCCTGAACTGAAGAAGCAGAGCGCCTCCCTTATCCACGAGGGCTGCAGGTGGCAGTAAAGGGAAGTCTCTGCTTCTCTACTTTAAATCCCAGCCTTTTTGCAGATTTGGGGGTAAAAAAACAGCAAGGTAAACATTTTGAACCCTACACCAGCTGCCATCTCACCACAATTCATTGCCTCCTCCTCCCCAACACAACAGCCTACTGCCAAGATCAGGGTGACATCAGGAGGTGGGGTAGAGGAAGGAACAATTTCAAACAAGAACCCCTAAAAGCAAAAATAAAAACTTCAACATGAATTGGTTTAATTGCACAGATTTTCCCAACATCCAGTCAGTGGCATTTGATTGGAAAATCTACCCACCCCAGCAAAGAATAAACAGGCTGCACCAGGAAACAGTCACAAAAAGGAACTAACACTCAAGATAAAGTCAGAGACTTGGGTGATGGACAATGTGTTCAATGCAGTGGTCTTCAAGGGGAGGAAGTTAGATGTTGTGAGAGGTGTGGGTTGCATTATGATGACGTTGGTGCTGGGGGGTGGGTGCTTGAGGGTGAGGGTGGGGGTGGATGTTGGTCCCGGGTAAGGGGAGGGGTTGGTTAGTGGTCCTGGGAAAAGGGTGGGGGAGAAGAGGAGTTGATCCTGGGAGGGGGTCTGGGGTGGAGGTGAGGGAGAGGGGAGAGAGAGTGGAGGGGAGGGAGAGGGGAGAGAGAGTGGAGGGGAGGGAGAGGAGGAGGTGGAGGGCGGGGGTTACTGGGTCGTCGTGGGGTGTGGGGGGTTATTGGTGCCGGGGGGGGAGGGGGGGGTGGTATTGGTGCCGGGAGTCACTCGTTTTCCGTGATTTCAGAATGGGAGTTCGCCCGGGACGAGACTCTTTTGTTGCAATAGGGATGGGGGGTCAGTGGGCTAGGGCCCCGGGATTGTTGCCAGGGTGATGCAGGTAAAATATCTGGGAATACTGCCTGTCACTGAGTATCCCAACGCGGGGGGGGGGGATTCCAACAGAATCATATGGGGCCTGGGACCGGGGACGAGGAGGAGGAGGAGGTGAATTAAGCAGCTGATGAAGGGGAGGGGACAGGCCAAAACACACAGCACAAACCGAGCAAATAGTGAATGTCAAACCTTTTACACTGACGGGTGCTTGGGACGGTCCCTCAGTCTCAAACAAGGGCAGGAGGAGGAGGCCGGCCTCTTTCCTGGCACACATTCCCTCGATCATGGAGCCATGTCACAGCAGAGATTTCACCAGAAACCAGCCAAACACACAGGCCGCAGTAACCGGGAGCACCGAGGGTGGAGCGGGGGGGGGGGGAGAAAGAAGAGGAGCGGGGAGGTGGGGATATAAGAGAGAAAGCGAGACAGATAAGAGCAACAGCGCAGCCAGTTAGCCAGCGGAAAGACTGAAGAGCCGGATGACCAAGAGAACCTCCAATATCCCAGCGATCACCGGGACACGGTGAACGTAAGGTGTCTGCGCACACCGCACCGAGACACGTTGGCGTCAAATCAGAGCTCGGAGGACTCAGGGAGGCACTCCGGTATCCCGGCGGCCACTAGGCCACGCTCAGCTGAAATCAGAACTCGGAGGACTCAGGGAGACACTCCAGTATCCCAGGATTCTGAGAGGGGTTGACAAACGTGCTCTGAAGGTTGGCACCCTGGTAACGCGCTCGATGATAGCACAGGCTGAGTGGAAAGCCTTTCAAAGTCTGACCACATGGCTGCCTTCCAATTGTCCCAGGTTCAGGAATGGCTTTCACGTAATTTAGATTTGATAGAGGGCTCTGGAGAGAGTAGATAGGGAGAAAATGTTCCCTTTGGTGGAGGGATGTGATTGGCAAAAGAAGCAATGCTGATGTGAGGAAAAAACATTTGCAGTGATTGGATAGGATCTGGAGTACACTGCCTGAGAGTGTAGTGGATCCCAGTCACCAGTTTGTTGGATCCTGTTCACACACTTATAAGGGTTGGCCAATTTGGCACTAATGATAGAGTTGAGTAGCAGACACTTCATAGGTAGAAACTCTTGTGTTTATTTACAAAGGTACTCAGAAGCAACTAAACATGTGCTAACACTTCAAACTATCTCTACACCACTGCTGCTACTGGCTACAGACTACTAACTACAGAGATAAAAATACCTGGAAAAACTCAGCAGGTCTGGCAGCATCTGTGGAGAGGAGCACAGTTAACGTTTCGAGTCCGAATGACCCTTCAACAGAACTAAGTAAAAATAGAAAAGAGGTGAAATATAAGTTGGTTTAAAGGGGGAGGGGGGAGTGGGACAAGAAGAGCTGGATAGAGGGCCAGTGATAGGTGGAGATAACCAAAAGATGTCACAGACAAAAGGTCAAAGAAGTGTTGAAGGTGGTGATATTATCTAGAGGAATGTGCTAATTAAGGGTAGAAAGCAAGACGAGCAAGGTACAGATAGCCCTAGTGGGGGTGGGGTGGGGTGAAGGGATCGAAATAGGCTAAAAGGTAGAGATAAAACAATGGATGGAAATACATTTAAAAATAATGGAAGTAGGTGGGAAAAGAAAAATCTATATAAATTATTAGAAAAAACAAAAAGGAGGGGGAAAATCAGAAAGAGGGTGGGGATGGAGAAGAGAGTTCGTGATCTAAAATTGTTGAACTCAATATTTAGTCCAGAAGGCTGTAAAGTGCCTAGTCGGAAGATGAGGTGCTGTTCCTCTAGTTTGCATTGAGCTTCACTGGAACAATGCAGCAAGCCAAGGACGGACATGTGGGCATGAGAGCAGGGTGGGGTGTTGAAATGGCAAGCGACAGGGAGGTCTGGGTAATGCTTGCGGACAGACCAAAGGTGTTCTGCAAAGCGATCACCCAGTCTGCGTCTGGTCTCTCCAATGTAGAGGAATCCGCATTGGAGCAACGAATGCAGTAGACTAAGTTGAGGGAAGTGCAAGTGAAATGCTGCTTCACTTGAAAGGAGTGTTTGGGCCCTTGGACGGTGAGGAGAGGGTAAGTAAAGGAGCAGGTGTTGCACCTTCTGCGGTTGCACAGGAAGGTGCTGTGGGAGGGGGTTGAGGTGTAGGGGGTGATAGAGGAGTGGACCAGGGTGTCCCGGAGGGAACGATCCCTCTACACCTCCATCCCCCACTGGGATGGTCTGATGGCTCTCCGCTTCTTCCTTGAACAGAGGCCCGAACAATCCCCATCTGCCACTATCCTCCATCTGGCTGAACTTGTTCTCACACTGAACAATTTCTCCTTTAACTCCTCTCACTTCCTCCAAGTAAAAGGTGTGGCTATGGGTACCCACATGGGCCCCAGCTATGCCTGTCTCTTTATGGGGTATGTGGAACATTCCTTGTTCCAGTCCTACTCCAGCCCCCTCCCAGAACTCTTTCTCTGGTACATCGATGATTACTTCGGTGCTGCTTCGTGCTCTCATCTGGACCTGGAAAAATTTATTAATTTTGCTTCCAATTTCCACCCCTCCATCATTTTCCCCCCTCCTTTTTGTTTTTTCTAATAATTTATATAGATTTTTCTTTTCCCACCTACTTCCATTATTTTTAAATGTATTTCCATCCATTGTTTTATCTCTACCTTTTAGCCTATTTCGATCCCTTCACCCCACCCCACCCCCACTAGGGCTATCTGTACCTTGCTCGTCTTGCTTTCTACCCTTAATTAGCACATTCCTCTAGATAATATCACCACCTTCAACACCTCTTTGACCTTTTGTCTGTGACATCTTTTGGTTATCTCCACCTATCACTGGCCCTCTATCCAGCTCTTCTTGTCCCACCCCTCCCTTAAACCAACTTATATTTCACCTCTTTTCTATTTTTACTTAGTTCTGTTGAAGGGTCATTCGGACTCGAAACGTTAACTGTGCTCCTCTCCACAGATGCTGCCAGACCTGCTGAGTTTTTCCAGATATTTTTGTTTTTGTTTTTGTTTTGGATTTCCAGCATCCGCAGTTTTTTGCTTTTAACTACAGAGATAGCCTGCGCTACTCTGCTACTGGATACTAAGATCATGTGATCTTCCATTATAACATTCCTCTTAAAGGTATATTACACATTAGATTACCTTTACTCTTTTACCCCTTTACTCAGAAATACATTTTAAATTTACAATCTCAAAATAGCAAAATATTTACACTGATAAATAATTTACAAATTCAGTCTTTCTGGGAGTTTCTTTAGAGTGTCTCAGCGTTATAACCTAAGATGCCTTGTCAGGAACCTCCTTTTCCAAAGTTTTCTGAACATCAGGTGCTTTGCTGGGCTGCTGCAGATCTGTATCCTCCACTCTTGAAGGAACAATAGATACTTCAGACACATCTGTACTAGGTTGAGGTCTGTCAACAGGAAACGTTGACCCAGTGATTCCAGAACACTGCTGGAATCATTTCTTGGTGCATCATTTCTCTCTTCCTTAGATGAGCCACATGTCTCCGTATGACTTGGCCTTCCACCTCCACGTGGTAAGATAGAGGTCCAGTCACTGCACTTATTTCACCCAGTAACCACTTTGGTCCTTCTCCAAAGTTCTTCACATATACCGTCTCTCCCATGGTAAATTTCCTCTGACGACTATGCCAGTTGTGTCTAGTTTTCTGACTTCCCTGTCTTCTCTCCACCTTCCCCCCTAAATTTGGCATTATTAAGCTCAATCTTTCCCTGAGATGGCAATTCATCACTAATTTTGCAGGTGTGACACCTGTTGTTGTGTGAGGGGTGATCCTATAATAGAAAAAAAAGCGTGCCAGCTTGGTTGTTAAGGAATCTCTAGTTAATTTCTTCATGCCTGCCTTGAATGTTTGAACTGCCCTTTCGGCCAGTTAATTTGAGGAAGAGTGATACAGTGAAGTTTTCACATGAGTGATACCGTTGAGGTTAATAGACCGCTGAAACTCAGCACTTGTAAATGTCGTGCCGTTATCAGAAACAACTACTCCTGATAGCCCGTTAATGGCAAAACTTTGATGTAACTTCTCAATTGTTGCAGAGGACGTTGGTGATTTCACCTCATATATGTCCATCCATTTTGAGTGGGCGGAACCAATGAGCAGAAACGGGTTGCATAAAGCCCAGTTTTTCTAGTCTGTCCAATTTGGCGTCGACCTTTTCTCTCAATGCACAAGGTACTAGTCTGGCCTTCATGAATCGGGGGTAGCCTCTGAGTCCACATGAATTTTTGCCTGCATCCCCTGGATCTTCCCACGTTTGTCCCTGAAGACGGTGGCGTGCTTTAGTAGTAGCACTGGTAACCCACTTGCTCTCAATTGGAAAATTTCAGCCTATTTCAACTTGACCTCCTTTAGCCAGTTTTGCCCTAGGAGGCTTGGCCCCCCACCTCCTACTACCATCTCTGATAGCTTCACCAATTGGCTCCCATAATTAACAGTTACACTATTTATGCCTTTGACTTGGATGTCTTCACCCGTGTAGGTTTTTAATTGGGCAGCTGTTTCTTCCAAATTTAATTGATGTTCTCCATTACTCAGATATTCGAACAGGTCTACCATTCGCTTTCACTGTTACATAGATTGGTTCTGTTCTTCTGACTTCCAAGTTATGCAGTGAATAAATATCTGAATCTGTTGCTTCAGGCTCTTCTACATTGTAGATCTCACTGGTTTTTTAATTTTGTTTAAAAGTCTGACTCTTTCCTTACACTCTCATTATGTGACCATTTTTATGACAATAAAAACATTCTTTTTAAAGGGCCAATCGTTAAGAGATTGTTGATTTCCATCGCCATTGATATTACTCCTTGTTTTTGCTGCTGAGTCGTTCTTTCTCATCTTCCTGCTAGCGGGGGTTGTTTACCACCACTCAGTAGGGTATAGCATTTTTGCGCCCTTTTTGGCTGGGGTTTCCCGCCCGCCCTGTATGGCTTTCTAATTTATAACTGCACTTTCCATCGCCAGTGCAATCTCTAGCGCCTTCTTAAAATCCAAACTTGTTTCGGATAACAATCACTTCTGATTCGCGTCCTCATTCGCACCACACACTAAACGATCTCTAAGCAAAAATAAAAGCAAAATACTGCAGATGCTGGAAATCTGAAACACAAACAGAAAATGCTGGAAAAACTCAGCAGGTCTAACAGCATCTGTGGAGAGAAAAACAGAGTTAACGTCTCAAGTCCGTATGACCCCGATCTCCAAGCATATCGTTTAAGGATGTACCAAACTCACAATGCTCTGTTAATTGCTTCAAGCTTGCCACATAGCTTGCAACTGTCTCCCCCTGGGCTCTAATTCACGAGTTAAACTTAAACCTTTGCATCGTTACTGAGAGCTTTGGTTGGTAATGGCCCTTCACCAGGTCCACTAATTCATCAAAATTCCTCGAGTCTGGGGCACTGGGTGCAGTCAAATTTTGAATCAAGCCATAGGTCTTATTCCCACATGTACTTAAGAGGATCAGCTGCCTTTTCTCTTCCCCCGAAATCTCACTTGCTTGGAAAAAGAATGAGAGATGCTCAATATAGTGGAATCAATTGTCTGTTCCTGGATCGAAAGGATCAATTCTACCGAATTGCGGCATGCTGTGAAGGAGTTACTTCGATTTGAACAGAACCTCTACTTACAATTGCTGTGCGAGGTAAAGTGCCGATTTCATTTCTCTTGCTTGCTTCTGTTTAACTTTTTTAATCCTTGTCGCCAGTTTGTTGGATCCTCGTCACCAGTTCATTGGATCTTGTTAGCACACTCGTTGTAAGGGGTGGCCGATTTGGTACTAATGATAGAGTTGAGTAGCAGACACTTCACAAGTAGAAACTGTGTTTCTTTACAAAGGTATTCAGCATGTACTAAACATGTGCTAACACTTTAAACTCTATCTCCACACTACTACTGCTACTAACTACAGAGGTAGCCCACGCTACTCTGCTATTGGATACTAAGATCATGTGATCTTCCATTATAACATTCTTCTTAAAGGTATATTACACATCAGATTACCACGTTGAGGCAGATTAATTGTGGCTTTCAAAAGGGAATTTGCTAAGCACCAGACGAGAAAACAATTGCAGGATACAGGGAAAGGGTGTGGGAGTGGGACTAACTAAATTGTCATTGCAGGCAGCAGGCACAGACATGCTGGTTGCTGGGCCAAATGGCGGCCTCCTATGCTATAATTCTATCAGTTCAATAGGTACATTTGCTGAGCTCTTGAGGTTTCCACCTGCATAACAACAGTCATTCCACTTTGACACATTTCAACTCTCCAGTAATGCTCTGTATAAATGCATACATCTCTCCAAGCACTTTGGCCACTACTGAGTGTTGGGAATAAAGAAAGCCTCACAAACTAAAAGACAGAACGACTTGCATTTATGTAGCACCTTTCACAATCAAAGCGCTTTGTAGCCAATCAAGTACTTTTTGAAGTGTAGTCACTGTTGTAATGTACGAAATGCAGCAGCCAATTTGTGCACAGCAAACAGCCACAAACAGCAATGTGAAACTCACCAGGTAATCTATTAATGATAAAAGCAAAGTACTGCGGATGCTGGAAATCTAGAACAAAAACAAAAATACCTGGAAAAACTCAGCAGGTCTGACAGCATCTGCGGAGTGGGATACAGTTGACGTTTCGAGTCCGTATGACCCTTCATCAGAACTAAGAAATATAGAAAAAAAAATTGAGGGATAAATATTGGCCAAGATACTGGGAAGAACTCCCCTGCTCCTCTTCCAAATAGTTTTTTTATTTATTCTTTCACAGAATGTGCATGTTGCTAGCAAGGCCAGGATTTGTTGCCCATCCCTAATTGTCCCTGAACTGAGGGCAATTAAGAGGCAACCACATTGCTGTGGGTTTAGAGTCATATGTAGGCCAGACCAGGTAAGAATGTCAGAAAAATAACAAAAAGATGTAAATTGCCTACCGCACTGATTGAACTGAGCATCTGACTCATATTTTAGTTTCATTTTACACCTCCCGTCACATGATACATACCTTCTCTGCTCTCTGGTCTTTGTCTCAATCAAAAATGTGTCTATTATTACAGGAAGCAGCTAAAGCAAATTGAGAGCTCGCCATCTACTCCAGCAGGATATTCCGACTCTCCCTCTGATAGCTTCAACAGCCCCGTACTGTCCTCTCTCCAAATTTTTCTGCTGTGTTTTCCTATATTTGTTTATATAGTCTCAGCTTAATGATGGTGAGAATTATTAGTAACTATTTCTCAGTCTCAGATAAGTGAGAGTGAGAATGATAGCAAGCATCTCTTAACCAGAATGGTTAGGACAATATCTGCAACAACTTGCATTTATTCAGTGTCTTTGATGTAGTGCAACATCCAGAGGTATTTCGCAAGAGGGTAATCAGGTAAACATTGATGCTGAGACAAAGGAGGAGACATTAGGAATGTGACCAAAAGTGTGGTCAAAGAGGTGAGTTTTAATGAGTCTCTTAAAGCAAGAGAGAATAAAGGAGAGGTTTAGGTAGGGAATTCCAACCTACTGAAAACATAGTCGTCATTGGTGGAGCGAAGGAAGCTGGAGATGCATGAGGCCAGAATTGGAACAACGTAAAGACCTGGGAGGGTTGTAGGAGGTTACAGAGATGGGAGAGTCAAGATTTTCAATCTCAACTCAGTGATAGTGAGTGATACCTAGGATATCTCAGCCTCTATCACATACCCATTTCCTGCTTTGGTGTGTACAAAGTCAAAACGCACTGTCTGAACATTGAGCAGAGCTCTGTGCTGGCTAATCAGGACTTACTACGTGGGAAGATTCCTTGTATAAGTAATTGCAGCTTCACAATGACACTCTGAAGTGTCGAAGTGTACTGAAATGTCTCAAGGGTTTTATATTCTGCATTTTTAGTCCAGTCTTTCTGTATTTGACTCACTGGCATATGGTATTTAACTAATAGTAATCAAAAACACAATGTTATGACAGTAAAATAAAAGCAGAATACTGTGGATGCTGGAGATCTGAAATAGAAACAGAAAGGGCTAAAAAAACTCAGTTAACATTTTGAGTTCAATGTGACTCTTCACAACAGTTCTAAAGAAGAGCCATATTGGGGTCGAAACGTTAACTCTATTTCTCTCTCCACAGATGCTGCCAGATCTGCTGAGTTTTTCCAGCACTTTCTGTTTTTATTCGTGTTATGACAGTGCTAGTTTGCTGAGGGGAGCAAGTGCTGCCCTTCGTAATAAAAGGAGAAAATGCTGGAAACACTCAGCAAGTCAGGCACCACCTGTGGCGCAGGAACAGAGTCAACATTTCAGGCTGGTAACTACCTTTTGTAAATTAGGAAGAGCGTGTCTAGAATTACTTTGATATTCGCAGGGGTTCCCCATGAAAAAATGTTTGGAATTCATAGGATTCATGTATTTAGGGGGCCCACGCAGTCATGTATTGCAGAATACTTTGAACAACCTGCTTTAAGACAGTGAGCTTGGGCATCATAGAGGAGCTACTTCAGCACTATCAGTGGTGTGAGGCCTAGGGTGCAGTTCTGATGTTTAGTTACTACCTTGGCTTATCTCTCTAAGGCTACCACACAAGCAGCTATTAATTTCCTGGCGTCAATCATGTGTTAATTGTAACTTAAATATTGTTGAAAAGACATGTTGCCAAAGCCTTTTGTCTTGCACTCATCGGGACAAATGGAAGAATGCCAAATTTCAGAGAATCTGCACCCTTTTCTCTGGTAGTATAAATTGGTGTGAGCATTTGAAATTTTGCATTCTTGCATTTGTCCTGATGAGTGCAAGACAAAAAGTTCCAGCAACACATCTCTCTTTCCAACAATATTTAAGTTCTCTACTACCAAGCAACTGTTTAATTGTATAAAAGCAAAATACTGCGGATGCTGGAAATCTGAAACAAAAACAAAAATAGCTGGAAAAACTCAGCAGGTCTGACAGCATCTGCGGAGAGGTATACAGTTAACGTTTCGAGTCCTTAACTGTTTAATTGTAACTATTCCAGGTCAGAAACAGTTCAGAAATTACTGTCCTATTTTCAAGATTGCTTTTCATCCAGAAGTGAAATGTGACACTTTGCACTGTACTGTCTGGAGTGCAACAGACATGTCCTAAACAATCTAGCTGATCTCCTGTGGCATTGCTAAGGGTGAGTCAAAGTACTTTGGGATATGCTGAATAAATAAAAGAAGGACTTGCATTTATATAGCACCTTTTACAACCATAGGATGTCCTAAAGCACTTTACAGTCAGTGAAGTACTTTTGAAGTGTAGTCACTGTTACAATGTAAGGAACAAGACAGCTAATTTGTGCACAGCAAGCTCCCACAACAGTAATGTGATAATAACCAGATAATCTGTTTTAGTGATGTCAGTTGAGGAACAAACATTATCCAAGACACTAGGATGCTCTTTTTGATGTGGGATCGTCCAGACATGGAAGCTGCTATATTAAATGCAAGATTTTTTCTGTCTTTGTGAAGTCTGCCTTAACATCTCTCTCTTAAGCAAGTAAATAACATGAATTGCAAAGTTAAGCAAATATTTGCTAGGAACCAAGACCACTGTTTCAGTTACCTTGAAAATGTGCGCATAATCATGGATTTGAGCCCCAAAATAATACTAATCACTGCTACAATAATCTAATAATAAAATAGTTTGGGAGGTCTTTGCTTATTAACGCCGGAAGTGCGCTTAAGCAATTACAAAGGGAGTTCCTAGGAATGGCCAGGAACAGAGCAGCTCTTACAACTGCGATTGGGCCCCGGAGCCAAGGTCAGGCTCAGGTCTGACTCTGCCAGAAAGGCTCTGGCTCAAGAGGGGAATGGATGACAGTATCAGATTGGAGTTTGGTCATGGTGTTGGGTGAGGTGGAATTGGGAGGAGCGGGGGTGCTGATCAGTTCATGGCTCAAAAACTGGATTGAGATTTCATCACCAGTCATGGCCAGTGGGGAGAACCTTGGCAGCATCGATTTTACAGAACTGTGGGTGCAGGGAGCATTGGGTCACTAGCTCGACTTTAATATTCCCAAGGTGAGTGGTGCATCCAAGGGTATCCATCTTGGAGATAGAGTTGGGAGTTCCCAAAGCTAAGTGAGCAACAATGCCATCTATCCTAGCAACCAATTTAGAGGACTCAGAGGCAAAGTAAACTGACTAGGTACATTTAATTATGTATGCAACAATGTGACAAACTGGTATGATAGATAGTATGATGCAAAAGGTATGACAGGAAAGGGTTACAGGAAGTATGTGTAACATTAGAGAATTACAATTCTTATATAACTGCTGCTTTGCTTCCTGTGATTGTTCTTTTGTCAGAGTCACCCTTTGGCCAGTAAAAGGTTGGATGTCAATCATTTGATTAGTTTATAGTAATACTGAAGCAAAACAGAATGAAAGAGGGAAGCAAAGACAAGGAAAATGGTCAGAAAATTGCCAATCAAAAGGTACTAGGAACTTTCACTTCTTTTTCCCCCCAACTGCTCAGGGTCCCAAACTCTGCTTCAGGGTAAAACAGTGTCATTTTGTTCAGTATATTGTATTCATTGCTCTGAATGTGGTCTCCTTTACACTGGGGAGACCCAATGCGATTGGGTAATCACTTTGCAGAACACCTCTGTCCAGTCTGCAGGCACGACCCCGAGCTCCTGATCGCCAGTCGTTTTAATTCTCCTTCCCACTCCTACTCTGTGCTTTCTGCCTTCAGCCTCCTACAATATCCAGTGAAGCTCAATGGAAGCTTGAGGTACAACCTTTCTACTAGGCACTTTACATCCTTCCAGACCCAACACTGAGTTTAACAACTTTGGGTCTTAACCATCACTTCCTTTTCCCCTCGAACATTCTGTAAAAATTTACAGCTCCCCTGAATCCATCATTTGTTTCTTTATGTGTCTCGTCATCACCTCTCTTCACCTTGTACCATCATCTCTTTTGACATTCAATATTTCTTGTCTTTCACCTAATCATAGAACCCCCCTTTCTGCTCCTCTGTACTTGTTTAAAAACTATAACTCATATTGACCCCCCCCCCCCCCCCCCCGCCCCTTCTGCTCCTCTGTACTTGTTTAAAAACTATAACTCATATTGGACCCTAGTCAGACCGCATTTAGAGCACTGTGCAATGTTCTGGACTCCATAGTATGAAAAAGGACATAGAAGCACTGCAGAAAATGCAGAAAAGGTTTGCAAAGATGATGCCAGAACTAAGAGCTTACAGCTATCGGGAAAGATTGGGGCTTTTTTGCTTTAGGAAAGAGAAGTTTTAGCAGTGACCTGGGAGAGGTTTTTAAACAATATGAATGGGTTGGAGAGGGCAGATGTAGAGAGAATGTTTCCATTTGTAGGAGAATCCAAAACTAGGGACCAAAAATACAAGATAGTCACTAATAAATCCAACAGGGAAATGAAGAGAATGTCTTCATTGAGTGGTGTTCCTCGCAAATTTGCTGGTCTTCCAAGTGTAGCTGATGGGGTATCTGTTTTATGTTAAGAGTGTTTTCAAAAGTGTAAAGAAAACATTTTGGAGGAAGAAAGTGTGATATTTGAATGGCTAAATATGTGGTAAAAGAACTCAGATGTTATCAGGGAGTAATCATTAAATAAAAGGAATATAATAATGTTTGCATCTGCTAGCTAGTCTCACATTGAATGAAGGAGCAGAGGGCAGTAGAAAGATGGAAAATGGACAGCAGAAGTTTCCAGGTGCAGGTATGGGCAGGGGAGGATAACAATACTACAGGAAAATTAGGAATGATGTAGCAGGGTGTTATTTTAAACCAAGAACTTTCTGCTCACATGGAAGATAAATGTGTAGAAGTGAAAGCAGTTTGGGTGAAAAACAACAGAAAATACATTTATTGAATGAAGTTATCCATTTGCAATAAAGTTGAGGAAATTAAGTCAATAACTGCTTGTGCTTCACGAATGAAAAACAGCCCTAGGGACAGTGCAAAGAAACATTGGGAAAGGAATTAAAGTTGGCAATTGGAAATATGAATTAAATAAAGATGGACAGGAAATTAATTAATTGAATCAAGTCATCAGTTTGGCAGCAAGTTGGGGAAATATTGGAATAAATATTTAGAATTCAAGAATGGAAAGTATCCTTGGAAAATTAAAATAAACTTGGTAATGCTCCCAGAAAATGCTTACACAGAATTGGAAGAAAGTAAGTAAAATGTGTGGACTTGATGAATTGAAAGAAGATAACTAAAGTTGGCAATGGGGCACAGGACCAGGAAAATGAATCAAATAAAAACCAGCAAACAATGCATTTATTAAATAAAGTTGGACACGGAAGCTGCCCATCCCTTCACACATAGCGATGGAACTGGGAGGCAGAATTATAGAGTTGTCACAGGACAGCCAGTGGTAGGAGCACTGAAAGGCAGTGACAGGTTAGTACATTGGGAATATTAACAGGTGACAATGTGGCACCTGTAACTCCAGGCTCTAACTAGTGCTCAGAGTGTCACAATATGTGACAAAACTAGTGACACCAGAAATAAGGAGGCAAGACATGGGAACTGCATGTAGTTGTAAGAAATTTGATTATATGAATGCATATCGCTAATGGGATTGTTTTTGTGGTGAAGTTACTGCATTTTATCACGACGGGGATGTTATAGTAGCGGGTGCAACACACAATGGATTATAATACTATATAATAAGGATCTTGGCATTGCTCGCAGGTCACATTAAATCACCTCACCAATCTGCTATTCTAATCAAATTCTTTTTGTGTCATCTCTCTGTCTTTTGTGTTTCACCTTTTCTCTCTTTTTCTGTGTCTGCAACACAGGTTTCTCAGTCTGGTATAAAAACAGAAAGTGCTGGAAAAACTCAGCAGGTCTGGCAACATCTGAAGAGAGAGAAACAGAGTTAACGTTTCGAGTCCAACATGGCTTCTTATCACTCTCCGCAACTCTTTAACCACCTTTAACTTTAGCTTTCCTTCACAGTCCAGTTTCCTTTCACTCTCACTCTCTTCAATTTTCCACTTCCTTCACATCTCACTGTTTTTCCTCCCTCCATCACACATTATCATTCCCCTCCTGCATTTTTCACCCTCCTCCTTCATTGCTGGGTCTCCTGTATTCTCCCTTCAAAGCTTGCTAAAAATCAAGGTTCTTTATCCCTTTCTTTTCTCTTTGCATCAACAGTTCCAAAACATTAGAGAAGTCTCCAGTCTTATTGCCAAAGCTGTCTTGATGGCTTCCATAGTGAACTACTGAAACAAAATGTGTAGCATTGTCAAAGCAGAAAAAACACTGGGATGTCACAAATAGGCTTATTTAAATGGGGTTCTCTGGTAGAAGGACCATGGTGTCGCTGTTCTTAGAGTGATTTTGCTCTACTGATTTCAGCACTGGTTAACTATGTAACTCTCCAGCTCGGGCAGAATCACAGTTGACAGGGACAGAATAGGGCAGTGGACAGGTGGTTAACACAAATTTCACGACACCACTTAAGTGCAAGCCAGGTAGAGAATGTCCATGTTTGTAGGGTCAGATTATTAACCTGGTTTACACAAGGTTCAGATATTTGCAGCTAAAAACGGGGGCAGAAAGACGACCTCGAGGGAAATCTCAATAGTACAAAGGCAACTGTCTGTGGGTACAGAACAGAGGAAAGCCACCCAGCAATCTTTCTAACATGAAAGATAAGATGTCATTGCAACAGGAGTAAGTCATTGAGCCCCTCTGACCTGCTTTGCCAGACTTTGATCCTTCAATTTTTTTTAATATTTGTTCATTGGATGTGGGTGTCACTGGCTAGGTCAGCATTTATTGTGAGGGCAGTTAAGAGTCAACCACATTGCTGTGGGTCTGGAGTCACATGTAAGCTAGGCCAGACCAGACAAGGTCTGCAGGACAGCAGATTTCCTTCCCTAAAGGGCATTAGTGAACCAGATGTGGTTTTATGGCCATCATTAGACTTTTAATTCCAGTTTTTTTATTGAATTCAAATTCCACCATCTGCTGTGGCAGGATTCAAACCCGGGTCCCCAGAGCATTACCTTGGGTCTCTGGATTACTATTCCAGTGACAATACCACTACACCATCGCCTCCCCGCTTTGAATGGTGTAGCTCTAATTTTGAGATTATGTTCCCATGTCATAGTTTCCCCCACTCTATCCTATCTAACTCTTTTAACATTTTAGACACCACAATCATGACACAATGGACCAAATAGCCTCCTTTCCATGCTGTAAATTTCTATTGTTCAGATCGCCTCCCAGCCTTGTAAATTCAGGGAAATACAAGCCAAGTTTATGCACTTGGTTCTCATAATTTAACCCTCTAAGCCCCTGTATCATCTGGAGAATCTGCACTATATCCCCTCCAAGCTCAATATAATCTTCCTTAGGTACAGTACTTCAGCTGGAATCTGACCAATGCACAAGTTCCTTCCCTAATGATTAACTACAATAAGCACATTTGGGTTATGCTGGGGCAAAGAAATGGTAAACGTCATTGAGTTAAAATTGGAAGAGGAATAGGAATCCGCAAGGGAGCCCAGCATCACTTGTCACCATCAGTACTAGTACTTTATAAAGCCTTTATCTGCCTGGTGATGGAGTATAGCGGCCCTTTTTTAAGGTCTGAAGAAAAGAACTAGCTCTTCTTCCTGGACCCCAATAGTCTAAAGTCATTATGACAAGTAGACTGGATGGGGGTGACTATTTCCATCTTCCACAACAGTGAGGAAATATAGACAAACTCTCAGCTATATAATTGTAGAATGGTTACAGCACAGAAGGAGACTGCTGTGTCTGTGCCAACTCTCTGGAAGAATGACTGAACTATTCCCACTCCTGATTTTTCTCTGTAGCCTTGTATATTTTTTCTCTTCCAACAATTATCCAATTCCCCTTTGAAAGCCATGATTGAATCTGCCTCCACCACAGTCTCAGGCATTGTATTCCAGTTACTAACCACTTGCTGCATAAAAACGTTTTCCCCCTTGTTACTACTTGTTTTGCCAATTACCCTAAATCGGTGCCCTCTGGTTCTCAGCCCTTCTGTCATTGGGAACAGTTTCTCCCTATCTACTCTGTCCAGCCCCTTATGATTTTGAACACTTCTCCTCACAATCTCCTCACAAGCTTCTCTTTTCTAAAGAAAGAGCTATCCCAGCTTTCCCAATCTATCCTCAAATGAAGTCTCTCACCCCGAGAACCATTCTCATAAATCTTTTCTGCATCCTCTCCAAAGCCTTCACATCCTTCCCAAAGTGTAGTGTCCAGAATTGGGCACGATACTCCAGTTGAGGCCGAACCAGTGTTTTATAAAGGCTCACCATAACTTCCTTGCTTTGCACTGTATGCCTCTAATATTGAAGCCCAGGATCCTGTATGCCTTATTAAGTACTTTCTCAACCTGTTCTGTCACCTTCAACAATTTGTGCATATATACACCCCCAGGCTCGTTTGTTCCTGCATCATCTTTCGAATTGTATCCTTTTATTTTGTATGGCCTCTCCTCGTTCTTCCTACCAGAATGAATCACTTTACATTTCATTGCATTAAATTTCATCTGCCACCTGTTCACCCATTCCTCAAGCCTGACTATGTCCTCTTAAAGTCTATCACTATCCTCCTCACAGTTCACATTAGTTCTGAGTATTGATGATAACAGTCTTATAGAAGCTGCCAGCACTCAAGCCAATTTTCCATTTTGTACCTGCAGTTTCAAATTCAAATGGTCTTCACGGAATCAAGCCCCACACATCACTTCCCCTTGTGGAGCACATGTGGTCTTTCTTCCTCACATTGCTCAGAAATTATGACCAAAAGTCCAAATACAGAGTTAAACATCATTTGCTGAGCCATAGACCTGGGAGTGTGCATTAGCCAAATGGAAATGCCAAAGGACAACATTCGCAGCAACCACCAGTTGAGGGATATCTGTCTTTGGCTATGCTGCTGTAGGCTGAACCCTTTTCTTCTCAAATATACAAGATAAAAGCATCAAGCCACATCACCATAGAATCTCCCAAGTAATTCAAACCATCTTATATAATAAGTTAAGCAAAGCAATATTTATTATTACAGCATAATGCATACCTTGGAGTGATTCCAATCCAGTAATTTAATGGCGTTCGGAGATTGTCATCAATCACAGATATGAGGACCCAGCAGGTTTAGTCAGCTGAGCCATCAGATTAGATTACAACCTTAAAACCATTTAGTTCTATCTTATATGCAATGCTTTAATCATGCTTATGTACTGGTAGTATGTATCCTTGATAAGTGAAAAGTTCACAGTTTCTGCATCACTAGTGTAGCTTCAACAAAATGGCCAGAAAATTGTTGGGATGTTATAATGAATCTCAGAATCATCTCTGTTCTTAGGTTTCAGCACAATGTTTGAACCTCCAACCTTTGGGGATTCCATTGGTTCAGAATAACTTTTCATGAGTGTGCAGTCTTTTTTGTTAAACTCCCACACTGGGCATCTTTGCAACCTGGTACTTGCCAGCAGTTCCCTCACTGCCTACAGTGGGATATGGTTTCATGGGGACTCCCAGTAATTTCCAAATTCACCAAAGTGAATAAATACGAATGTATTTATTTTTATATAACGCCATATCACTGTGATAATGTCTCAACAACTCGCAACTTTTGTTGCATGATGAATTACTCTGAAGTATTGGTAGACAGGAAGAAGAGCCATTCTTCAGGCATGAGCCTAGATGGTGAGTGCAGGCAGGCTTTTCAACCATGGAGGGCTTCACAGCTTATTCCACCTAGCAGGAAGGTTTGCTGCTGAAACACGTTTTTATACGCTTCTGACTGTGGAAATAACAAAGAGACCATCTTCCCTGAGGTCCACAAATGTCCCCATCATTGCTCCCCCTGCCCTACCCCAAGCCAGGAATCAAGCCTTAGCCTACCTGGTCTCTATAACTCAGCAAGCTATATACAGCTGGTCTACCCACAGAAGCTGCAACTTGTGGGCCACTTGCAGCTCCCACACCCTGGAATTCCCACCCTCATCCCAGTTCTGCTGATATTTCTGATATCTTGGTTCATCCTCCTTTGACTGTGTGGGTTTCATGGTTTCAGAAAGTTTATTTTAAAGGTTCTGGCCTCAGTGAGGGATAAATCTAAATCAGAACTGTCAGATCATTGGGCATCAGGGGAGAGTGGCTTCAGGCCTCTGCAGATAAAGCTTCAAAATGAAAGATAAGCACCTCCCCCGCCACCCCCTCCCAAGTTAGTGTTAAAGCACTTCACTATTTCTGAAAGGTATACCTCAAGGATCCATAGGTACTGAATATGAGAGAAAAGAAAGACCTGTGTGTGAATAGTGTCTTACACAACTTCAGGACATCCCAAAGTACTTAACAGCCAGTGAAGTACATTTGAAGTATAGGCACTGTTGCAATAGAAAGAAATACTTGCATTATTATAGCCCCTTTCGTGACCACCGAGGTCTCAAAGTGCTTCACAGCCAATAAAGTACTTTTGAAATCAAGGCACTGTTGTAGGAAATGCGGCAGCCAATTTGCACACATCAAGAACCCACAAACAGCATTATGAAAATGACCAGATAGTCTGTTTTTTGTGACATTGATTGAGGGATCAATATTGGCCAGGACAGGACACTGAGGATAACTCCTCTGCTCTTCTTCAAAATGTGCCATGGGACCTTTTACATCCACCTGAGCAGGCAGATGCACTTTCCACTTATCATCTCATCCTAAAGACACCTTTAACAGTACAGCACGCCCTCAGTACTACACTAGAGTGTCAGGCTTGATTTTTGTGCTCAAGTCCTGGAGTGAACCCACAACCTTCTGACTCAGAGGCAAGAGTGCTACCCACTGAGCCACAGCTGACTATCATAGGATTGTATTTGATTTTACAATTTTACTATTGAAGGTAATCATAACTTTGTAATGATATCTCAAAGCAATCTGCCTCACTGTTCAAGTAAAGCAAAGAAAGCTATTAGAGATGAATTAAAGTTCCTACACTTTGGATTCCGACTCCTTGGAAGAACATTCCTTCCTAAAGTGAAGGAATTTCTATAGCAGCCTGTCAACAGTTAGCTAATATCTGCAGCTGAAATTTGCAAAGCAGATGATTCATTTTATCTGGAAAAATCAGTTAAGATGGTCTACAGTGAGAGAGTCGGCTCTCTAGGACTCAATATCCACCTGCTCCACTATTTTGTGCACCGCGGCCACAATGTGTACAATCTGCAGGATATGCTGCAGCAACTCCCCAAGCTTATTCCTACAGCATCTCCCAAACTCTACCATACGGAAGGGTAAGAGCAGAAAGGTCATGGGAGCACCTGCAAATCATGCAGCATCCTGACTTGTAAATATATCCCCGTTCTTTCATCAATGCTGGGTCAAAATCCTAGAATTTCCTATCAAACACCATCAGGAGAGCACCATCACCACAAGGACTGCAGCAGTTCAATACAAGATTAATTGCCACCTTCTCAGGGCAACTAGGGTTAGGCAGTGCATACCAACATCCTGAGATTCTGAGCTATCTTATTGGCCTTATAATAATCACATGATTGACCCTTAGCAATCTCTGCATTTCTCAGGTTCTGGGATCTTGGCCATTCCCGATTTATATTCGGTCCACTATTGGTGGACGTGCCTTCTGTCGCCTAGGCCCCAAGCTCTGGAATTCCCTCCCTAAACCTCCCCAGCTCTCTACCTCTCTTTCCTCCGTCAAGACATGCCTTAAAATCTCTCTTTGATCAAGCTTTTGGTCATCTGACCTAATATCACCAAGTGGCTCGGGTGTCAAATTTGATAATGCTCCTGTGAAGCACCTTGGGATACAACTCCATTAAAGGTGCTATATAAATACACGTTGTTGTCACTAGCAGTATCATGGGCAGAATCTTGCCCTTGTTGGGCGGGCTCGGCAGGGGCAGTCGGGAAGCCAACCACCGCCCGCGATCAGGGCCGGAAGGCGATTTCACACTGGGCGGGCCAATTAAGGCCCGTCGAGCATGAAATGTGAGCAGCAGCGCTGAGCGCTGCCTGTGCGGGTGGGGAGGAGGAGGGCAAACTTCGCACATGCGCACTTCCTAATCTCCCTGAGGCACAGAGCTGCCTCAGGGAGATGAAAAGGTTTTTTTTAAATTAAAAATGCTATAAAACAACTTGAGCAGGGGCATGTTATTAATTAAATTTTAAAATTTTTATTTGCTTTAGGAAACCTCATCCCGCCCATGGATGAGGTTTCCTAAAAAATCCAAAGGCCACTTGGCCTTTTCACCTGCCCACCAACCGTAAGGTTGGACAGGCAGCGAAAAATTCTATTCAGTTGCTGCTTTAATGGCTTTAACAGGCCTTTTAATTGTCGGGCGCGCTGCTGACTCCGGCGCACGCCTGCCGAGCAAAATATCACACGACTGCACGTTGACATCGGGACGCTTGCCTGACGTCAACATGCGTCATTTTACGTTCGAGTGGGTCGGGCTCGGGCTGTCCACCGAGCTAAAAATTTTGGCCCATGGGTCTGTAATAGTCATGTGATCATTTTGGCTCTCAGTATTTCAAAGCCGCAATCCTATTGCATTTCCTCAATTTCTGATTGCCACAGGTCTGGATCACTGTTGTTAAAATCAAGCCAGGTGAGAGAATGACAAGATTTGACCAGTTGCAGTTTGTACGAGAATTGTGATTGTTTCCCATGCACAGACTCCGGCTCCTTGGTTAAAAGCAAAATACTGCGGATGCTGGAAATCTGAAACGAAAACAGAAAATGCTGGAAAAACTCAGCAATCCGGCAGCATTCATGGAGAGAGGAACAGAGTTTATGAAAGAGTCTCTGAAGAAGAGTCATATGGACTCGAAATGTTGACTTTGTTTCTCTCTCCATGGAGACGTGCTGAATTTTTCCAGCATTTTCTGTTTTTGCTGAAGCTCCTTGGATGACCTCCAAACTCTCACTACACTCAGCTTGTTGCTGCCCAGCCTTGGCACATGGTCCGTGTCATCAGGCAGGGCCAGCTCGTTCCACCTCTGTATCACAAGTCACCAAAGCCATCCCATTCAAAATGAAATAATTATAAAACTAACTGGACAGGGAAGAAAACAGAAACAACTGATGACAAAACCAAAGTATAAAAATTAAAGATTCAAGAAAGACTCAATAAAATGAAAACATAAGCAAATAAAAAGCCAAAAAATAAATCCATGTGAACAGGAGGAGGCCATTCAGCCCTTTGAGTCTGTCATTTAACTATATTGTGGCTGATATGTAGCTTAACTACATTCCCCCACCCTGTTTCTGTAAGCCTTAAAACCCTTGTCTAACAAAAAATTATCAATCTCAGTTTTGATATTTTCAATTGACTCCCAGCTTCTACTTTTTTGGAGAGTGGTGGGTTGGGAAGAGTTCTAGATTTCCACTACCTTTTGTTGAAGAAGTGTGTCCTGACATCACCCCTGAACAGCCTAACTCTAATTTTAAGGTTATGCCCCCTAGTTCTGGACTCTCCCACCAGAGGCAATAGTATATGTCTATCTAACGTCTTTTTCTCAAGGTAGCATCCTCTGTCATGTTGTTATACTGATATAAACACCAATCGCTCATAACGGACTGTGCAAACATGTTGTGGGTTCATTTATTTAGAATAGGCACATGAGAGGTAGAATGTTTGAAGACATCAGCAGCAGAGCTCCAAGGCAAAAGTGAAACTAAGACTGGGTTGCATGACACACCGCCCTTCTAGTGATGTCATGCTGCTATCCTTTAAAGGCATATTACAACATCCTCGATTATTTGAAAGTCGCTAAACTGTGCTTATGCTGTTATTTTACTACAGGGCAGGGTGAGGAGACAGACCCTAAGACTACCTCAGCTGGAGCACGGATTGAACTCTGTGCTGCTGGTGTTATTCTGAACTGCCTGCTAGCTGTCTAGCTAACTAGTCCCCCCATCTAACCTTTCAGTTCCTTTAAATATCTTAAACACCTCAACCAGATCACCCTTTAATCTTCTACAAGGGAATATGAGGCAAGTCGATGCAACCTGTCCTCATAATTTAACCTTTTTAGCCCTCATATCATTGATTAATTTGCACTGCACCCCTGCCCCAGCCAAGGACTGTATATCCTTCCAGAGTTACAGTGTCTAGAACTGAATTAACCAATCTTGAGATAAAAGGTCTGAAATAGAAACTGTGAAAAAAAGAAAAGGATAAAAAGGAGAGACATGAAGTAAGCAACAAGATATGAAAAACTCTGGGGATTTCCTCAGGCTATGTCACTGAAAAGTGAAACCTGAGAAAACAGGCAACAGATTTAGATCAAATCTACCTCACTCTGAGCAACAGCAACCTTGAAAGAAAACCAGAGCCTCTTACTGTTCCAATTCATAGAAATGGAACTTGTTCTTAAATTGAAAAGATAACCAAACTCTTGACCTGCTCTAATGATACTGGATAGGTACTACCCCGATGGAAGGATTTAGAATTATTAACACTTTCCCTTTGAAAATAAATCACATCTACATTTTAAAAGAAACCAGGCAGATGAAAAAGTCAACTGTTGGCAAGGTTGCTGGTTAATGAAGATTCTATGCATTGAAATAAGGAATCCTTTGACAAGCGGAAGATTCACGTTTCTCCAAAATAACAGGCTGTAACTTTCAAGCTCCAGGACTGTGTATCTGGGGGTTACCCCAAAGATGCCCTGAGGAACCCAACCCCTGGGGGTTCCCGGGTAAGGGTTGCATGGCAATTGTTCGGGAGTTTCAAATTTCCTTTGGGCAATTGCCCTGCATTGGGAACCATTCAAAAATGCAATTTAAATTGCAAACTTCAGATGGCTCTGACTGTCAAACAGCAATAGTTACCCAGAAAAAGTTAGAAGAATTAAAACCACTTCTAGCTTCTGCGTAACTATTGTACAGACCTCCCCCAACCATCCATGGGTCTCCTCCAGCCCCCACTAGCCCCCCACCTGACTCACTACCTCCCCCAACCCTTACCCGGGAACCTCCAGGGGTTGGGTTCCTCAGGGCATCTTTGGGGTAACCCCCAGATACACAGTCCTGGAGCTTGAAAGTTATAGCCTGTTATTTTGGAGAAACGTGAATCTTCCACTTGTCAAAGGATTCTTTATTTCAATGCATAGAGTCTTCATTCAACTACACCCGCCCCCCCCCCAACCTACACACCGACTAACCTTCACTACCCACTACCACCCCCCAACTAACCCCTTACACAATTCCCCCTCCCCCCGCTAAATCTCCATGGGTCTTCCCCCCCACTCCCTAATACCCCCAAGAGACTCCCACAACCCTGACAGGACTACCCCCACTATCACCCCCAACCACCTTCCAACCCCTCCCCTCCCCCCCAACAACCCCAGGCCCAACCCAATCCCCCGCTCCCCCAGGTCTGGCCCGACCTGACTGCCTCCCCCACCCAACAGGCCCGACCCGAGCTGACCACCTGCTCCGGGCCCAACCCAGTCTTAGCCAACCCCCAACCCAACCCAACTCCCCCAAATCCTAACCACTTACTTTATACACTCACCTTCTCCCTGGCCTGTCAAAGTGGCTGGACCTTTTAACTTACCCAGTTTATGGCAGCTAGTGCCGTAAAAAAGGGGACATGTCCTCTTTTCCTCTGATGCTGCAGCCTCAGACAGAAGAAGTGGGAACCCACTGCGCTACACAGATCCCACCTGACCTGAGTCAGAAGGCTGGGCGAGATAGGGGCAGCTGGATTTCAAGGTCTCAACTGCCACTCCACCAGAAGTTACAGGCCAACATGTCACAACATTCAGTGTCACTCCAGTTGGTGCGGTTAATACCGGCGGATTATAAACATTTCCGAGAAACACAAAAGTATTTTTGCATTTATATGTGCACCTGTGAATGGGTAAAACTTCATAATGTATTCAAAACATTCTTCAAAAATGCAGATTGGGGAAATATTTTGTCTCCGAGGCTTGAGCACAAAAATCAAGGATGATATTCCAGCGCAGTATTGAGGGAGTGCTGCACTGACAGAGGTGCTGTCTTACAGACGAGAAGGTAACCTGAGGACCCATTTGCCTGCTCAGGTGGGTGTAACAGATTCCATGACACTATTTCCAAGGAAAGCATTGGAATTCTCCCCAGTGTCCTGGCCAATATTTACCCCCAATCCACGTCACAAAAAGCAGATTATCTGTTCATCATAACATAGCTGTTTGTGGGAGCTTCCTATGCGCAAATTGACTGCCACATTTCATATATTACAAACAGTGACTACACTTCAAAAGTACTTAATTTGCTGTAAAGCGCTTTGAGACGTCTGATGATCATGAAAGGCACTTTATAAATGCAAGTTTTTCCACGTTAAAAATAAATATCGTGAGCCTTTAAGCTGTCTCTACCTCCCTCCGACCAGCAGATATTTCATGACTGTTTCTATATTTTCTGACTGACAATCATTAAATCCTGGGTGAATTGTAACTTCATTCAGCTCAATGTCTGCAAGGTCAAAGCTAAGACACTTGGATTCCACCAGCATCTACAAACCTCCATCCCCATCTCCCTCAACAGGCTAAATCAGGTGGTGCACAAACTAAGCAGAACTTTCAACCTGGTTCGTCATCAAGATCACATTCTTTCCCACCAGAATCGCTGTTTGCTTTCGTCCATGCGTGCATCTTTATTGCTGCTGAAACCCTTATCCTTATTTGCATCACCTTGAGGATTCCTATCTCGGTGCCTCTCTCCTCTTGTCTTCATCCTTCACAAACCCTTCCAAAGCCTGAACTCCACAGTCTCTTCTCACGCCCATCTGCCTCTCCTTAATTGTCAAGCTCCTCAGCTCCCTGTGCCTAGTGACCTGCCTTCAGAATCTTTGTCCTTATTATGTTATCCCTACTTGTGTCCAGCCACAGCACCCTCAGTCAGGTCAGGCCAGGCCAGGCCTGGTTGACACGGAAGTTCATCATCCCTGGACTTGATTGGTGAACCTGATCTTAAAAAGTTAAAGAACTGGAGTGTTGTAATTTCTCAGCAATCCAGGGTTGCTCTGAAGTCTCCAGGAATTTAAGTCCCACCCTCTGCGAGAAACCCTGGAGAAAAATCATATGGGGGATTAAAAAAAAGCCATCTTTTAAAGAAATTGTTTTAATACTTTTGATAACAAATTGTAAAAACATTGGGACATGAAGGGAAAAAAGCTGTTTGACTGACAGTCAAGAATTATCCAATCAAGTAATGATTGACATTGGATATAAGGCACAGAAACAGGCCATTCGGCCCAAGTAATCCATGCTTATGCTCTACTCAAGCCTCCTCTCGTCTTTCCTCATCTAAATCTATCATCGTAACCCTCTACTCCCTTCTCCTTCATATGCTTGACTAACCTCCTGTCAAATGCTATTCACTTTAACCACTCCCTGTCCTAGTGAGTTCCACATTCTTGCCACTCTTGGAGTAAGCAAGTTTCTTTTAGATTCCCTACTGGATTTCTTGGTGACTCTCTTATATTGACGGTCTCTAGTTATGCTCTTCCCCACAAGAGGAAACATTCTCTGAATTCACTCTATCAAAACCTTTCATAATTTTAAAGACCTCCATTAGGTCAGCCCTCAGCCTTTTTTCCAAGAAAAAAGAGATTCAGTCTGTCAATCCTTTCCTGATAATGTATATCCACACATTTCTGGTATTGTCCTTGTAAATATTCTCTGCACCTTCTCCAATTCCTCGATATGACGACCAGAACTGCACGCAGTACTTTACATTTGGCCTAATCAATGTTCAATACAGATTTAACATGATTTCCCTACTTTTCAAATCTTTCCCTTTAGAAATAAACCCCAATGTTTGATTTGCTTTTTTATGGTCTTGCTAACCTATGACACAACTTTTCGTGATTGATGTATTTGTACTCTTAAGATTCCTTTGTTCCTCTACCTCACCCAGAGTCACACCTTTCAAGTAATAAGTGACTTTCTTATTCTTTCTGCCACATTATACCTGGGCTGCGGGGAGAGAGGTTGGATAGACTTGGGTTGTTTTCGTTGGAGCAGAGAAGACTGAGCGGCGACCTGATCGAGGTGTACAAGATTATGAGGGGCATGGACAGGGTGGATAGGGAGCAGCTGTTCCCCTTAGTTGAAGAATCAGTCACAACGGGACATAAGTTCAAGATGAGGGGCAGGAGGTTTAGCGGGGGATGTGAGGAAAAACCTTTTTACCCAGAGGGTGGTGACGGTCTGGAATGCACTCCTGGGAGGGTGGTGGAGGCGGGTTGCCTCACATCCTTTAAAAAGTACCTGGATGAGCACTTGGCACATCATAACATTCAAGGCTATGGCCAAGTGCTGGTAAATGGGATTAGGTAGGTAGCTCAGGTGTTTCTCACATGTCCATGCAGACTCGATGGGCTGAAGGGCCTCTTCTGCACTGCGTGATTCTGTGATTACACTAAAAGAGGAGACTAAAATGAAGAGACTATTCACTTTCTGATTGGCTGGGAAGGTGGAGCACCATGACAATGGACACGTTGGTTGAACTATACTTGGGCTGCGGGGACAGAGAGATTGGACACGTGGGGCCAAAACTTCCGGTCTCTGGATAGTCGGAGACCAGATGTACCGACTGAAGATGCACGACGGGACCCCGTGGAAGTCCTGATGTGCAGAATTACGTGGGACTTGCCTGGGAAGTTTCAACTACTGATTGGCAATTCCCTTGCTCCCCTGTACCCTGCCCGAATCTCTCTGACTCTGAGTTAAGAGTCAGAGATTTTGGATAGTTCCACGGGACTTACCTTGATAGTTACCCAGGAAATGTATGCAGAATAAAACCTAGTCTAACGCTTGTGTAACTCTACAATTGACCCCACGCCCCCCCCCACCCTACCAATCACCGCCACTCCCTGACCCTCCGAGTATACCCCCTACCAACCACCCGGCTATCCCCCAACCCGACTACCCCTCAGAACCAGACAAATACCCAGACAACCACCCCCTGATCTGACTAACCCTCCTGACTACCTCCCCAACCTGACTACCCCTCCCAACCATCCCTTGACCTGACTACCCCCCCACCCCAACTACCTCCCGACACAACTGCCCGACCCAACTCATGACCTGACTACCCTTCCGTCCACCTGACTATACCCCCCCCCCCCGCCCCACCCCCACTGCCGATTACCCACTTACCCATTTACTAATATTCAAACTGGACCTTTAAACTTACCATACAGCAGCTAGTCTGGAAAGGGGGCCTGTCCTGCCTTTCCCTCACCTCTACTCTGCTGCAGTGGAGTTCTCCAATGGACACTGTGTGTTTCTGTGAAAGCTGGGCTCGGAAGGCCCCAGTAGAAATGGGCAGCGGTGTTGAGTTTACGAGCGCAGTGGCAATCTGACAATCATTGCCGCCACTCCGAAGATCCAGGTCAGGATGTCACATGTTGACAGCTGCATGAACGTATCTAACCAGATCTGGCCACCCTAATTGCCAGCGTTCTTACAGTCAGTTGGGATTGATTTTTCCATAAATTCTAACTCTTAATCACATGAACCAGAGCTTTAGCCATAAATGACATCAAACCTATTGAACTCATACTGATGTTATGTCGGGCAGCTGTACAAATTTCAACAATATGCATGAAGATAGACTAGCTGTTCCATATGTACTATAATAGATGTTACTCTAGTGAGAGAGTAAAATAAAGTATCGTACTTAGTTTGGCAGCTGTTCGCAAAGCATATTAAAATGCATAGGTGTGTTAGCTTGGCCCAGTTCCCAGCGCACACATCTTGGGATTAGGTTATGGGTTCAAAGCTGAATAGTGTACAGCACTGTAAAATAAGCCATCACTTTGGTGAAGTACTGACAAAAGAGTGCTGCATTGTCAGAGGTGCCGTCCTTTATGTGATATTAAATTGAGCCCCATATGCTTGTGAATTTTAAAGATCTCATTGCCCTATTCTGAAAAACAACAGGGATTTGTCTTGGCCAAAAGTCCTCCCTCAATCACCAACAAAATGATGCATAATCAAGCATAGTCACTCCATTTGAAAACAATTCATTGTATGTGAAGCGCTTTGGGAAATTTGAGAGGCTGATAAGTTGGTGTAACTTGATTGAAACATATAATATGCTGAGGGGTCTTGACAGGGTGGATGTGGAGAGGACGTTTCCTCTTGCAGGAGAACCTAGAACTAGGGGGTCACTGTTTAAAAATAAGGGGTCGCTCATTTAAAACAGAGATGAGGAATTTTTTCTCTCAGACGGTCATGAGTCTTTGGAATTCTCTTCAGAAGGCAGTAGAAGCAGAGTCTTTGAATGTTTTTAAGGCAGAGGTACATAGATTCTTGATGAGTAAGGGGATGAGATGGGTAGACGGGAATGTGGAGTTGAGGTTACAATCAGAGCAGCCATGATCGCATGGTGGAGCAGGCTTGAAAGGCCAAGTAGCCTACTCCTGCTCCTAATTTGTATGTTCATATAGATGCAAGTTTTTGGCAAGTAATGTGGACTAACACAAGATAGGTTCTGTCCTATGACTCTACTCTGAGATCTGAAGGTCAATTTAGACCATCAACTGACACACAGAACTAATAGAACTTGCATTTATAAAGTATCTTTAACTTAGAAAAATATCTCAAAGCACTTCAGAGGCAGAAGAGCAGCAGACATTTAATCAAAAAAATCAGATATCTGGCATGACCAAAAAGCATGGTCAAAGAGGTGGCTTCTAAGTAGGGTTCTGAAGGAGGAAAGGGAAGAGTTAATGGGGTTTGGGAAAAGAGATTCAGTGATTCTCGGCACCTCAGAGTAAAGCTGCCAGTGGTAGTATGATGGCACAGGAGTTCGGGAAATTTAGAGTTTGATAGGATCTTTGTGGCTTAGCACTCAGGAAGGGCAAGGCTTTGAAGACAACTTTAAATTTGAGGCATCAGGAAAATTAAAAATCAACGTAGGATAGCAAGGGCCGAAGTGATGGACAACCGAGATTATTGTGAGATGAAATACAGGCAGCAGAGTTTTGGCTGAGCTGCAGTAAATGGACAATGATGGAAGGGAGGCCAGTCGAAAGTGTACTGGATTAAATCAAGTGTGGAGAAGCCCAAGGCAGGTTTAGGGCTGAGGTAGGGACAGAGGCATTAATTGGAAATTAACAATTCAGTTTTGCTCATTAGCCACCATGAATGGACACATTCTGCACTGTTCAGGCACTTGGTTTTGATGCAGGCAGCTTATTGGATTCTTCAGTGCCAGTACATACATTTGACAGCTGGTTGCAAGCACATTCTCTGGGATGAATACAAGTTTCCAATGTTGTGCCAATACAAAGAACTATAAAGCAGAAGGCAGCGAGAAATTGTTGTTGTTCAGTGGTGGTTGCTATATGACTTAAGACAACCACTGCTTATTGAGTTAGCAGCATCAATCTGACATCTCTTATTTGGTGATGTCATTAGTAGGAGAGCCCTGCTTTAGTTGGTTTTTATTTCAGACTTCCAATGGCCAAAATCTCAAAACCTGAAAGGAAAACCACCGACTTTGGAAGCAGAATAGGCAGGTGAAAATAAAACCTACCTAATCTCAAATACTCTTAGCAGACTTGTACCAGTACAACAGGGCATATAGCACAAGGAGCACAAAATACAATTTTTTAACTGGGGAAAAATAAACTAGTGCAAAATAAACTCAGCCCTGAGGCTGATGTGATATAGTAGTTTTTATTTTTTAAACACGGAAGAGTTTTTTTGAAGGTGTAACTAATATGGCAGATAAAGGGGAACCACTTATGTAATATATTTGGATTTTCAAAAGGTATTCAATGGATTTCCAGCATCCGCAGTTTTTTTGCTTTTATTCAATGAGGTATTGTTTCACAATATTAGGGCTCTAGGAATTGTGGTTAATATATTAGCATGGATGACAATTGGTTAACAGAGAAAAAAAAAGGTAGGGATAAATGGGCATTTTTGGAATGAGATGCTGTAACCAGTTACTGTCACAAGGATCAGAGATGTAGCTATTTACAATCTAGATCAATGACTTAAATGGGGGCAGGGGGGAGCCCTGGTGTAATATTTCCAAGTTTGCTGATGATACAAAGCTAGGTGGGAAAGTAAACTGTGGAGAGACAACAAGGGGGACTGCAAGACAACGTGGACCGGTTAGGTGACTGGGCAAGACAGTGACAGATGGAGTATAGTGTAGGTAAGTGTGAAATCATCCACTTTGATAGAAAGTGGAGAAACATTAGTTTTTAAAAAGGAGAGAGATGAGTTAATGTTAATATTCAGAGGGATTTGGGTATCCTAGCAGTTGAATCACAAAGTTAACATGCAGGTACAGCAAGCAATTAGGAAGGGGCACCAATCAAGTAGGCTGCTTTGTCCTAGATGGTGCTAAGCTTCTTGAGTTTTGTTGAAGCTGCACTCATCCAGGCAAGTGGAGAATATTCCATCATAGTCCTGACTTGTGCCTTGTAGATGGTGGACAGGCTTTGGGGAGTCAGGAGGCGAGTTACTTACCATAGAATTCCCCCTCACCTGCTCTTGTAGCGACAATATATATATGGCTGGTCCAGTTCAGTTTCTGGTCAATGGTAACCCCCAGGATATTGATAGTCAGGGATTCAGTGATGGTAATCGCATTGAATGTCATAGGGAGATGGTTAGATTTTCTCCTCTTGGAGTTGGTCATTGCCTGGCACTTGTGGCGTAAATGTTAGTTGCCACTTATCAGCCCAAGCCTGAATATTGTCTAGGTCTTGGTGCACGTGGATAGACTGCTTCAGCATCTGAGTTGTTGCAAATGGTGTTGAACTGAACATCCCTACTTCTGACCTTATGATGGAAGGAAGGTCATTGATGAAGTAGCTGAAGATGGTTGTGCCTAAGACACTAACCTAAGGAACTCCTGCAATGATATCCAAGGCTGAGATGATTGACCTCCAACAACCACACCATTTTCCTTTGTGCTAGGTATGATTCCAACCAGTGGAGAGTTTTCCCCCTGATGCCCAGTGATTCCAGTTTTGCTAGGGCTCCTTGATGCCACACTCAAGTCAAATGCAGCCTTGATGTCAAGGGCAGTTACCCTCACCTCACATCTTCATGTCCATGTTTGGACCAAGGCTGTAATGAGGTCAGGAGCTGAGTGGCCCTGGCAGAACCCAAACTAAGCATTAGTGGGCAGGTTATTGCCACCATCTACAAGGCACAAGTCAGGAGTATGATGGAATACTCCCCACTTGCCTGGATGAGTGCAGCTCCCACAACACTCAAGAAGCTGGACACCATCCAGGACAAAGCAGCCCGCTTGATTGGCACCACATCCACAAACATTCACTCCCTCCACCACCAACACACAGTAGCAGCAGTGTGTACCATCTATAAGTTGCATTGCAGGAATTCACCAAGGCTCCTTCGACAGCACCTTCCAAACCCACAACTTTTACCATCTAGAAGGACAAGGGTAGCAGATAGATGAGAAAACCACCACCTAGAAGTTCCCCTCCAAGTCACTCACCATCCTGACTTGGAAATATATCGCTGTTCCTTCACTGTCGCTGGGTCAAAATCCTGGAACTTCTTATCACCGTGGGTGTATCCACAACACATGGACTGCAGCGGTTCAAGAAGGCAGCTCACTTCTTCTCAAGGGCAACTAGGAATGAGCAATAAATGTTGGCCCAGCCAGCAAAGCCCACATCCCGTGAATGAATAAAAAAACATTTTTTTAAAAATGCCGCTTGATGGCACTGTCGACAACACCTTCCATCACTTTGCTGATAATCGAGAGTACATTGATGGGGCAGTAATTGACTTGGCTGGATTTGTCCTGCTTTTTGTGGACAAGACATACCTGGCCAATTTTCCACATTGCCGGGTAGATGCCAGTGTTATAGCTGTACTAGAAGTTTGGCTTGGGGCGCAGCTAGTTCTGGACACAAGTCTTCAGTATTATTGCCGGAAGGTTGTCAGGTTGCAGTATCCAGTGCCTTCAGCCGTTTCTTGATATCACATGGAGTGAGTTGAAGACTGGCCTCTGGAGGATCAGCATTTCAGGCTGAAGATGGTTGCAAATGCTTCAGCCTTATCTTTTGCATTGACGTGCTAGGCTCCCCCATCATTGAGGATTTTAGATAAGGGGATACTCAGCCTCTGTTTTGATTGAATGCTGGACTCTGGTATCCAGTGTTCAAAGGTCAAGGGGCCTTTGCTAGCACTCTGAGGGCAACTATCCACAACATTAAGAATTCCACCCCCCACTCAGCTCCCAAGATTGGTGTTTCCTTCTTTCTCTAACTGGGACAGACCACCATCCCCATCTCCTCCACTTCACCCTTACTGAATTTAGGGCCTTCTGCAGGATGTTTCCAGCTGCAGGATGTTTCCAGCTCCAGTCTGGCACAAATCGCTGGCAAAAGCCAAAGACCTTACTTCCCCATATGCAAACGTCCCTAGGGATGGAAATATAGGTGGGGTCAGGGGTCATTTCCCAGTAACACAGAAATCTCTGCCTACTGGCAATGTAGCCCATTAGGAAATCAAACCAGTAAAGAAAGTATCAAAAAGTGAAATGGACTTGTTTTAACTGTTGGAAAGAATGGAAGTATATTACTATCACAGCTTAAACCTTTATTGCTAAAAAGAGAAGTTAAAATGACATTAAAACAGGTTTAAGGAGAGAGGGAGATTGGAAAAGTTGCAACACAAAATTAATTAACACTTGCTAAACAGGTAGTTTGGGATGGAGGGAGGTAATTGGGAAAAGTTGCGAAGGACAGAAATGGAACTGGACATTAAAGAGATTTTTGATTTAGCTTGAAATATGAAGCTGGTCAGCCTAACAATCTTGTCATTTGAGGCCTTAGGCACAGTACTCATAACCCAAAGATTCTACCATGCAGTGGCAATTATGTCTATCAGAGGCATGCTGACGTACAGTTCAAGTGATCAAACCTTTTCAGCGGGCAAGTGCAGAATGGTGCCTCAAGCACTCCATATCACAGTCCCAAGCAATCAAAATGGAAACCCTGGGAAAACTGGAGGGATAACAAACAGAATCAAGGTCAGAACTGGCCTAATCTGGCCATTTTACAGCCTCTTCAGGAGCAGCAAAATGGCCAAGTGTCTCAGACCATAATTGGCTTTTCATCCTTTAGCCCAAATTTATTGAGATAGCTACTGAGTGAAAGGTCCCCCTGGAATTCAAAAACTGGCCAATTCAGTAAGCTATGGAAGGTTGGGAGCTAACAGCCATAACAGATGACCTAATCGCCATTTTGACATGGTATCGTCTATGAAAAATACAACACACACACAGATGTGGTAGAAACTATATCATTCATACAGAGCATGTCATTTTCCAGACAGATTTGCGTGATTGGTATAAAAGCTTGTACTGTTTATTAATGATCTCCAAGTGTATATGTACAAGAAACTGCAACACAAACTACAAACATTTCACACAAGACCACCACACAACAGGAGCAGCCCAGGCTTTACATACTGAACCATCTCAGTTACAAGTACTACTGGTCCAAACACCAAACATATTATATGTAGGTTAAGAGGTGACCGGTGTGTGGGAGGGGGGGAAGAAATGCTGCCAAGTCTACCAAGAAACGTGCAGGCTTTCATTTTTTTGTTTTTAAAAAACCTAGTTATTTCACTTTTTAAAAGTTCTGATAGAAGGACCATCACATGGTTAGATTCTGTACTTCACCAACATAGCAACCTGGTATGGGAAAAACAAGAACTGCACTGTAACAATTCACCACTCAGTTCTACTCACCCCAGTGGGGGAGCAAAGGATGCAGAGAACAGACTTCCTCTGCACACTGTGAACCGAAAGCATAAAGCTATTCTTTGTAACAGATTTAAAATTCTGTTCCGCATCCTTTTGAGAGCCACATCAAACTCAAGATACACAGAGCCCACCAGCAGATGGGTTTGATTTGCAAACACCTCCATTTTTTCCCTCTAAATTAAACAATGAAAATTATAGGGATTTTCTTTTTCTCATTGAGAAAATATTCAAGTAGTTCTCGAGTCACTCCCAGTTGTCATTGCAGACCACTAACTGGGACAGACTTTTAGGACCATGAGTCACGTCCAACAAGCACCAAGGATGGCCATTAAATCCATCAAATAAGACCTACCTCATCTACCTGTAGAAGAGAACACATGCTGTAGAGGACAAACAAACTCTGATTGGGGACCTCTTCCTCTTACACCTACTTTGCACTGCATGGTCACGAGCTGCGGGCGTTGAACTGGAACCATTATTCCCACCTAATCTATAGCCATCCCACTAATTCCAGCAGCTGACTGGGGCTGTTAATCGCGATGAGCATCTAGAGAATATGCATGCTCTCTGCCCTGTAAATCAACAGAAGTGATGAGCTGTCACTTATTAAAATAAATGAATAAGTATAAAATGCACTGCTCAAAGATACAAAGTTAACAGAAAAACTGCTGGCCAATGTGAATCTGTTGTTTCAGAATAGTTATCACACATCAAAAATGTAGGAGGAGAAAGCCCTGGTGTTTCAGCTCAGAGGACAACCTGTGTAACCATAAAATCACCTAAATTGGGTCGGATGAAAATCAAAACCTTTTTGTAGGTTCTCACAATTTTAAAAGGAGATGGGGGGCAAAACTTACAAATCAACTATACGCTGTCTGATTAACAATGGAAGCGCTATTGAGAAGGTGAGTGCTTGTTTTGCTGCAATCCCCAGACACACCGCAGCAGTGTTTGTATTCGGTGGAACTTATCCATCATCTGCAAACCTCTGCTTTATTCAGATACCAAACTAAACATCTATACAGTGGCTTTAAAACACAGTTACTATCCAATATGAGGCTTTAGGACTTCTCTTTCCTCTTTAATTTGGACACCTTTTTGACTGTGCCATTTTTGTTGAGGAGCTTTAGAACTCTATCTTTATGATCCAGAACCTTCATCATTGTGTCTTTGGCCTCAGTGATCTGGTCAATAACCAGTTTGCAGCGTTGCATGTTCCCCTGTGAATACAATAGTGCAGAGCAATGTTACAGAAGGTGAGGAATAAATAATATTACTACAAGAAGCTCCAGAGTAACTTCAAAGATAGAACTCGATACTTTTTAAGAAATCTAACAGCATAATCATGGGAAGAAGTGGTCAAAAATATCACTGAAAACCTTGTGCTAATGGTATAGGTTAAGAAAGTAGTGGCCAAAGCCTAGATAAATGTGCACTTTCAATTTTGACTTCTTTAAAAAAAGATTAATATTTGATACATTTCATGCTGCCCAATTCGGAACCTCACAGTATATCCAGTTCAGAATGCAAGGCTTTAATATTACCATCACATTTATGAGTTTACAAGTCATTGAACCAATTGGAAATAACACTGTACTGCACCCATCCACCGAACACACTGTTCTTACTCTGGGCCATCCTGTATCCGGCTACATATAGACTTTACACATTTTTTCCCCATTCTCTGGATGTGGGTATCATTGACACGGTTAGCATTTATTCCTCGTCTGTAGCTGCCCCTTTGAAGCTGGTGCTGGGTCTCCTTGAGTAGCAGCTTAATACAATCAAGTGGCAGGCTAGGCCATTCCAGAGGGCAGGCAAGAGTCAACCAACCACATTGCTGTAAGACTGACCAGACCGGGTAAGGACGATAGATTTCCTTCCCTAAAGGGCATTAGTGAACCAGTTGAATTTTTACAACAATTTTTTGGTCACTTTTATTGACACCAGCCATTTGTTTCCAGTGTTATTAAAAAACTGAACTGACATTTCCCTGACAGTTTCTGCACTCCTCTCATTTTCTTCCCTCATTCCATTTATTCTGAAGTTCATAAATCATGCTGGGGTACAGCTATAGACAGTTATGATGTTTTGGAATCCCATCCAGATGGTTGTCCTCTTATTCTGTCCTCGCTCATTTCCAACAGGTCTCAAACTTATGGTTTGCTGATTTCCTTCCTTCACCTAATTCAGCACAGATCTGTAGTCTTTGTGGTCTATCAGTCAGTCCCAGTACAGTGCATTTGCCCCACTCAACTATCAGGACCAATCATTTGTTTAAACCCTCCTCATCCCACACCAATGTGTACTATTTTAGCTGCTTTGACACACACATGCCAGTTTACTGAAGAGAAACTGGAATTTACTCAATCTTGTGCATAATTAGCCTGCTCATGACAACAACCCAGATTGCAGGTGCCACTTTTGCCAAGTCCACAGGCCAGTGGACAAGCCCTCCAATTGATCAGCTACATACCTGAATCAGCTCGTTGATTCGATGCATGTCATCATCTGCAGCCGCTTTCTTCTTTGGAATCAGACCCTCTTGCAACGAAGCCAATCGACTGTAAACATCATGTTCCAAACTAGTCTGTGCCATTCAGAATATAGGGGAAGGAACAGACAAGATGTAAAGAGGAGGTTCAAATTCTAACATTTTTGCCAAGTAATTACATTGAGTAAATCCTAGGATAAGATATTCAAAACTGGTAAATGACAAAAGGGATTTTTTTTCCACTTCAACTTCCTCTTCTCCTCAAAGCATTATAAACTCTAGGTGACCTCTAGTGTTTTGACTAAGAGTCCAATCTTCATATATGCATCTTGAAACAACATCAACAACTGGCAGTTATATACCACCCCTAGTGTGGAAGAAACATCCTAAAGGCCATCAGAGGCACAATTAGAAAAAATGTTTTCCTTTGCTGTGGCCATTTAAGAGATCAAATGAATAATCAAAGAGTTTGAAGGGAGAAGGTGATAGAGGTTCAGAGGAAGAAATTCCAGAGTGTGGAGAGTTAAAAACACAGCTGTCAATGGTTGCTTGAGGCGAGGAAGGATACTGATGAGGGAAGAGTCAGGAACATAGATTTTGGGGGGGGGGGGGGGGGGGGGGGGTGCAGGCATGTGTTATAGCACTGGGAGGAGATTACAGAAAGATTAAGGGACAAATCATGAAGAAATTTGAACACAAGAATTTCAAATTAGAGATCTTGGGGGAATTGAGAGCCAAAATGGAGCAGCAACAATGGGATGTGGATGAACAGTGTGTTGTGGGATAGGATACAAGCAGCAGAGTCGGGGGGGGTGAATTGTTAGGCTGGCGACCAGAGGAGTAATGGGATAGTCGAATCTAGAGCTGACAATGGCAAGGATGAGGGATTCAGCAACAGATGGACTAAGGCCGAGGTGAACGATATTACAATGTAGGAAGTATTCATGATGGCATGGAAGTGGGATTAGAAGCTTAGCTTGTGACTTAATAGGCCGTCCTTCAACCAGAGACAATGGTTGGGAAGGGGGATAGATATGGTACAGAACTTATGGAAGGGGGGAGGGGGGGGGGGGAAAAACAATGACTTCAGTCTTCCCAACTGAAGGAAACTATGGCTCAATCAGACTAGATGCTGGACAGGCAGTGTGACAAAACTGAAGAGTTGGGTGTCATTAGTATACAAGCAGAATGTGACTCCATGTCTATAGGTGACATCAACAGGGACAAGACGTAGATAGCAAAGAGGAAATTGATAATGTATAGATCTACAGATAACAGGGCGGAAAGAGAACCCACTGCTGGAGATGCCCACACTCTGACTGGATAGATAAGATTGGAGATAAAAAACAACAGATAAAAAACAAAAAACTGCAGATGCTGGAAATCCACAACAGAAACAGAAATACCTGGAAAAACTCAGCAGGTCTGGCAGCATCGGCGGAGGAGAGCACAGTTGACGTTTCGAGTCCTCATGACCCTTCAACAGAACTAAGTAAAAATAAGAAGGGAGTGAAATATAAGCTGGTTTAAGGGGGGGGGGTAACCAGCTTATATTTCACCCCTTTCCTATTTTTACTTAGTTCTGTTGAAGGGTCATGAGGACTCGAAACGTCAACTGTGCACTTCTCCGCCGAGGCTGCCAGACCTGCTGAGTTTTTCCAGGTATTTCTGTTTCTGTTGTAGACAAGATTGGAGCTAAGTGATGACAATGTAACTCAATTGGTCAAGGTTTTGGAGGAGGATGGTATATGGTCAACCATGTAAAAGGTTGCAGAGTGAAGAGGGAATTATAGTCACGGAGGATTAATTTGTGACTTTAATTAGAATCCTAGCCATTCAGCACGTTGGGCCTTTTGAAAAAGCAGCTGTGATTCGGGCCTTTTTCACCTCCGTAACCATACAAGTTCTTCACTATCTCCAATTTGAAATTCTCATCCTCTTGTTTAAATTTCTTCATCGCTTGTCCCTCTATTTCTGTGCAACTTAGTTTTAAATTTATTTATGCAATCTGCCTCCGCCACCTTTCCAGGTAGATCCTGACAATTCAGTGAAAATAATTTCTGATCTCCCCTCTAGATCTTTTGCCAAATCTCTGATCTCTGGTAATTAACCCAAACGACAGAGGGAATAGTTTTTCTCCATCTAATCTATCAAAACTCTAATCTCATTATGAAAATCTCTGAGTCGCCTCTCAGCCTTCTCTGTTTCCAGGAGGAAAAGTCCTAACTTTCCAACCTCTCATAACTGAGGTCCCTCATCCCTGGTAACATTCTAGTAAGTAAACCTTCACTGTACCCTTTTTAATGCCTTTATGTCTGAGTATGTGGAAGAGGTGGAAAACTGATGGAAAGATTCAGACAAAGTTGTGGAAAAATACAGGCACGAATTTGTGACTTAACATATTCGGGGACTTTGCAGAGCAGAGGACAATATTTCAGCAATAGTATGGAAGACTTGTGCTCCAGAATTTTCCGTGCCCCTATCCAAGCTGTTCCAAGACAGCAACACCACTGGCATCTACCTGGCTATGTGGAAAATTGCCCAGGTACATCCTGTACACAAAAAGTAGCAAAACCCAACCCGGCCAATTACTGCCCTGTCAGACTACTCTCAATCATCAGTAAAGTGATGGAAGGGGTCATCAACAGTGCTATCAAGCAGCACTTGCTGATTGACACAGTTTGGGTTCCGCCAGGGCCACTCAGCTTCTGACCTCATTACAGCCTTGGTTCTGAACTCCAGAGGTGAGGTGAGTGTGACTGCCCTTGACATCAAGGCCACATTTGACTGAGTGTGGCATCAAGGGGCCCAAGCAAAACCGGAGTCAATGGGAATCAGGGGGAATACTCTCCACTTGTTGGAGTCATACCTAGCACAAAGGAAGATGGATGTGGTTGTTGGAGGTCAGTCATCTCAGCTCCAGGAGTTCCTCAGGATAGTATCCTAGGCCTATCCATCTTCAGTTGTTTTATCAATGACCTTCCATCAGAAGTGGGGATGTTCACTGATGATTGCACAACGTTCAGCACCATTCGCAGCTCCTCATATATTGAAGCAGTCCACGTCCAAATGCAACAAGAGCTGGACAACATCTAGGCATGGGCTGACAAGTGGCAAGTAACATTCATGCCACACAAGTGCCAGGCAATGACCATCTCCAACAAGAGAAAATCTATCCATCGCCCCTTGACATTCAATGGAATTACCATCGCAGAATCCCTCACTAACAACATCCTGGGGGTTACCATTGACCAGATACTGAACTAGACCAGCCATATAAATTTTATGGCTACAAGAGCAGATCAGAGGCTAGAAATCCTGTGGAGAGTAACTCACCTCCTGACTCTCCAAAGCCTGTCCACAACCTACAAGGCACAAGTCAGAAGTATAATGGAATACTTCTCCCTTGCCTGGATGAGTGCAGCTCCAACACCACTCAAGAAGCTTGACACCATCCAGGAGAAAGCAGCCCGCTTGATTGGCACCCCATCCACAAACATTCACTCCCTCTACCACCGACAGACTGTAGCAGCAGTGTGTACCATCTACAAGATACACTGCAGAAACTCACCAAGGCTCCTTAGACAGCACCTTCCAGACCCACAACCACTACCATCTAGAAGGACAAGGGCAGCAGATACACAGGAACACCAGCCCCTGGATGTTCCCCTCGAAGCCACTCACCATCCTAATATGGAAATATATCACCATTCCTTCACTGTCGCTGGGTCAAAATCCTGGAACTCCCTCCCTAACAGCACTGTGGGTGTACCTACACCACAGGGATTGCAGCGGCTCAAGGCAGCAGCTCACCACCACCTTCTCAAGGGCAATTAGGGATGGACAATAAATGCTGGCCTAGCTAGCAAAGCCCATATCCCTTGAATAAATAAAAAAAGATTGGAGATGTGGTAGTAGTTTACAAAGACAGAGGGATTGAGGGTGGGACTTTTGATGAGGAAGGTAATGATGCAAGTTTTGAAGGGGAATGGGACAGTACTAATGCCAGCATAGAGTACAGGAAGGAAAACTGGGAGGGAGGAGGTGAACATGGACATGAAGCAAGACAGGAAAGGAAAGAAAGAGAAAGACTGATGTTCAGAGCTAGGGGAAGGAGAATCTGGGTGTTTTAGTCAACAGGCAAAGGAGAGATTCAGCAAAGGCAGATGAATGGATGGCCTCAATGTTAATAAGTTGTCCATGAGTTCTTCACACTGACTACATATGAACATAGAAACGAGGAGTAGGCCATTCAGCCCCCTCAAGCCTGCTGCGCCATTTAATAAGATCACAGCTGATCTGATAGTAACCGCAAATCTGCATCCTGCCTACCCCTGATAACCTATCACTCTCTTGCTTACCAAGAATCTAACCACATCTGCCTTAAAAATATTCAAAGACTCTGCTTCCACCGCCTTTTCAGAAAGAGAGTTCTAAAGACTCACGACTCTCAGAAAAAATTTCGCCTCATCTCTGGACAGCCCTTTATTTTTAAAGCATGACCCTTAGTTCCAGATACTCCCACAAGAGGAAGCATCCTCTCCACATCTACCCTGTCAAGACCCCTCAGGATCTTAAAGATTTCAATCAAGTCGCCTCCAGCAGATACAAGCCTAGCCTGTCCATCCTTCCCTCATAAGACAACCCGCCCATTCCAGATATTAGTCTGGTAAACCTTCTCTGAACTGCTTCCAACGTATTTACATCCTTCCTTAAATAGGGTGATCAATACTATGTAGAGTAGTCCAGATGTGGTCTCACTAGTGCTCTGTATAACTGTACCATAACCTCCCAACTTTTGTATTCAATTCCCCTCGCAATAAATGATAACATTCTCTTAGCTTTCCTAATTACTTGCTGTACCTACATACTAGCCTTTTGCGATTCATGCACTAAGGTACCCAGATCCCTCTACATCTCAGATATCTGCAATCTATCACCATTTAGAAAACGTGCCTCTCTTTTATTCTTCCTGCCAAAATGGACAATTTCACATTTTCCCACATGATATTCCATTTGCCAGATCTTTGCCCACTCACTTAACCTATCTATATCTTTTTGTAGCCTCCTTATGTCCTCTTCACAAATTACTTTCAGCAAATTTGGCAACCATCCCTTCATCCAAATCAATTATATAAATTGTAAACAGTTGAGAACCCAGTACTTATCCCTGTGGCACGCCACTTGTTACATCTTGCCAAACTAAAAAAGACCCATTTATGCCTACTCTCTGCTTCCTGTTAGCTTGCCAAACTTCTATCCATGCTAATGTGTTACCCCCTATACCATGAGCTTTTATTTTCCACAATAACCTTTGTGTGGCACTTTATCAAATGCCTTCTGGAAATCTAAGTACAGTACATCTACCAGTTTCCCTTTATCCACAGCACATGTTACTTCCTCAAAGAACTCCAATAAGTTGGTTAATCATGATTTCCCTTTCATAAAATCATATTGACTCTGCCTGATTACTTTGAATTTATCCAAGTGCCCTGCAATAGCTTCTTTAATAATAGCTTCTAACATTTTCCCTATGACAGGTGTTAAACTAACAGGCCTGTAGTTTCCTGCTTTCTGTCTCCCTCCCTCTTTGATAATGGAGTTACATTTGCTATCTTCCAATCTAATGGGACCAACCCCAAATCTAGGGAATCCTGGAAAATTAAAACCAATACATCACTATCTCACTAACCACTTCTTTTAAGACCCTAGAATGAAGTCCATCAGGACCTGGGCACTTGTCAACCCGCAGCTCCAACAATTTACTTAGTACCAATTCTCTGGTGATTGTAATTTTCCTGAATTCCTCCTTGCCTTCCATTTCCTGATTTATAACTGCTTCTGGGATGTTATTTGCATCATCTGTAGTGAAGACTGATGCAAAATACCTGTTCAATTCATCTGCCATTTTCTTGTTTTCCATCATCCATTCTCCAGACTCACTTTCTATAGGAAACTCACTTCGTTAACGTGTTTCTTTTTAAAATATTTATAGAAACTCTTACTATCTGTTCTTATATTTCTGGCTAGCTTTCTCTTGTACTCTATTGAAGGCGAAAGCGAAAGGTGTAGGGCGAAGCAGTTTAAGGAGACAGAGAAAAAAAGTTAGAGTTATCTTTGCTCTCCAGGATGATCCTAGTTGACAGTTTTGGTAGAGGAGAGACACCTAAAAAGCATTTGATTTGACAGATGGTTAAATCAGTTTTACTTCCGATATGGTCAAGTCTACTCCCCTCAGAGTGAAGATGGGAGACAAAAAAGGGGGAACAGTTGGGATGGGAGAGAATAAAGGTTTTACTGTAGTCAGGACATCAAAGGAAGAGTGGTTCACTACTGATACACTGTGTCCCCCACTCACCACCCACGCTACTTACCCCCAAACTGGTTCACTCTCCTTCCACACCAGTCTTTGAACTTAGATATTGACTAACCAATGTTCCAAGCTAATGCTATCCCATCTGCAAGTCAACTTCATCTCACCACACAACTTCAGTTTTAGACACTTTCTTCCTTTACATACCTTTGCAATGTCTCTGTAACTAACGTCTCTCAGTGTCCATTTTGACCGCTGCTCAGACACAAGATTATTTAGTAAAACTCCCTTTATTTCTACTCTTGTCTGCTTACTCGACCTCTTTCTGACATCTCGCTTCCTGACATTCAGTTACTCCTTTCAGGAATTTTTCCACCACACCATCCCCCTTGCCGTGTAAATCACTGCTCCTTTGCCTTCCTGCTCTCCTGTCACTCTTCCAAGCATGAATTGTCCTTGAATAAGCTCGCAGCTACTCTGTCTCTTTCTTAGGCATTCTCCAAAAGGCTCACCAAGGCAACCATTACTGCCTGCTTATGAGCAGCAACCCTAATTGTTCCCCCTCCTCTCCCAAATGTTCCCGTCGTTCTACACCCTCACCGACCACCTCCTCGTCTTGTTCACTGCAGCTGCCGCTAGCCCTCTTGGACTCTGTCAGGAGATCACAGCCGTCCGGATTATCCAGTAGAATGCCAGTTTACTTGCGAACAAGGCCTTTCCCATCCACAATCTTAATATGGACGCTTGTACTGACATCGTGGTTTTGATAGCAACTTAGTTCACAGATAGTTTCTTGCTGAAAAAGTAAAGTGGGACTTTAGGGGATGGAGGGGATAATACGGGATGAGGATTTTAAAAGGTGGGACAGAACAAGGGGAGGCGCTCGAGGGTACATTGGGAGTAGGGGGAGACATCAAATTTTGATTTACTGATTAGGGCCATGGTGGTCTGAGCAGGCAATATGGTGAAGCCTAGAGCCAGATGGGCAAGGCACAAGCCAAATAGGGTCTCCAACTGGAGAAGCATAACAGTCACAGTTGACTTTGTTCTCACCCAATTTCCACAAACTTTCAGGGAGGTTAGCTGGACACCATCAGTAGAACCCTGGCCGATCTCTCCCTCTTGAACTTTAAGATGCAGGAGATAAGTGCTGCTTCCTAAGCTCAGATCAGCCAATTCAAAGACAAGAATTGGTTGTGTATGACTCAGCTGCCAACTGATTAAATGACGGGGACTTGTGGAGTGGGATATCTCTAAGTAAAGAACACACTGGGCCAAAAAGCCTCATTCTATGACGTAAACTTCTGTGATTTAATATGAGCATAGGATTAGTTAGAACATTGTCATCCTCAAGTTTAATATTCATTGTGTCAGGTGACAGCACTTTCTTTTACAGCATGGTAAATATGAACATTATACATTTCGGTAGACACACATTTTAAGCTAAAATAAAAACAAAAAATGCTGGAAATACTCAGGTCTTTGTGTGGCCTTTACTGTGGCCTTTCATCAGAACTGAAACATTAACTCTGTTTCTCTCTCCACAGATGCTGCCAAACCTGCTGAGTATTTCCAGCATTTTCTGTTTTTAATCAGATCTCCAGCATCTGCAGTATTTTGCTTTTGTATGCATTTTAAGCTGCTCTGCAATGCGGTGAACTAATTTGTTATTGATGGAGAAATTCAACTGCATTGTTTAACATGCTGCAGGTGTGCATTTGTTCAACTATGGGTCTTGGACTGTATTTAGAGACCCGTGTGAAGGCTGAAGCATCTGTGGAGAATGAATAGGGTTCTGAGGGCTAAAGCAGTTGCATGATGTGACTCAGATTCTTTCTCAGAGAGAAACGGTTAAACCCCGGAGAGGTGCAAAAGCTGGGGAAAGTCAAAGCTAGGACTGAGCAAAGGCAAAAAAGCACTGGTCTCAGATGAAAATAGCAGCTGGTTGGGAGTTACACTATCTTGAACTGAAGACATGGCTCAAAGGAATAACAGAGAGGATGGCAGCCCGAAGACTAAAATAACTGTAAAAGCACCAGGGGTCAAAGAAGAGGCAATTAAAGCTGCAACTAGGCAACCGGAAAGGGATTGATGGCTTGTTATCAACTCTAGCGCACCTTTGAGAGAGTGCTGAGAGCACACGTGCATGTTGGCCTTAGAGGATTACATAGGACAGCCCCACTTGTGAAGTTTTCAGCACATGTTCAGCCCACAGGTTTGATGAATTAACAGCAGCTTCATGGGCACAAGGAGTTTCACTGTCACAATATGTGTAAGATGCAGAATCATCAAAACTGCCAAAAACACTTTATGCAGAGTAGATGCTCATCCTTTTTTGATACTGATGGCCTTTTCCTACACAAGGTAACAGCTTTCATCGCAGTGTGCTTGTATTTAGCAGTCACCACTTAAGAACCACTGGAATGCTAGAAGCAGATTCGCTATCAATAGCAGCAATCGAGGAACCTGGGGCAAGATCCAGCTTTCACAGCCGAGAAAATTCCTATCTAAAAAAATGCCTTTGTGCTGATGTTTTGAATTGCAATTAGTCAAATATCTAAAGTTTAAAACTGTTGATCAAAAATGCCAATGGCATGTACCAGTTAGAAACAAGTAGTCAGATCCCAGTAGCAGCTTCAGAATGAATCCTTCTATAAAACATACTTAACCTGTTAGCTCACCTTTCAGTAAGTTAGTTTGGGATCACAATCATAAGTGATCACTCACAACCATCAGTCAAGTACCTTGTCTTGTGCTCCAAATATAAACTAGCTTTTGCAGCCACTGATCACTAGCAGACGTTAGCCTGGACAATGAATAATGATGGACAATGCATCCTGCACCATTACAGCTAATGATCGGTTAACAGCTTTTAGTGGAGGTCACTGCTGACAACCGAATATGAAACCCATTCTATTTACAGAGCATCAGTGGCAAATTTAGATTCAGCTCTGTTGCACGACAATGGGTCTTTTGTTATAATGCAGTGATGCAAGAGGATGGTATACTTCAACTGAGAGGTAACCACATACCTAAATCACACTCCTTATACCCAGCAGAGGCATTTTCAGAAGTAGTTCAGTATAACTTCTCCCTGTAGAACTGATACTTATCAAGTACTGCTGCAATACTTAGGAATCTAGATTTCCAACTTGAAATCAAAGACTCAGCACCATCCCTTCTGGTCACAGTGATGTCAGGCTGCTGCTGTTCACAAGCCAAGCCAAAAAAATATCAGCTGCATAAACACAACGTCTATTAAAACTTAAGTGGTAAAGCCATCAAAAATCACTTTGAAGTTTGACTGTTATTTTAAAAATTACTGCATACTCCATTACCTTCCACTCAATTTGTTTTGAAGGACCCTGTTAAATAGGATATATACATTGTTCACCTGAGATAAACTATTTTCAGCCAACAGGTGGCAAGTTTAAGACTTCTATTTTAACATTTTCTGAAGGCTAGGCATGACCTCATGCCTTGCAGTACATGTTCACACACAGTCCCAATCTCTGCTTCATAAGACACAGAGGATGAACACCGCTGCTGATATTTCTATATCAAAATGATGCCATTTACTGCCTCCCATAGTTTTATGAACAAAGAACTGACATCATCATGGTCAACCAATGATTTTATACAAAACAGGCCAACAGCAGTCACCCAGTGTCATATAGATAATCCCTCCCTGTACACCCAACGCACAGTTCCAACCTCACTTACCAGCTGCATGAGTTGTGCAGCACAGAGGTGCACTTTCCAACCTTGGGCCTTGCAGACAATTCCTTTCTGATTGGCTATCTCCTGCAGTGTGGGCTTTTTCTCCTCTGCCATTAAACAGAGAGGACAGGTTAGAAAAGACATTAGTCAGGACTACTACATAGCAATGTGCAAACCGAGGTCAAACAAAGGGAAGGGAGACTTCCTGAACTTATTTTGGTTCTTGTCTTTTACAGCCAGTAGAAGAGAAATTTTCCTTTGATTATATAAGGCTGATTCATAGCCGAATCTCACAAAAGGGCAACGTCTAACCCAAGGCACTCTCCACCCCCTCAATCATGCAAAATATAACAAAAACAATTTTCACTAACCTTCCGAGGCTAATTTTTACACTTTTGCTCATGTAAACAAAGTAAAATTGAAAGGAGTTGCATCGTTGTTTGTAGCACCTTACATTTCCCAAAAGCTAACACACACATTACGCTTAAATAATGGTTAGCCATGTTGCTTAAACTGGTGCTCTCAGGCAGAAGGTTGAGAGTTTAAGCCAGGACTTCTAACCTAAGATGACACTCCAATGCAATCCTAAGAGTGCTGCATTGCTGGGAGTGCTATTATTTGTATATATTAAATCAAACTCCAGTTGATCTATTCCAGTAGTTCAGATGGATTTTGAATGTCCTGTGACAGTACTTACCCTGGCAAATAAGCTCTCCCTTAGCTACCACCATCACCAAAACACCCATTAACTGTGCACACATTATGTATTGAGTAAATGATGTTTCTGAAGTAAGTTAATGGAACACTACAGGGTTTAAAGCTTGACGCACCTGGTTCCAAACAGAAAGCCATTTGATTTAGAAAGATTCACAATTTATGACAGCCCCTTCAGCAAGAATGAAAAAAAAACTGACCTTTGACTTTCACATCACTATATCTTTGAAAATGATGGTAAGCTGCTTTCCAGGGGTTCCTGTAATGTCGAAGTAACGTGACTGGGGGTCGAGGGCGGACAGGAACGTACCTCACACCCTCTTCATCTGCAACACAAATATTTAGTTGGACTGGGGGGCTTTCAAAAGTATAGACAACAAACAGCATTCCTGATAAACAGGCGATCCTAACCCCATGTCATCCAATTGCAGGTGGTCACACACACTACAACACACGACATGAAAATTTAGTAACAATAGTGTGAACAAAAGTGAAGTCAGACTGACACTGGTGTAGAGAGAAATATTCAGCTTCATTAGAATTGAAGGCACCTCAAAAAATTCTGGGCTGTTTAAGTGACTATGAGAAGTGGGAGCTGTCCTTTCACACACAGATACAAGCTCCTCATATCATGGAGCCTCAATTGGTCATCACATTTTACTGAATGGTCTCAAATTACCCTTGATATATTGAATGTTCAGACTGCAGTACACCATGCCCTGATATTTACCATCTAAAGTATAGTCCTCAAGAGTTCAGTACCGTACTCAAAAGCACAGGAATTAGAAAACAGCCAAAGTTGATTTTCTCTTTTCACATGCTATAGAAAAGTCTTGGATTCCAGATTAAGAATAAATTTCTCTGAAGCTACGTGTAATTTTAAGCAATGAGTTATTTGAATAACTTTTCCAGTAAATCATTTATCTAGCTATTGTTTTGGATATGGGAGCACAAATCAGGTTATTTACATGGACAAATGTCATCATTGGGGCCACAAACATCAGTCCCACTCCCCCTCAGGGTCACAAACACCTGACCCGCTCCCCCTCAGGGTCATAAACACCTGACCCGCTCCCCTCTCAGGGTCACAATACCAGACCCGCTCCCCTTCAGGGTCACAATACCAGACCCGCTCCCCTTCAGGGTCACAATACCAGACCCGCTCCCCTTCAGGGTCACAATACCAGACCCGCTTCCCCCTCAGGGTCATAAACACCTGACCCGTTCCCCCTCAGGGTCATAAACACCTGACCCGCTTCCCCCTCAGGGTCACAAACACCTGACCCGCTCCCCTCCAGGATCACAAACACCAGACCCACTCCCCTCTCAGGGTCACAATACCAAACCCGCTTCCCCTCAGGGTCACAAACACCAGACCCGCTCCCCTCAGGGTCACAAACACCAGACCCGCTCCCCTCCACGGTCACAAACACCAGACCCACTCCCCTCCAGGGTCACAAACACCAGACCCGCTCCCCTCCAGGGTCACAAACACCAGACCCGCTCCCCTCCACGGTCACAAACACCAGACCCGCTCCCCCTCAGGGTCACAAACACCAGACCCGCTCCCCTCCAGGGTCACAAACACCAGACCCGCTCCCCCTCAGGGTCACAAACACCAGACCCGCTCCCCTCCAGGGTCACAAACACCAGACCCGCTCCCCTCCAGGGTCACAAACACCAGACCCGCTCCCCCCTCAGGGTCACAAACACCAGACCCGCTCCCCTCCAGGGTCACAAACACCAGACCCGCTCCCCCCTCAGGGTCACAAACACCAGACCCGCTCCCCCTCAGGGTCACAAACACCAGACCCGCTCCCCCCTCAGGGTCACAAACACCAGACCCGCTCCCCTCTCAGGGTCACAAACACCAGACCCACTCCCCTCCAGGGTCACAAACACCAGACCCGCTCCCCTCTCAGGGTCACAATGCCAGACCCGCTCCCCTCTCAGGGTCACAATACCAGACCCGCTCCCCTCCAGGGTCACAAACAACAGTCCATTCCAGTTCCCCTTTCAGGCACAAAACCATTTTACCTATGTATTCTTTTGGAGGCGATTTCCTTTTTTCTGGTTTAAGGAGTACCGGCTTGCTGCTGCTGTTCTTTTCCTCATCAGTGCTGTTTGTTTCCATCATTTCAGTCTCTTCTGTGGAGATGATGTGCTGCTGTTTGCGGGGTTTCTTCCGGGGGGAAGCACCAGGCGGCAGCTCATTACCAGGAAGACCGAGGTTGTTCACCATTGGAGTTAGAGCAGTTGATGTCACTGACATGGACTGTGACGATGATACAGTAACTGGGATTGGCAATGGGGATAGTGGGGAAGATAGACAGAGGGAGAAGCAGAGACAGGCAGAGAGGGAGAGAGAGAAAATGTGAAAATTAATCAATGTTTTCAAAAAGAACATTCACAACACCAGATAAAAATACATGAAAATGTAGGATCCAACCAACCTTACCAATCCCTATTGATTGGCTATTCCTACTCTAAAACTTCCTATATTCTCAGGAGTTTAAAAGAATGAGAAGCGATCTCACTTAAACATACAAGATTCTGAAGGGGCTTGATAGGGTGGATGCTGAGAGATTGTTTCTGCTGGTCGGGGAATCTAAACACAGGGGCACACTCACAGGATAAGGGCCAATCATTTAGGACTGAGATGAGGAGAAATTACTTCACAAAAGGATTGTGAATCTTTGGAATTCTCTACCCCAGAGGGTTGTGGATGCTCCATCGTTGAATACAGTTAAGGCTGGGATAGACAGATTGTTGGTCTCTCAGGGAATCAAGGGATTCAACAAATGGGCAGGAAAATGGAGTTGAAGCCCAGATCAGCCATGCTCATATTGAATGGCGGGGCAGGCTCAATGGGCCATACGGCCTACCCCTGCTCCTATTTCTTGTGTTCTTCTTCTAATTAACTGGTATGAAATGTTTCAATGTGGCCCAGGGGGACTGGCAGACTGATTGTTCCCTCCTGTGGGAACACACTTTCCCTTTACTCAACAGTTTTACACAATGGCACAGCCAGCAGCAAATTTACTATTGGAATTCAACTGTGCCACAATACTCTTTTCTCCCCTACCATTTTCTTTCTCAAAAACTCCAGATTAATTCATCAATTTTTCCCCAATAGATGCTGAATATTGCATCAGTAAGTGTGTTCTGGAATCCTTCTGCAAGTCTGAAAGGCAAATCAATGGCAAGAGTGAACAGCTTAAGTCTTTCACAAAAAACAGTCTATCTTGACACACTCTCCAAAGCTCTGGGATACTTCCTAACGGGCCACAGAAAACGGACCTCTTCAGCTACCTTAATTTGTCCCCCTCCCCTATACTCCAGAGAAATAGAAGCATTTAGTACCCCAATACCCACACAAAAGGAGAATTCAGTGCACCAGTGAACTGTTCACATCATTTTTACAAAGAAGTATTTGGCTGAAGGTGAACTACTATTCATGAAAGGGGGACACACATCACCTACCTGATACAGGCTGCAGTGTGTCCACTAGTTCGCTCTCTTGCTTGATTTTAACCTCTGGTAATGCTGAGCTCATGGAGACAGGAACAGAAATGGCGACTGGCTGCGATGGAGGAGCTACCACTGTAGCCATGGAGACTGAACTTGGAGGAGTGGCAGACACAGCCGCTGTAACAGTGGACAAGGCAGTAGGTTGAGGATGAGGGGCTGCTGCTGCTGCAATGAGGGTTGGGATTGGTGGCTGAGGCTGCTGAGAATTTGGCTGGCCAGGCCCAGGCATTTGCTCCACGTTCTGATTGCTGACCGCTTCCATTGCAACAGCCACTGGTGCGGTCATGGAAACGTGGATCTCTGGTTTTGATTTGGCACTAAAAAGTAAGAAGCAATTAAATCATATTAAAACATTGCATTAGCCTGCTCAAAAGGAATACCCATTCTCTAACTGTCGCCCAAAACGACAAAGAGTAGGTTAGACATGGCTCAGTGCTAACACTGAATCAGAAGGTTACACGCTCCAAAGACATAGCACATAAATCTAGGCTGACACACCAGTGCAGTAATGAGGGAATGAATCGTAGTCCTTCGGATAAACTTAGGTCCCATCTGCCCCTAAGATGGACATAAAAGATCCCATAGCACTATCTCAAAGACAGTCAGGGAAGTTTTGCCCGATGTCCTGCCAACATTTATTCTTTAACCAACATCACTGAACCAAAATGTAAAGCGCTTTGGGGTGCCACCAGGTTGTGAAAGGTGCTAAATAAATGCAAGTTAGTTATTTTTAAAAAAATCTAATAGGTGTGCAATGTCGCTGTTTAAGGAAGGTTCAAAAATGAGAATTGATGACCTATTATATGCATTACATAAAGATCTGTGGACAGTATTCTGTCTTCCCCACTGTCAGTCAGAACTGGGTTGAAATCAGCTCCACATTCATTATCTCACTTTATTTAGTAACTTCACTCACTGACCTCCACAGTGACTGGGAGCAACAACATATCCCTTGAGAAGAGCATTCTGCTTAGTTATTCTTCCACAAACTAGTGAGGCTCACTCAGTGGTTGATGGGTTAATTTGATTATCAATCTAAACTACGATTGAAAACCTTTCGAAATAGGCAAGAGAATGCAGTGGGCATCCCACTTGGATGCTGGTGCAGTGCACCATAGTTAAGGGGTAATTAATAATCCCAGGGTACCTTATCCCTCAAGGGTAGAGGTTGAAAATGTGAGGAGAAAGCCCAAACTTTAATAGTCCTAGTTTTTATTTATATGGAGTGGTCCCAAAAAAACAAGCAATTTGAAACCTCACCTTGGGAGATTATTTTGGAACTACATGTTTCTAAGAAAATGATATTTTAAAATAAAATTAGTATTCACTCTTGTGAGCAACAGTGGTTAATCTGCTACCTGGCAACAGGAAATCCCAGGCTAGTAATGAATGAGAACCAGCAACTGCCTGGAGAGGGAAAATTATTGGTTCTGATCTACCATGAAGAGCTGAAAAAATTACAGTATGCTCTGGTTCACCATCATCTTTATTAATCAGGAAGGCTGATGAAACCAAACACAAAAGGGAATATAGCAAGATTGTGTGTCCAGGTAAAATCCTGACCAGAGTAGGGCAGAGTGTGGCTAACACAGCTTAAATATTTGAGGTAAGTTCCAGATGTGAACAAAGATTGGGAGCTTGCCCATTAGTGTGTTGCTGTAGGGTTAAAGAGTTGCAACAACTTAAAGGGGCAGGCAATGACAATGATGGACTGGGAGCACGGCCTCCAGTGCAGCTAAATAATGTCTGGCAGGTCTCCAGGATGATAGAGCTCTAACCTGTTGAAGTAAAGAAGAGCACAAAGCTTGAAGGAAAGCAATGGAAAGAAGTGGCCAACTCACACATCACAATACTATACAGCCAAATATTTAGCAACCTTATCAGTCAGGTAAGTAAGCAAGACAAACCAGCTATATCTTCCTGGAACAGACTGTTTGTATTATGCCTGCCATTGCCTTCTTTCGCTGTGCTAAAATACTTTAATTGCTTACCAGCTGATCACAGCCCCAGGTTTCACCTTAATGTTGCCTCAAAAATCAGGGGTTACCAGCAGAAAATCTACATTCAAGTGTCCACTATATCCTCTCCCTTTCACCAGTTTCTAACCTGATCTCCAAAAGGCATCGGTACCTTCACTGAAGTTTAGCAACACTGATAACAGTCACCCTTGGTGTAGGCTCATCCAACTGGTCCAAGTCTTGACCAGGAACACAAATGGACTGTACAACCATGGTTGCATCACAAATCAGAAGATCTGCACGTGCACACTTTCAAAAGAGGACGCTACATTGCAATCAGGAATAGAACCAGTGGTTGATTTTTCCTTCCTGAATCCAGGGACACAACTCTAAATTATGTGCCAAAAGCTAGCACAACACAACACAGCACATTTTTGGTCTGGAGGGTTCAGCTGCTTACTGGATACACACACAGAGCCCTCAGAGTATTTTTTTTTTTAATTTGTTCATTGATGTGGGTGTCGCTGGCTAGACCAGCATTTATTATCACCCCTAACTGCCCTTGTTCAGAGGCAGTTAAGAGTCAACCACATTGCTGTGGGTCTGGAGTCATATGTAGGCCAGACCAGGTAAGGATGGCAGATTTCCTTCCCTAAAAGGCACTAGTGAACCAGATGGGCTTTTACAACAATCGACAATAGTTTCATGGTCATCATCAGACTTTTAATTCCAGATTTTTATTGAATTCAAATTTCACCATCTGCCATGGTAGGATTCGAACCCAGGCAGAGCATTACCCTAGGTTTCTGGATTACCAGTTCAGTGACAATACTACGCCACCACCTCCCCCGATCCAGGTGATCTGTTATGAAGCAGGGTTGACCTAGACTTCAGAGCAGATTATACAGATCTCGTACAAAGACAAGAACAAAGTGCTGAAGATGTTGAAAATCTGAAATAAAAACAGAAGACGCTGAACATACTCAGCAGGTCTGGCAGCATCTGTGGAAAGAGAAACGGAGTTAATGTTTCAGGTCAGATTCTGCCAGGCTTGCTGACTATTTACAGCATTTTCTGTTTCTAGATTTGTTTCATTTCTGTCAATCGTACACAAAAACAGAGCTTGAGAAAAAGGCACACAAAACAATTAATGCTCTTACCCAACTGGTCGCGGGGATCCTGATGCATTCCGCATTGTGCCATCTAAGCGAGGGCTTGTTGCCTCTGTTGGCTGCGGAGGAATGAGGCTTTTCCGGACAGCCATACTGCAAAAAAAAAGACACAATAAGAAGTTAAAATACCTTATTGAACAAAATCACAGCCCATTTATTTCAGGCAATATAATGTACATTAGGGGCCCAGGTATTAACCCAGGGATTAGAAGTGCAATCGCAATTTAGGGGCATTTCAGCTGAAGTCCAGCTGAACAAACATGTTGAAGGTCAGAGGTCTTCAGTAGAACATCAAGCTCCATGCAACCAGATCAGGTGTATAAGAACATGAACTGAATCATACTGCAACATACCCAGATCAAGTGTACATGCACTAAACCAAAATTCATTGGCATTGCTACAGGACAACTGATCTGCCTAACAAGTCAGCTAAAAATCTTTTAAAAACAATTACATCATAAAACTCTAACAATGGCACTTAGTTAAGTTTGTTTTGGCTAGGAAAATTTATATTTATTGGTTGTGGCTACAGAAGTCCTCTGCACGTGAAGTGCTTTCAGATGTTTGAGCTATAGACAGCATATGGATGGGATTATCTGAGACCAAACAGTATTTCCAGCGCTGGGAATGTCAGCTCAGTTGCTATATTGCAGCCAGCAAGCTTAATATTCCTTCTGGTATTCTCAAAATGTTTCTACACTTGGGTGATTTATCAGATTTACTTTTCCTCCACACAGTTTTCCCCCCAACATTCCCTAAAACTCATTGACGATCATAGAAAGATTTTCCTCAATGCACATTAGTCAGATTTCGCGACATGTCCCTAAGCAACCGAAAGAATTTTCCTACAGTCTAAATTAAAGTCAGAACTCCCCTCCATTATCTTTGTCCCTGTCAAACTGACCAGGTGCAGTCAGCCAATCAGCAGTTAACCGTTCTTACCCATCTGAGGCTGGCTTCTTGCGTAGAATGCTGGGTCGTGGCGAAGATCCCTGTGCTGGAGCAGTTGTACTGTTGCTCTGAGTGTGGGTCTGGATCACAGTGGTGACAGCAGGCGTTGCACTAAATGTGCTAATGGGATTGGCTACAATGGTGGCCCCATCTGTTAACACCACTGCTGAGAAAAGGCACATGTAAAGCAATGACATGATGTTCCTGATGGACTTGTGAATCCAACACACAGTGCTAGAGTAGATTTGACAATTTAACTAAAAACGAAAGAGCAACTGGCATCAAGCAAGTTCCAAAGGTGGAACTCAGTGGGGTGATTCAGGGGGCAAACTACAAGGGTGAAGCCCCAGGGTTTCTCATCAATTGAGGCCTGAAGCTGTTCTACACCCATTATCCCAGCCAGCAATTATTAAAGATCTACTATTATCCAGTTTGCTTTTTGTGTAATTAAGACGACCACTCACCGTCTCCAGCTCACACTATTTCATAAACAGATCTGGAGCACCATGTCCTCGGTGATATTTGGAACCAGGCACAGCGTAACTAATGAATATGATCAGGAACGACTTGGAGAGTACAAAGCATCCTCTATCCAACTACCTGTTTCCCCCTCAGTAACATTGTGAAAAGCGATATAAAAATGTAAGTGTTTGAACAATTCCCAAAGCATGTTACAGCCAATGACGTCCTTTTTGAATTGTAGTCACTGTTGTAATTTGGGAAACGTGGCAGCTGATACATGCACAGTAAAATCCCACAATGTGATAGTGACAGGATAAACTATTTCAGTGATGTCGGTTGAAAGATAAATACTTCCCAGGACACTAGTGGGGGGAACCTGACAACATATTAACGATGCCCAGCTTTAGTTCATCACCACCGCTATCAACCTCTCCAATGCCTATGTCAGACTGCTTGGACCAACATCCAGGCTTGGACGAGCCAAAATTTACTTAAATTAAAACAAGACGATTAAGGTCCCATTGTCTTCTAACCACGCTACAAATACTGTTCCCTCGCCACGGATTCCATCCTCTCCTTCACCATTGTCTCAGGCTGAACCAGGTTGTTCTAGACCTCAGTGTCCTATTTGAGCCCGAGCTGAGCTTCCAACTCCATACTCCCCGATCAGGAGGACAACCTATTGGTAACATTATTTGCCTCCACCACTGCCTCAGCTCATCTGCGCTGATATCCCTCAACCATGGTTTTGTTACCTCAACTATTCTAAACACTCTCCTGGCTGGCCTTCCATTTTGATACCTCGAATTTGTGCCCATCCAAAATTCTGCTGCCCACATGCTAAGTTGCATCAAGCCCCGTTCACCCAGTATCCTGTGCTTCCTGGCTTACAGTCGATACTACGATTTAAAAATTCTCATTCTTGTTTTCAAATCCTTCCATGGTCTCGCACCTCCCTGTTTACGTAACCTCCTCCAGCCCCACAACCTTACTCCAACTCTGGCCATTTGAACATCCCAATTCCCTTCACATCACCATTAGCAGCCATGCTTTCAGCTGTCTAAGCCCTAAACTCTGCAATTTTCTCCCTTAACCTTTCTACCTCTTGACCTCTTTCACTTCCTTCAAGACCCCTTTTAAACATAACTCTTTGTCCAAGCCATTGGTCACCCACCCTAATATCTCCCTATGTGGTTCAATGTAAAATTTTGTCTGATAGGTCTCCTGTGAAATATCTAGTGTTGTAAAGTCACCATATATTTGCAAGTTTTTCTTCTGGATTAATAGTCCAGTAACATAACCACTGCCAATCCATACCTAAGATGTTTATTAAACCTTCAGTGTAATTATTACGTTAGGAACACACAACTGAACTACAACAGGCATCCAGGCTACTAGGGATAAGCTCAAACACCCAGACTGAATAAATTACACAAGTTAATAGATAAATTACAAGAATCAGAATTGGACAGCACAGGAGACACACAGTGTCTGCCCTTTGAAAGGGCTAACAACAACTTGTATTTATAAAGCATCTTTAAATGTTACAAAGCATCTCATTGCACTTCACAGGAGCATTATCAAACAAATTTTGACAAACGTGCCACATATGGAGTTATTAGGTCAGATGTCAAAAAGCTTGGTCAGAAAAAAGGTCTTAAGGAGCAACTAATCCAATTAGTTCCACTCCCCTGCTCTTTCCCCATAGCCTAGCAAATGTTGCTTTAAGTATATATCCAATTCCCTTTTGGAAGTACCTACAGTGTCTGCTTCCACTGCCCTTTCAGGCAGTCCCTTCCAAATCATAACTCATTACATTAAAAAATTCCAAATCTCCCCCACCCATTGTCTTGTCAATTATCTTAAATCTGTCCCCTCTGGTTACTAATCCTCCTGCCAGTAGAAACAATTTTCCATGGAAACTTTATTAAAACGCTTCATAATTTTGAACCCATCAAGTAAATCTCCCCTTAACCTTCTCTGCTCCAAGCAGGACTATCCCAGATCCACAAAACTGAAGCCCCTCATCCCTGGTACCATTCTAGTAAATCTTCTCTGTACCCTTTTTAAGGCTTTGACATGCTTTCTAAAGTGTGGTGTCCAAAAGTGAACACAGTACTCCAGCTGAGGCTAGACCAGAGATTTATAAAGGTTCACCATAACTTCCTTGCTTTTATACTCCATGTCTCGATTTATACAAAGTATCCCAGATGCATTTTTAAGCAGCCTTTTCAACTTGTTCAACAATTTGTGTATACAAACATGCAAGTCTCTGTTCCTGGGCTTCTGTTAAAAATTAATACAGAGCAAAATACGGTGCAATTAATTCGAATGTCAAGAATTCGGTCACAATTGCTTCGCCTTTTCAGACATTGGGGATGCCTTTTTGTTAGTAATTGCTTCCCTTTTCTGTACAGTGATGTAGCCGAGCCCATAAATTACTCAAAATGCAGCTTCCTCTTTACCTGGTGGTTTGTTCTCTGTAGTCTGTTGAGGGCCAAGTGTTGCAGGTTGCATAGCTTGGGTGCCAATAGATGTTGACTGAATCCCCTGTGCCCCAAGTGGAGCTGGTTGAATCCCTTGGGGGCCAATTGAAGTAGGCTGTAGCCCCTGGGCACTGATCGATGCAGGCTGCAGCCCCTGAATGTGACGTGCATGCGTAGTGTCCACAGTCATCAGCTGCATAGGGTTCAGATGGACAGTGGAGGCCACGCCCACACCTGCCTGAGCTGCGATTGCTGCTGCAGACACAGAGCTCGGTGCTTGTGCTGAAACTGAGACAGAGATTGGACATTAGTCTTAAAAAGAAACAACTTACTTATTCAGAAGCTCATGTTTTTACAAAGAGAAGTTATAGGATCATAGAATGTTACAGCACAGATGGAGGCCATTCAGCCTGTTGTGCCTGTGCTGGCTCTTTGAAAGAACTCCCCAATTCAGTCCCACACCCAAGATTTTTCTCCATAGCTCTGCAAATTAGTTCTTTACAAGCATATATTAGCTGGTTATGTAAAAATCATAAAACAAGTAGCCCAGTCTTTGCTCTTAGTTGTTAACATGGACACTGACAAAGATTTCCTTTGTGCACAAAAGCAGTAACAATCATAAGACACTTTCTTTACAAGTTATGATTTCATTACACAACATGCAAATAAACCCTCACTGCTGTCTGCACCCCCACGCTCCCCACCAGTCCCCCGTGTCAATTGTGGACAACCGAAGATTCGCCACTGGGTTCATAAACATAGCACAACGGAACCCTCCTTTTATCTCCATCTCACCTGCCAAATGGAGCACGATTTATAAAACCAAATGAAGGGAATAAACGCAAGTAAACAGGGTCAGATAGAGTGCATAAATCTCATTAAAGTGTGAAAGCAAATGGCAGCTTGAGAGTTTATAAGAAGTCGTCATTTTAAAATCAACTAGTCTGACATGCTGTCTGTTCCTCTGCTACATTTACCTTTAGGAGCAGTTAGCCACGTTGATTGTGACTGGTACCAGGGGCTAATGACCAAATGAAGCCATGGCTCCAGTCAAGCCCATAAGATGAGTGATGGTTCTAAAAAGGTGAACAAGCTGTCTTTTTTGTCAATGTGCCCAAGAAAATATGGAATGACAGTTAGATTGCAATTGAAAACAAATTCTGGGATACCAGAGTTTCAGCTCAAAAGCTATGATTATTCTGATCTTCCCATTAAACTTAGCAATTGATGAAGTTACACATTACATCCTGTAAGCAATCCATCTCAGTCCTATTACAAAAAGTTTGGTGCTTTTAGAGAGCTGATGGTTTGGTTAAAGGGATTTTCACTGTATTAATTCTGGTTCATCAAGTTCACATTTACAGAAAAGGAAAAGAAAGCAGAGTTAGCAACTCCCAATCCTTAAAGTAAGTGTGTTTGGCCCGATTTCAAAAACTTAAATGTGCAAGAACGTAACACTTGCCTGGGTAAATAGAGGGCTAACTGCCACATCTTTCCTAGGTTTCCTTCAACAGCTGTATATAGATTGATTCCGAACAGTTGTTCAAATAATTATTTTGATGACATTAATTGATTTATAAAGTATTCAGATAAAATTTAGCAAATGCCAAACTTAGTTTACACCTAAAATTTTCAGGCTGACACAATCGAAAACATATATTTAAAACATACAAAACCCACATAAAATTGTCTTACTCTAAAGCATTCTGATGACTTTGAATAATGGCACAGCCTAGTGTAGCACAAATCAAGAAAACAGGTAGTCTCAGTTTTAACATCAGTTCATCTGGTAGGGGATTAGTCATGAGAGCAGTGATTGCCCTTCAGGGTCCTTGGAGCTCCAGGAGGAGGTGGAGGGGGTGGTGGGTGGGTGGAGAAGGATTGCAGGGTAGGGGAAATGAATGGGAATAAATCAGACAGCCCAAGTACCCTCTCCTGACTACTCCCCAGTCACCCCAGCTGGATAACGGGCATATTTGCCTGTCAAGTGAGAACAAAATCCAGGGAAGACTTGCCTGACAAGATGAACAGCCATTTGCACAAGGTACTGAAGAGTTGGCAGCACCCGTGGAGCTATCCATCAGGAATATTTTTTTTTTGGGGATTTGGATTGTTTAACAGCAACGCTTTTGTCATTTCTTTTCACATTTGTTAAATAAGAATAAACTTCAACTGGGCAGCGGGGGGGGCGAGGTTTCAAATAAACTGAAAAATGTATTTAACATGCAAATTTAAAAAAAAAGCGATTTAAATATACACAATATACTTAAAACTTAATAAATTCTATTGTGTTGAAGTCCTTTCCTTGGATATAGATGCAAGAACATCCTTGTGTGTATAGTCCAGCCCACACTGAAAATGCCTTTAGAAGAGATACAGCAAATTTTAGATCACAGAATTTCCATTAACTATGAGGGTGCAACATTGTCCATGAAGGACTGTACAACTTGCCACTAACTGGAACCTCCAAATTCAAATATAACAGCAGTCTTAACTAGGCTGCAACTCTGAACTCATACTGAATCGCAAGTTGTACTTTGCTACAAGACTGTGAAAGACATCAAACAATTTTCCCACATAATTAGGAAAAAGAAAATTACAAGATTGTTTCATTACGTTGGAGAGAGTTGGAAGGTTTTATTCACTTCATGGGAATAATGCAAGGATCACAGGCTTCATAACAACCTTCATAACAGTTGTTAGATGCACAAGCTAATTATTGAGCAATTAAAATTACACATGAACACTAATTATTGTATAATTATAAAACACCTCTCCATGGTGATATATTACTGCAAGAAACTAGGTCAGATAATCAGTCACCATGCAGATTTTCAAAAAAAACTTGCTTCTAAATTGAAAGATATTGTAAAGTTTACAATCTAGTAAACTGTTGCTATCTCTGTAGTGGATTTATTTGTCTTTATGAGCTCAATACAGTACCACTCCAAGCATGCCCATTTACGAGGGGAATTCACATCGCTAAGGAAACTACTGAAAAAATTGAGTTAAAATCTAATGGCGCACCCTCGCAATTTCTCAGAGTTTATCCAGCTAACAGCCAAGCCATTTAACTTTCAACAACACCAAAGCAAAATACTGCAGATGCTAGAAACCTGAAATATAATCAGAAAATGCTGGAAATACTCAGCAGGTCAGGCATCAATGGTGCAGAGAGAAACAGAGTTAACATTAAGGGTCAATTATCTTTCATCAGAAGTGGTCATTGACTTGAAACGGTAACTCTTTCTCTCTCCACAGTTGATGCATGATCTGCTGAGTATTTCCAGCATTTTGTTTTTATTTAAATTCTCAACATCCGGCTTCTCAACTCCTCTGACAGCTCTTTGTTCCTCATGTATTCTTATCCTGGCCACTGCTGTAAAAGCACCAATGAATGAATATAGTATATCCATACCTGGGTATTGCCGTATAGTGGACACAGTGCTAGTTATTGGGGTAAAGGTGTGCGCCAGTGTTGGGTAGCCAGGGATGGCAGCTGATGGTGGGTAAGCTGGCAGATAATACTGGAACTGCACAGGTACTTGCCTGGATGCAGGGGAAAAGGAATGAGAAGTGAATTAATCTTAATTAGTAGCAATTCCAAGCAGGTTTCACAATTCAAACTGGGACTAGACCATTGAACTTTTGAATGAATTTCTACAAGTTTATTTAGGTTTCAATACCTCCACCTGCTTCAAATTAAATCTGTCGCCTACCCAAGTTGCCCATGTGTCAGCCGAGAAGTTGTTGTGTTGTCTGGTGTTTGGGGTTGGGGGGGAGGTGCAGAGGGTGTGCATTACAGTCTAATTCAATCCTATCCTCATTGCCACACAACCACATTTTCCAACAGGGTCACTGGATGGTAATTGGGTGGAGGCCATGGTGCTTTTTTCCCTTTCGCACTACACTGAAGGATCACTTGGGTTAAGTGTCACCCGGCATATGTGCAGCTGTGCACGATTATGGGTCAGCACCCCCGGAGGGATGGCAGCAGGGAGAAAAGGAGAAAGCAAGAGGAAAATCTTGACATATTTGAATGCAATGAGAATGCTGAACATTTATCCACAAAATTTTTGCTCGCGATTCTAACTTATCCATTCAAACACTGAAGAACATCATTCTGTCTGGCAGCTTACCTGTTCTCAGTTCGTGTTTCCATGGTAACAGGGTTAGGTGAGGCCCTATGACCAGGTATGGAGATCAGGTTCCCCCTTTCTGTTGTATAGTCAGGCTGGATCCGTGGGGAAGTGTGGGTTATTGGTTGAGGAACAACTTTTGCTGCAACACAACACAGGATAGCATACATTAGTGGTAGAGATTGCATTCCCTTCTGCTTGTGCTAGTTTTCCAAGGTTTCGCGACTCTTCCCAAGTTACAGCAGATGAGCAAGAGAACTTCCACATGCTGCCTAGAAAACCAACCCTTGATCTAGACCAACAAATAGCAGTGGGTTCCTGCTCAAAGCATCTCAAAAGGAACATACTGTGTACAGTTCTGGCCATCGTAATACAGGAAGCCATGCGATCGCAGTGGAGCGGTATGGAGGAGATTTATGAGGATGTTGCCAGGAATGGACAATTTTAGCCATGAGGAAAGATTGGGTAGGCTGGGATTGTTTTCCTTGGAACAAAGGCGGCTGGGGAGAGATCTAATCTAGGTGTATAAAATTATACAGGGCCTAGTTAGTGTGCATAGGGTGGGCAATTTTCCCTTTACAGGGAGGTCAACCATCAGGAGGCATAGATTTGAAGTAAATTACAGAAGGATTAGAGGAGAGTTGAGAAATTATTTCACCGAGAGGATGGTGGAGATCTGGAACTCACTGCCCGAAAGGGTAGTAGAGGCAGAAACCCCCATTGTATTTAAAAAGTACTTGGATATGCACTTGATGTGCTGTAACCTACAGGGCTATGGACCAAGGGCTGGAAGGTGAGAATAGACTTGATGGCTCTTTTTCAGTCAGCAGAGACATGATGGGTGGAATGGCACCTTTCTGTGCCATAAATTTTTTATGTTTCCAAACCTCATTACTGATAGGTGAAGTAGTTAATTTTTCCTACAATTGTACTTTGTCCCATTGTAGGATCACAAACCTGGCGATCCAGTCAGACTATTCTAGGGAGTCATTAATACAATTTCTACTGAATGGTAAGAGAAGAATTTTGAGTGTCTCATTCAGAACATTATTCCACCTCTCCCTGAAGGCAGAGCTCTGCCAATACAAAGTACCCAGCATCCTGAATGGGAATCTGAAGTTTGCATGTGAAGGAATGCAATGTCTTAACGCAAACTCAGGCTTGAGTTGAACCTGATTCCTTGCAACTGGAGGTCAGGGTTTGCTTCAGTGTAGCACTTTCCGTTGCAATCTGGAAGTTGTGCCATTTGCTTTCACTCACCGACGGGAATAGTAGAAGTGGTGACTACAGGAGCATGTGGTGTGTGAGAAGCCATCGTCATATTAACAATTGTACTGCTCGTCACTTGAGCATGGGAAACTGCACCTGCCAAGGAAGAGGAGGGATTGTGAATCAAGAAAATATCAAGAAAGCTGGCAGACAACCAATGACATCTATTCCCAAATAAGATAAACTCTCAGCAATAGAGGCTAGATCATGTTTGAGAGGCACAAACACAAGATTGTATCTTTTCCAAACTTTCTAGTCTTATTATTTAACAGAAAAATTCTATTACAAAAGTCAGCTTTAAAAAAAACGCTAACAGATTAGGTTTTGAATTTCTTGCATTCATCGTTTCCTTCAAGATCGTTTCACAGACTTTGCTGTACCTGTTGCAAACTCAAATATTTTGCGCATTGCAAAGTTAACTTAAAGCAATAGGCATTACAGAAAATCAGCTAAGCATTGTTCTAACCATTTAACTGTGTTTCACAAAAGGCTGTCCTAAGATCAGAGAAGGATCAGTGTTGGCACTCTCCCTTCACAACTATATCCAGCTACTTTTAAAAAAAAGTTATCCAGCATTGATATACAGCAAAAAGCACAGAATGCAAGCACTGAAAATAAAATCAAAATAGACAATGCACAATATGAATAAGTCAATCACTACATAGAATTAATCTTCAATAGGATTCTCGTCTTTCCTAGCTACTGTCTTGAGGCTTACCAGCGTTCTAATCACGGTGTGTCACAAAGGCAGGAAGAGCATCCTAAAAATTAAAATAGTAGCTTCACCACCAAAAGCTGCTCTATAAACTACCAAGTGGTTTCGTATATGCAAGGAGTGCAAGTAAAGATCGCAGCCACCTGACTTGTGTGGCAGTTTAATATTCAGCTTAAAGGTTAAGGTTTCAACCCTTATGTGGGTGTGTCTGGATTTTAACATTGGCAATTGGCCACGCTAACCTCAATTTGCTCCTTTACCTAAAATGAACTGACTGAAATCAGAAACTGTTCAAATCCTTGGCGTTAACACTCATACCACTGTAAGTAATCTGTAAAACCTTGAAGCAATTACTATTATACTGGGATCAGACTGAAGCCCCAATAATCTACATCCCCACTAGCCAGGCTCTTATCAGCCCCAGTCACATTCCAGATGCCAGTCAATTTGTCCAATGAGAAAGTTACATGTCTACTTTTCCAAAATGATGCTTTGTTTTTCAGTGCTTCTTTGCCACTTCATGACTTGATAAAAGGTGATCAGTACCTTTAACTGACACATGGGATTCTTTTCCTGTGGGTCACAAGTTATCTTTGCATAGTTATTGTGAAGCAGTGTCAGGAGTCATCTATCTCCACAATAACAATCTGCATTGATATAGCAACTTTAATCTCAAGGGGCTTCACAGCAGCGTTATAAAGAAAAATTTGACACTGTGTCAGATAAAAAGATATTAGGGCAGATTACAAAGCGTGGCTAAAGAAGTAGGTTTTTAAGGAGCATCTTAGAGGAAAGAGAGGCATAGGGAAGGAATTTCAGAGTTTAAGGCTCAGGCAGCTGAAGGCACAGCCATACAACTGGAGACGCTCAAGAGGCTAGAATTAGATGAGTGCAGATACCTTAAGGGTTGTGGGTTGGAGGAGTTGAGAGAGATAGGGAAGAGCAAGACTAAGGAAGGATTTGAAAAGAAGGATGAGAAATTTAAAATCAAGGTGTTGCTCAAATGAGAGCCACTGTAGGTAAGCAAACACAGGAGTGCAAGTAAAGACCTGGGCTGTAGAATTTTGGATAACCTCAATTTACGGAGGGTAGAAAGTGGAGACCAGCCACGAGTGCTTTGGAATAGTTAAATCTAGAAGTAACAAAGGTATGGAAGAAGGTTTCAGCAAATGAGCTGAGGCAGGGGAAGAATCGGGTAATGTTACAGAGGTTGGAATAGGACATTTTAGTGATGGCACAGAGATTAGGTAACTCATCTCAGCATCAAATACAACAAAAAGGTTGCGAAGACAGTTGCCAGGGAGAAGGACTGAGTTAATGATAAGGGAATGGAGTTTAGCGCAAGACCGAAAACAATAGCTTCAGTCTTCCCAATATTTAAATGGAGGAAATTTTTACTCATCTAGTACTGAATGCAGGGCAAGCAGTCTGATAATTTAGAGACAGTGAAGGGATCAAGAGAGGTGGTGGTGAGATAGAGCTGCTTGTCAGCATACAATTGGAAACTGGTCCTTACTTTTCAGATGATGTCGCTGAGAGAAAAGTAGATGAGAAATAGGAAGGGAACCAATGAAAGATCCTTGGGAGATACCAAAGATAATGGTGCAGGAGCAGGAAGAGAAACCATTGTGAATGGTTCTCTGGCTACAATTAGATAGATGAGAAAAGAGCCAGGCAAGTGCAGTCCCACCCAGGTGGACAACAGTAGAAAGGCATTGGACGATGATGGTGTGGTCTAAAGTGTCAAAAGCTGACAGATCAAGGAGGACGAGGAGGGATAATTTGCCTTTGTCACAGTCACACAGGATGTTATTTGTGATTTTGATAGGAACTGCTTCAGTACTGCAGCAGGGTGGAAACCTGGTTGAGGACTTCAGTAGAATTGAGGCCAAGGAAACTTTATTCTATATAGGAGGTATGAAGGAGGTATTAGCAGGTAGCTGTACTTCTATTGTTTACGCAACTCACCCAAGGAAGCTACTTTTTAAAATGTGCCTAGAGATGCTTTGGGCCTGTGAAGATTAGAGAATCACAGAATTGTTACAGTGTAGAAGGAGGCCACTTGGCCCATTGTGTCTGCACTGGCTCTCTGAGCATTTTAACTTAATGCCAATCTCCTGCCTTTTCCCCGTAACCCTGCACATTGTTTCAATTTCATTCATCCAATGCCCTCCTTGAATGCCTCAATTGAACCTGCCTCCACCACACTTCCAGGCAGTGCATTCCAAACCCTAACTACTCGCTGTGTGAAAAAGACTTTTGTCACCTTGCATTTGCTTCTTTTGCAAAACACTTTAAAACTGTGCCCTCTGGTTCTCAATCCATTTACAAGCGGATTAGATTAGAAAGCTTGAATCTTGAATTTGATTTGAAAGTTAGTGACTATCTTAAAATGTCTCAGTACATGATCTTTAAAAAAAAAACACACAATGTGACTGTCACTGAGGTTGAGTAGGTTCCACTCTCCGTCACATCTTATCTGGGCTATTTGCATTCTAAAGAACAGTCAACTGCTATTGGTCAATCTAAAATGAAATCTCTAGAGCACACATACAATATGAGCATTTTTCAGACACCAGGTACTCACCCTGACCTGTGGTAGAGGGGATTGAATTTGTGGAGAGTATGGGTGCCACAGTAGCAGCAGCAACTGGTGTCCCGGTACTGAACATTGTTTTCTGTTGAAAGAGAACTGCCTTGTTGGTATTGGAGTTGACAACATTACAAGCTCTGGTTTCAATCTGTTATATTTCCACTGGCTGACTAACAACAGGAAGGGAGCCATCTTGAGATAAACACGAAATATAACAAGTTACGAAACAAGAATTCCAAGCCAGCTCAACCAGATCTTACACTTGCAGAGATTCTGATATGTGAACACCTGACAGTTGCCAGCTTGACAAACAGCTGCAGCTCTGCCAGTTGTGGCATCAAGGTAGTACAGTTGCTGCTCATTTGTTACAACAGGTGCAGCTGAAGACATCTGCTCCAAACAGCAAAATCAATGCTTTCCAGTATTGCTGATTTGTGTAAGCTTTCCATTCATTTGTGGCTGAAGAGCCACAAATGATGAGTTAAGAATGACTCTGGCACTGCAGACACTGTCCTACAAATAAGCACAGGGAAACCCCTGTATTTGTGAGAACCAAACTCAGCATTCATAGATACATATAGCACAGAAGGGGGCCATTCAGTCCATCCTGCCTGTGCCAGTTCTTTGAAAGATCCATCCAAGTCATTCTACTTCTTGCTCTTTCACCACAGCCCTACAAATGTTTCCATTTGGAAAGGCATTGGAGAATTGCTTCAAGAAAGTGGTTATCAGCTTATGCACACTGAACTAGACATACACTCCAAACACTCCAAACTAACTGCACACAGTTCTCAAAAGATTTATGCCTTAAATGCATTAAGTCTTCCAATTTTTAAATATTTAAAATTTAAAACATTTATAATCAACTCACTTGCTAACAAGCAAGAACTTGGTTTGAAGGTACTCAAGTGACTTAATGAGTCAAGGACAAGACATTAAAAGTTAGCCGATCCTCAAACTTCTGGTTAAACTACACATGAAATGACTCTAAAGTAGTAATTCCCCACGTTACGAAAACATTCCATTTCTGGGATACATCTAACTTGGATCAAAGTGAAAGGGCTTCAAGGGGAAAGGGTAGGGGTGAAGATGCAGGTGGAGGGAATAGGGATTATCCCTGGTAGCTCCTTGTGCAGTAAAACCCTGTAGGAGGGGAGGGAGGTGGAACTCTTTACCTGTGTTATGTGGAGCTGTGGTTTCTGGGCAGCCACTGCAGGGTGGGAAGGTAATGTGATTCGAGCTGTTGTATCCCTGGGTTGCTGAGTGCGCTGGATGCTAATTGTAGCAGCGGATGGGTGAGGTTGGATGGTCAGTGCTGGTCTACTGCAGAGGATGGGAGGGACGAAAATTACAAATCAAACAAGGGATCATCTGAATATTTACTGACAAATAACGATGTTTTTGGAACATAGGAACAGGAGATCATCATTCAGCCTCTCAAGCCTGTTCGATCATTCAATTAGATCACAGCTGACCTGTATCTAAGCCTTGGTTCTGCAATCCCTAATGCCCTTACCTAATAAAAATCTATCAATCTTAGTTTTGATATTTTCAATTGACAGTTGTTTTGGAGGAGAGTCCAGATCTTCACTACACTTTGTGAAGAAGTGCTTCTTGACATCACCCCTGAATGACCTGGCTCTAATTTTAAGGTTATGCTGCCTTGTTCAAGACTTGCCCAGCAGAGGAAATAGTTTGCATCAACCCCAACAAATCCTTTAATCAATTTAAACACCTCAATGAGGTCATCCCTTCATCTTCTACATTCAAGGGAATGCAAGTCTTGACCATGCTACAGAAACGGGTCTTCATAATTTAATTCTTTTAGCCCAGTACCATTCTGGTAAATCTATGCTGCAGCCCCTCAAGGTCAACATATCCTTCCTGAGGTGCAACAGCCGAAATTGAACGCAGTACTTTAAGTGGAGTCTAACCAGAGGTTTATATAGCTGTAATTTTGTTCTGCATAGTAACCAACATTGCAGGAAAAGTTACCTGATATATTAAATACAATGCCCAATGATATATGTCTGTTACTGATGCGGCAGTTAAATCCTCAGGTCAGGACAACAGTAGTCTATGTTCTCCACATCTACCCATTCAGAATCACTGAAGGCAGGAGAGGGTTGTACAGTTTTACAGATTGCAGGAACACTTCCCCAGCAAACCCATAGAGAATGCCAAAATTTAAGGCTTTATTCCAACACTATGTTTGAGCCCATGCATTTTTCAGAATCTCATTACAATATTCAGCATTATAAATATACAGATCTGGTTACAGGTCAGTTTCCAAAAACTCCACATTTTCACCTTTGAAGTGCAGAGCTGTTCATGACAACTCAAACCAAGTTACAGCAGCCAGAGAAGGAATGCGTCTGAGAACCCTATCGGTGTTCCCAGACTCATTTCTCTTTTGGCGCTGTCAAAACTTTGGACAGACTCCAGCAACAACAGTCGCAGTCTTCTGGAAGCAAGATACGGCATTTCAAGCAAGCTGAAATCTAGTATTCTAATATAAGCACTGTAACATACCAATTACTGCACAGTACAAAGGCAGTTCATTGGCCGTGAAGCACAGACACCCTGAATATGTAAACAGCATAAAATAAACCTAAGTTTTCTTTGCCATGCAGAGTTATTACATACGAAATCCTTTCTCCGCGTTTTTTCTCCTTAAATTACCTGTGTGCTACATCTGTCCCATGAGCTGCTGCTGTTGTAATGACAGGAGATTGTGCTCGTGTCGCAGATACTGTGGCTACCACTGCTGGAGGGATTGCTGTAGAGGTGGTTGAAGGAGGGCGAGACTGTGAAACAAAAAGCCAGATTCAAACTTAACACACTTAAGTGCTGAGGCAATGCCACAACATGTCAAACTCTACAAGCTTGTAATAAGTTGGAGGTTAACCATTCATAGACTTATATAGCACAAGAGACCATTCAACCCGTTGTTTGTGTAGTGGCTCTTTGATAGAGTTATCCATTTAGTCCCACTCCTCTGCTTTCCCCATAGCCCTGATTTTTTTCCCTTTGCAGATATATATCCAATTCTCAGGAAACTATAGGCCAATTAGCTTAACATCTGTCTTCGGGAAAATATTAGAAGCTATTATTAAAGATCTTATAGTAGGGCACTTAGAAAAATTCAAGGAAATCAGACAGAATCAACATGGTTTTGTGAAAGGGAAATCATGTTTACCCAATTTATCAGAGTTCTTTGAAGAAGGAACATATGCTGTGGATAAAGGGGAACCGGTGGATGTACTGTACTTAGATTTCCAGAATGCATTTGATAAAGTGCCACATCAAAGGTTATTGTGGAAAATAAAAGCTCATGGTATTGGGGGTAACATATTGGCATGGATAGAAGATTGGCTAGCTAACAGGAAGCAGAGAGTTGGCAGCATGTGACAAGCAGTGTGCCATTGTGATCAGTGCTGGGGCCTCAACTTTTTACAACATATATATAAATGACTTGGATGAAGAGACTGAAGGAATGGTTGCTAAATTTGGTGACGACATATAGATAGGTAGGAAAGTAAATTGTGGTGGGAACATGAGGAGGATAAAAAGGGGCATAGATTAAGTGAGTGGGAAAAGATCTGGCAAATGGAGTATAAGGTGAGAAAATATGAAATCGTTCATTTTGGCAGGAAGAATAAAAAACAAGCATATTATCTAAATGGTGAGAGATCGCAGAGCTCTGAGATTCAGAGGGATCCAGGTGTCCTACTGCATGAATTACAAAAGGCTAGTATGCAGGTACAGCAAGTAATTAGGAAAGCTAATAGAATGTTATAATTTGAGAGGTGAATTGATTACAAAAGTAGGGAGGTTATGCTTCAGTTGTACAGGACACTGGTGAGACCACATCTTGAGAATTGTGTACAGTACTGATCTCCTTATTTAAGGAAGGATGTAAGTGCGTTAGCAGTTCAGAGAAGGTTTCCTAGATTAATACCAGGAATGAGCGGGTTGCCCAATGAGGAAAGGTTGGACAGGTTAGGCTTAAATCCACTGGAGTTTAGAAGAGTAAGAGGTGACTTGATTGAAAGAAACCTTTAAGATCCGGAAGGGTCTTGACAGGGTGCATGTGGAGAGGATGTTTCCTCTTGTGGGGAGAATCTAGAACTGTTTACTATCGCTGTTTAAAAATAAGGGGTCGGTCATTTAAGACAGAGATGAGAAGAAATTTTTCCCCTGAGTATCATGAGTCTTTGGGACTCCCTTCCTCAAAAGACAGAGGAAGCAGAGTCTTTGAATATTTTTAAGGCAGAGCAAAATAGGTTCTTGATTAACAAGGAGGTGAAAGGTTTTTGGGGGTAGCAGGAATGTGGGGTTGAGATAACAATCACATCAGCCATAATCTTATTAAATTGCAGAGCAGGCTCAAGGGGCCGTGAGGCTTACTCCTGCTCCTAATTCATATGTTCATATGTTCCCTTTTGTTAAATTACTATTGAACCTACTTCCACCAATCTTTCAGGGAATGCATACCAGATCATAACTCTACTGCACACAAGTCTTCCTTCAGTTTGAGACAGGAGCCACTTGGGCAACAAATTCCTTAATAGCTGCTGTCCAAGCTACACAATGCAACCAAGCAGATGATGTGTTCACTGCTCCCCCTGCTGTCAATCACATCCTAATCCTAATGAGGATTCCAACAAACGAGGATGAGGAGTCATCTTAGGACAGTTTGGCGGATTGGTTGAAAACGGGAACCCAGAGGTAGGAAAGGAGTGAAGAGATAAGATGGAGCAAGATGGGGTGGGATGGGGACTTTAAAACAAAAATCAAGGTTTTTCCAACGCAATCCACCAGGCCACAGGAAGCCAGCGAAACTTGGGGCGGACAGTGTTAGGAGTCGTGTAGAACTTGGTGCAGGAAATTATATGTGTGCATGTGTTGAAGGTTGTGTACAGTTGGGAAGCCAATGAAGCAGAACACTGCAGAAATCTACCTTGGAGCTGATGCAGGTGTAGAGAAGGGTTACAGGCAGTGGGTGTGATGAGATGGACACTTAAACAGGTGGTGAATAAAAAAACATTCTTGACCATCAACCAGACGTATTCAGAAAACACAGCTCAGAAATGGTCAACCAGGGAGGTTAAGTGAATGCAGGTGCATGTGTTCTGCTGGCAGTTCACCATGGCGGCTTCAGTCTTGTTGACATAAGAGTTGTAGAGAATCGCACCTCATCCCAGACTTAACATTCGACTCAACAGTCATAGGAAGAGCCTTTTGTCTTTAAAAGTTTAACATTAAGATAAGACTCATTCCACCAGCTCTCAATATCACTGTAGCTCCATCATGATAAAGATTTTCATTTAAAAGGAGCTCATTATTTAGAGTAAAGTGGTTACCTGTATAGGTAGGTGCAGAGAGTGCTGCACAGCAGTCTGAGGATTCCCAGCTGTTGGTAGTGGTGCTGGAGCAGGACGTAGGACTGTAGTTACTTTGGAACTTGATATTGCTGCTGCGACTGCTGCACCTATGAAGGATAACATTTCATTTCAAAAAGCTGCACCTCATCAGCCTCTCAGAAGCATCCAAAGGGCCTGACCTGCAATTAATTCTTTGAAGTGCATTAACCGCAGTTATTTGACACAGAATAGTCATGCGAACATATAAAATGAATGACCAGCTAATCTAGAGTGCATCAGTTGAGGGAAAGGGTTGGTTAAGGCACCAGGAGATATACGTGCTTCTCTGAGTAATAAAATGGGATTTTACTGTCCATTTACAGTTTTTCAGTTTACCTGGCTCCCAGTGAGGGATGATGGGGCCTCAGTTTAACCTCTCATTTAATGATGACACATCTGACATGCAGATCTCCCCATAACTCTTCACTGAAGTGTCAACATAGTGGAGCCTCAACCCACAGCCTCCAGACCCAAAGCTACCAAGACAGTCAAGCTGAAGAGCATGATTAACTTTTTAACAACTTTACAAAGAGTCTATTCCAGAGATCTGTCGAGAACAGCTTCTACATATAAACATGTAGATGGGTTTGCAGTTTTAATTAGTAGAAAGATAGCAAGTTACCTCATCTATACAATTTATAAAAATGTCCATAACCAAACAGAGAGAAATGCAGGAGGATTGTGCATTAATCATTGCAGTACACCCGGCTGTACATTGGATGGTGTAACAGTTCAACTTTTGTTAAGGATATTTAAGAGAAGAAAAATAAATTTGCAAAGTAAACACACCTCCCCTCCGCCCCGTCGTGCACCTACACCTACTCCGCCACGTATACACAGCCACACCCCCCCACACACAGACACCCACTAACCCACACACACAGATCCCACCACACCCCCTAACCCACATACACAGACCCCGCCCCAGCCCCACTCACCCCCCGCCCTGCCCCCCCCCGCCCTGCCCCCCCCCCCCACCCCCCCCCGCGCCCCCCCCCCACCTCCCCGCACCACCCCCCACACCTGCTCTCCCCGCCCCCCCCACCTCCCCGCCCCACCCCCCACCTGCTCCCCCCACCTCCCCACCTGCTCCCCCCACCTCCCCACCTGCTCCCCCCACCTCCCCACCTGCTCCCCCCACCTCCCCACCCCCCCACCCACCCCATCTCCCCGCTCCCCCCCTCTCCTCCCCCCCACCCCCCCCTTCTCCTCGCCCCCCCCCCCCCTCGCACCCACCCCCCCTCCTCGCCACCCCCCCCCTCGCCACCACCCCCCCCTCGCACCCCCCCCCTCACTCCCCGGCCCCCCTGCCCCGCCACACCCACCCCCTGCTCCGCCATATACACACAGGCACCCCTGCCAATGCTTCCCACACACACACACACACACACAAAATACCCACCCCCACACACGCATATCCCCCCACCTCCACCCACCCCCCTCCCCCACGCTCACCCCCACCCCGCCCACCACGCTCACCCCCACCCCGCCCACCTCCCCCCACACACCCACTACGCTCACCTCCCCCCAGCACCCCCTCATGCTCACCTCCCCCCAGCACCCACCACGCTCACCTTCCCCCAGCACCCACCACGCTCACCTTCCCCCAGCACCCACCACGCTCACCTTCCCCCAGCACCCACCACGCTCACCTTCCCCCAGCGCCCACCACGCTCACCTTCCCCCAGCGCCCACCACGCTCACCTTCCCCCAGCGCCCACCACGCTCACCTTCCCCCAGCGCCCACCACGCTCACCTTCCCCCAGCGCCCACCACGCTCACCTTCCCCCAGCGCCCACCACGCTCACCTTCCCCCAGCGCCCACCACGCTCACCTTCCCCCAGCGCCCACCACGCTCACCTTCCCCCACTCCGCTCGCCATGCTCACTTCCCCCCAACCCCCCCCCACCACACTCACGCACCCTCCCCCCGCCCCACACTCACATACAGACACCAGATCTACTACATTACCTCTAGGCACATGGGATGAGAACATCTGCGTCTGTGCAGTGGATGGTCCAATATGGAGCGAAGCTGGAACTGAGTTTCGGATGATTGACATTTGCACATTGGTGCCCATTAGATGTGGGATGTTAGGATGCCCCTGGGAAGGATGTAATTCAGAATCAAGGCACAGTAAGTGAAATGACAACCGCTGGACAGAATGGTTTGTTCCTGTTTAGAGGGTGCTGTGCATAACTGTGAATTCATGTTTTAGGACATTTGTGCGCTTACCTGCTGCCCACTGATTGTAGCTACGGGGATTGCAGAGGCCTGTGGTACACCAGTGTCCATGCTAACAGTTACATGTCCTGAAACTTTCGGAGGAACAGTCAAGTGTCCTAGGCCAGATGACGGAGCCGGAGCAATGGGCCGACTGGGCAAGGGCGGCTTCAGTGTTGTCTGGGAAAACAAAACTACAATCTGACTTTGTGCAGAAAAGCAAAAATGGCAATACTGGGGCTGGAGAAGCCAGCAAGACCTCAGATCATTTGGAATTTTCACAATTGTGTGTTTTTGGGAGCAATTACCACAGGTGTCATGTCTCAGAACACCTGCAAGATGAGTCTCAGCTGTGTTAACAGTAATTCTGTGGATCTTCAAAACACATATTTCAATCCCAACAGTGAGGATGATACGAATCATCTGCAACATGACATAGATCGATAGGCTAGCAGAATGAGCCGGCAAGTGGCAGATGCAATTTAATACAGAGAGGTGTCAGGTGATGCATTTTGGCAGAAGGGACACAGAGAGGCAATATAGTCTTAAGTGTGCAGGGACCTGGGGGTGCCTAAGCACAGATCTTTGAAGGTGGCAGGGCATGTTGAGAGAGTGGTTAACAAAACATATGGGATCCTGGTAAAAGCAAAATACTGCAGATGCTGGAAATCTGAAACAAAATAGAAAATGCTGGAAAACTCAGCAGGTCTAACAGCATCTGTGGAGAGAAAGACAGAGTTAATGTTTCGAGTCCCTATGACTCTTCTTCAGAGCTAATGAGAAGTAAAAATTTATACTGTTTAAGGGGGGTGGAGCAGGGGGTGGATAGAAGGCCAGCAGCGGTGGAGGCAAAGGAGAGATTGACAAAGGTGTAATGAATAAAAGGACAAAGGGATGTTAATGATAGTGGTACTGGCTAAAGGAGGTGCTGATGGTGGCATTAAGGTAGAAAGCAGAATGTGATAATAGCAGGGCAAGGGTAAGCACTCTGGAAAGAATAACATGAACAAGTGACAGATGGTCCTCGTGGAGTGGGAAAAAAGTTCAAAAGTGGGATAAAAGGTGGAGATAAAACAATGAATAAAAGTGAAAATAAATTAAAATAAGTGGATAAAAAATAAAAATTGAAAAATAAAAATGAATATTGAAAAAAGGGGATAAATAGGGTTGGGGATGGAGGAGAGAGTTCATGAAGTTGTTGAGCTCAGTTTTAAGTCCAGAAGGCTGTAAAGTGCCTAATTGGAAGATGAGGTGCTGTTCCTCCAGTTTGACCTGGGCTTCACTGGAACTTTGCAGCAGGCCAAGGGCAGACATGTGGGCATGAGAGCAGAATGGTGTTGAAATGGCAAGGGACAGGAAGGTCTGGGTCATGCTTGCGAACAGACCGAAGGTGTTCCGCAAAGCGGTCACCCAGTCTGCATTTGGTCTTTCCAATGTAGAGGAGGCCACATTGGGAGCAGCGAGTGCAATAAACCAAATTGAAGGAAGTGCAAGTGAAGATCTGCTTCACCTGAAAGGAGTGTTTGGGCCTTTGGACGGTGAGGAGGGAGGAGGTAAAGGGGCAGGTGTTGCAACTTCTGCAATTGCATGGGAAGGTGCTGTGGGAGGGGGGTGAGATGTTGGGGGTATGGAGGCGTGGACCAGGGTGTCCCAGAGGGAATGGTCCCTTCAGAATGGCGACAGGGGAGGCGAAGGGAGGATGTGCTTGGTGGTGGCATCATGCTGGAGTTAGCAGAAATGGCGGAGGATGATCCTTTGAATGCGGAGGCTGGTGGGTTGAAAAGTGAGGGCAAGGGGCACCCTATCATGGTTCTGGGAGGGAGAGGAAGGTGGCCCCATCAGCCACAGTGGGTGGGAAACCTCGGTTAAGGGAGAAGGAAGACATGTCAGAAGTGCTGTTTTGGAAAGTGGCACTATCGGAACAGATGCGGCGGAGGTGAAGGAATGGAGAGAATGGGATGGAGTCCTTACAGGAAGCAGGGTGTGAGCAGTTGTAGTCGATGTAGCTGTGGGAGTCGTTGGGCTTGTAATGAATATTGGTAGACAGTCTATCACCAGAAATTGAGACAGAGGGGTCAAGGAAGGGAAGGGAAGTGTTGGAGATGGACCATGTGAAGGTGATGGGGGGGGTGGAAATTGGAAGCAAATTTTTCCAGGTCCAGACGAGAGCAGAAAGTGGCACCGAAACATTCATCGATGTACCAAAAAAGAGAGTTGAGAGGGATTCTGAGTAGGGCTGAACAAGGAATGGTCCACGTGCCCCATAAAGAGACTGGCGTAACTGGGGCCCATGAGGGTACCCATAGCCACACCTTTTATTTGGAGGAAGTGAGACAAGTTTAAGGAGAAATTGTTCAGTGAGAGAACAAGTTCAGCCAGGCGGAGGAGAGTAGTGGTGGATGGGGATTGTTCATGCCTCTGTTCGAGGAAGAAGCAGAGAGCCCTCAGACCATCCTGGTGGGAAATGGAGGTGTAGAGGGATAGGACGTCCATGGTGAAGAGGAGGTGGTTAGGGCCAGGGAACTGGAAATTGTTGATAAGACATAGGGCATCAGAGCAATCGCCGACATAGGTGGGAAGAGACTGGACAAGGGGAAAGAGAACCGAGTCAAGATTGGAAGAAATGAGTTCCGTGGGACAGGAATAGGCTGACACGATTGGTCTGCCAGGACAGTCCTGTTTGTGGATTTTGGGGGAAGAGGTAGAAGCGGGCTGGTGGGGTTGGGAGACTGAGGTTGGAAGCTGAGAGAATGGAGTGCGGCAAGTTCAGAAGGGGACAGGTTAGAGTGGGTGAGAGGAGCAGAGAAATTGAGACGGCCGAAGTGACGCCGACAGGGATCCTGCTCTTCATAAAGAGAGGCACTGAGTACAAAAGCAGGGAAGTTATGCTGAACCTTTAAAAAGCTCTAGTTAGGCCCCAACTAGAGTACTGTACCTAAGTTCTGGTCATTACATTTTAGGAAGGATGCAAGGGTCCTAGAGAGGGTGCAGAGGATATTTACCAGAATGGTTCTGGGGAATGTGGAAACTTTAGTTACAAGGTTAGGTAAGAAAATCTCTGGTTGTTCTCCTTGGAGCAAAGGAGATTGAGAAGAGAGTTGATAGAGATGTACAAGATTATGACAGTGTAGATAAGGTAGACAAGGGAAAAACTGTTCCTGTTAGCTGGTAGTAAAAGGACTAAGGGGATACAGATTTAAGGATTTGGGCAAGAGATACAGGGGAATATGAGAAGGAACCTTTTCATGCAGCGAGTGATAATGACCTGGAATGCCCATGAGGGTGGTGGAAGCAGAGATGATCAATGATTTAAAAAGGAACTTGGATGGATACTTGAAGGGAATAAACCAGGGCTATGGGGATAAAGCTGGGGAGTGAGACTGACTGGATAACTCTGCAGAGAGCTATCATGGACTCGAGGGGCCAAATGGCCTATTTCTGTGACATATTAAATTATGACTCTAAATGCTGATGGCATCAAGTGTGAGCTGTGGAGGGAAGGTCTCCAGAGGAGATGAGGTCAGTGACAGTCCTGGAAACAATGGCTCGGGTCATGTTCCAGGGGGAGGTAGGAGGAAGTGTCTGAGACCTGGAAGAATCAGAGCTCGACACTGGTCAGGTTACCATAACACAATAGACATTAATTCAACTCCCTCAGGCCAGCAGGTTCAGTAGATCATCTCACAGGCACCCACCCCCCCCACCCTCCCAATGAACTCAACAAGCCTCCTTAGAAAGCACCTTCCAAACTCATGACCACTACCATCTGGAAGGACAAGGGCAGCAGACACATGGGAACATCACCACCTGCAAGTTCCCCTCCAAGTCACTTACCATCCTGACTTGAAAATATATCACCGTTCCTTCACTGTCGCTGGGTCAAAATCCTGGAACTCTCTTCCTAACAGCACTGTAGGTGTACCCACACCACAAGGACTGCAGCGGTTCAAGAAGGTAGCTCACCACCACCTTCTCAAGGGCAATTAGGGATGGGCAATAAATGCTGGGCTAGCTAGTGACGCCCACATCCCATGAATGAATAAAAAAAAAAACTTTTTTAAAAAATGTGGTCAGCATTTCTTCGTTAAAACCAGGCAGAAATTTTGAAAAGGGAGAGGGGTGCTCTCAGTTGATAAAGCGTAGAACTGAAGATGATCATCCCAGGTTTTTGCTCTATGACCAGGAGAGTGGTAGAGATCTACAACTGGCCTTAACGCAACTGTACTAGGCAGGGGTAGAGAAATTAAACCAGGGCTCCCATTCATCACAAATGAACAATTACTTCTGGAAAGTTCACATTTTTGATGCCAGATGAAGTCAGAATGAGAATTGGCTGCGAATCTCATGCAAAAGGCAAGTTTGCAGAAGGTGAGGCACAGATGATGCGTCAAAGGAGACCTCCAGGAAAGAAAGGGAGAAATAATATGAAAATCAATGTTAACTGCAGGGCTTTATATCTAATAAAGGCTTTAGACCCAATGACAATGGAAGGAAGAATCAGCTCAAGACTTTGAATCATAAAGGTAGAATTCCGCACGTGACATAGGCCAGAGTTTTCAGATGGTGATAGATTGCAGCAGTATGGCATTCCTGGTGCAGGGGTCATTTATACATAGAAAATGCCCGGCACACGAGATCTGCTATGACAGCCCCCTTAGGGCCGGCATAGTGGGAGGAAGGAAGCAGCTACTGAGCTGCCTGCAAAACATTTTCATTCCAGTTTAGTGGGTACCTGTGCATAATCAGCCTCTGAGAGCCTGAACAGGCCCCTTGAGCATTCTTCCTCCAAGACACCCTTCACATTCGCGTGAATGCTGAACACTCGGCTACAAAACAAACGACTTCAGCATTCAATCGGGGCGGTGATCAGGAAACAAACAAGCAGGCAGCTTTTAATCTAATTTGTATGTGCTCACCCACATATGAGCCAATGCATTTTAGACCACTGCCAAGGAGGTGGGTTTGAAAGGGACACAGTGAAAGCAAGCAAGTTTCTACATGTATCCAACAGCAACAACAGAATCTAGCCCAATCTCTCTCTCTACCCATAAGGTCAGCGTGGGAGGAAACACCATCAGCACAATCCAAATTGCAGACCATTTGCTGTTCTCACACAACTCTAAAAGATACTGAGTGCCTCTCATGACAGAACATAATAAATAACATCAGGCGTGTTTCTAATATGTGGCAACCAGCTGTCAGCTTTTTGGGAACGATTTTATTTACTTACCACTGGAAACAATATAGGGCTGACTTAGTTACCCTGGGCTCAGAATCTGGACAGCCCTAGCAGAGAACTAAAATAAGGGTTGCTTATTGAAACACAACAACAGGGCTCAAAATACAAGCTCCCTGTTGATGATCTCAGGCAGTAAGCACATGGGATAGTGTGGGGAAAAGGCGTTGAAGTGGATGATCAGCCATGGTTGTACTGGATGGCAGAACAGGCTTGATGGGCTGAATGGCCTACTCCTGTTCCTATGCCTGTGTGTCTTAGTGAAGTCATGGATTCCTCTACCAGAACCATTTAACTCAAAATTAGCAAATTCCAACCAGGATCGTGCCCTACTGGATCTCACATTATATTCAGATGGGGTCCTGAAAAACTCTGATATATTAAAAGTCATTTACTGCATGAATTGCACTTTAAAAGTGTCCCTAGCACAAATAAAAGGTCATTATTTTACAATTAAAAAAGCATGCTCCTATTAGGAATAATTCCTTGAGGAAAAAATGTTTCAAAATAAAGTTGCCATATTCTTTGACTCCTCATGAGCAACATCCCAGAAGATGCATGAGTCATTCTGAAATAACTGAGGCAGTCTGACACTGTTCTATGGGAATAGTGATTTGATTTCACTCGGGATAATCAGCCCAGCTTCATATCCATTCTTGAAATCGTAGGAATGGAAAGAACCACATCCAGCATGCCAACTTTTGCAAGGCACAGAACCTTCAAGAGGCTTTACAATTACTTGCAGATATGTTGCTGATCTTGGTGGTGCTGGAACTTAAAGATGATATGATGCCAAGTGCATTGACTTTGGAGCAATGCTGAGTCATAACAGATCTGTAAGGACATTAGGAACACAAGTGGCCACTCAGCCCCTCAAGACTGCTCCAACATTTAGATCAGGGCTGATCTGTATCTCATCTCTATTTACCTGCTTTAGTTCCAGATCCTTCAATATCCCTATCTAACAAAAACAGCTGGACAATTCCAATTGTTCCCCATCATCTGCAGCTTTGCCCTGAGAGTTACAAATTTCCACTACCCTCTCAGGGATTGTTTCCTGATTTCACTGCTTAATGGCTTAGCCCTAATTTTAAGGTAATGCCACCTTGCTCTTGACTTTTCTCCAAACCGTTTCCCTGCATCAACCATACTGAATCGTTATATTATTTTAAAGCTCCTTGATTCGATCACACCTTAATGGCCCAAACCCAAGTGAGTACAAGCCAAGTTTATCCAACTTGCCCAGATTAGTTAACCCTCTAAGCCCCAAGCAAAAAGTACCAAGAGACAATAACCAGTTGCAGAGTGCTGGCCATGCAACCAAAGAGCTGCCACATCCCAAAATGACATGCTGCCCACTCTCAAAACAAACCCACCTGAAGCACTGTACAATGATGACTGGAACATTAACAGTAAACTGGAGCATGGTCATGCCCCATCTCAAATCCAAACCTAGAAGGTTCTGTTAACAACTGTTTAAAAAAAAGGCTGCATACCTTCATGAGTCCTTCCGGGAAGGAAAGCTGAGTGGTCTGTGCTAGGTGTGTGGGAGGAGCACCTAGGGTTACGGGCACGCCAGGCTGCTGCATATGGTGCTGGGCTGCTGGTAGCGGCTGTGCATGGGTCTGCACCTGTGGGTAAGGCCTAACCACCACAGTCTCTTGCTTCTCATCTCGGAATGGCAGTGAAGATATAGGGTTAGAATGCTCACGGGGCAAGTGTTCCACATCCCGATTCATCTCCTCACTGGCAGCTGGAAGTAAACAGAAAATAAAGGTAATTCAAACAGTAAACCATCAACCACCAGCCGTCTTCATTGACCCCAATCCTTTTGAGAAATTACCCCTCGCACCAGTTTTTTAATAATTTGTTCTTGGAACGTGGGGATTGCTAGCAAGATTGCCATTTATCGCCTCATTTGAGTTGCCCTGAGGTGGTGTGGAAGGTCATCTTCTTGATATAACTAGGCAACCTGCCCCACCACTTCAGACAGCAGTTAAAAATCAACCACATAGGCCAGACTTGTCAAAGATAGCAGGATTCTTTCCCTAAGGATATTGGTAAAACAGCTGACAGTGAACAATGCAACAGCTTCATGGTCACTTTCACTGATACCCGCTTTTTATTTCCAGAGTTTGTTTTAGGAAAATTCTCACACTGCCATGGTGAGGTTTGAACTCACGTTCTCCAGATTATGGCTCTAGGTGGATTGCCAACTGATGACATAACCCCACTGGCCAGTTTCCAAAGTTTAGATCAGTGGTTTCCAAGCTGTGGGTCACAGAAACAGTAAATGAGGCCACAAGAAATAAAATCGTGTTAATCTCGTATTGCCCAGCAGTGGAAAGTCACAAGATGAACTTTCAGTGTTGGGCACTGATTGGCTGGGACAGTTCTGATCAGACATGCTGTGATGTAACTACATGTCTACGTGAATACACTAGAAGTTTCCAGGAGCGAGTAGTGATATAGGTGGACGCGGATTTAACAACCAGCAGCAGCCAGCCAACGATGGCCTGGGATTTCCCACAGCTCTCCACATTTATAGGGTGAATTTATATGTTGATCTATTATACATGAACTTTAATAATTATATACCAAATGTTACTCTGCTGCTTTTTGCTGCTTTGTTTTTGTTGGAGTCTGGGGTTGGAGTCTAACCTTAATTTTCAAGTCTTAAAGCAGGATTGTATTGGAAAGTAATTTAAGGAGCACTGGTTTAGATGAAAAAATTAATCAACAGTGTGACTTTACTGCTCTATTTTCAACTACAGGATAAACAAGGATGGGGATTCCCATTCAGCCCACCTTCACTCAATCACTTTGACCTCCACTACCCTAACCAGATCAAAAAAGGAAGGGTCATACAGACTCAAAATGTTAACTCTGTTTCTCTCTCCACAGATGCTGTCAGGCCTGCTGAGTTTTTCCAGCATTTTCTGTTTTTATTTCAGATTTCCAGCATCCGCATTATTTTGCTTTTATCAAAAAAGAGTTGCCTTTGGAACATCCCAAAGCAATTTGCAGCCACTTTTAGGGAAGTGTAGTCATTATTATAATGCAGGGAGTGTGGCAGTCAATTTCCACACAGGAAGCTCTCACAAACAGCAAGGTGATAACGAACAGATAATCTGTTATAGTTTTGTTTGTTGAGGGAAATACATTGGCTAGGTCAAAGCTGCTGCCAGTGACCAAGTCAGCCCATCTAAAAACCATGGATTTACTGCAGAAATATACATATTCTTAAAATATTAAATGCAGAGCTTTAAAAAAGAAAGCAAAATATTAATTCTGTCCAATTTGATAGAACTTTTCACTTAATTTTCAACAGATTTAATTGGAGATTCTCATGCTCCCCAAACCCAAGGCCACAGCTTCTGAAATTCTCAGAATTGAGAGAGAGAAGCATTTGTATAAGCCATTGCAACCGATGCCTGGAGTTCAGGAATGGAGATGGAATTGATGGAGCAATCTCATTCATGCTGCCATCCATTCTCTCCTGCTGCAGAGACTCAGATTAGCCAGTGGTCAATGTACAGAAACACCCTAACTGAAAGAATGTGCATTAATATAGCATCTTCTATGTCTTCAGGATACCTCGACACACTTTATAGACAATGAATTATGCTTTAAAGTGCAGTCACTATGCAGGCAACCAACTTGCTTGCAGCAAGGTCTTGGTTAATCTGCTTGCTTAGGGGAAGAACTTTGGCAAGAAACTCCTTGCTCTTCTCTGAGAATGTGCCATGCAGATCTCTTGCATCCACCTGAATGTACAGTTTTAACATCTTGTATGAAAAACACCCCCTTTGACAATGCAGCAATCACTTGGTACTACACTGAAATATCAGCCTAGATTATGTGCTCAAGTTCTGAAGTTCTTGAGTTCACAACCTTCCGACTGAGAGGAAAGAATGTTACTCCAAAGCCAAGCAAAAATCAAAGGAGTAAAATTCCAGGTACTTCTCCTTACTGGTGCTCCGGATGAGGAACTTTGACTGCTCAGACAATAGTGGTTTGCTATCCCATCTGTAAGGATATTTAGAGTGAACCATAGTGTGGGCCAGCCAACACAGGGATGGCAGGTTCTATTTCCTGAAATACATTAGTGAACCAGCTGGTTTATACAAAACATTACCCAATTTTGAATTCAATTCCAAAACTGGTGGCCAGTCCAGTGTCATAACCACAACTCCACCAGTCTAGCGTCCATCATTGATATCTACCATCATGTACTTGCCAACTGGCTACAGTTTCACGAGCTGGTTGTCAAGGTAGGAAGACAAGAATTCTTGGAACGAGGTATGTCTTACTTCTTCCACAAACATGCATAATCTATCATCTCATTCACTGTAACTTCGAGTTCATCCAAAACTCTGCTGCCCATATCTTGATTCGCACCAAGTTCCGCATTACCCTTGTGCTCGCTTATATATGGGGGCTTCTAGTCTGGCAACAAATTGATTTTAAAATTTTCAACCCAGTGTTCAAATCTCACCATCGCCTCACCCCTCTCTATCTCTTAACCTCCTAAAGCCCCACAAGCCTCCAAGATTTCTGCGCTTTTCCAATTCTGGCATCTTAAGCATCCCAAATTTTAATCTGGCTATGCTCCAGTGAAGAGCATTGGGGCATTTTACTACATTCAAGGCGCTACACAAATGCAAATTGTGCTCTCATCCAATAAAAGTTCTTCACTAATACACCATGATCCAACAATGTTGAAGTGAACTGCCAGAATAACCATCCATTCCCTTTGATCCCCGCGGTTCTGCTCTGGTGAGCTGCCCTCCAGATGGGAATCCTCACCCTACTCCACTGCCTGCACCAGAACCAAAAGATCCCTGAAGCTCCTTCAGTAAGTGCATACGTAACTCCATTATTCTCACTCCTAATTCAAAATTATCCAGCAGAGATTAAAAGAAACACAATGCTGAAGTTCAATTTAAACACCAAAAATTGTGGAAACCTATTTTCTTTCATGGGGTGTGGGTGTCACTGAAAAGGCCAGCATTTGTTGCCCATCCCCAATTGCCCTTGAAATGAGTGGCATGCCAGGTCATTTCATTTAAGATTCAACCACATTGCTGTTTGTCTGGAGTCACACATAGGCTAGACCAGATCAGGACAGCAGGTTTCCTTCCCTAAAGGACATTAGTGAACCACTTGGGCTTTTACAACAATTGTCCATTACTGGGACTAGCTTTCAATTCCAGATTTTATTAATTAATTCAATTTAAATTCCACCAGCCACTATGGCGGGATTTAAGCCCATGTTCTCAGAGCATTAGTCTAGTCCTCTGGAACGCTAGTCCAGTGGCATTACCACTACATCACCGTCTCCCTGCTAACATGCAGATTATGCATCAGAATCTGGAACTGGAGAGTTAGGGCTTTGGATCGAAGATGGGTTCAGATTTAGCATACAGCTCAAAAGATTAACAAGTCACCCCTTCCTGTTTCAGATGTTAACAGACCTTGTATGTGTCAATTTAAGGTTTCAATTCAATTGAAATTGTAAAAAGAAACCTACAAGTCTGCAGAGATTAACAGTTCATCCATCTTCTTTCTGCTTGTGAGGAATTCCTAGGCATGAAATAGCTGCCATGCTCACTCACTTAAATCATCTCACTTCAAAGGGCTTCATTCTAGATGAAGCGCTTTGGGATGTTTCAGTAACATGAGAAAGTGCCAGGCTAATGCTGGCTTCAAGTCTTCACTACAAATTCACTTTATTTACAGGGACTGACGGAGGATGGTTTCCATTTACCTGTTACGTTATTGTTGCCCGGTGCCCCTGGACCACTGCTGTTCTGCATGCTGGTGATGGAAGGCTGGCCTGCTCCCAGGCCTGATGCAGGTACACCAGGCCTTGGAAACTGCTGGGTGCTCATTCGATCCTGGAATAAAACAGTAGGGAGGTAGTTACACACAAAGGACATTGGTAGTGGGGGTGCCGGTTGTTGGGGGGATGGAAGGTGGAGTAAGCCACAGTGTGTTATTTTCCATTGGTCATGAAGTGTGTATGGTTTTAAATAACTTACAAAGGACCACCATCTGTAAAATTCCTTTCAAAACCGTAAAACAAAACATTCTGCAAACTGCTGCAAGCTCATCTTTTTTCAACCAGTAGGGTCACCCCAGTTTCATCAACAGATGATAATATTCTGCAAATGCCCCTATTCTGTTCAGGAGCTGGCACAAGCACAATGGCCCACATGACAGTCTGTGCTGCATCATTCTATGATTCTAATTAATAGAACAAATTTAAACATGGCTAGTTTGAACAAAACCTCAATCTAAAACATTTTCTTATTGCCCGCGACTACTCGACACTATTCCATGTGGTGCACACTGGTTTGAGAAAACCCTAATGGTACGTTGCATTCGCCTTCTCCTCAGGGCTGTCCACTGGGCATAAGGCACAGACTGTTGCACGACTTCCAGAAAATTTTCCATTTTTAAGGAAAATATCCAAGGATGAAATTGCAATGTTCAGTTCAGCTTCACATATGAAAATCTCTGAGATTTCACCACAAAGTGATGTCCCCGTTTAGTGCAAGAACATTCAAAAGCCCTGTTTTGGTGGCTGGCACAGTGCATTCCAAAGTCTCAGGGACCAATTCATCGAACCAAACAACACAAGTGAAGGCCAGTCAGCACATTGTACCTGTGCTGGCTCTTCGAAAAAATGATCCAATTAGTCCCGTCCACCTGCTCTTTCCCTGTAACCCTGCAAATTTCTCTTTTTCAATTATTTATTGAATTTCCTTTTGAAAGTTATTAGGCCGCACATTTCAGCACTGTTGGTGTACCACAGGGACGGCAGCAGTTCAAGGCAGCAGCTCACCACCACCTTTCTCAAGGGCAACTAGGGATGGGCAATAAATGCTGGTCCAGCCAGCGAAGCCCACACCCCATGAATGAACAAAAAAAACTTGCTGTGTAAAAACTTCTTTCCTTCCCCCTTGGATCTTTTGCCAGTGACCTCAAATTGGTGTCATCTGGTTACCAACCCTCCTGCCAGTGGAAACATTTTCTCCCTGTCCAGTCTATCAATAAATCTCCTTTAAACCACCTCAGCTTCTCTAGTTTCTCTGCCTAAATGAAATCCATCATCCCTGCTATTATTGAGAGTTTGGATAACAAAATCAAGGCCATGCCAAACCTTTGGGCCTCAGCTGGAGTACTGTGTTCAATTCCAGACACAACTTCAAGAAGGATGTTAAGGCCTTCATGAGGGAGCAGACAAGGTTTACCAGGATGATGGACTTCAGTTATGTGGAGAGATTGGGAAACTGGGAATATTCTCCTTAGAAAAGAGGTTAAGAGAATTAATTGGGGTGTTCAAAACTGAGGGGTTTTGGTGAAGTAGATAGGAAGAAACTGTTTCCTCAGAGGAGTCAGTCAATAACTAACTAGAGGTCATAGATATAGAATAATTGGCAAAAAACTAGATAACACAAGAGGGTTACGATCTGGATGTAGACCTAACAGATGGTGGAATCAGATTCCACAGGCATATTTAAAAGGCAACTGTACATGTACATCAAGAGGACTGATATGCAGTGTATGAATGGCCTACTCCTGCTCCTAATTTATATGTTCGTAACAGGGAAAAGGCTGAGGTGTGGGACCAAATTGGTAAAATCTTTCAAAGCTCCAGCACAGGCACAATAGAGGTATTCAAAACCATGAGGGATCTGGACAGAGTAAATAGGGAAAAACTGTTCCTATTGATGGAAGGATTGAGAACAAGAGGGCACAGATTTAAGGTAATTGACAAAAGCGGCAATGGAGACACGAGTAGAAACTTTTTCACGCAGCGAGTGGTTAAGATCTGGAATGTACTGCCTGAGAGTGTGGCGGATGGAGGTTCAATCGAGGCATTCAAGAGGGAATTGGATTATCTGAAAAGGAAGAATATGAATGGTTACAGGGAGGAGGCAGGGGGAATGGCACTGGGTGCATTGCTCATTGGAGAGCCAGCAGGGACATGACAGATTGAATGGCCTCCTCCTGTGCGCTTTTCAGTAAAGCTCCTCTGTACCCTCTCCAAAGCCTTGACATTCCTCCCAAAGTGTGGTGCCCAGAATTGGATGCAATGCTCTAGCTGAAGCCCAATCAGATTTTATATAAAGTTTACATGTCAAGGTTGAATCTGCGTTCCCATCATTTGTAGAGATCTCAAGCTTCCAAAAAAGATCCTGGTATGCACCAACCTGACAGTATCATGATAAACACCCTTTCCAAACCTTCAGGCCCATTAACAGATCAAAGCACAAATAAAAATCAGTGCAAATAGGGACAAGTTACCAGGGATTCAATGATTAAATTGTGAGGGCTCAAGGGTAACGTGATACCTTAGAGTCAGAGAATGGACACCCCTGACTCAGCATTCCTATCAGTGAGATAATGATCACAACAAATGAGAGGATGCTTGAAATGAAAACGAAAAGTGACAAGATTATTTATAGTGAGAATAGTGTATTGTGGTTACATTATTCAGATGGCCAAGAGTATCGACTGGAAAAGTTGATAGTAATAGAGCAAGCGAGATGCAAAGATGGGACAGAAAAGTTAATGCCCAGGACCAATCCAATTCTGCTGTGCAAAGACTGGAGCGTAGAGAGCACTGGCTGCTGACCTCAAGAGTGGCAGTGGGAACAAGAAAAAGTTTCTCATTTTAAGTAGAGAGCTGCACATTTTATTTCATGCACTATAGTTTTGCCTTCAAATACAAACATTTGCTCAAGTATTAGTAAAGGGACACAGCTCCCTCAGATAAATAAAACTGCCCAAGCCTCACTAACTCCACCTCCGCCAACCCCCCCTTCCCCTTTCTCTCAGTACCCAGGGACTTCCCCCTCCCATCCTCAGTACCTGGGGACTCCCTGTGTCTCACAACAACTTGTAGCTAAAAAGCACCTTTAACCTAAAGAAACATCCCAAGATCCTGCACAGGAGTGTTTTAAAACAATCCAAGCCGCATAAGGAAGTATTAGGAGCAGGTAACCAAAAGCTTGGTCAAAGAGATAGGATTTAAGTTGTTTTAAAGGAGAAAAGAGAGATAAGCAGAGGGGTGTAGGGTTAGGGTATTGCAGAGCTTGGGGCTTCAGCTAGTGAAGGCACAGTTACCAATGGTAGAGCGCTGGGAGATGTTTGTCTCTCCCTCCCTCCACCCGGGGCCTCACCGTCTCTCCCTCCCTCCCTCCCTCCACCCGGGGCCTCACCGTGTCTCCCCCTCCCTCCACCCGGGGCCTCACCGTGTCTCCCCCTCCCTCCACCCGGAGCCTCACCGTGTCTCCCCCTCCCTCCCTCCACCCGGGGCCTCACCGTGTCTCCCCCTCCCTCCCTCCACCCGGGGCCTCACCGTGTCTCCCTCCCTCCCTCCACCCGGGGCCTCACCGTGTCTCTCCCTCCCTCCCTCCACCCGGGGCCTCACCGTGTCTCTCCCTCCCTCTCTCTGTCACTGCCCAGGGCCTGATGTCGCTCCCTCTACCAGGGGCCTCACTGTGTCTCTCCCTCCCTCTCTCTGTCACTGCCCAGGGCCTGATGTCGCTCCCTCCACCCGGGGCCTCACTGTGTCTCTCCCTCCCTCCCTCTGTCACTGCCCAGGGCCTGATGTCGCTCCCTCTACCAGGGGCCTCACTGTGCCTCTCGCCTCCTCTCTACCCGGGGCCTAATATGTCGAGCCGATCCTCACCTCAGGTTATTCCCCGGTGGGGTAAGATTGCTCGCTGTGCCTGCCTCTCCTCTCCCGGTCACTCTTCCCTCTTCTCGCTTCTACAGACTCCGCGAACCATCGACGACAGCCTGAACAACCGGAGCTCTGATTGGCGGAGCTCCGGAGCGCCCCGTCTTTCTATTGGATAACGACCCGAGCAAACGCAGCACTGCGACGAGCAACGCCTGTTCCGATTGGCTGCCAGCTGGCAGGCCCTTCGGCAGCTCCCATTGGTAGGAATTGACCGAGGGTGAACTCTGACCGGGGTTGCCATGGCAGCCAGTGAAGAGCGGACGTGTGTACGCACAGCCTTCTGGGAGTTGTAGTCTCTTTAGTTTCCAGAGTACATCCAGAGTTGATGGAGGTCGGAGAAAGACGGAGGGCCGTCGACCTCAAATGTTAATTGTTTCTCTCTCCACAGATGCTGAGGATTTCGAGCGCTTTCTGTTTTTTTTTAGATTTTCAGCACTTGCAGTTTTTGCAATATCCTCTCCCTGCGGGCTCCTCAATGGGACTTTGCCAAGTGGGCCCTCCTACTGGAGCCTGAACGTGATTGAACAGGCAATACAGAATCTAACCATGGTCCCTTGACACTCCGGCACTGAATCCCCCAGCTAGCTACATCCTGGGGGATACAACTGACTAGAAACTGAACGGGATCAGCCATATAAATACTGTGGCTACAAGAGCAGGTCAGAGGCTAGGAAACCTCCACTGAGTAACTCACCTCCTGACTCCCCAAAGCTTTTCCACCATCTACAAGGCACAAGTCAGGAGTGTGATGGAATACTCCCCATTTGCCTAGATGAGTGCAGCTCCCACAACACTCAAGAAGCTTGACACCATCCAGGACAAAGCAGCCCGCTTGATTGGCGCCCCATCCACAAACATTCACTCCCTCCACCACCGACGCACAGTAGCAGCAGTGTGTACCATCTACAAGATGCACTGCAGAAACTCACCAAAGCTTTTTTGACAGACCATCCAAACTTCTACCATGTAAGAAGGACAAGGGCAGCAGACACATGGGAACACCAAGTTCCCCTCCAAGCCACTATCCTGACTTGGAAATATATCACCGTTCATTCACTGTCACTATGTCAAAATCCTGGAACTCCCTTTCTAACAGCACTATGGGTGTATTTAGATCACACGGACCGAAGCATTTCAAGAAGGCGGCTCACCACCATCTTCTCAAGGGCAATTAGGGATGGGCAATAAATGCCTGCCTTCATTGACCCCACATCCAGTGAAAGAACAATAAAAAATAGGGTTGCCAACCCTCCAGGAGTCCTGGAGCCTCCAAGAATTAAAGATTAATCTATACGCTGCTGTGAGCAATCCAGGAGAAAAATCACAATGGCATTAAAAGAAAAGTTAAAAGCTACTGCGGATGCTGGAAATCCAAAACAAAATAAAAACAGAATTACCTGGAAAAACTCAGCAAGTCTGGCAGCATCGGCGGAGAAGAAATCAGTCAACGTTTCGAGCCCTCATGGCCATGAGGGCTCGAAACGTTGACTGATTTCTTCTCCGCCGATGCTGCCAGACTTGCTGAGTTTTTCCAGGTAATTCTGTTTTTATTTTGTTTTAAAAGAAAAGTGTTTGTTTTCCTCTATTTTCTTTGAACACTTGATTGTCAGTTATGAAGATATTGGAGCTAGGAAAGCGAAGACGGACTGGACAGGTTAGTTGGCAGCAGGTGGTACAGTGAATAATTCTCCAGGAACTCCCCCAACCAAGTTGGCAAACCAGGATTTACCATACATCCCTATTTTCCAGGGACAGTCCCCAGATGAGCTGCAGTGTCCCTTGTCCCTGAGCAAACCATGTCCATGGAACAGCCTCCGGTTCATGAAACTCGTCCTTGAATGAATACCCCAAGTATTGATGGCCGCAAGGGTTAAAATCAGGATCCACGTCGGGCAAACTCCAAGTAAAAAAACTTTAGAGACACTTTGGGGGAGTTGGGGGGTTGTTGCTGGTGTCTTAGGGTTGCCAGCCCTCCAGGATTAGCCTGGAGTCTCCAAGAATTGAAGATCAATCTCCAGGACACAGCTGCGTGCAAACCCGCTGAAAAATCATCAGGACATTAAAAAAGATTTTTGTCATTTTCTTTGAACATTCCTCTTTACCAGATATTAAAATATAGAAAATGGGGGGAGGTGGGGGGGGGAGAGACTGTTTGGCTGACAGTCAAGCATTATCCAATTGGGTAATGAGTCTTTTTGATTTCCATTTGGCGTAGGAAGGCAGTGCGTTGTGAGGATGGGTGTGTCGGCCAACTAATGGCTGGAGCATCAGGCAAGTCATATGAAACCTTCAGATTTCATCATTTAATCACATTCAATCTTCTATTTAATCACAGTTTACAACCCTAGCTGCCGGAGCTATGAGCAGTAGGTTACCGTGGCTTTTCAGGCTGCCGGAGAGGTGTGTACTGTGCATACGCAAAGTTCGAACATCACAAATAGGGGAAAAACACCATCCCGGCCTCAAGCAACCCGGGACACGGAACAAGTGGCCCAATTATAGGACAATCCCTTAATTCCGGGATGGTTGGTCACCCTTATCCATGTGACCCCCCCCCCCAAACTGCCGTACATTCAAGACAATAAAGTGGGCAAGGCTGTGCGGTCTCTGCGGGGGGCGTGGGTTCTGACTGAGGGGAGGGATGTCAAATTTGTTTTCAACCAGTAGAGGGGAGGGTGTTATAATTTGATGCTCATTCACTAAAAGGGGAAGCTGGAGCCAGTCTTTCTGTAACATAGATTTATTCACAAGACCCAGTGAACATAGGTACAGACTCCCTTTTCCTCCCCCCCTCCCCCAACACAGCTGGAAACCGATTCTTATGTATACTTAAGAATAATGCCCTAACCTTTCCCTGATTACTAACAGTTGCTCTCACTTACAACCAACGCGTGCACTTCATTGTGATAGAATTGCAATGTTAACAGGGCGGGATCACTGAGGGACATTCATCTATGAAGAGATCACGCTCTATGGCCACAGTGTGCCTGCTCTATCCTCCCAACTGACAACTGTGCAGTCCCACCCTTGCCAGATAGTCCCCAGAACGCACACAGTTCTGCTGTGAAATTTAGTCAAAGGAAAAATGGCCCTGGAGTTAAAATGTCCTAGAAATGAGGTGAGGGGACACTGAAAACTGGACAAGTGAGCAATGGCGGGAGTTGAGCCACGTGGATATGACTGGGAGCCTTGGATGGTGTGGGAGAACGTCACACAGCATTTCCCCACATTTGCTTTAGAAAATATGGTCATCCTAGATTTATGCCCTTACAAGAGGCTGGGGTTAACCCTCCCAGGTTGTCCTGAGATGAAGATTCATCTTCAGGGCATTGCTGTGAGCAACCCTGGATAGTAATCTCACTCAGAAGTTGTGAAATATTATGCATATTTTTCATTTTTGTACATTAGTTATTAAAATATTGAAGGAGGATTTAGAAAAAAAATGCTGTTTAACTGGCTAGGGCGAGAGATCATGTCATGAAACTGTCAGGAACATGTCCAACTAGAATTGAAAACCCTACATATTCACTAATGCTCTATTCGTGTCTCAAAAAACAGACAATCATGGAGCAGCCTTTTCTTCTCTTCCTGGCGCAGGTCAGCTTCTTAAAAAAAAGAGTTAATCTCACTCATCAATTCAACTCATTTTTGCTAATTCAACCATAACATGCAGGCCTCTCTGTATCTGGATAAAATCAACACAGTTGTACAGGAGAACTGTATTAATAGGCTGTTAGGTATATTATTAAGATACACAGGTGAAGGGCATTGTTTCATTAAAAACTTAGAAACTTATAAAGAGAGCCCTGCCTTCTGCAGCCAGTGGGCACGCAGGGGCTGGAGTGCATTATCAGCCCCCAAAATAACATTCTTTAAATATGTAAGGTTCCTTTAAACAAATGTTTCTCCCTTGTTACAGTTCCCCTTTAAGAGGATATCACTTTGATTTGATGTAGTTACTTAATTTGATCTGTTCACCTGTTAATTTGCCATTAGTTACAGGTATACTCAAAAGGGTATAAAGAGACACTAGCCTTTCGCAACTAGGGGCCACCGGAGGGGCTGGAGTGCTCTATCAGCCCCAAAAATTACATTTTGTTTTAGTTTGTTAAGTTTCCTTTAAATCCTTATCCTTTGTTACAGTGCCCCTTTAAGGGGCTGTCAATTTGGTTAATTTAGCTAATTTGATTAACTGTTCTTAGTTCATAGGTATTCAAAAGAGTATAAAAAAGACCGACCTTCCGCAACTGGTGGGCACCATTGGGGCTGGAGTGTTTCGTTGGCCCCCAAAACAATATTTTGATTTAGATAAGTTTCCTTTGGAGTTTTGTTTCTGTTACAGTGCCCCTTTAAGGGACTGTCACTTTAAGTTACTTTGTTAATTTGCCCATTTGTTTATTGCAATGCTCAAAAGAATATAAAGAGAGACTGCTGGGAGTCTGGGTTAGTAGGTATGAGGCAAACATATGTAATGCTGTGTTCTGTAAATAAATGAATTATCAAGAAAAGGATTTGAACCTGGTTTTATACTTCACCATCTGGTCTGAGATCCATTTATTAGACTGGTCCAGCAGGAGAGCTAACGGCAAGGAAATGAGTCAAGACAAGCAAACACACTTACGAGAGAGAGAGAAAACAATGACAATGTGCAGAACATCTAACAGCCTCTAGTGAGGAGAAAAGCCTAATGCATTTGGTATTCTCAGATTGCCTGCCAAGCAAGTTCTAACCAGACCTGACACTGCTTAGTTTCCCAGATCAGATCAGATTCTTTCAGAGTAATGTGGCAGTAGTGCTTTGCTTCTCTTCACTTAAAGTCTTCCTGCTTTGTACCTATATTCAGCAGCTTATTAGCTTCATGAGGTCAGACAAGAACAGTTTTGTTTTGCTTTATTTATTCAATCTTAATCACATTACAGCTTTGTGATCATTCCTCTACCAGTTTTTTGCTACAGAAATTAAAGTTCAGTTTAATTCGGCCCTTGCTTGCAAAACTCAAAACATATTGTCTAACATCAGATGTGATTCTGCAATTTGACAGCACTAACTGAACAATACCAAGTGTTAAGAATTATACTAACAAATGAAGATTATTAGTCAGGCTTGCAATGTGGCTCACTTACACTTGCTAGAAGTTACATATATTAATATGCAGGGCCTTGGCCTCTGCAAGTAGAAAGAACATGTGAAAGGCATTGTGGCTTTTTTGAATTAAACAAATGTATGAGGGACAATAGTTACCTGGAGCATTCTCTGTAACAATGCCTCGACCAGAGTCAACTTGTCAACCACTCAGCTCCCTTTTCTTATGCAGTAAGAATTGTTGCTCCCTATGAGATTGATGACTCTTGTCATCTGTCTTAATGAGTGCAAGATGAAAAACTTCAACAGTATGTCTCTTTTTCCAGCAATACTCAAATTCTGTACAACCAAGTGGCTAAAGTTCAGTTTGTTGCCCATAGCACATATTAACCAATTAAACTTCAAAATCTGATCAAAAATATATCCTTAAATTTTATTCTGAATAATAAGCCCATAATGTCTTAAAATGCTCTGTTTATTTCTGAAATGGCATTTCAGGTTGATTCCTCTTCTCTTAATAGTGTATTGCACTTTGAGCAATCACAAATCTGGGCAACCAAACTTTAAATTAATCACAGCTCCACTAGACTCAGCCAGACACTCCTGCCCTGCAATTCCCATCTCAAAATACAGTCCCATGGGACTCTGATTCCCACAGTTTGGCTCCCACCCAGTATGTAAACCAAACACAACTGTGGAACATTTTATTTTGTTCATTCCTGCAATTTGGGCATTCAGCATCGGTTGCCCATTCCAAATTACCCTTGAGAAGGTGGTGGTGAGCTGCCTTCTTAAACCGCTGCAGTCCGTGTACTGTGAGACTGAGGTGATTGGTTTCCAACAACCACAACCATCTTCCTTTGGGCTAGGTTTTGATCTGATCTGTTGGTTGTGGGATCGCTTAGCTCCATCTATTGTATGCTGCTTCCACTGTTTATCGTGCATGTAGTCCTATGTTGTAGCTTCAACAAGTTGGCACCTCATTTTTAGGTATGCCTGATGCTGCTCCTGTTATGCTATCCTGCACTCTTCATTGAACCAGCATTGATCCCCTGGCTTGGTGGTAATGGTAGAATGAGGGATATGTCAGGCCATGAGGTTACAATTTGTGCTGATGGCTCACAGATGCCCAGTTTTGAGCTGCTAGATCTATTTTGAATCTATTCCATTTAGCACAGTGGTAGTGCCACACAAGCTAGAGCCTGTCCTCAAGTTTGAGGACAGGACTTTAATAGTCACTGCTACCAATACTGTCATGGGCAGCTGTATCTACAACAGGGAAATGTTTGACAACAAAGTCAAGTGAGGTATTTCTCTTGCCACCTGCTGTCGCTATGTCCAACAGGATTCAGCCAGCTCGGTCACCGGTGATGCTGTTGTTGGTGATGGACAGTAGTATTCAACATGGAGGAGTACTGATTCATGAGCTGAGTGAGGGCGGTAGGTAGGTAATCAGCAGGGGATTTCATTGCCTATGTTTGACCTGATGCCATGAGACTTAATGGGGTTCCAGGGTCAATTTTGAGAACTCCCAGGGCCACTCCCTCCCGACTGTATACTACTCTACCACCACGTCTGGTGGGATAGGACATGCTCGAGGATGGTGATGGAGAGGTCTGGAACATTAGATATAAGGTATGATTCTGTGCACAGCTATGTCCAGCTGTTGCTTGACTGATCTGTGGCATAAGATGTTAGTGAGTTTGCAGGATGTTACTCCATAGTTTCTGAATCTGATGTCTTGGTTGATGTTTATCTGGTTTTATTATTACTATAGTATAGTTTTCCATTGCAGTTTGGTACAACTGAGTGGCTTACTAGGCCATTTCAGAGAGCAGTTAAGAGCCCATCATTTTGCTGTGGGTCTGGAGTCACAAATGGGCCAGACCAGGTAAATATGAGAGTTTTCCTTCCCTAAAGGACATAAGTGAATCTGGGTTTTTATGAAAATCTGGTAGTTTCACCATTACTGAGATTAGCTTCGAATTACAGATTTATTTATTTGTCTGAATTTAAATTTCCCGGCTACTGCATTGGGATTTGAAATCATGTCTCTGGTCCAGGACTCTGGATTACTTGACTAGTAACATGTACTGCCACGCCTGTTATTGTGCTTTATATAATTTAACTGCACACATAAGTTGATTAAATTGGACAGAGTCTCATCCTGTGTCCCACACACTGGGCAGGATACCATCTTCACTCACCCCATCTTACATAAAACAGTCAAAGTAAACATCCAGTTGTGGGCCAACCTAAAAGTTCAATATGCTTGGGACGCTTCAACTTCACCCACACCCCATTGCAAATGCTGATAAAGTCCAGCTGTGAGTACACTCAGACCTCTTCAGTCCAGAAAGCTATTGTTTGAAAACACCAGTTTTCCGGAAATCTTTTGAGCAGGCCTTAGTGTCATCGGCATCATTTTAGTACAGAACTTTGGGGACGGAAACATGGAAGGTACAGTATGTGGATGGGTTAAACAATTTTTATTACTGCCTTATAATGTTTTATCACCTTTGACTGAAGAAATGTCACATAATTTCAGTCCTAAATGATTAACCCCTTATCCTGAAACTGTGCCCCCTTATTCTAGATTCTCCAGCCAGGGGAAACAACCTCTCGTTGCTTACCTTGTCAAGCCCCTTCAGAATTTTGAATGTTTCAATGAGATCACCTTTCATTCTTCTAAACCCCAATGGGTACAGGCCCAATTTACACAGCCTCTCATCACAGCTCAAACCTTTCATCCCAGGGACCAATCTAGTGAACCTTCACTGCACTGTGCCCAATGCAAGTATATCCTTCCTTAAATATGGAGACCAAAACATACTGTTCTCCTGGTGTGGTCTCACCAAAGCCTGTACAATTGTAACAAGACTTCCTTATTTTTGTATTCTAATTCCCTTGTAATAAAGACCAACATGCCATTTGCCTTCCTAATTGCTTGTTGCACCTGCATACTAACTAACTTTCTGTGTTCCTTGTACGAGTACACCCAAACCCCTCTGAACATCAACATTTGCAAGTTTTACGCCTTTTCAAAAATATTCTGCTTTTCTATTCTTACTACCAAAGTGAATAACCTCACACTTTCCCACCTTATTCCCATCTTCCACCGTGTCACCCACTCACTTAACCTGTCGACATCTTGCTGAAAAGAGACATATACCAAAGTTTTTCATCCTGCACTTATCAGGACAAACAGAAGAATGCCAAATTTCAAACAAAGCAATGATGTATACTACAAGAGAAAAGGGTTGACAAATTGGTTGACAAGTTGACTCTAATTGGCCAAGGTGTTGCCATGGAGAAAACAATGGGGAACTATAGGCTCCCATGCTCCCAGGTAATTCAAAAAAGGCACAAGGCTTGAACATACTCCTTTTGTTTGCAATGAATGGGTCCCTGCGTATGAATATGTCACTTCAAAATGAGCCATTTGCCAGCTTGAACGATCATCTTAAATTGGTTGTTAGTGTAGCTATTAGCACACTCAGGTTTGTTCAGTAAGTTTTTTTTAATTTACTCACATCACTGTCTAGGCCAGTATCTATTAGGCCCATCCCTTGTTCAGGGTCAACCATATTGCTGTGGGGTCTGGAGTCACATGTAGGCCAGCAGATTTCCTTCCCTAAAGGGCATCAGTGAACCAGATGGGTTTTTACAACAGTTGACAATGGTTTCATGGTCATCATTAGACTTTTATTTTCAGATTTTTTATTGAATTTAAATTCCACTATCTGCTGTGGTGGGATTCAAACCCAGGTCCCCAGAGCATTACCCTGGGGTCTCTGGATTTTTAGTCTATTGACAATACCACTATGCCGTCGCCTCCCCATTACAATTGCAGAATCACATCTAACAGGAGATATTTGTCATGGGCTTTGCAAGCGCGGGTTGGTTGAGTACTGTCTGTACTCTGCCTATTACAAACAACTGAAGGAACATGCTGCTTGATTAGATCAGCCAATTGTTGGGACATATGAGCCTATGTACCTGGCATTGCACTGACATTGAAATTCACACATGAATTGTGTGTTAGGCAGAATGTCTTCTTGGACTGACAGCAGCAAATTTGAACAACAGATTAAACAACCTATTTCATGCTGCTACCATGCAGTGGCTACGTAAGTGGTATTTTCCACTGACAGGCCTCCCTTGTTTTGCTCGTGTTTCCTGATCTAATTTCAGGATTGCTTCACTTGGCAGTGTTTTCTCTTTTCCTCCCACTTTATTCCCTTCCTGTTTTTCACCCACTTTAGTATTTGCAGATTTTTTTTACAAACAGTTCTCAATCTGGGGTCTATGGAGACTTTCAAAGGGGCCGTGAGATAATGTGAAAGTGGCTACTGAGCATGGCAGCCTTTGCTAAAGGATGACATGGGTGACTGTCCAGGACACTGAGGTCAGGGCTTAGATTAAACTTTGCCACCACATAACCACTCAGGTCCACTGCCGCTGCTTAAGAAGCTGAGCTTCTTGGTTCTTGGTTGAAAGGCCTGCACGGAGTGAAATAACAGCCTCTTTCATTGGTGCACTGTCACTTAAGCACAGAAAGCTGTCAAACTAATTTAATCTCAGACCACCCTTCTGCCAGTCTGCTGGTGCCTTGCAGGTTTGCTGCTCCACCAGATTGAGTAAATCAAGTTCTGTTTTTAATTACATTGGATTTTTACAGGTGTATTGGGGGAACCACATTTTGCAACTCCGTCCACTTTTCCATGAGAAACAAGAAATATTGGCTTTTATATGAAATGATTTATGAGTCTCGTTTTCAAATATCACACCAAGAAATAGCAGACCCTGCAATGAGAAGAGGTACACCCTGATATCTGTACATACTGATATCTAAATAAATGTTTCTTAAAAGCGTTGCTTAAACACTTTACATGCAGCACTTTCACGAGTATTATACAATAATTTAGGGGGGCAGGGGTTCAAGATTACTAATCCATTTGAAAAGAGATCCTTCAACCCAAAAAAAAGGTTTGAGAATCACTGTTTTGTATCCCTCCACTGCTGACCAGTTTTACACTGACCAGTTTTCAGTAGTTTAACAAATTCACTGGGACTGGAGTCTCTTGATTCACTGCCCTCACCTCTTCCCTCCTGTTTATCCTTTAGTAAACAATCCCAGCTTACATCTTGTGTTCAGTTTTGCTGTGAAATTATTAATAATTTAAAGATATTATTAAATTATTGTATCATTCTTTTTGTTCCTAGTTTTTGCTGCATTTTTATAAAATAGTAGATTATATTATAAACATGCAGCAAAATCTGGGAACAAAAACTGACTGGGCAGCAAAAGAATTGTCTGAGGAGTAATAGTTGTGTAATATAATAATAAAGTAATTAATATAATGAATATTAATCATAGACATATACAATCTTTTTTTATTCTTTCACTGGTTAAAACCAGCGACGCCCACATCCCGTAAAATAATAAAAATATATAATAATTATTATTATTATTGATAATAATAACAATCTGCAGGCTCTTGGGTGATGGGCTATTTATTTCCAGCCGGAATGTGAGTTGAGGTCCCAGTTGCTGCTCGGGATTCTTTCCGCGGTGCACAAGGGGCCTGTGCAACCTGCCTCCTCTTCCCCGCTCCACTTCCGGGGTTTCGCAATTCTGCGACATGGCGGCAGCGGCTCTCCAGCAGGAGCCTCTGGAGGAAGAGTTGACCTGCCCGGTGTGCCTGGAGATTTACACGGATCCGGTGATTCTCAGCTGTAAACACAGTTTCTGCCGGGCCTGCCTCGAGGGGGTGTGGAGGGAGCCCGAGTCCGGCACCTACTGCTGCCCCCAGTGTCGAGCAGGCTCCCGGGTGAGGCCCACCCTGGAGAAGAATTTCCAGCTGGCCAACATCGTGGCCAGTTACCTGGCTCTGGATCCCTCCCAGGACGCGGTCCCCTGCACCTATTGCACCAAGAAAAGGCGCTCCGCCCTTAAAAGCTGCCTCCAGTGTGAGGTCTCCATGTGCTCCATGCACCTCAGGTTGCACCAGGAGAACGTGGTGCTGAAAAGCCATCCCCTCACAGACCCAACGGCAGACATGGCGATTGGCAAATGCACAGAGCACCAGAAGCTGCTGGAGATTTACTGTAAGGAGGATGCTGTCTGTGTCTGCAGCCTCTGCGCTTTAATAGGAAGCCACAAGGGCCATGACTTAATCAGCATTAGTGAAGCAGTGAAGGAGTTGAGGGTATGTGTGTGCTAGTGAAAATATATTTGCTCTTTATTTCAATTAGATAGCTAGATAATTGGTTTATTGAAAAATCACCATGGTTATTTTAAAAAATTCATTCATGCTGGCTAGGCTACCATTTGTTGCCCATCCCTAATTGCCCTTGAGAAGGTGGCAGTGAGCCGCTTTCTTGAACTGCTGCAGTCTCTGTGGTGTAGGTACATGCACAGTGTTAGGGAGGGAGTTCCAGGAGTTTGACCCAGTGACAGTGAAGGAACGGACAAGTCAGGATGGTGAGTGGCTTGGAGGGGAACTTCCAGGTCATGGTGTTCCCATGTATCTGTTGCTCTTGTCCTTCTAGGGGGTGGTAGAGGTTGGGGTTTTGGAAGATGCTGTTGAAGGAATAATGACAATGCAGATAAAACAACCATAATTTGCAATGGTTATAGTCAATCATTAAAATAAAGTATAAAATAATGATTGCATAATTATGAACATTTCAATATACAAATAATTCCAGTATGTTGCAAAATCCAGGCCTCCTTAATTTGCAGAATAAAAATGAAAGGTCTCTGCATTTTGTATTAAAGTCCAGGGATCATATGTTGTCAGGTTGAGTTCATTAAATTCTCAATCATTTACAGACGATTTGAGTCTGGTGTGTAACAACATGCAATGACTGTTTCTCTGCTCCCTGTTAGAATAATTTGAAAGATCAACAGGAGAAGCTCAGGATCAATGCTGAAGCTTCACAAGTCACCCTTGAAGATCTTCAGAAAGAAAAGCAAAATGCTTTGGTGAGTAACCCAACTGGTCGGTGGATTTAAGTATAAAGCTTCAACATATGGTGTCAGCTGTGGCTTAGTGGGTAGCATTCTCACCTCTGAAGTCAGAAGTACCTGGTTTCAAGTCCTACTTGAGGCGTGAGCATGTGGTCCAGGCTGACACTCCAGTCCAGTACTGAGGGAAGGGAGCACTTTTGGAGCTGTCATCTTTCAGATGATACATTAAACTGAGGCCCTATCTAAAATGTCATGGCACTATTTTGAAGAAACGCCAAGGAGTTTTCCTGGTGTCCTGGCTAACATTTATCCCTCAGTCAAGTACATTATCCATTCGTTAGCAGATTGCTTTCTGCGGAATCTAGCTGTGCACCATTTTAACTGCTGCTTTTCTTGCATTCTACACATTGACTACACTTTAAAGGTACTTCTCAGGCTACATTGTGCTCTGGGACGTACGCTGTTGGGATAGAAATTAAAGTCTTTCTTTACTTTTGTTTGTCAAGCCTATTTGATGTCCAATGAGTTAATGAGATGCACATTGACTCAGAATCAAGTGCAAAGTCCAGTCTAGCATTGGGAGCAGGTGACCGCAACATCTGTCTAAAGATCGGAAAAATCAGTTGGGTTTCAATTCTTGTCCTGTGTTAGAAGCATATGGATAGCTGATAGAGAAAGATGGAATCACGCTGAGCTGTACTGTTTCCCTGTGGTTAATTTACAGTCTGTGCTGATTTGTAAATGGTGATCATTTAACTAAGGGAAGCTTCTTCAGCTAAGCCATCCCTCTGCGCACCTCGGATGGAGTGATTGAACCACAGGGTGAATAGACAGGACTGGGTGGTAGCCAGAGACTGAATATGAATATCAGTGGTCCTGTGGTTCCATACCACTCCGCCCATTCCTCTTGTTTGAGGCCCATATGAAAATTCGTGCAGTGGACACAATTTCAGTGGGGAATTTTTTTTCTCAGCGTGAAAGGGACGGAAGCAGGGTGGAATTGCTCCCTATTTGCTGTAATCTTCTCTCTGTTTAATGACATATCCCCAACAGTGAGAGAGTATGTGAGAAAAGAACAAAATATTTGCATTTATATAGTGCATTTAATGACCTCAGGACAAAAAGCACTTTACTGCCAATCACTGTTGTAATGGAGGGAATTTGTGCAGAAGAAACTTCCACATAAACAGATCGTCTGTTTTAGGTGTTGGTGGAAGGATAAATATTGATCAGCAAACCTTCTGTTTTTTCTCGAATAGCATTCTGAATGTTTTATGTCCGCCTAAGAGGACAAACATTGCAATGCTCTCTCAGTACAGCACTGGAGGGTTAGCCGAGAGCTCAAGTTTCTGGAGTGGAGCTTGAACCCACGACCTTCTGATCCATAATGATCGTGCTACCCACTGAGCCACAGCCGACATCACTAATGAAGAAGAGAGTGTGCAAGATCTGTATTGTGTAATCACTAAATCTTTGCTACTGAAGGCAGCAATAAAGGAGAAGGAAATAAACGTTGAGGAGAAGTATGAGGCTCTCAGACATCAGATTGACAATGAAGAGAGAGAAGCCTTTGAAGAGCTGGACAGGGAGCAGACCCGTGTAACAGCAGAGATTGACGCAAGGATCCTCAACCTCCAGAATGCGGCAAAAGAATTTGAGAAATCTCTGACTGACCTCAACAAGCTTTCACAAAAGTATGATGACATCCTCTTTATCCAGGTAATGAATATTTTAATGCAATGATTGGCGGGGCAGGGAATCAAAGCAATTAATTACAATAAATTATAAACCACAGATTAGTAATGATCACTGAATATATTTATTAAATCAAGAACCTTCATTTATGTTATTTGTGCTTAGTAATTTGTCTTAGTGTCAGTCTGGATATCTATCTTTGTTAGCTTGCTCTACAAATACAAATCTTTCTGTTTCTTATGTGTTTCTCCTCTTGATGACTGACTGTCAGTGCATTAGTCCTGTATGAGTGCTGGACTCAGGCGTGTGTGAGATAGTCGGAGAAGGACACTAAATTAGGTTTGGGAAGGTGGCTGAGCTGTAGGCGCGGGCAGTGTGTTTCAGTCTGGAGTGATTCATAGTCAAGTTCACTCCTCTCCTCACTCAATCTCCAAACAAATTCTGATAAAGCACATTTGTGGTTGGGAATGGGAAACCTAGCCCATTTGTCCCCTCCCTGTCCAGGAGATTCTTGTGTTGATGCCCAGCTAAAATCAGGGAGCTATATGTGCTGTTCAGGAATAATTCAGTCTCTTTGTGGGATAAATCCATTTTCAGCAGCTTCCCTTTGAGTTACCTCCAGGCGATTCTATTTAATGTTCATGTAATTGCTGTAATTTGCACACTCTGCCTTAGTGTTTCCAAGGTGTTCTCTGAATCTCCTTAGTAATGGCTGGGTAGCTTTCTCAGCTGGATGGGCAAGTGGAGGTTTAGATGGTTGTGCAGAGGGTTGCTCTTCTATGACTGTGTTCAGCTTTCGAAACTGATGACAGCCCTCTTTCTCACTTTCCTTGTCTTCCATCCATCAGGCTGTTTGTCTGGTAACCTGTTTGGGGAAAATAGAAAGCCAGCAACTTCTGTCCCCAGTTTTCATATAAAAAAAAACCAACCCATTCCCTTGATATGGATTCCCTCCTTTTTCATGACCAATGCCTCAGACTCAACTGAACATTTGCAAACTTAGCATCTTGTTTGCGCCTAAGCTTAGTTTCAGGCTCCACATGCTCCCCACCACATGGATTGCCTACTCCCACTGCAGTCAGTCGCTGCTGAATTCCTTATCCATGACTATCACCGCTGTATTGGTGCTCTGGCTGCTCCCCCATTTTCCTCCCTTTCTAAACTCTGCCCCAAATATCTTCTCCAGCACTAAATTCTGCTCACCCATTGCCTCTATTACCTCTCGCCAATATTTGTTTCCAATCCCTTGTCATACTTCATTTAAAATCCTCTTTTTGTAAGACTCTCCATGGTCTCCCTCTACTCTCTCTGCAATCTCCTCCTGACCTAAACGCTGTTTCTCCTGACAGGGATAGTGCGGCTGAGCTATTTCCCATGTCACCGTTCCCTGCCCCGCTCCCGAAGCAGCAGTGCTTTCAGCTACCTAGCCCATACAGGCTGAAATATTCTCCTTAAAAACCCCTCTCATCCTTTAAGTGACTTCTCCATCAAGTCATCAGGCACCCACTAATCTCTCCCATTGGGGCTCGACGTGTATATCTGGGATATTCCTTTTGTTAACATATAACATAGATAAATGTGGGATAATGGTGGCTCTGTGGCCATAGGGGCTACAGCCACCCTTTCAGTATGTTTGAGCCTGGTCGTGTTCAATCTACACATTCTGTCTGACACCAGTGTTCTCTGTCTATTTTGTTTCAGGAATTTAACTCCATTGCTGCACGGTAAGTGAAAACCAGCTCATAACCTACAGTAACACTGAAAGTCATCACTAAACAAACACGTTGTCTCCCCCCCCCACCCCCAACCCCCTGCCCTTTAAATGGTATAAAACCCATCACATTTCTACCTCCTTGAATTCTGAAGTAGAGTTATGTGGGCTTGAAGCATTTAACACTGTTTGTCTATCCACAGTTGCTGCCAGACCTGCTGAGTATATCCAACACTTTTTTAATTTCAGCCTTCCAGCATCCACAGTGTTTTGCTTTAATTTTGTACTATTTTACATATCTATCAGTTTAAAGAGGAATGTAGCAACACAGCCAGTCACAATACTGCACACTTGTTGAAATATAATTGTATGTTTCCTCTGATTTATGCTTGACTCTATTAGTAAGTACATGCAGGCAGACCATGCTTGTAGAGCCTGGGTCTGCTTGGTCTTAGCGATCTATAGGGGTTACTACAATCCACCTTAGAATTGGCAGATTTTGTATTAAACATCCATGTGGTGAATGGGACAAACTTATTGCAGTTCCCTCTCCCAGAGTATGAATAAATTTGTCTATCCATTGTCCCTGTGCTTGTGCTCAGGTAGGTATGCATGTATGACATTTGTGCTTTCTTATTTTACGGGTTGCAGCTGGAGGCAGACGGATGTAACTGAGACATTTTTTTTCTGTCAGAGAAATGTACAAAGTATAGGGGGGGGGTCAGTGACATCACCACGAGACCACTGTCTCCCTCCAAAGCCTGTCACTAGAGAAAAGGTGGGTAAAGGCTTGATTTTGGTTTCCTTGTCAATCGTTTTTGGAACTGATTGTGGCATAATCATAATGTCCTTTTTGGGGAAGGAAATTTGCCATTCTTACCTGGTCTGGCCTAGACGTGACTCCAGATTCACAGCGATGTGTTTGACTCTTAACTGCCCTCTGAAATGACATAGCAAGTCATTCAGTTCAGGGGCAATTAGGGATGGGCAAAAAATGCTGGCCCTGCCAGCGACACCCACATCCCATGAAAGAATAAAGGAAAAAAATATTTGAGTGCTGCATTGGTTTGTGGCACTGACCTGCTTGTCTACATTGAGTGAAGCAGCACCCACCAAGGCAGTCACATCTCCCACTTTGCAAAGAATCAATCCAGGCACAGCCCCTATATGATATATAAGTATGGGAATGCGAGAGAGCACAGAGAGGGTAAATGTTACACCAGTCAGTCCAAAAATTAAAATGGGTCAAAAACAGCACACTCCTTCATTCTCAATCACCTAATGTATTGGCACACCTGGGAAGTTTAACTCTACTCTTGTCTTCATATTCCATTGGATAGAAAGATCCCACGACACTAATTGAGAAAAGTAGGGGGTTCTCCCAGAGTCCTGGCCAACATTATTCCTGCAGCCAACATCACCATAAAACGACTGATTATCTGATTACTCTTTCTGGGACACTGCTGGTGTAGCATGGCTGCTCTATTTGCCTACAGAAAAAGTCAGTATTCAAAATGAATAATTTTAGTTGCATAAAATGGTTTGAGACATTTCAGTGTGACAAGGTGCTGCGTAAATGGCATTATTATTTTATGAGCAATACTGCTCAATATATTCAAGACCTGACTGGCTGCTTGTGAATAATTATGATTGGACTGTGTTTCTCAGGGCACTCCAGTTTGACAGGACCAGTTGCAATGGGTGTGATTCTCATGTAAAACGTTGTGAAACTGAGTGTCTAACCAAAAGGATAGGCAGATTAGTTAAGTATCTGATTTGACCAGAATAGACTGCCTTTATTGAACTGACCCTGAAGGAGGTGTTTAATGTTTTGTATCTAACTTTAGATTTGGTCAATGTACTTTTGTATCTTTTATAGAAATTTTTGTACTTGAGATGACCTTCTGGTAAAAATTTCAGCCACAGTATTATTTCACATGTCCTATTTTCATTTCATCCACACGTCATCTCACTGCTGCTACACATGTTTCCAGCTTGAAGGATATCTCGTTGCCACTTACATCAGCACCTTATACTTTGGGTAGTACGCAAATAAATGACCCAATAAAATGTACAGTTGAGGGGAATGAAGAGCTGAGGAACAGACAGATGATGGTCAAACTCTGTAAGTATCCTACAGAAATCTATTTTTCATGGTCTTGCTCCCTGTTCACAAACCGTTCTTCACTTTTCTGTCAAAGTTTCCCATTCAATTCTACTGCTTCAGCTGTCACAGTATAGCTGTAATCTGTAACCATCAATTGTCTCTGTGTAATAATCATTCTCCCCTAGTTAGTGCCATTTTGTATATCAAAATTTATCTATATTATTTGAGCGCAGACAAACTGCAGAATTTAGTAATGAATACTTGACCACTTCACGTGAAACAGTTTAGAACAACACTGTACAAAGGAGGTCAGCATATCTTTTGGTGGAGAAATGAAATGTTCAGATGTTCACATTGTGGCTTCTTAGTAAAATATTTGGACAGCTCCCAAGTAGGAGTGCTGTGGTTAAGCCAGGTTCAGTGTATAAATATATTACCACATGGTGGCAGATTGGAACTGGGATATCTTGTAGTCTCTTGTTTAATGGGAATGTTATTGGTAACAATGCAGAAACTGAGCTGACGCTTGTGTTACGTAGCGCGCAATGAAAATTGTTAATAATAACACTTTCAACAAAGAAAAGCACCCCAGGCACTCAGTTTCCCACCCAAACCAGTGCTGGTGGACAGGCAAGTGGGAATGGGATCTTGGACCGCTGGGGGGTCTGCTATTGTGTGGCCCCGAAAGAATTGTCCCCAGGAATGACATGAGGAAGCTTGGAAGGAGTGAGAAAGAGACTGAAGGTTTCCTCGAAGGGCTGGAGGAGCTCGCCGGCTCTGGAGTGGAGCAGTGAAATGGAAACAAAAACAACCGATTTTACTGGGCCTCTCCTGGCCCTAGGTCCTGGTGGGAAAGTCAGGACAGCTCCCACCCCCCCTGCGAAGGTCTAGAGTTCAAATTGCATTTGGCTGCTGCCGAATTCGTTAGCACCTTATCTGCATATTTAAAGCAGGTGCCACTCGCCTGCTCTAAAGAGCAGGTTAAATGTGCTGGGATCAGAGACGTATGTCACTGTGGCCATTTTGCCTGCCCTTCAGACACACAATTCTCACTAGAAAGCTTTGTAAGAAAATACAATAAACCTGCATTTCTATAGCACCATGTCCCAAGTGGTTTACAATTTTGATAATTGCTGTAACCGTTCTGCACAGGAGGCCATTCAGCCCGTCTTGTCTGCACAGGCTCTCCAAATGAGCCACTTTGTGCCATTCCCACACCTCCCTGTAACCCTACACATGCTTCCTTTTGAGGAAATGTGGCAGCTGATTTGCAAGCAATTAATAAATGACCAGATCGTCATGTTGGTTGAAGGATAATGATTGGCCAGGACAGTGGGGAGAATTCCCCTGCTCTTCAAGTAGATCTTGGAGATTTCAAGTAGGGGATCTTTTATGTCCACCTGAGAGCTAGAAGGGGGCCTATGTTTAACATCTCATCCAAAAGACAGCATCTTCGACAGTGCAGCACACTCTCAGCACTGCACTGGGAGTGTCAGTCTGGATTATGTGCTCAAGTCTCTGGAGTGAGACTGGAATCCATGATCTGACTCAGAGGTGACAGTGCTACTAATAAACCAAGGCTAATTTGTAAACAAACTTGGAAGCAGATTACTTTAAGATGGTAAAATTGCATGATATTTATTAAGAAACAAACTCTAATACTCTGCAGGAGGTGAACAAGTCATTTACCTCACTATCTCCTTTTTACTGACAGATGGACAGACACCAACTCTAGACCCAGACACAGCAAATCCCTATCTCGCTCTGACAGACAATAATAGAACGGTATCAGCCTCGAGTCAGATCCAGGTGTTTCCCAAAAGCGCACAAATCTTTGACCGGTGGCCACAGATCCTTGGCGCTCAGGCTGTGAGTTGTGGCCGATCTTACTGGGAGATCAAGGTTAAGGAGGGTGACGGGGCCTGGAGCATAGGAGTCTGCTACAAGAGCATCAGCAGGAGAGGAGCAGGCAATGAATGTCTGCTGGGCTTTAATGACAAATCCTGGTGCATTCACTCTGGGTCAGACACCCTTTCCAGCTTACACGATGGGAAGAGAATCGCCATGAAGGCAGAAAAGCCCTCCACATTGGGAGTCTATATTGATTTTGAAGGCGGGATAATCTCCTTCTACAGTGTGTCAGGGAGTGAACTAACCTTATTACACACCTTCCATGGAACGTTCACTGAGCCTCTCCACCCAGCGCTGCGAATTCGAATTGGGGTAACTCTATCCGTGTCTGTTCTGAAGTGATTGGTACAACTGTAATACACCGCGTTCCACCATCTCTTTTATTTTTACTGAGGAAACTGCCTTTGTCATAAAGATCTGAACCTTGTGCCCTTACGCCCCTTCTCTGCTATGTTTTGTACCTGGGACACCAAACCACAGCATCCACACAGCTGGGTGAGATGATGTAGAGACAATGGTAGCTCCACCAACTGCATTTATGAACTGAGTTCCACGTTCTGTCTGCAACAACATTTTTGCTGCATGACTGGCCCCATTCCCGCTGGTTCAAATTCTACCTAAATAATTTTTAATCCTTCTAAAGAGCCACTGAAGTACAATCCATGTGCGCCAGAACCAGAGTCTTGCTTCAAACCATAACAGACCTATATAATGTCTTATGGGTCTATATAAGATTATATATCTATATGTTGTGAAATCAAATGGACTCTATCAGCCGGATTGGTAAAAACAGAATTACTTCAGGAGGGAAAGACAAAACACAGATACTGTCTGGAAATGAGGATTAGATACGAGAATTGCAGCCTGCCTCTCTGTTAGAGATTGTCAGATCAGACTCGAATTGAAGTGGGCTCATACCTCCCTTCTTTGAGATGTTGAATACACATGCAAGTCGGGGATGCCTGTTGCGTGCTTTAGTGTTGCTCTTGTAACTCGACAAGAACAGTCAAATGGGCAAGCTTCTGAGGTGCAATGAGCATTTTGTTAGCAGATTCCAGTCAGACGGGGGAATAATTGTGATTGCTGTTCCCCAGTGTTAAAGATCTGAACTTTTATGCAAAGTAATTCTCTCTGATCTAACCCATCAGCAGTCAGTTGTCCTGAACAGAAGATAATTGTCTGCAGTAACATCTGCAGCATGAAAGAATCTTTTTTGCCATAAAGGTTATACACTACTAGTCCAGTGGTATATATGCCAACAGCTGGACTCTATGTGACTAGCACAAGAATGTAGCCTCACATACCAAGAAGTCAACAAAAGCCTTGAAGTTTATGTAGGAAATTCATTCTGAAGATGTCTGATATCTGTAATACTGGCCAATATTTGCTGTATACTTTTATTTCTGTATGGTTGTAATTTTTGTAAATAAATTTGATTACTGGTTCAATAAACCTTTGAGTGTGTAGCTGTATGATCTCCAGTGCAGAGTTTCAGATTATATAAAGTGAGCCTGGTTATGAAAACTATCTTTTCCTAAAATACATTCCTTTTAAATAAATGGACTGAGCTGAATCTGGTATTTGTGTAACTGATGTGCGGTTCTCTAAGGGCCCTCCGCCTATTCTGTAACTAGAAACACGATCACAACACACGGGTGGTTTTACGAATACCATCTTGGTCATAAAGCCTCACTCCCACCAGGAAGGAGTCCGGTTTCACTTATTTCCTTGAGTGTGTGTATTGGCTGTCATGAATGTGAGACCAAGATGGACAAAAGTGAGGCATGCTGTTGGCACAACAGAAAATCTCAATTTAAACATGGTGAGTGGGCTAAGTAAGATGGCAGAGCCTAAAGACTTACAACAAGGCTACAGCACAGAAACAGGCCATTCTACCCAAGTGGTGTATGTCATGTTGATGCACTAGAAGAGCCTCCTCTCTCCAGCTAGCTGTCTCCTTCTATTCATTTCTCCCTCGTATGTTTATCCAGCTTCCCATTTGTCTCAACCACTCCTTGTGATAACAAGCTCCACATTGTCACCACTCTGATTAAAGAGTTCCCTCTTGGATTGATTAGGGATGCCCAGTTTGGGTTCTGCCAGGGCCACAGAGCTCCTGACCTCATTACAGCCTTGGTTCAAACATGGACAAAAGAGTTGAACTCGTCAGGTGAGAGTGACTGCCCTTGACATCAAGGCTGCATTTGACCGAGTGTGGCATCAAGGAACCCTAGCAAAGCTGGAGTTAATGGGAATCGGAAAAAACTGTCCACTGGTTGGAGTCATATGTAGCACAAAGGAAGATGGTTGTGGTTGTTGGAGGTCAGTCATCTCAGCTCCAGGACATAACTGTAGGAGTTCCTCAGGGTAGTGTCCTCGACCCAACCATCTTCAGCTGTTTCATCAATGACCTTCCTTCATAAGGTCAGAAGTGGAGATGTTTTCTGATGATTGCATGATGTTTGTGACTCCTCAGATACTGAAACAATCCATGTCCACATGCAGCATGACCTGAACAATATCCAGGCTTGGGCAGACAAGTGGCAAATAATATTTGTATGCACACAAGTGCCAGGCAATGACCATCTCCAACAAGAGAGAATCTAACCATCGCCCCATGGCATTACCATTGCTGAATCCCCACCATCAACATCCTGGAGGTTACCATTGATGACACAAGATAGGTAGGAAAGCATCTTGTGAAGAGAATATGAGGGAGGTTGCAGATGGATATAGATAGGTTGAGTGAGTGGGCAAAGATCTGGTAAATGGAGTTCACTTTGGCAGGAAGAACATAAAAGCAGAGTGTTACTTAAATGGAGAACAGCTGTATAATTCTGAGGTACAGAGGGATCTAGGTGTTCTAGTACGAGTCACAAAAAGTTTATGTAGCTACAGCAAGTAATTAAGAAGGTTAATGGAATGCTATCCTTTATTACAAGAGAGATTGAACATAAAAGTGAGGATGTTATGCTTCAGTTATACAGGGCATTGGTGAGACCGCATCTTGAATACTGTGTACAGTTTTGGTCTCCTTTTTTAAGGAAGGATGTAAATGCATTGGAGGCGGTTCAGGGGAGGTTTACTAGATTGATACCTGGAATGAGCAGGTTGTCTTATGAGGAAAGGTTAGACAGACTGGGCTTGTTTCCACTGGAGTTTAGAAGAGTGAGGGGTGATTTGATTGAAGTATACAAGATCCTGAACGGTATTGATAAAGTGGATGTGGAAAGGATGTTTCCTCTTGTGGGTGAGTCCAGAACTAGGGGGCACTGTTTTAAAATTAGATGTCACCCTTTTAGGACAGAGATGAGGAGAAATTTTATCTCAGAGGGTTGTGCAACTTTGGAACTCTGCCTCAGAAGGTGGTTGAGGCGAGGTCATTGAATATTTTTAAGGCAGAGGTAGATAGATTCTTGTTAGGCAAGGGAATCAAAGGTTAACAGAGTTAGATGGGAATGTGGAAATTGAAACACAAGAAGATCAGCCAAGAACTTATTGAATGGCGGAGCAGGCTCGAGGAGCTGAATGGTCTACCTCAGTTCCTATTTCTTATGTTCTTATTGACCAGAAACAACTGGACTAGCCATATAAATACGGTGGCTACAAGAGCATGTCAGAGGCTAGGAATCCTGTGGCAAGTAACTCCTGACTCCCCAAACCCTGTCCACCATCTACAAGGCACAAGTCAGGAGTGTGATGGAATACTCCCTACCTGCCTGGATGAGTGCAGCTCCCACAACACTCAAGAAGTTTGATACCATACAGGACAAAGCAGCCCACTTGATTCGTACCACATCCACAAACATTCACTCACTCCACCACCAATACACAGTGGCAACAGTGTGTACCATCTATAAGATGCACTGCAGGAATTCACCAAGGCTCCTTAGATAGGACCTTCCAATCCCATGAACACTACCACCTAGAAGGACAAGGGCAGCAGATAGATGGGAACATCACCATCTGGAAGTTCCCCTCCAAGTCACTCACCATCCTGACTTGGAAATATATCACCGTTCCTTCACTCTCGCTGGTCAAAATCCTGGAGCTCCCTCCCTAACAGCACTGTGGGTTACCTACACCACATGGACTGCAGCGGTTCAAGAAGGCAGCTCACCACCACCTTCTCAAGGACAATTAGGGATGGGCAATAAATGCTGGCCCAGCCAGTGAAGCCCACATCCCGTGAATGAATTTTAAAAAACTTATATTTATGGCCCTTACTTTTGGACTTCTCCCAGAATTGGTAACATTTCCTGTATGTCTACCCTATTTCGAACTTCAAAGACCTCTATCACATTACCCCTCAGGCTTTGAGTGAGAAAAATGGCCCAGCCTATTCAGGCTTTCCTGATTAAAGTTTTTTTTCTGTTTTAATTTCATCCCTGTGAATTTTTTACACATTTTTCAGCGCTTCTATAGCTCTTTATAATGTGGAAACCAGAACTGTTTGTAGTCCTTCAAGTGCGATCTAACCAAGGTTCAAAATAAGGTTAACATCATTTCTCTACTTTTCAATTCTCTAAAAATGTTTCAGTGCTTGGTTTGCTTTTTATTATTGTGATTAACCTGGGTAGGTACATTTACATTTGTGAATCTGTAGTCCTCACATCCCTCTGATCCTCCACCCTATTCAGACTCTTACTAACCAAGCAGTATGCAGCCTCTTTAGAGTCATAGAGTTATACAGCACAGAAACAGGCCCTTCAGCCCATCATGCCTGTGCATGACTAACACGGCAAAGGAATACACAATGAATGGTAGAACCCTAGGAAGTACAGAGGATCAGAGGGATCTTGGCGTACATGTCCATAGATCCCTGAAGGCAGCAGCACAGGTAGATAAGGTGGTTAAGAAGGCATATGGGATATTTGCCTTTATCAGTCGAGGCATAGGATATCAGAGCAGGGAGGTTATGTTGGGGCTGTATAAAATGCTAGTTAGGCTACAGCTGGAGTACTGTATGCAGTTCTGGTTGCCACACTACAGGAAAGATGTGATTGCACTGGAGAGGGTGCAGAGGAGATTCACCAGGATGTTGCCTAGGCTGGAGCGTTTCAGCAATGAAGAGAGACTGGATAGGCTAGGGTTGTTTTCCTTAGAGCAGAGAAGGCTGAGGGGAGACATGGTAGAGGTGTACAAAATTATGAGTGGCATAGATAAGTAGGTAGGAAGAAACTTTTCCCATTTGCGAAGGTGTCAATAACCAGGGTCATAGATTTAAGGTAAGGGGCAGGAGGTTTAGCGGGATTTGAGGAATAATTTTTCACCCAGAGGGTGGTTGGACTCTGGAACACACTGCCTGAGGGGGTGGTAGATGCAGGAACCCTCACAACATTTAAGAAGTATTAGATGAGCACTTGAAACGCGATAGCATACAGGACTACGACTGCTCAGAATTAAATTCCATTTGCCACTGCTCTGCCCATTTTACCAATCCATCTATATTGTCCTGTAGTCTAGGGCTTTCCTCCTCACTATTTACAACACCACCAATTATCATGTCATCTGCAAACTTACTGATCATACCTCCTATATTCACGTCTAAATCATTAATGTACACTACAAACAGCAAGGGTCCCAGCACTGATCCCTGCAGTACACCACTCATCACAGGCTTCCAATCGCAAAAACAACCTTCAACTATCACCCTCTGCCTCTTGCCACTAAGCCAATTTTGGATCCAATTTGCCAAATTGCTCTGGATCCCATGGGCTCTTACCTTCTTGACCATTCTCCCATGCTGGACCTTGTCAAAAGCCTTACTGAAGTCGATGTAGACTACACCAACTGCACTCCCCTCATCTACACATCATCCAGGTGTCTGTGAACCACCAAGTATGATATAATTGGACAACAAGGGGGTGGTTATCTGGAAAGAAGGAGCCAGAATGGGGAATTATGCCAGCTGCTGTATTTAGGTAGCTCATGATGTGGCACAACCACAAAGGCATGGTCCTTTCTAAAAGGATAATAATTCTTTTCCCATTTTCTGACCTGCAGGAGAGGGCCCAAAATGCCAGGGAGGGGCTGAGGACCAGTGGGAATGTGCCCAGCTCAGCTTTCCTTGCACCCATGGAGGTGGACATACTGCAGCTGGAGAGCAACCGGGACAACAGAACCATGGGCTGGTCTTTTGACAAAAATGCATTACCTGACACTTCACTATATTCTTGGATAAAGAAAGCAAAACGGAGCAAACTGTCCCTTCGAGGGGAGATCAAGCTCGAATTTTATTATTGCTCTTTATCAAATTTTGTTTTATGGTTAATGCTTTTTTTTGGTTTCAGCTAAAGTGCAGCATTTTTTAAAATCAATTTTCCTTCCTCTTCATCCCCATCTTCCCCAGAAGATGCTAATTTGGGCTGTGGGGCAATTTCAGAGAGTGTGGCACAACTCCACTGTCAATAGATCATTTCACAATCGAGGCAGCAGAGCCAAGCCTGACCCTGGCCCCGTATTTACAAGCAGACAAATTGACCCTCCAGCAGGTGGCGCACTGCAGCAGCTGGGAGCAGGAGGAACCTTAGCTCGTGGGTCGGAACATTTACCCGGGGAACGGGTGGTTGGAGAGTCCGAGTGACGGACGGACACGGAGATAGAGCGGGAGCAGCAATGAGCCGGAGGCTGAAAGAGGTGACACAGCAGGTGAGAGGAGACAGGGGGATTGAGGGAGGGGGGGGATTGAGGGAGGGGGGAGAGAGGGTGAAGGAGAAGGAGGGAACAGGGAGAGAGAGGGATGAATAAGGAGGATGAAGACTGAGGGAGAATGGGGGAGGAGGGTTGAGGATGGGGGAGAGGGTTGAGGATGAGGGGTAGGGTTGAGGATGAGGGAGGGTTGAGGATGAGGGGGAGGAGGGTTGAGGATGAGGGGGAAGAGGGTTGAGGATGAGGGGAAGAGGGTTGAGGATGAGGGGAAGAGGGTTGAGGATGAGGGGAAGAGGGTTGAGGATGAGGGGGAGGGTTGAGGATGAGGGGAGGAGGGTTGAGGATGAGGGGAAGAGGGTTGAGGATGAGGGGTAGGGTTGAGGATGAGGGGGAGGAGGGTTGAGGATGAGGGGGAAGAGGGTTGAGGATGAGGGGGAGGGTTGAGGATGAGGGGTAGGGTTGAGGATGAGGGGTAGGGTTGAGGATGGGGAAGGCTGAGGATGAGGAGGAACGTTGAGGATGAGGGGGAAGAGGGTTGAGGATGGGGAGGGCTGAGGATGAGGGGGAGGAGGGATGAGGGAGAGGGTTGAGGATGAGGGGGAGGAAGGTTGAGGATGAGGGGGAGGGCTGAGGATGAGGGGGAGGAGGGCGACACTGAAGGTGATGATTCCAGTTTAAAGTAATTTATAAATGTTTCAGTAAAAAGATTGAATGTGGGAGCTCGTGTGAGGGGGTGCGTGTGTGTGGAGGATAATCAGTGCATGGGGGTGGGTATTTAATAAGTACTTTGCACTGGTCTTCAGTAAAAGAGGAGGTGAATCCTGTGGTGGTTGGTAATGAGATGAGTGATATTGTGATAGATAAATGGAATTCAGTCAGCCCTGAATGTAACCTGCTGGGTCTCTCCATTGCCTCAAGAGAGTTTAGCACAGTGAGATTTCAAAGGTTTCAGGCTTCATGTCCAGTCTATGCTGTTTGTTTTTGTTAAAACTGCATTTGGACTATTCCCCTTCTTTCCTCACCCTGTTGTTATCTTTCAGGCTGTGCGTTTGCATTGCTTCCTCCAAAGGATCCAGCCACTTGTTGGGTATTGGCAACTTCTCTCTACACAGAAATACAACGCTCAAAATGCAGGACCTTGGAGATATATCTCTTGTGGGTTCTCTACAGCCGGGACTCTCAGTCAGTCTGAGAAAACTTCACCCAATTCCCTTTCAGCTCCAAAGATCAAACCCGAGCTTCTGGAAGCTGTCCGACAAACTGCTGCGAAACATTTTGGAAAGTCAGACATCGATGCCTCAGGGTTTGTGAGTGTGGCTGAATCCATTCTGAAGCTCGGATTCAGCCAGGTACAGGTGAAGCAGCTGCTTGCTTTGAATCCCAGTATTGCTGTACAGCCTCCACAGAAGAGCCTTCCTGTACTTTACATGCTCAGCCTCCTTGGCCTAAACCCAAGCAGCACCCTCAAGGTCCTGGAGAAATGTCCAGAACTGTTTGGAGCAAAGGACCATCAACTTCAGTCGCGCATTGACAACCTGCAGAAGCATGGGCTGGGAGAAGGTAAGGTAATGGTTACTACCTGTTTCACTTGCAGATCTGGCTGGTTTTAGTACAGTACATTGTGCAGGAAGTATACATCATATGAAGATGTTAATTAGATATCGTAAGCCTGGTGCATCTACAGTAGGGGTCACGTTCTCTGTGTCTTATCTTGCTGCCTATTCTGCATTGGTTTCTCTTTGTCATGAACCATTGCCGTCTGTTGCCTCTGGGGTGTTGAGCTTCCCCAGCTGCCTGAGGAGGGTCTCTCTATACACAGGGCTCCTACTGTTAATGAGAGATTTATGGAACAAAACTTATTGGAAGACATGATTGCGGTGTTTAACATGCTGAAGGACATGGATTATATGATCCTGAGGGGTCTTGACAGGGTGGATGTGGAGAGGATGTTTCCTTTTGTGGGAGAATCTAGAACTAGGGGTCACTGTTTAAAAATAAGGGGTCACCCATTTAAGACAGAGGTGAGGAGAAATGTTTTCCCTCAGAAGGGTGAGTGTCTTCGGAACTCATTCTCAAAAGGCAGTGGCAGTGGGCCCCAGCTATGCCTGTCTCTTTATGGGGTGTGTGGAACATTCCTTGTTCCAGTCCTACTCCGGCCCCCTCCCACAACTCTTTCTCCGGTACATCATTGATTACTTCGGTGCTGCTTCATGCTCTCGTCAGGACCTGGAAAAATTTATTAATTTTGCCTCCAATTTCCACCCCTCCATCATTTTCACATGATCCATCTCTGACACTTCCCTTCCCTTCCTTGACCTCTGTCTCAATTTCTGGTGATAGACTGTCCACCAATATCCATTACAAGCCTACCGACTCCCACAACTACCTCGACTACAGCTCCTCACACCCCGCTCCCTGTAAGGACTCCATCCCATTCTCTCAGTTCCTTCGCCTCCGGCGCATCTGTGCCACTTTCAAAAACAGTTCCTCTGACATGTTTTCCTTCTTTCTTAACCGAGATTTTCCACCCACGGTGGTTGACAGGGCCCTCAACCGTGTCCGGCCCATCTCCGGCGCACCTGCCCTCACATCATCTTCTCCCTCCCAGAAACATGGTAGGGTCCCCCTTGTCCCCACTTATCACCCCACCAGCCTCCGCATTCAAAGGATCATCCTCCGCCATTTCCGCCAACTCCAGTATGATGCCACCACCAAACACATCTTCCCTTCACCCCCCCTGGTGGCATTCCGTAGGGATTGTTCCCTCCGTGACACCCTGGTCCACTCCTCCATCACCCCCTACTCCTCAACCCCCTCCCACGGCACCTCCCCATGCCCACACAGAAGATGCAACACCTGCCCCTTCACTTCCTCTCTCCTCACCGTACAAGGGCCCAAACACTCCTTTCAAGTGAAGCAGCATTTCACTTGCACTTCCCTCAACTTAGTCTACTGCATTCGTTGCTCCCAATGCGGTTTCCTCTACATTGGAGAGACCAAACGCAGACTGGGTGACCGCTTTGCAGAACACCTTCGGTCTGTCTGCAAGCATCACCTAGACCTCCTTGTCACTTGCCATTTCAATACTCCACCCTGCTCTCATGCCCACATGTCTGTCCTTGGCTTGCTGCATTGTTCCAGTGAAGCTCAACGCAAACTGGAGGAACAGCACCTCATCTTCCGACTAGGCACTTTACAGCCTTCCGGACTGAATATTGAGTTCAACAATTTTAGATCTTGAACTCTCTCCTCCATCCCCACCCCCTTTCCGTTTCTTCCCCCTCCTTTTTGTTTTTTCCAATAATTTATATAGATATTTCTTTTCCCACCTATTTCCATTATTTTTAAATGTATTTCCACCCATTGTTTAACTCTACCTTTTAGTATTCCTTCACCCCACCCCCAGTAGAGCTATCTGTACCTTGCTCGTCCTGCTTTCTACTCTTAATTAGCACATTCCTTTAGATAATATCACCACCTTCAACACCTCTTTGTCCTTTTGTCTGTGACATCTTTTGGTTATCTCCACCTACTGGCTGCTTGTCCCAACAACCCCCCCCCCCCTTAAACCAGCTTATATTTCACCCCTTTCCTATTTTTACTTAGTTCAGCTGAAGGGTCGTGAGGACTTGAAACGTCAACTCTTTTCTTCTCTGCCAATGCTGCCAGACCCGCTGAGTTTTTCCAGGTATTTCTGTTTCTGTTTTGGATTTCCAGCATCTGCAGTTCTTTGCTTTTATCTTAGTGGAAGCAGAATCTTTGAGTATTTTTAAGGCAGAGGTAGATAGATTCTTGATAAGGGAAGGGGGTGAAAGGTTATCGGGGTAGGTGAGAATGTGGAGTTGAGGTTACAATTGGATCAGCCATGATCTTATTGAATGGCAGAGCGGGCTGAGTGGCCTACTCCTAATTTGTATGTTCATATGGATTATATCGATAATATACGCTATAAACTCACAGGAATGATGGGCACATGTAATGGTGTGTTGTGTTGATGTGCGACTCCCTGTGGCACTGCATTGAATAACTGTGTGGCACTCGAGTAACTATGTTTATGTGAGTGCATTGTTGCAATCCATCCTTGTGACAATGTGCTTGCGCTACCTAGAATAACACTAGTTGCATAGTACTTACAGCACTGAAACAAGCCATTTGGCCGGGTTTCTGTTCTACATAAGCCTCCTCCCACCCTTCTTCCTGGAGCCCCTTTATTCCTTTGTCCCTCGTGTTTGCCGAGCGTCCCCTTAAATGTATCAATGCTACTGTCCTCAACCACTCCCTGTGGTAACAAGTTCCACATTCTAGCCACTATCTGGATGAAGACATTTCCCCTTGCTTCATTATTAGATTTATTAGTAGCTATCATATATTTAAGCCCCTGCTTCTGGCCTCACACACAAATGGAAACATCTTCTGCAAAAAGAAGCAAATGCCAGGTGAGAAAAAACTTTTCCACACAGCGAGTAGTTCAGGTTTGGAATGCGCTGCCTGGAAGTGTGGTGGAGGCAGGTTCAATTGAGGCATTCAAGAGGGCATTGGATGATTATTTAAATAGAAACAACGTGCAGGGTTACGGGGAAAAGGCAAGAGATCGGCACAAAGTGAGAGCCGGTGCAGACACAATGGGCCGAATAGCCCCCTACACTGTAACAATTCTGAGATTCTGTGTACCCCTTATCAAACCCTTTCGTGAGTTTAAAGACCTCTATCAGGTCTCCCCTCAGTGTTCTCTTTTTCTAGAGAAAGAGTCCCATCTTTCTGGGGGAAATTCCGATCTTTCCTGATAGGTATAACTTCTCATTTCTGCGTCCCTATTTTTTTTAGCTATTTGCCAATGTGGACTCCCAGATGCATCTGTTTCTCTACCCTATTTAGACACTTATTTTCCAAGGAGTACCAAGATCATGGCATATAAGTTGACCTGATGTATAAGACAACCCAATTTTTCTGCCCCCCCCCCCCAAAATCATGCTTTTGCATAAACTCAGTGTATAGTCATCCCCCCTTTTCAGCCACGACATGCTATACTCGTATTAGTAGTCAGTCTGAATTTTTCACCCCCCCCCCCACCAAACCCCCCGGGCTGATAGGGGAAATGGGACTTGCTGTAAGTAGCAGAGTTTTAGATAACCTTAAGTTTATGGAGGGTAGAATGAGGGAGACAAGCCAAGAGTGCATTGGAATAGTCGAGTCTAGAGGTAACAAAGGCATGGGTGAAAGTTTCAGCAGCAGATGAGCTGAAATAGGCAGAGTCAACTGATGTTACAGAACTGAGAAAAGACGGCCTTCGTGATGGCACAGATATGAGGTCGGAAGCTCATCTCAGGGTTAAATGTGACACTAAAGTTGCAAACAGACTGACTTAATCTCAGGCTGTTCCCAGGGAGAGGGATAGAGTTGGTAGCTAGGGAGTCCAGTCCTCTTTTCTATTAATGATACTCTTCCAATTTGGTGTCGTCATCTGCAAATTTTGAAATTATGCTTCTGATTCCTGAGTCATTTTGTAGCCAGTTTGTTTCCATTCTGCTCCATGTCCCATGATCCAACATGCTGTGACGTTAGTCATGAGTCCTTAGCCCGTGACCTTAGTCTGTCTTCTCAGCCACAGTTCCTCATCAAAGGCATTTTGAAAAGCCAAATAAATATGACTTCCACTGCGCTACCCTTATCTACCCATCCTGTAACTTCAAAAAATTCTATCAAGTTGGCTAAGCATGATATGTATTGAGTGATGATGTGTTTGTGATAATGCATAGTATCAGACTGCAGAAATATGTTATGTGCTGGAACACTCTGCAGGCCCTGTTACGGATTCTCAGTGTGCGTTTCCTTTTCTCTAGGCAGTCTACAACGTGTATTGCTGCAATCCCCACAGATCCTGAACCTCTCTGCAAAGCAGGTGAACAACACAGTGCGTTTCTTGAAAGACAAGTGTATTTTCACAGGTCAGCAGATAACAGAAATCCTCCAGACTTCACCCAACGTCCTTTTTGAGAAATCTGAAGAATTGGAATACAAGTTCCAGGTAACAGATACATCCTCTTAAGTCTCTCTTGTGTTAGACGATCCTGTTGTATTTATGCATTCTCTTGCCCCTTATCAGCTATATTGCAAAATTATTCTGATGGATAATCCTTTATGAAGTTGTATAGATTTCAAATTTGGTGTTTGTGAAAAATTGTACTTTCACTAGGAAATATTTAATGGGAAGAGTTAAAAACTTATGCTTTCTGTTCAAAAGCCTTGGAGCTGTAGCATCTGGGATTCAATCCCTCGCATCTTACTCTGTGGCAAGTGACATTCAATAAGACATTAATCTTGATTGTTGCCACCATTATGTTTTGTGGATTTTAAAAAAAAAATTTCCAGTTCTTAGGACATCTTCCTGCTCAAATAAATGTTAAAAACCGCAAGACACTGCTTTAAGAGGATGGATCTCTCTCCTGGTGCCTTGGTCAACATTCCACCCTCAGCCAATACCACCAAAACAAAGTTCCACAAACATGTAATTAATTCATCTTATTGCTCTCTATTGCATTTTATTGAGAAAATGTCTGCCATACTTTCCACATAACAATAACTGGACAATCTATTTCATTCTGTATGTAGCACTTTGGCAAGTTTGAGATGTGAGGGTGCTACACAAATTCCCAATTTGTTTTTAAGAACAGAAAAGCAGAATGTTATTTAAATGGAGAGACTGCAGGATGCTCAGGTACAGAGGGATCTGGATGTCCTTGTACATGAATCACAAAGTTGACGTGCAGGTACAGCAAGTAATTAGGAAGGCAAATGGAATGTTGGTATCTATTGTAAGGGGGTGGTGGAGAGAAGGTTCACAAAGCTGATTCCTGGGATGAGGGGATTGTCTTCCGAGGAAAGGTTGGGCTTATACTCATTGCAGTTTAGATGGATGAGAGGTGATCTTATTGAAACATATGAGATTCTGAGGGGACTTGACAGGGCAGATGCAAAGAGGATGTTTCCCCTTGTGGGGGAAACTGGATCCAGGAGGCACAGTTTCAGAGTAAGGGGTCTCCCTTTTAAGACAGCGATGAGGAGGAATTTCTTCTCTCAGAAGGCGTTAGTCTTTGGAATTCTCATCCCAGCGAGCAGTGGAGGCAGGGTCATTGAATATATTCAAGGCTGAATTAGATTTTTGATCGACAAGGGAGTCAAGAGTTATGGGGGCAGGCAGGAAATTGGAGTTGAGGCCTTCTTGAATGGCAAAGCATGTTTGAGGGACTGAATGGCCTACTCCTGTTCCTATTTCTTTTGATCTTATTCAAATTTAAGTTACGAATACCAGACTTTAAATATTTTTCCAAATAACATGTCATTACATGTAAATATTCCCCAACTAAGATCATGACCAACTCTTGGGCAGATGGGTAAGTTGGCCTGCACCCTCCATCAGTGTGTACTGCCCATGGAGAAGTTGGGTGTCATAAGCAAAAATGCTTGTACACCAGTGTGCTGGCTGATGTAATGTGCAGGAAAATATTGGTACTGGGTTCATGCCCAGCCTGAGAAACAAATATCTCTGCTCCCTACATTGGGCTTCAGAAGTGAGCATGGCAATGTCAACCTTTGTCCTAGATGGCATGAATACACACCAGAAATTGTTCACTTGGCTGTCTTAGGTTATGAGAATTACAAAATGGAATTATCACACTACTCTGAGAAGCTTTAGTTATGATCAGAAACCTATATTTTTCTGTAGAACAGAATGATCCCATGGAGTTGCTCAAATTTAAAATATTTTCCATATGGTCCTGCGGTTAGAATTCCTGCTTTATACCCAGGGGGCCTGGGTTTAACCGCCAGTATGGGAATGAAAATCTTTTCTGTATCAGTTTCAGCTGCTTCATCAATTACCTTCCTTCCATCATAAGCTGAGAAGTGGGGATATTCCCTGATGATTGCACAATGTGCAACACCATTCGTGACTCCAGATACAGAAGCAGTCCATAGCCATGTGCAGCAAGACCTGAACAATATTTAGGATAAGTGGAACAATAAGTGGCAAGTAACATTCACACCACACAAGTGCCAGGAAATAACCATCTTCAACAAGTGAGAATCTAACCATTGCCCCATGACATTCAATGGCATTACCATTGCTGAATTCCTGACTATCAACATCCTGGGGGGGTGGGGTTACCATTGACCAGAAACTGAACTGGACCAGCCATATAAATACTGTGGCTACGAGAGCAGGTCAGAGGCTGGGAATTCAACATCACAAAAAACTTATTATCTGGTCATTATCACATTGATGTTTTTGGGAGTTCGCGGTGTGCAATTTAGCTGCCAAATTTCCTACATTACAACAGTGATTATACTTCAGAAGTACTTAATCGTCTGTAAAGCACTTTGGGACGTCCTGTGGTCATGCAAGGTGCTACATAAATGCAAGTCTTTCATTCTAGAAGTTTTAATTGGTTGATGATTCAGTTACTAATAGGCATAAATTCATCAACACAAAACACAGAGAATGGGATATTATTTTTAAATACTGAAGGTTACGAGGACATAGAATGCTTCCCAGAAATGATGTTATCTGTAAGTTTTTAAAACAGAAGTGGATAAATGTTTGAAAAAGGAAATGTTTAAATGGTTAGGGAAAGGGCAGTTAAACAGAGGAGAGATCTTTCAGAAAGTCAGCACCTGCACAATGAGCCAAGTGCCCTTTTTCTGAAATGTAAAATTCAGTGGTATAGCAGGATATGCTTTTCTGAGATAAATGCGAAAGGGGCAGGATCCTGCAAGTAACAACTTGGATTCCTAGTGTTAATTATATTTAAAAAGACTTTTACAGGGCAGTACATATTGAATGGATGCTGAGATTCTTAAGGAGGGAAGGAAGTGGCAAGGTGCAGATTTTACAAGAATACCAAAAGGAAGGAGCAGTCCTTGATGAAACAGCAGGGTGTTGAAGTAGTAAGCTGTAGAGCACTGGATAGTGTGCGCAAGGACATGGGCTGGAGATCAGTGATAGGGAGGGGCAAAGCAATGAGGGATTTGAAAGCATGGGCAGGATGCTCTAACTCCTGGGAAACCAGTGAATCTTGGCGAGGGCAGGTGACTGTGGAATCCTGGTTGTAAGTTTATGAATGGTATAAACAGGGAAGCCAGCAAGCAAAATCCTAGAGAAGTCTAGTGAGGGGATAGGCAGGAATTAAAATATAGCTCAGAGGTGGATGATGCAGATGAAAAATCAGATGTGGGATAAAAGCTGAGCTTAGAGTCAAGCAATATGACAGGATTCTGAACTCTGGGCTACATACATATAATGAGATGCTGGCAAAGAGAGAAAGATATTTAATTCACAGTACTGATATTGTTCTCCATCACAAAATTCCATCTTCCCCCTTCCAAAAATGTATGACTTCTTTCAGATTGTCATAGATATTGGCACTTGTGGACCCATATTTTTGTTGCTACTTTAACTTTGCCGTCCATATTTCCCCCACAGTATGCCTATTTCCGAATGGGAATAAAACAATCGGAAATGACAAAATCAGGATTATTCCGGATGTCACTGGAAGAACTGAAGCAGCGTCACATCTTCTTGGAACGGCTAGGATTTTACCAGACTCCAGATAAGAAAGGACAGACTCAGATCATCAATCCAAAAGCGAAGGACATACTCACCACCAGCGAGGACCATTTCCTAGCTAAAGTGGCCAGGTCATCCTGGGAAGAGTTTGACATCTTTAAGAAGCTACTGAGTCGTGAGGAGGTTGAGAAAGAAGAACTTGAGTCCTCAGAATGGGAAGATGAAGAAGACTCTGAGTACAGCAGTGAGGAGGATGAAGGACCGCTTCAGGGAAAGTGATAAAGGGTTAGGTTCCAGAAAAGGATTAGAGCTACTGGTGATGAAATTGGGGTTTGAAAGAAACCAGTTAAAACTCATTAATAAAAAACACAAGGATTATTCATAACCTTTTTTGAAAAAACAAACGCTGTTCTTTGCTAGACTTTATACACAAAGCCTGTTTCAATCAGGTTTTAAAAATGGCAGAATGTAATTATAAACAGAAATGGTAGAAAGAATTGCTGAGAACCAAAAAAGGAAAAAAGGTTTAGCCGGAAATGCTGAGCTGTCTTCTATATTTCCACTATTTCATTTGGAAGGAAAAGTCACGAATTACTAAATGAGATTGGCTATTATTAAAAATCACTAGCTAATTCAGTGAATTGCTAAATCTTATCAAGGTTTATGTGCTGAGTATTATTTTCTACATTTCAGAACAAAGGATCAAACTACATTTTGAAGCAAGCTGAAGCAAGATCTTTGCTGCAGCTAAGCATCACCATTCATTTTCTACTGGGAACATCACAAACTACAGGAACAAGCCTGTGATAAGTGAGCAACAGCAAAGTGAGATATGTTATGGGAGAACCGATATGAATCATTAAAGTGAATGCATCCTATTTATATAATTAAACACCATCGGGTTCAGAGATCCAGACAAGGGCATTTGTGAAATAATTAATAGTGATATGAATTGGCAACAATATTTGAATGGAAATTTAGAAAAATAAAGTCAGCTTAGCTAAGTTGGTAGTACACGGTGTGTTAAGTCAGGTCACAGGTTCAAGCCCCACTCCAGCCTTTGAGAACTAGGTTTGTACCCCAGTGCTGTTTCTCTGATGAATCTGCTCAGGTCAATATAAAGATCTTGTGCCAGGCTCGTCTGCAAAGACAACAACGTTCTTCTCCCAATCAACACCACCAGTCATGCAGTCCTCTCAACTGACATTGGTGGGACCTTCTTGTGTCCAATTGGCTGCCATATTTGCCTGCAAAACAACACTGACTGCAACTGAAGTAATTGTAAACTACTTTGAGTTAAAGTATTACATTAATGCAAGCCCTTTCTCTTTCAAACAGTTACCCCATCACTGTGACACAAGCTTTACCTGGATAAGGTAATCATCTCCAGGAATGTGATGTAGCTGTGTAGTTTGGAATGTTTTTGAAATAAATTGATGCTACTACAGGTGACCACAACTCTCACAAATGAGGAAAAGACATTAATATAATTATATATATATATTTTTTAAAAAGCAGATTTTTTTCAAAATAAGCTTTACTGTTCACACAGCATAAATACAAAAATATGTAATTTGAGTAAAGGACAAAGAGGTACATTAAATACTCCATGCAGGCACTTGGAATCTTTATGAAATATAGAATAGATTTCAATTGATAATTTTGATGCCACATAGTAATCCCAACAGATGTTTGGCAAGCAGAGGATAATGACTAAGACAGTTCTTACCAGACTAGTTAGATGCACAATTAGATTTTGTAGGTCCTGAACTACACACATCACCGTATGTAGACCATGACACAACATTTGCATTTGGTATCCTTATGCTGTGGTAACTTTATATTGCTCAAGGTGCCCCACAGCTTACTAAATGATGGAGTGACAATTCACAATGATTTATCCTGGTCAGGATCTGTCAAATTGCCATTCCTAGTCCCCATGTCTTTGCAAGCTGGATTCATTGCTGTGGTGTTTTAGATAGAAGTGATGGATTTCTCCTTCCTCCCATCATGGTTAATTACATTCACCCTGTCGTAGGTGCAAGGGCTGTATCCAGACTGACTGTCACAAACCCCCATGTCAGTCAGCAACTACCTCCATGTAGGCAGAGACAAGGTGAGCATAGTTAATCCTTCATGAGGCAGAAGGGACCTGATGAATAAAATTAGTCACACTTGAGCCAGGTAATGCGATTCAAACCTATGACTACAGCAGCTGTGTGTTACACTGTCCACTATACAATTACATGCTACCTGGTTATTTTACAAATGTATTTAACAAAAGTATTTGTGATATTGTTTTCATGACAATGCTACAGACAGTTCAGGATCTGTCAGGAAACATCACCATCTTTCAAGATGGGCTGAAGCTAAGTCCCCACAAACTTCAACTGAGCTTTTAAATTCCACAGGAGTTTGCAGTAGATCAACACAGATCTCCCCAGACTAAACAGATTTAGTGTCACGTTTTGAATGCAAGTGTTGGACAGCAAATCCTGCACATTCCCATGAGGTGGCTATGTAAACCACATCGCTGTTTATCTCATTGTTTCTAACATGAAAATATGTAATTCAGAAGATAAATATTGCATCTATAGTGTTCTCCCAACATGCAAGGAATCTTTATATAACATAGTATTACGAGATATAAACAAGATAGCAATAGTCCATCTTTGCGTTGATCACGAGATGGTTGTGTTCATTCAACTAAAGAAAAGCTGAACATTTATTTCCTTAGGTAAATATGTAGTGCAAAGTTTAGCAATCTGTTAGCCAAGTTGCTTTTATTTAAAGGAATAGAAGCGAAACCAGCTGCTAGTACAAAATTAGTTGTCAGAATACTAGACTAGTGTCACAATAGTGCACAAAAATATTATATATTAATTTAAAATAACTTTATTAATTTATTCCATACTAAAGCAATGCAAAGTGGCAACTTTACTATAGGTCTTTAATCTGGGACAAAGTGATGTTGGCTGTCGTGGCTACATGCACCCCCATAATGAAGAGAGATAATTGCTTCCATCACTAAATGTCAGGGCCATTCAATCCTCTGTTTATTTTACACTAAGAGTTGTAACAAGAAATCAGCCACAATTGGAGAAATTTACTGGATTCGGTTTTGAGTATTACAGAATAGGAAGCATTAGTTCCCCCAGTGGCTGTAAACCTTGAACAAGTGCATTTTATAACTGAACTGACATTAATAAAATGAGAATTAAACAGAACCGTGCAGGATATTGGTAAGTTTTGGTACACGAGTATTGCTGAAAGCATGCACTTTTAGGGATTGGCACTGATATGTTGTCAACAGGAAATCTAAAGTACAGCAACTGTATCACAGATGATCTCAAATGAAATCTGACTTCACCTCAGCTTCTCAATCTCAGATGAATTCAATTGTTCTAACTGCAAGGGTCATGTAGCTACAAACTCTGGCCCAACCCGGAGGGTTGCAAAAGAAACTTTATGGATTAGGAATCACGCAGAGTATAGATCAACCACAGCTGAGGGCCATACAGCGTGTGTAACGAGTAGCTGTCTGGTTATCGCTTCAAAGCGGATACCAAGCAGTCATTCAGATGGCATATAATCAGACAAAAAACAACCAGGCTCCGGGTGACAAAAAGCACTACACGCTGGATGGTGCAAGTCAAAATAAAAGGCTTAACTCATAAATCTAACTAAAGGATCTCTAATGTAATTTTATCAGTAAATACTGATGACAATTCCTTTGTATTCATTACTTATGTGAATGGTTGCAGAGAGTGAAAATAATGTTACTGGGGTCAGAAATATGATGAGGTGTTTCACTGGTGCTCAGCATCCTTAACATTAGACCTTAATAACAAGCAGTTTGAATATTCTTGAGTGATGACATGCAGGAGTGTTCTGCGCAATTGTAACGTGTATAAATCCAATGTTACTGAAATGTAATAGAACTATAAAGTATGTCAATACAGCAGTGTTAAACTTTAAAAACATACCATTACAAATATGCTCACAACCTTTATATACCTACTAAATAAAATGGTTAATAGCATATCCAGTAATCAGCTGCTTCTGCTTGGAATCTCTTTAGGATGCTGTAAGTAACTCTTCATATTAACATTTATTTCTGCACTAAGGCACTTTCAGGGAGATCAGGTTTCCATTTCTACTGGTAATGCATGTTAGTCTCCATGTCAGAGACAGCTAATCTGCTGTAACCAGTTAAACATGAGCTCCCTAATTAAACAGAAAATTGGAAGGAAAATCTTCATGGATTAAACCCAGGGGTCCTTAAATCAACAGCATCACTAATCTGAAGGCCCCTGGATTTTCATTGCCTGGCCTATACAGAATTAAGAAGTTCCAGCTGGGGAGACGTGGTGAACATATGGCTCAGTATCCCAGGGCAAGAGGTGTTCAATTGTTGCTCAAAGTGCAAGTAAGGGAGTTACATTTGACTCTGCCTAGAGGCTATTTTACTTGCTGACACTTCTAGTCTAGGCTCACCGATAAAGGATAGCTCGGGCTAAGTGTGGGCTGCAGCTACCTCAGGAGTCATACCCAAGCAAGAATTTGCTGCCTTCAGATTAAAAGTAGATCAAGGAGAGAAGTTAAGTGATTGCCACAGCATGGTGCTATGTTCATGGAAGTGCAGCAGATCCCAACAGCATATTACTAGCCTCTCTGATGCACAGCAAGACCTCACTAATCCCACAGCATGTTACTGGACTCGCAGGACTGCGGCAGGCCCCACTGATCCCCACACTACTATATGCACCTTACAGGATGAAAATAAAATGAATTAAGAAAAAGGAACTTAAAATAAGTGAGACTGCAAGTACCCTGCACCTGGTTTTCAGTACAAGAATGTCTCTCAGTCCTGGCTAAGCAGGTATTCCAGGAGGTCAGATTGGAGCTCTGCAGACAATGGCAGTGTTTCATGATCCATGTTCTCTTCATCACTCCCATGTGGCTCACAATATCCATGTTCACTCTGGAGGTGATCAGCACAGTGATCCTCATTAGCACACACTTCATTCCCACTGCCTGCAAACTTCAAGGGAATGAATTCTCTGCTGTTCTCTCCAGCCATAGCAGAGCAGCTTCTAGACAGTCCTGTTTACAAAATGTAGCAAAGGTTACTTGGTTATTATTGAACACATTATTTCCCCTTTCCTGTTCTTGTTGCAATTGCATACCAGAAGCATATAAAATGAGCTAGGTTCCACCAGGAGGTCCTTGAGTGGGTACTTCATGCTTTGTAAGGTAGGAGATATCAGTGCTATGGAATGGAACAACCTTTTTTCGCTTTGCCACTCAGTGCCAGAATCACATTGAGATGTTTAAAGATTTTACCTTAGCAAGGATTTGGGACAAAGTATTCAGAGATTTTCTAAAAGCAATGTGTATTTACACAAATTTTTAAAAATCATGCTAATGAGCAAAGCTTCAATATAGACTCTTCATAGATTGTAAATAATTAGCAATTTGTTTGCTTGTGTTGGTGATCAACAAACAACCCACACACCCATTGTGTTGGGAAAACTAGCATCTAGACACTTGCTAGGGAGTGGTCTGGCAACTCTTCCCCTCGGCCTCTGGATACAGGCACATAAAAAAAAATCAACAGAGAGGTATAAGCACTCTGCACAGTCTTTGAACTGAAAGCTGCAAGAGCAACCTTTAGCCTGCTCAGAAGAAAATTTCAGGAGGGCAGTCAGGAGTTATTTTATTTAAGTATGTAAGATGACCCACCAACATGGGGCAGTGTCATTTCGTCCTTATTTTGTATTTTGACATGAAGGCTAATTGAATTAAATGAGTCTGATTATAACTATTGTTCGATATGTCCATGGTCTTACCAAGTGGTTTCTGGGTCTGCCTTTGAAACAATTGGAAAGGTACAAGATGCAACTGTCCAGTTCAGATCACAAGGTTGTACAATTGCTACACCTCTACTATATTTGAGCAGTTTGAGACACCACTAAATGCAAGAAGCTCAAAATACTTAGTGAGTGACAACATTTAAGCCAAGACCCAGAATAAAATGCTTTACCTAGGGGGGATTCACTGTTGGAATAAACTATTAGGTGGCGTGATTGAGACCAGGCTGCCGAGTTTATTTAAAATCTAGAAGATTATGTTAATATTCTGGGAGGGTAAAATCTTCTTCATCTTATACTGGAACTTAGTGCGACATCAGTTCCTATCAGACCTGCTCCCTTTACCCAAAAGCAAGGTGGCACTTGCTCAATTCTCAGCTGTATATAAAAGGACTCCAGTCCCACACTCACTTCCTTTGCTGGAGTACACCTCCTCCCAGGTGTAGAGTGCCAGGTTGACTGGTTGCGTCACCCACGGGTTCTTCAATAGTTCCTCTAGACTCAGGCGCTGGAGAGGATCAGGCTGCAGCATACGGGACACCAGATTTATAAATTCTGCAGAAAAGAGAAGAAAAACAAAAGGAAGAATTCAGCGGCCCTCAAAACCTGGGTAACTGCACCAATGAATGAGAGCATTATATTTGGCCCTATGCACGTTCACCATTTTTATTTTCTTCATCCGTTGATTGACCACTTGTGGCGTTGCTAAGGGAAAGTACTATATGTTGTGTATCCTTATATTCCCTGACAATCCATTACTTGCTTGCCTGCATTACGTATTTCAATTGCATAATAAATGACTAGATGTCCTGTAGCTTTACTTAGAGTCAGACAAAATGCTGCTTGATGACAACTGAGGCTGTTCGGAGAAGTGATGGGATAGTAAAAGAGCTGTAAAAGGAAAGATGGAAGGGAAAACGAGGATATTTCTGGACCACCTGAACAATAGATCATCATATGGAGCATTGAAGAGAGAAGCAAAGACAGAATGGCTTGGGAGAAGGGAGAATGCGATCAGAAGCTGCCTTAGTCAGACCACAAATAACTAATGACTGGGGTGTAACAATAGAATGTGACAAGCAAAAAGTGCTTTTTTCAAGCCTTCATTAATCTGTCAGCTTCCGCAGGGCTCAGTACTAGGTCCCTTGGATTGATTTGGATTGGAATGTAGGGGATATGATTAAGCTTGCAGACAATAGAAAAATTGACTGTGTGATTTATAATGAAGAAGAAAGCTGTAGACTGCAGGAAAATGTCAATGGATTAGTCAGGTGGGCAGCACATTGGCAAATGGGATTTAATCCAGAGTAGTGAGGTAATGCATTTGGGGAAGAGTAACAAGGCAAACGATTACACAATAAATGGTAGGAGACTGAGAAGTGTAGAAAAACAGAGGGACCTTGGAGTGCTTGTCCATAGATCCGAGGGTGGTGGGAAAGGTCAATAAGATGGTCAAGATATGGGATACTTGCCCTTTTATTCTATGCCATGGTTAGTAACAGCTGGGAGGTTATGCTAAACTATGTAAAACACTAGTTAGGACACAGATGGAGTCCAGGTCAGTGGACTAGAGGAAAATGTGATTAAAATATAGAGATTACAAAGGAGATTTACGAGGATGTTGCCTGGACTGGAGAATTTTATTTATGAGGAACTCTTGGATAGTCTAGGGTTGCTTTCTTTGGAACAGAGGAGTCTGAGGAATGATCAAATTGATGTGTATAAAATTATGAGGGGTCTAGACAGAAAGCTGGATTCCCCTTTGCTGAGGGGTCCATAACCAGCGGGCATAGATTTAGAATAAGAGGTAGAAGGTTTAGAGGGGAAATTGTTTCACCCAATGGGTGGTGAGGATCTAGAACTCATTGCCTGAAGAGGTGATAGAGGCAAAAACCCTCATAACATTTAAAACATACTTGGATGTGCACTTGAAGTTGCCAAAATCTACAGGGCTCTGGATCAGGAGCTAGAAAGTGGCATTAGGCTGGATGGTTATTTGTTGGCCAATGTAGACACGATGGGTCGAATGGCCTTATAAATACCTATGATTTCTATCCATAACATTATCAATAGAAATTGCTGGCAAGTAATTCAGCTTTTACAGTACTCCTCAATGGAGTATGGTAGCAGGTATAGCTAGAATAATGGAGGGAGAGGAAAAGAAAAGAATGCAACACAATCGTAAGGGAGAGATACAAATACATTGGAGGGAAAATAAAAGACAGATTTACAGGAAGTGACTTTTTGTTTGTGCCAAATGGTTAAACATTAATCAAATAGTTGAACAAAACAATTCCTTGTTCAAGTCCTAGTTCTGAAGAGTCATATTAGACTTGAAACATTAACTCTGTTTTTATCTCCACAGATGCTGCCAGATCTGCTGAGTTTTTCCAGCATTTTCTGTTTTTAATTTCACATCTCCAATATCCACAATATTTTAAGGTTTGGCTCCTGCTCCGCAATACAGACAGAATTGACTGTTTTCAGAGTAACACTACTTCCATGCATTAGAAAAACGATTTGAATTTCCACTAAATCAAAAACAAAATATTACAGATGCTGGAAATCTGAAATTAAAAACAGAAAATGCTGGAATCGTCCAGCAGGTCAGGGTGCATCTGTGAAGAGACAGGGAGGGGGAAGAGAGAGACACACACACACATCTGAAACATTATCCTGCATTTTTTAATAGTAATGACAACAAATCTGTCAGCATTCGCTGTCTTTAATCCTCTGAAACCAATAACAACTTGCAGAGTCTGCAAGTGCGCAGTTAAACATGAAAATCCAGAAGTTAATGTCAGTGATTCTAAGCTTCCCCATGAGGTGCACTGTTGAAGTCCCCTCCAAACTGCAATGAATTAGAAATCATTCAACTGACGAGAACTTCTGCTTTAATGCTTTTCAGTCTCACTGTAAAAACACTTGATAAAGTTACACTTGTTTAATGAAGTGCAATTGGGTTTTTAACAATATACTAAGTTCATATTTACTACTAAACAGCTTCATTGGCCTTGAAAGAGTAATTTTTTATTTGATTATCAAATTTCTCCATTATAAGAAATGCCACACATTTTTAAAATAATCTTTTTTTAAAGTTTATGATATCTTAACTTCTAATAACTTAATCCAAAGTGCATGCATCAATCATGAATAAATTAAGTGGAGAGTCAGAGGCTTTTAACTTCCTGATTTGCCAGCTGTGAGAATACTTCAATGTGATTGGCTGCTTATCTTACTTGATGACATTTTTGTTTCTGGACATTTGGAGATTCTTTTGACTTGATGCCAGATTCAAACTAACATCAGAAAACATGAAATCCATGCCACAGAGGTTGTTAGATCTTTTTGGGCAGCTTTGTTTGCGGTTAGTGATAAGCATCGTCGCTTCGTCATTCACCATGAAATCCAGCCAGTTAACTCTGTTTCTCTCTCAACATATGCTGCTTGACCTGCTGAGTATTCCCAGCATTTTCTGTTCTTTTATTCTTGAATTTTCACTACTAGGTTTGAGAAATACATCCTGTGTTAACGTCAAATAGGTTGTGTTTGAATCATGAGTGCAGGAGGAAGCCATTTGGCCCATCTTGCTAGTGTTGACTCTTTGAAGGAGTTATTCAATTAATCCTACTCTGTGTTGATTTATAAAGGTTTAGTTAATATGCAGTCGTGGAGCTGTCAAACCATTGTGAAGAATTTCTCAGGGCAGCCAAATTTCTCCAGGCAACCAAATTTCTCCATTACCTTCCAAAGGTCCCACGGCTGACTGTGTCGAAGTTCTTAATCAGGTCAACAAATATGGTGTAGAGGTACACATTCTGTTCTTGGCATTTCTACCGAAGCCGGCTAACTGAAAACACCATATTAGTGGTTCCTCGACCCTTTGAAATCGCGCTGACTCTGTAGCAGCAAATACTGGCCGAGATGTTGCAATAAGCAGTTCAGAAGGATTTAGGCAAAGATTATGCCGGCAATGGAGAGGAGCGAGATATCTCTATGATTGTTGCAAGATTGGCAACTTCCTTACCATTTGTATAGGTGGACAGTGGAGGTATCTTTGTATTCTTACAGGATGATTCCTTGCTCCCACATAGACTGGAAGAGTTGAGTGAGCTTTTTGACCAGGCGTTGACCTCCATGCCATGTAGACCTCAGCTGGGAAAGCATCAGCTTCTGGATCTTTGCTGCTAGACAGGAGTTTAATAACACACTGAACACTGAATCACACTAATCAAACTGAACAATTTCTCCTTTAACTCCTCTCACTTCCTCCAAATAAAAGGTGTGGCTATGGGTACCCGCATGGGCCTCAGCTATGCCTGTCTCTTTATGGGGTATGTGGAACATTCCTTGTTCCAGTCCTACTCCGGCCCCCTCCCACAACTCTTTCTCTGGTACATCGATGATTACTGCGGTGTTGCTTCATGCTCTCGTCGGGACCTGGAAAAATTTATTAATTTTGCTTCCAATCTCCACCCCTCCATCATTTTCACATGGTCCATCTCTGACACTTCTCTTCCCTTCCTTGACCTCTCTGTCTCAATTTCTGATGATAGACTGTCCACCAATATTCATTACAAGCCTACCGACTCCCACAGCTACCTCGACTACAGCTCCTCACACCCCGCTTCCTGTAAAGACTCCATCCCATTCTCTCAGTTCCTTCGCCTCCGTCACATCTGTTCTGATGACGCTACCTTCAAAAACAGTTCCTCTGACATTTCCCCTTCTTCCTTAACTGAGGTTTTCCACCTACGGTCATTGACAGGGCCCTCAACCGTGTCCAGCCCATCTCCCGCGCATCCGCCCTCACGCCTTCTCCTCCCTCCCAGAAACATGATAGGGTCCCCCTTGTCCTCACTTATCACCCCACCAGCCTCCGCATTCAAAGGATCATCCTCCACCATTTCCGCCAACTCCAGCATGATGCCACCACCAATCACATCTTCCCTTCACCCCCCCTGGCGGCATTCCGTAGGGATCGTTCCCTCCGGGACACCCTGGTCCACTCCTCCATCACCCCCTACTCCTCAACCCCCACCTACGGCACCTCCCCATGCCCACACAGAAGATGCAACACCTGCCCCTTCACTTCCTCTCTCCTCACCGTCCAAGGGCCCAAACACTCCTTTCAAGTGAAGCAGCATTTCACTTGCATTTCCCCTAACTTAGTCTACTGCATTCGTTGCTCCCAATGCGGTCTCCTCTACATTGGAGAGACCAAACGCAAACTGGGCGACCGCTTTGCAGAACACCTGCGGTCTGCCCACAAGAAAGACCCAAACCTCCCTGTCGCTTGCCATTTTAACACTCCACCTCCAGCAAGGCCTGGTACATTAACCTTCCTCCCTTCAGCACAGTATTAATCCACCCTGTTCTCTTGCCCACATGTCTGTCCTTGGCTTGCTGCATTGTTCCAGTGAAGCCCAACGCAAACTGGAGGAACAGCACCTCATCTTCCGACTAGGCACTTTACAGCCTTCTGGGCTGAATATTGAATTCAACAACTTTAGATCTTAAACTCCCTCCCCCCATCCCCACCCCGTTTCTTCCCCCTCCCTTTTGTTTTTTTTTTCAATAATTTATATAGATTTTTCTTTTCCCACCTATTTCCATTATTTTTAAATCTACAACTAATACCTTGTCAGTCTTTCCACCCCACCCCCACTAGAGCTGTACCTTGAGTGTCCTGCCATCCATTCTTAATTAGCACTTTTCTTAGATAATATCACCACCTTCAACACCTCTTTGATCCTTTTGTCTGTGACATCTTTTGATTATCTGCTCCTATCACTGCTTGCTTGTCCCTACAACCACCCCACCCTCAACTTCTCTCTCCCCTGCCCCCGACCTTAAACCAGCTTATATTTCACCCCTCTCCTAACTATACTTCAGTTCTGTTGAAGGGTCATGTGGACTCGAAACGTCGACTCTTTTCTTCTCCACCGATGCTGCCAGACCTGCTGAGTTTTTCCAGGTAATTCTGTTTTTGTTTAATAACTTTTGTTGTTTTTAACAGAGGGTCATCAAGAGAATAGTTGATGGCAACCTGTGGCAGCCTTTGATTGTTTCTTCTTTAATGGATGAAAATCGATTGATCGCATGTGTCCTGGATTATGCTGAATCTTCTGATCCATTTCCAGTCATTAATGGAGTTAAGCTGGGGTGCGTGCCAGTGTCAACCCTCTTCAGCATGATTTTCTCCGCCATCATCTCTGATGCCTTCCATGGTGATCCTGGCATCGAAATCAGGTATTGCACGGATGGAAGCTGCTCAATCTGAGATGACTCCAGGCAAAGATCAAGGATCAAGACCAAGGACATACTGTTTGTCAATGACTGTGCACTAGCTGCCAGATCAAAACAGCACATATAACGTAGCATGAACTTGTTCCAATGCATGCATCAACTTTGGCCTTATGAGCAGCACAAAGAAAACTGCCTGCTTCAGGAAAGCCTTATCTCAAGCCAAAGGTTTCAGTCCATGATCAGAACCTGTCAGCACACTCACTCAAGCAAAAGTTTGGAAAGGAACAGGAGTAAGTTTTAGAACAATAGTCCTGCCCACTCTGCTTTATGCATGTGAGGCTTGGACTGTGCACCAGCATCATGCCAGGAAGCTCACGCACTTTCATTTGAACTGCCTTCAGAAGCTTTTGAAGATCAGATGCAGGACAAAATACCAGACACTGAGGTGCTCACCCAAGCTGGCATGCCAAGCATCTACACCATACTGAGACAAGTCACAACTGAGTTGGGCTGGTCATGTAGCCAGAATACCCGATACTTGCTTATACAAGTGAATCCTCTATGGAGAGCTCGAGTCTGGGGTGGGGTCTCATGGAGGTCAAAGGAAGTGCTACAACGACACTCTGAAGGCTTTGCTTAGGAGTTTTGATATCAACCCCAAGTCCTGGGAGAAGCTCACCCAGGAATGCTGCACTCGGAGTAACCAAATAAAAATCACAAGGAGAGAAAATCCCATGACAGTAGCCCAACCAAAACTCAATCGTCTGTGGTCTCTTGTCCTGTCTGCAGCGGAACCTTACGGGCACAGATCGGCCTTAACAGTCACCTAGTTACCCACTGGAACCCTACCAAACATCTCAGATGATGGACAAGATCATCTTCACCTTGAAGAATGAACTATGCTAAAGGTTTATTTAGCACAACAAAGGATTTCTTTTTGGAAAAAGGGTGTCCAGGGTAGTAAATGAGGTACATTCACAACAATATAAATAGACAATGAAGTAAGTGGGTGTTCCCAACAAAATCATGGCATCATCCTCATCCCAGTACTACAAATGCAACACATTGTGTCTTCCCCCTGCCTTGACATGCTCTAAACCAAAACAGATTCACTGAAACTAAGTGAAAAGCTGATGTGTTGGCTATGAGCTACAAACACAATGGTATCAATAGGCAAGGTTTCACCAACAGCCACTCCAACCTCCCATTGCACATGCAATGACATTATTATCCCAAACTGTAAAACAGGTACATTAACGCTTCAATCCCAGAAACTGCAAACTAAGCAGGCTAAATCCATATGGTCCAGATTACGAATGGGTGCTATTCACTGTGAAATTTCAAAGATATCTTACCATCAGACACTTGAAAAGGCGGTTTTAGTTTAGCTGCCACTGTTTCCTCCACATCGCTGAACGGATTCTCTGCAAAGACTAAGGTATACAAAGTCACTCCCAGGGACCAAATCTCTAATTCAGGCCCAGAGTACCTGGACATAGACAAAAAGACGTGGAACATAAAGTTCATTTACAAGGGAGCAAAAATTTCACTATTTCAAAATCAAAGGCCTGCTAATGTTGGATACAGACCATCAAAAATACCTTTAGTAGATCGATGTAAAACACTGCAACTGCAATCAGCCTCACCACTAAAACAATACTGTATGACATGGGGTAACATTTAACCTATGTACTATGTGTAACGAAATGGAAAACTCACTGCCTCCTACACACTATTTTATTAAATTCTCAGAAGTATATATTCACTATATTTTACAAGAATCTACTTTCACATATCCATTACACTGTGCAAGTATATGCAAACAGTTTATAAACAGTTTTATGATTTTATTGCACAAATTAGGACACATTTTCTCCCATTTTTACTCCATAAACTCCCCTGCATTTATACCACAAGCAAACAAGCTTTTGCAGTGTGGTAGATACCACTATAAGCATCTTGACTTGATACAAAAGGTGAAATAAAACTAGTTAACATGACCTTCTCTTACTTGTGATATATTTTCAGTGGTAGATTCTATCAAGGAGACAGTCAGAACTAGGTGGGACAAGCTGATCACTATGGAGCTGGTGTATTGGATGTCTGTAGAATGGGAATGCTGTAGGGACTACTATGGAGCCAAGGGCTTCAGTTTATCCCATTTGTTGGCCCTGAACAGCAAAATGAAAACAAACCTGATAAATTGGATCCCTTGACTCCATGGCAATCACTACAGCATTCCCATTCAACAGGCAATCATTTGGTCACTGTGACATTGGCAGAAATTTGGGAGCAACTCTGGCTGGTTAGCATGCAAGGAATAAATTTTGTTAAAAAAGGACCATAATAGGCAGCATAAACCAGGATTGCACAGGCCACATAATGTGTGGGACCAGAACAGCTAAGGAGGAAGAGATGAATTATAGGTTTGCTCAATAGGAATGCCCAGAGTGAAGTGAAACAGGAGGGGAAGGAGCAGCATCAAGCGGAAAGTCCTTCATTTAAAAATACAGGGTTGTATTAAGTCAATATGGAGTGGCATAAATGGCAACAGTAGAGGATTTCACAGGCCTGACCCTTCATGCAACAAGGACAGCTTCGTAGGTGGGAAATGGGAACCATGGACAAAACCAAGGAAAGGGAATTTAAACGTCCTTGTGTGTCAAATGAAAATCCTATGTTCAACATCTGTCATCCATATGTTTCCCTGGTAAATACTCACGGGTTTCCCATAAGCACCTCTGGGGAGCAGTACTCAATCGTTCCATAAAATGTGTGGAAAACCTTCCCAGGCTCCAAGTTCACAGCTGAGCCAAAGTCAATAAGTTTAATAGTGAAATCCTCATCAATAATTACATTCTCATCCTTGATATCCCGGTGTAGAATGCACTTACTGTGCAGGTAGTCCACTGCAGCCACAATCTGCAACACACATAGGTCCATCCACTTCAGTACACACTGTGAAAGTGTAAAGGTGAAACTAAGCAAATGACCAAGATATAGGACAGAATTCAGGTGGGTATCCACTGGGAAACCAAGATTATAGAGGGAGGAGAAAAACTGAACATGAATCAGACAGACAGCAGTGGCAGAGAGTTTAAAGCTATCTGATACAAGTGTAAAGACTTATACTTCTCCATCACAGTTTCTCAGCATCTGTGGCCTCAATTTCAGCAAAGGTTATGACTGATCACTTCCACATCTTTCTCACATTAGCAAAGGAAAAAAACTCCACCCCAGGATCCTTCCAACTTTGATCTCAAATTCCCAAATCCCTAGCTTCTGGCCCTTCAATCATTATGACCCCTCAGATCTGCTAAACTGTGCTCCCTCGCCTATTGTCCGTGCCTTTGTTCCCTGACATTATCCCCTCTCCACCTACACTGTCACTCCCTCAAGTTTGAGGAATGTAGCCCATAGTGTACCGAGAGCACCACTGGCCTAATCATTTGTCAAATCTGGCACAGCCAAGTATTTATGGTGCTTCCAACTAAAACAACCCACTATTCCAGGAACTCCTATTGGGACAGCAATCCAGGCACTCTTTTCTGAGCATCCAACTTCTTAAACCATTCTTTCCTAACGACACCATTATCATCTTGAGCACCAAATGCAGAAACCAAGATAGAGACTCATGAGTTCTGAAGAGGAGTCATATTGGACTCAAAACGTTAACTTGGTTTCTTTCTCCACAGGTGCTGCCAGACCTGCTGAGTTTTTCCAGCATTTTCTGTTTTTATTATTAGAGATGCATGATGTCCTCTGCTGCATTCTCCCTTCTCCTAGAGACCAGCTCTCCTAGTCACTCACTCTAACCCTAGTTCAATCTGTCTCCAGGTCCTACCCTTTAACCTCTTCAAACTCATGGTTGCAGCTTAATATATAGTTTAAGCCACTCTTGTGGAAACCAAATGCTACCTCCAGTTGCTCAAGCCATCACTCCCTAAATATCACACATGACTTTTGTTGCATAGAATACAGAAATAACATGTTAATAAATCCTAAATATAGAATATGTACATTTAGAATGAAAAATAAATTGGATCTTTAATGGCACAAGACCAGAAATGCTGGCCGTTATATTAATGACTATTTACATTGTTCAAAATTAACATACTCCCTTAAAGAGTAAAAAACTGATTATGAACCTATTGTCCTTTCGCTCTCTGTACCTGTCTGAATATGAAACTTGCTAATGGTTCATCTAGGTCTGGCTGTTGATCAATGAACTCAAAGAGGTCCAAACCAACTCCATGTTTCTCCATCACAAGCTGAAAGAAATCCAGGTTCTCAAACACATCAAGTACCTGCAGGGATTATAAAGTATCTTGTTGAATTTGTAGCTGTACTTTCAGTAAGGAACAATACAAATTGAAAATAAAAAGAGCTGTTAAGTCAGTGGTGCTTAGGCTCTACTGTTTTCTACCCTATTCCAAAATGGATACCAACTGAACCACTGGTTGAAGAGCAGTTTCACTAATCAGTTTGCTCACTGTGGCCCCCCCAATCAAGTAATATGAGAGCACCCAGCTCAGAATGTTAAGTGTGTGTGATAGCTCAGTCATAAGAAAATACAGCTAACATTTTGCACTTCCATAAAGTAATGTGTTCACATATCACAAGCAGCAGTACATAGAGGAACTAAAATAGAGAATCTCCTGCTACCATAGGGGAGGGAGTAAATTGGAAGGCAACACAGTCAGTATCAATCATCAGAAAAGATCCCACTCCCCTGGTGGGATTCAGCAAATTTGTTCACATGATTTCCTGTGGATCAGCAGCAGAATCTTGATGAAGACAGACCAAATCAGAACGTAAAAAAGACATTTAAAAAGGAAGGACCAGGAGGAAATGCGACTGACCTTAATTATGTTGGGATGATTGAGTCTCGCAAGGATTGCAATCTCTTGACTTACTCTGCCTAGGTCCACATCATCCACCCAGCAGTCCTCCACAATCTTGTCCTTCCTAATAAATTTCACCACAACCTGGAGACACAAAACAAAAACACATGTAGAAACTGTACAACAATGATACTGGCTGAACATTTTTCATACTGTCACTGGCAATCATTGTTGGCAACTAGCTTGGCTGTGAATGCCCATGTGACATGTTCTCAGTCGGAGGTTGGGGAAGCAAACAAAGCTCTCATCCATCTAAGCCAAAGTCAAATGAAGCATAGAAAATGAATGACCTTCAACAAAAATCCCCCCCATCCCCCTCCCTCTCTCCTGAAGGCTTCGATCCCTTAATGGGACCCAGGATCTCAACAAAATAAAGCCCTTTTGATACTTCAGCCTAGAAAATGTTAATAGGCTATTTAACTGTAGGGACACAACACTAAACTCAAACTTGACCAGTGTCCACATACACTTTCAGTAGTAAGAATTAGAAGTGACAATTCTAGCCAGATTTCCCCAAGCCATATTTTTAGCTAGATTTCCCTAAACCAGGACCATGAGGTTGATTGCATGTCTTTATTCTAGCTGAGATCCACTAACTCAACACACATCAGGAATTGAAGCCAGAATCTTCATAGTCTCTAAGGTGCCACTTTAACCAGTTGATCCCTCAGCACAGTTTATGAACGGGGTCTTTCATCCACAAGACCACTATCCCATACACAGTTCTTGCTAAAGAGTTTCAGTTATAAGCAGTTCACAATTGGTTAAACATCAACAATGTTGCTCTAAGGTTTTCTGGCAACCCATTATTGTGAAGAGTGTAATCTAACCAAACAATCTAATCAAATTAATCAGAGGCGGCCACCATTTGGCCCATTGTGCCTGAGCTGGTTCTTTGAAAGAGCTATCGCGTCAATTCAATTCCCCTGCTCTTTCTTCAGAGCCCCACAAGTTTTACCATTTCAAATATTTTTCCAATTCCTCTTCGAAAATTATTTTTCAATCTGCTTCCTTTACCCTTTCAGACAGTGCATTCCAAATCATTAGAACACCACTGTGTAAAATGAAACCCAAAATTCTCATCATCTTTCTGGTTGTTTTGCAAAAAATAAAATAGTTTACATGTCCCCACAAGTAAAAATCATCTTAGTCTATGCAGCAGATTTGCTAATATTTGAGTTTAGTTTTACATTAGCCTGTTGCTATCATGATCTGATTCTTTTTTAACGAGCTACATGTGTCAGCTCAGGAATTAAGCTCCGCGTATACCTCTTTCTTGCTGAGTTTTTGACTGGCTGTCCACACAAAGCCGAAAGCTCCCTTCCCCAGTGGGCTAAGTGTGCTATAATACTCGGAGTATTCTCCTTCACAAGCTTTCACTGCTTCCAGATCCTCTGAACTCTTCAAGCCATTCGATCTGGCAGTCTCCATTATTGCCTAAAAAAGAATGGCAACCCACATGTCAGACATGTCATCCCATGAACTCTACAGAGCAAACTTTTAAATCCAAGTAGCGGTTTTGATTTGAAGAGGGACAGAAAGCATTTAGCTCCCCACCGTAAGGTTTTGGGTTTTAGTTGTAGAGATCCAAACTCCTGGAACTCTTTCCCTAACAGCACTGAGTGAACTTACACCACATGGACTGCAGCAGTTTAAAGCCGGCAGCTCACCACTACCTTCTGAAGGGCAATTAGGGATGGGCAATAAAAATGCTGACCTAGCCAGTGACACCCATGTCCCATTAAAATAATTTTTAAAAAGTGTCCCAAATTACTGGTTTCTATAAAGTGCTTATTTCACTTACTAACCTGGTCACTGCAGACATCTAGTGCAAAGGGAAACAGAGGTTGGAAGAGTTCATGTTTGACACCCAAGTTGCTGCTTATTAGGAGGAAATGCTGCTTGAACCAGGCTTGAGCAGCTGATGGGTTAGTGTTATCAATGGACTCTTTGCATTTCTCACCAATACACGGGGCTCTGTTTATTCAAGGCTTTTCTGCACTTCCCACAGTGGGCACTCAACTCTGCAATGAACTTCTGGTGTTATATGCAAGTGAAAACTGTCTACAGTAATGGTCAAACTAATGCTTTAAAACATAAGTAATATAGTAATCATTTTAGGTTGTTCAAGCATTGACTTGCTTTGAAATTCCACCTACTGAAGATACATGGGAGCAGGAGGCCATTCAGTCCCTTGAGCCTGTTCCACCATTCAAGCCTGAGCTGTATCAAAGCTCTAATCACCCACCTTAACTTCATGTCCCTTAATACCCTTGGCTAGCAAAATTCTATTCACATTCCATCTTAGTCTTCCTCAGTTTCACATAGCACTGAGATTTGATACAGCCATCTTCAGAGTATTTATCACACCAATTCCTCCACACATTCCATTTACCAGAGATGGCTTAATCTTCTGGGACAAAATAATTCAACACAGACTAAAATGCTAAATCCAGAACAAATTATTATACACTGACCTCTCCCAGGCTGATAGAGTGGTCTGCAGACACAGAGGTGCTGTTCAGAGTGGACATTAAAAGAGTCTTCAGTGCAGCCTCTCTCCGACTCTGAATATGATCACGCACCACCCACACACAATACAACTTTCCTCCATCTCGTAAATCCAGACATTTGACCTGAAACACAATACCTGGAACAAAAAGATGAGATTGCACATGTCTATGGCATCAATAAATGACAAAAAGAGCAGATCCTACTCACATCAGATCTTATTGCACATTCCTTCATTCCGCCATTAACCACAAACATATGAACACATACTTAATACAAAAGCAAAATACTGCAGATGCTGGAAACCTGAATCAAAAACAACCCTGAAAATACTCGGCAGGATCAGCAGAGAGAGAAACAGTTAATGTTTCAGGTCTGTGTTTCAGGTTCTGATGAATGGTCATAGATCTGAAACATTAACTGTTTCTCTCTCCACAGATGCTGCCTGACCTGCTGAGTATTTCCATTATTTTCTGTTTTTATTCTACCATATTAAACATGGGCAGCTGTAAGAGATTGATTTCCAGCCCATCAATCTGGACTGGATTCAAAATTAGAGCTGAAAGCATTGTATTTTCATTATCAATTGTGTGTGTTATTGGTTGGAAGTCAATGTAGCTGAGGCTTCAAATGGTAAATACAAAATTTATCAGCTCATTATTCTTTCGGGGGGGGTGGTTTGGGAGGGAGGGTGATTGATACACAAGTACTGTAGATATGGGTCCTTGGGACAAGAGAACAAGCTTCTGCAGCTCATTGTGTCCTACCCACAAAGCAATCTAAACTTATTCCCAAGATAGGTTTGGATAAAGGAGATCCCAGAGTCCACTTGATTCTATCCTCCTAGTACAGCTACTCTACCATTTCCTATTACACATCCATATGTTTCACAAGTGAATCCACTGTGGATGCCAACTGATCGTTCTCGGTGTAAAGAATTCTCGGTCCTAAATTTGCCTTTCACAGACTCTCCTCACCCTCTGGTTCTACTACACTGATGGGTCCAAAGTATTGTTTCACAGTATCACAGCATCTATACAGTACAAAAGGAGGCCATTTGGCCCATCGAGTCTGCACTGGCTCTCTGAAAGAGCATTCCACCTAGTCCCACTCTCCTGCTTTATCCCCGTCATCTTGCACATTCTCGCTTTTCAGGTAGCAATCCAATTCCCTTTTGAATACCTCGATCAAACCTGCCTCCACCACCCTTTCAGGAAGTTTGTTCCAGACTCCAACCACCTTCTTCACATCACACTTAATCCTTTTACCAATTATTTTGAACCTGTGCCCTCTCATTCTTGATGCTCTCTCTTGATTGGAAACAGTTTCTCACTATTTACCCTGTCCATACCCCTCAGGATCTTGACTACCTCTATCAAGTCTCCTCTCAGCCTTCTTTTCTCCAAGGAAAATGGTCCCAACCTCTCCAATCTATCCTCATTGCTACAGTGCTTCATCCCGGCAATCAATCTGGTGAATCTCCTCTGTACTCTCTCCAATGCTTTCACATCCTTCCTCAAGTATGGTGCCCAGAACTGGATGCTGTACTCCAGATGAGGCCGAACTAGTGTCTTATACAAGTTCGACATGACCTCCCTACTCTTGTACTCTATGCCCCTGTTAATAAAGCCTAAGACCACTATGTGCTTTATTAACTGCTCTCTCAACATGCCCTGCCATCTTCAATGATCTATGTACGTATACACCGAGGTCCCTCTGTTCCTGCACCTCCTTTAGAGGCTCTCCCTTTATTTCAGATTTATTCATTCCACTAAGTTTCTTGTATACATCTGCATAGGCTCCTCAGCGAGGTCAGAGGCCATGAAGCCCAGCTTATTAAGTTCACTGTTGTGACGTGTAGAACCATCAATTTTCAATCCGACAGCCTGACTTCCACTTCACTCAGAGACCTGAACATACAGCAAACCTCAGGAGCCAGAGCTTCAAACACATGGCAAACTTCCAAATAAAACCACACCTGAATGACACTGTGAATTATTAACTTTAAAAAATTTCTCTCTCGCATCAGAAAACTTGTTTTTTTATGACTCTCAAGCTGACTGGCAACCAAAACGGTGGACAAAATCTTCACCCCCTCACTACACCCACCCCACCAGAAGGGGTCAGGACCAACTGCACTAAGGTCAATTTCTGTTTCTTGCTGACTGCCAATACTGAATTGGCAGTTTCAGAGTTGAGTGATGAGTATTGCCCCCAGTTGTCTGGTGAGGTTTTTTGGGCTGTACCTGTTCAAGTATGATTTGTGTTGTTTTTTGGGCTGTACCTGTTCAGTGTGATTTGTTGTTTTTTGGGTTGTACCTGTTCAGTCGTGATTTGTCAAGTGTTTTAGGAAAACAATTTTTGAGCCAATTAGATGCAAGATTGGTTGCAGACTAGGCAAGATTTTTATGTATACATATACGAGCAGATTTCAGGTAAACCAAAGAAGCACCGTTTCATAGTGACAGAAGCATTATATACCAGGACCTTTACATCAGGTTTAACTAATAACAGGAATGTTAGGGTACCTAATGTGAACTGTGTTTTTATAGTGGTCTGTTCCTTTACTGCCACAAAGTCTCACAAGTCTAGGACAAAGTCTGGGGGTCACTCAGTTTAATTATTGTTTGGAACTTGCTTCTAAGTTCCAGCTCTGAAAAAGAACATGAAATGACTGTCTCCTTTTTGTAAAAAACGATGATGACACTGAAATGTGGAGCCTGCGCGTCCACTAACCCTCTCGTACAGCTAAAAAATCCCATTTCAAGGAATGAAAATTCCACAACATCCAACATCAGGAGAACAGTCCAAAATGTGAATGCATCAAATATTTCAGGTATCAAATATATATTAAATAATAGTACATCAAATACACCAGGTTTCAGTTATGATACCTTTGATTATACAACATTAAAATGACTTACAGAGCCTGGAACCATCCCTGTGATAGCAGTTTCCAGTGTAGTTCCCTTCATTAATTTCACAGGTGGGCCTTGAAGAAACTTGACTTTTCAAGTGCTTCTGGGCTATTGGTGTTGATGTCACATGCACCTCTAACACATCCTTATTTTCGGACATTTCCGGACAAGGAGTATGCCACAGTGGGAGGTCACTGGAATTCAGCGCCTCACCATCATGGTGATCACCCTGGCTGTAAATTGATCCTTCAGGCAAATCACCAGCCACCACAGAATGAAGAGGGAACTGTTCTGATGCAGCCACGCATTGGCTGGTTAACTTTCCACCACTTTGGTCACTGCAACTGGAGGTACCCGTACTCATTGGTTCTTCCAAACCGGCTGCAGGGGAATCCATCCTGCTCTTCTCAGGTTCTGATTCAAGATCTGAATCTATCACATAGGGAGATGGAGTTCTGAGAAGTTCTGAGGTAGCACAAGAAGTACCTGACTGGTCTACAGAAACCAGCTCAGAGTCACTGCTGAGGTCCAGCTCTTTGAAACCGTTCAGCATCTGGTTTACATCTGCCTCAGCTGCATTTTCAGCCTCTGTGCCACTCTGAGTACATTGTCTCTCAGATAATTTCACTTGAGTATTTAGCCCATCCAGAGAATCTCTTGTTTGCTTTCCATTGGAGGCACTCATTTGTTCTTTGCGGTCATCAGATAGCAGAGTGAGTGCATGAGAGTGCCACAAAGTCCCTTTATTGGCTGTACCTACAGCATTGTATTTACCACTGAGACACTTAAGAGACACAACTTTATCACCATCATATTTACTTTCTGAAGTTTCCAGGTGGGTGTTGTGGGTACAAATTCTATTTCCAGGCCACACTTCATCCAGGGTTGGAGTCCCTGGGGAATCACAAACATTGCTACAATGCTGTCTAATAAAGTTGCCATCCCCATTCAAACTGCTCATCTTATCTCCTGGCAGACAGGTTGGGGTACCAAACGTTGACAAGAGCGGATTTAGAATTGGTGAATCTGGTAATGTACCCACTCCATCATAGACAGCTGCTGATGCCACTGAAATTGGACAATACCCACTTACATCATTACAGCACAATGTCTCCATACAGTCCTTTGGAATTAATCGCTCTTGGCTTTCCTTAAGATCAACCTCGTCAAACTGAGATGGACGGCTCTCCATTTGTTTTGTCTGAGGAGACATCGTGGATGGCACCATGAGAAGATCCTGCTTGCCAGTACTTTCCAAAAGCAGCAAAGAACTACTGCTCTGGCGCAGAGGGTAATGCTGCTCAGCCTGGGCAATGAGTTCATTTGTGTTATCACTCCCGGGCCTGAAATGACAAGGGTAATATAAAAAGGGGTACATTATCTAGACATCAGAAAGACCCAAACAAGCATTTTAAATTGTGGCACATATTAACATGAAGTGATGGGAGCACAATGCCAGACAAACTCAAATCTCCAAATTTGGCCAGAGATTAGGTTCAGTGGAAAGTTAAACATTAATCTTTGATTTCTGGAAGCTGGAAATTAATTTAAGTCAAAGAGATGAGATACAACTTTAGTGTGAGAGAGATGAGTTTAGATATTATCATCCCAGATTCTAGTAAATAATTCTCACAGCTCAAAACTATTCCTACTCAATCGTCTTACTCAGTAGGCCAGAAGCAAGGCTTGTGTAGAAAATGGTGATACAAAACCATAGTACAGAATAGACCATTCTGAAAATAACAAAATATAGGCAGGAGAATGTCATTCAGCCCATTCCATTCCCAGGCCATACCTAGTTTAACTACTTAATCTTCTAAAAACTACAACAAAACTTCAAAGTAAAACAAAGCTCTGAAATTTGTCCCTGACCCTAAGTTGATCTTGCAAAATGCCTGGAAAATCAATATAACAATAGAAGTTGGGAGTGCTTTCCTTGCAGAAGAGAAGATTGAGAGGAGATTTGACAGAGGTATTCAAAATCATGAGGTGTCTGGACAGAGTAGATAGGGAGAAATGGTTCCCATTGGTGGAAGGAGTAAGAACATGAGGGCACAGATTTAAGGTAATTGGCAAAAACAGCAATGGTGACAAGACTTTTTCACACAGGGAGTGGTTAGGATCTGGAATGCACCGCCTGAGAGTATGGTGGAGGCAGGTTCAATTGAGGTATTCAGGAGGGAATTGGGTTATCAGAAAAGGGAGAATGTGCAGGACTGCAGGGAGAAGGTGGGGGGGACGGCACCAGGTGAATTGCTCCTTTAGAGATCCAGCACAAATATGACAGGCCAAATGGCCTCCTTCTGTGTTGTAGCCATTGAGATTCTGTGAAAATTATAATCTGTAAAATTAAAACAACAGTCAATCCTAAAGAAAGAGGATGCATTATGTTGAGTGGGGTATTTCATCAACATATATTTAGACTTGCTTTTCTAACCTTTAAATCTAAATTATTTTTTCAGAAGTGTTTTTCATAGGTTGTGGGCATCACTAGCAAGAACAGCTTTTATAACCCATCCCTATACAGCTCTGTGGGCTGCTAGGCTATTTCAGAGGGCAGTTAAGAGTCAACCGTATTGCTGTGGGTCTGGAGTCACGTGTAGGGCAGACCTGGTAAGGATATGAGTTTTCCTTCCCTCGCAGACATTAGTAACCAGATGAGTTTTTAAACAGCAATCTGTAGTGTCGTGGTCACCAGTACTAATACTAACTTTTTCTTTAAAAAAAAGATTTATTTAACTAACAATTTAAATTTCCCAGTGCTGTGATGGGACTTAAATTCATGTCTCCAGATCATGAGTCCAGACATCTGCACTACTAGTCCAGCAACCTAACCACTATGCTGGCATATACTACCCAGCACGATACAGCCATAGGGACTTGCATTGACAATCTATTCAGTTTTTCTATTACAGTGTGGAAAAACTGTTCATTTCAGTCTATTTGAGCCTCAATAAGTTTCTGTAAGTCTAAAATCAAGTTTGAAATAAATGCATACGAACATATGAAATAGATGCAGAAGTAGGTCATTTGGCCCCTCAAGCTTGCTCAGCCTTCAATAAGATCATGGCTGATCTGTTTGTGTTTCGAGCTCTACATTCCCATCTACCCCCGATTCCCTTGCCTAACAAGAATTTATCTACCTCCGCCTTAAAAATGTTCAGTGGCCCCGCTTCCACTTTTAAAAAAATTCATTCATGGGATGTGGGCTCCGCTGGCTGGGCCAGCATTTACTGCCCATCCCTAGTTGCCCTTGAGAAGGTGGTGGTGAGCTGCCTTTTTGAATCGCTGCAGTCCACTGCCTTTGGGGGCAGAGAGTTCCAAAGTTGCACAACCCTCAGAAAACATTTCTCCTCATCTCTGTCTTAAAAGGGCGACCCCTAATTTTAAAACAGTGCCCCCTAATTCTGGACTCACCCACAAGAGGAAACATCCTTTCCACATCCACCTTGTCAAGACTATTCAGGATCTTATATACTTTAATCAAGTCACCCCTCACTCTTATAAACTCCAGTGGAAACAAGCCCAGCCTGTCCAACCTATCCTCATAAGACAACTCACTCATTCCAGGTATCAATCTAGTAAACCTCCCCTGGACCACCTCCAACGCATTTATATTCTTCCTTAAATAAGGAGACCCAAACTGCACACAGTATTCGAGATGTGGTCTCACCAATGCCCTGTATAACTGAAACATAACATCCTTACTTTTATGTTCAATTCCCTTCATAATAAAGGATAGCATCCATTAGCCTTCTTGATTACATGCTGTATCTGCATACTAACTTTTTGCGACTCATCATGAGGACACCTAGATTCCTCTGCATCTCTGAATTCTGCAATCATTCTCCGCTTAAGTAATACTCTGCTTTTTATTCTTTCTGCCAAAGTGAACAACTTCACATTTTCCCACATTATACTCCGTTCGCCAGATTTTTGCCCACTCACTCAACTTACATATATCCATCTGCAAACTTATGTCTTCTTCACAACATACTTTCCTACATATCTTTGTGTCGTTTGCAAATTTAGCTCCAATGCCTTCGCTCCCCTCATCTAAGTCATTGACGTAAATTGTAAAAAGTTGAGGCCCTAGCACAGATCCCATGCAGGACCACACTAGTCACATCCTGCCATTCAGACAAAGACCTATTTATGCATACTCTGTTTTCTGCCAGCCAGCCAATCCTCTATCCAGGAGAATATGTTACCCCTATAACATGAGCTTTTATTTTCCACAATAATCTTTCATGTGGCACCTTATCAAATGCCTTCTGGAAATCCAAGTACAGTATGTCTACAGGCTCCCCTTTATCCACAGCACGTTACTCCTTCAAAGAACTCCAATAAATTTGTTAAACATGATTTCCCTTTCACAAAACCATGCTGACTCTTCCTGATTACCTTATGTTTTTCTAAGTGCCCAGCTATAACCTCTTTAATGATCAACTCTAACACCTTCCCCACGACAGACATCAAGCTAACTGGCCCATAGTTTCCTGTTTTCTGTCTCCCTCCCATCTTGAATGGAGGGGTTATAATTGCTACTTTCCAGTCTGATGGAACTGTTCCAGATTCTAGGGAATTTTGGAAAATTAACACGAACGCATCTACTACCTCATTAGCCACCTCTTAAGGCCTTAGGATGAAGTCCATCTGGACCCAGAGACTTGTCAGCCCACAGCTCCATCAGTTTGCTCAATAATGCTTCCTTAGTGATTGTAATGTCACCAAGTTCCTCTCCACCTCCTGATTTATAGCTATTACTGGAATTTTTCTTTTTAAACATCTTCTATAGTGAAGACAGAAGCAAAATATTTCATTTCATCTGCCATTTCCTTGTTATCTACTATTAACTCCCCATTCTCACTCTCTAGGGGACCAACACTCACTTTACCTACTCTTTTCCTGTTTAAATACCTGTAGAAACTCTTGTTATCCGTTTTCACATTTCTAGCTAGCTTCCTCTCATACTCTAATTTCTTTCTCCTGATTAACCTTTTAGCCATTCACTGCCACTCTTTATATTCTGGCCAAATCATCTGACCTGCCACTCATCTACATTAGATCTCATTTTTTTTTGAAGATCAGGTCAAGTCCTTTCTCAACATCTTTCCTGAATAATAACAAATGAGATTCCTTTCACATCAAGTTTTAATTCCTGGTCACTCTTCTTTGAGTCTTTAAAAAAAAGACTGACGTATTTTTGATGTTAAAAATGCATTACCTGAAAATACACATATTTTAAATGTGGCCTGAATGAACAGATGTATAGAGATAAAATAATTAAACACATCATGGTGCATCCCAGAACACGATCTGTTATTTTTGTGAGAAGTTCAAAGATTGGGACTTATCTTGGAATCATAGATGGTTATAGCACAGAAGGAGGCCATTCAGCCTGTTGTGTCCCTGCCGGTTCTCTGCGTTAGCAACTCAGCTAATCCCACTCCTTTGCCTTTCCCCTCAGCCCAACAATTTTTTTCCCTCAGATAATTAGCCAATTCCCTTTTGAAAGCCACAAAATCTGCCTTCAGCATACTCTCGGGCAGTGCATTCCAGATCCTAACTACTCAGTGCATAAGAAAGATTTTCCTCTTCTCACTTCTGGTGCTTTGCCAATCATTTTAAAATCGGTGTCCTATGGTTCTCAACCCTGCTGCCAATGGGAACAGCTTCTATCTACTCTGTCCAAACCCACTCATGATTTTCAATGCTTCTATCAAATCTCTCAATCTTCTCTTCTCTAAGAACAGCTCCAGGTTTTCCAATGTATCCATATAACTGAAGTCCCTCATCCCTGGAGCCATTCTCGTATTTTCTGTACCTTCTTCCAATATTTTCACATCCTCAAAGTCTGGTATCCTGAATTGGACACAATACTTCTGTTGAGGGCGAACCAGTATTTTATAAAGCTTCACCATAACTTCCTTGCTTTTGTGCTCTAAGCCCCTAGTTATAAAGCCCAGGATCCTAAATGCTATATTAACTGCTTTTGCAAGCTGACACTGCACATATACTAGGTCCCTCTGCTCCTCCACCCCCTTTACAATTGTATCCTTCATTTTAATATTGCCTTTTCTCATTCTTCCTACCAAAATGAATCACTTCACACTTGTCTGCATTAAATTTCATCTGCCATGTGTCTGCCCGTACCACCAGCCTGTCCATGCCCTCCTGAAGTTCATCACTATCCTCCTTACAGTTCACAATACTTCCAACTTCTGTCTCATATCCAAATTTTGATGTTTTGCCCTGCACACCCAAGTCTAGGTCATTAATATAAATCAAGAAAAGGAGTCCTAATACTGATCCCTGGGGAACCCTGCTACATCCTCCAGTCTGAAAAACAATCAATCGTTCATCACTACTCTCTCTTTTCTGTCACTTCGCATCCTGGCTTCCACTTTCCCTTTCATCCTATGGGCTTTAACTTTGCTGACAAGCCTGTTTTGTGGCACTTGATCAAATGCTTTTTGGAAGTCCGTGTACACCACAGCAACTGCAATTACCCTAACCAACCTTCTCCGTCACCTCATTGAAAAATTCAATCATATCAGTTAAACATGATTTGTCCTTAGCAAATCAGTGCTGACTTTCCTTAATTAATCCACATTTGTTCAAGTGACTTTTACTTTTGTCCCAGACTACCACTTGTAAAAGCTTTCCCACCACCGAGGTGAAAATAACTGGCTGGTAGTTGCTGGGCTTATCCTTACACGCGCTTTTTGAATTAGGGTGTAACATTTGCAATTCTCCAGTCCTCTTGCACTACTCCTGGAAGTTAAAGGGTGTTTTGTTAGCAGTGTAGAGGGATTTTTGCTCTATTTGCAGCCTATGTCACGGCTGCTCGCACCGTCTGCCAAAGTAGCACTGATATCCCTCCACTGCATAGTACAATCCTAAGATCAGTTTCTACATCTAAATCCAACCTGCACAGCTTCAAGGATGATATTGTCCATCAAATTCTCAGGGACAACTGTAGTTATTAGAAGGCCCCATGTGATAAATCTCACAGTGAATGACTCAGGGCAAGGTACTTCAGCAGAATATGACCAACAGTTTATCTTGCACAATTGAATGCATGTATTCTGGAAATGGCACCAGCGTCTCTCACAATCCATATTGCTCTTCACACATTTGTGTTCATTTACCTGCTGAAAGGAGTAGAGGTGACTTTGGGAGATGACATAGTGGAAGGAAGGCTACTGTCAGCAAGTAGCCTTGAGCTGGTTCCGGTAAAAATTGAGACGCTCGGACCATTGGCATATCTTGTTTTTTCCTGCTGTATAAGAGCTGTATCCCCAGCAAGCAATGGGCTTGGATCTAAATTAGAAAGCCATACATAGTAAGCACTTATGTTATGATTCTAGGTAAATAGCATATAGAGCTACTCCATCAGTTAATAAAGAGGTTGGCGAACAAAGTGGGTTCTCCTTCTAACAACTATACATAAACATTGAGAAGGCAAGCCGAGAAACCAAAGATATGAAGTACTTACTTCTTCATGTATCCCAGGTAGGTTTCCTCTTTTCTTGTTGAAAATATTCTTCTTTACAGGGCAGTACAATAATACATCCTCCCAATTTCCTCAGTCTCAGTGCAGCGATGTCAGTCTGTAGCATTACCCAACAGAGCACGCCATTTACCTACAATGCTATCAGGGAGCTGGGTTGCTTTTGAGACCCATCATGAAATATCTTCCTGCTCTGTTTCAATATCAAGCCAGTGGAAGCAAAGCAATGTGGGAAACAGCTCAATACTGACCCAAAAGACCAGGTAATTAGGAAACTCCTGCTCCAAAATGGTCGACCTCGTAAATGACCAAAAATGGAGATGTACAGAGCTCCACCAATACGATTAAAAGGAGAACATTACTATCTAGTCACTAGGTAGGCACTCATCATCCCTCAAATGATTTTAAAAAATTATTGGGTCTTACAAAAAGCTGTTGTTCTGTCAATGTGGCAATTTATGTAGGGAAGGATAAAAAGGAATAGTAACTTAATCCTAACAAAGTAGTTCTCAAATATCCTTTGGTGGGATGAGATGAGAGAATATCCTGATCAATGTGTGATATCAAATGGATGCTCAACTGTCAGTTAGAACTCCAGGGGTTAGAGTCGCCAAAGACCAAAAGTCTGAAAATTAGTGGGCTGAAGACAAAAAAGGTCCAAATGTTTTTTTTTTGACAAGGAATCATGTAATTACAACTCTCTGATTCCTCCAACTAAACAGATATTATCAGGAAAGATGATATTCAAATGCAAAATTTTAACTCAAAAAAATTGAAGCACAGATTGAACATCAAATTTACCAATTTGAATCAGATCTCAGAATGGTCCTGGACAGGAATTAGCTTAAGAACAAGTTGCACTAGGTGGCTGTCCCTAGTCATATAGGCAAGAAAGGCCCTAGATTACATGGCTAGTCTCAGCTGAATTAATTGATTTTTCAGGCTAAATCTCAAAAGCAACCGAGCTCCTTGATGGCATTGTTAGGAAATGGTGTACTCTGTTGGATAGTGCCACGGAATGAATTTTCTACACTGGGTGACTGAGGAAATTAGGAGGATATATGATTGCATCGCCCTGTAAACAAGAATACTTCCAACATAAAATAGGAAAACCTGGGTACCATAGTTAGCCTGACCTTATTTGGATTAGTGGAGGGGAGAAAACAGCCATGTTTTCTACACCTGCTGACCTCTAACAACACCGTTGGAAGAGCACTTGTATAAACATTCAGGGAAGACAGAATTAGGCTCTTCTGTAATGCCTCCTTCAAGTGAATTGCATACAAACATGCATCATCAAGGTTCACATACAGCCAAGGTACCAGAAGGCAACTAGCACCCTCTTCATCATATTCCAACTAAATTGAGGAGGAGAAAGGAGTAAATTGATGGAAAAGGGTGCAAAAAGACAGAGGGCTATATTTCCAAGCTCCATGCATTGCAGAAGATCATATTCCCCAGGAGAAGTTGAAACATGGGAGGTAATGAACCCAGAGAAATTGACTTCAGACTTAAATTGGACAAATGCAGGGCATCTCATATGACAACTGATGAAGTTCTCTGAAATGACATCTTTATTTCACATTTTTATAAGCTTTACTTCTAAAGTCAATCTAACCAGCCAATAGAGGAGCAAAAAAGCACTAGTCAATAGCCTTCTCCTTTCAATGGCTAAACAAAAGAAGTCTGTTGAATCTGGATGGAAAACCTGACACAACATCAGGTACATATTTCACAATATATGAATTATGCACATTATTGACCAGTCGAGTTTGAATTTGAACAAAAGCTTGACAGTTAACTGTTCCCTGGTGCATTCCCCATGGCAATGTCTCTACCAGAGTCCATTTGTCAACCAATCACCACTCTTATCCTGCAGTATAAATTGTTCCCTTTACAATTGGTATTCTTGCAAACTGTCTTGACAAGTGCAAAATGAAAAGCTTCGACAGCATATCTCTTTTGTCAGCAATAAATTATTTATTTAGTAATCAATAAAGACTTGCATTTCGAGAGGGTTTTTCACCTCAATGTTCCAAAACATTTCACAGCTCATTAAGTATGGTTATAACGTAGGAAACATCCCATCCAATTTACGCACAGCAAGGCTCACAAACAGCAATGTAATAATGACCAGATCATCTATTTTTTGAGGTGTTGGCTGAGAGATAAATGTTGGCTAGGATGCCAAGGAGAACACCCTTCATCTTCTTCGAATAGTGCCATGATCTTTTACATTCATCTGAGGGGAAAGACCGGGCCTCAGTTTAATGTCCCATCAACAAGGTGGCAGCTCCAACATTGCAGCAGTCCATCAATACTGCATTGTAGTGTTAGCCTAGATTTTGCATTCAAGTCTATGGAGCAGGATATGAAACCACAAATTTCTTGCTCAAAGATAAAAATGTTACCAACTGACCCACGGTTGACAAATGTACATTGCACCTACAATCAACAACTTTAGATGGTGATTTGTTTGGTGATAAGATAGAAATTATAAATGGGACTGAATATTAACATTTTGCTAAAAATTACAAGTCATGGGTCAAATGCTAATTTAAAACAGAGCAAGATCTCAGGTTTCAATCCAGAATATGAATGCAGTCATCTGCAATATAGCTCATTTCCTCCTTCAACTACATTCAAATTGCCCCTTATGCCTCCCACCTCTGAACCCCTAATCCCATTCATCATACTATACCTTTTCTCATCGTAGCAGGTACTATAGGGAGTATGTTAGGTGCCTCGATGTCATTGCCAAGTGGGTTAATGTTACCTGCACCATGTTGGTCATCTAAACACAAACAAAACCCGGAGAAACAGGCCAGAAAGAAATACCACAGAAAGAGAAAAAGAGAATGTCAGTCAGTAAAGAACAAAAGCATTCCTACTTGTATTGCAAGCCATAACAAATATTCGCCCATTGAAAACAATGTGAGCAGGCAGGTCACTGAATATTCACACTAACTATGAATTTTACATTCAGTTTTACCTTAGATTTCCAGTGACTGCTCAGTATAAGATTCTCACACGCTCTCATTGTGTTAAATAGGAGAAAAGAGCACCAACATAAACTAGCCAAAAGCACCAACACCATTTTTGTAAAACGAAAAACATCCAAAATATAACTTTTTTCTCCCCTACCCCCAAAGTCTACATAGGAAAAGAGATACTAGGGCATTCCCCGCATCAGATAGCACGTCCATTCTAGAGACTAGCTTTGTGTTGCTGAAATCATATCTAATCAAGGCCAAATTCACACAGACCAGACTCAAAGTACGTAACCCTTACCATGTTTCAAAGAAAATCAGTTCAGCACCATCAAACATGGCAGCAACTTTTAAATTCAGTCATGTCTCTCTATTTTTCCCCTAAAGTTCTATTTATTTAACAGTACACATGCACTAATAAATGTACGTAGCTAATTCAGCCTCTGTTAAGAGCATAGGTCTGATTTAATATTCTGTCCAATCTTCACGATGCTGCAATTTACCCATTAACACAGTAACCTTGCTATAAAAACTTCCTGGGGACCTCAAACATTTTAATTATAGCAAGGGGTGCATCTTAGTAAATTACAGCAGTATAATAACATGGTAAAACAAACAGCAATGTTTGCAGACATTTTACTAAGTGTTTAAAAAAAATAGGCTTTTGCTGTTGCATTGCTTCTTATAGGATGAACTATTATGGTGGAAATATTAAGTCAACAAAGCTGGAGAATGTTAGTGTCATCAGTGGACTGTTCTTGGAGCCTACTTAGCAATCTTGAGTTCAAATGTCACTGTGGTTAGGTTGACAAGTTGAATTTAACAAATGTGATTATTTTTGGGCTGGCAACAGAAAATGACCATGACAATGCCAGAATGTTGCAAAGATCACAATTAGTTCACTCAGGCCCTTCACAAAGGGAATCTGCCCCCCACCCCGTCTGGCCTACATGTGATTCCAATGTCATGCAATATAGTTTACACTTAAACCCCTTGGGGCAACTAGGGATAGGCAATAAATACTGCAACATCCTAAGATAAAAAAAAACATATTTTCAAGTCTGACCAGGAACCTCAGACTGCACAGGGCTAGTTGGCTGTGGTTCACTGTTCTCAGGTTTGTTATTGTCAAAACTCTCCTAACTGCAAATACGGGGAAAGATCTTACCACACAGTAAGCAACTGGGACAACTCTGCTGATGGCCATTCATGTTGTGGCAATCGCAAGTAGTCAACCATGTTTCTCACAGTGCTCTTCTATAGAGCAAGCTGTTAATTCATCTGCAAGCAGGCCGACATGTAGTTTTCAAAGAAATAGATGGATTCTTAGAATACAGTTCTAAAAGCATGATAAAAATCCCACACTCCAAATAAAAAAAAGCATTTGACTTAAGAAATTATAAATCAGTGGCCTTAATTAAAATTCATAGTAAAAGATTAGGCCTGCAGATGAGGTATACAGGTTAATCCAGCAAGATTACATGTTGTAGGCCTTTCTGAAATTGGTACATAACCAACAGCAAGAGCAACACCAACATATACTGTGAATACAGTTTTCATGAACTCTGACAAACCCTAGACCCAAAGAACTAGTGGGCCTGTTTTAAATCCTTCATTACCTAATAAAAACAGTGTTTAAGGCGTGTTGAAGACTCCTTTCTCAGGACTCTGAAGACCTGATGCGGTGTCATGTCAGGTTCAGTACACACCGCTGCACTTGGCTTAACTTAAACAATTTGGTCAAGGTAATATTTTTAATCTACTAAGGAAGCCCATCTCCTAATAGCGATTGGCTTTGAGTCTAAACCACAGTTTATGATAGAGACTTGAAGATCAGTTTACTTAACACCTGTAAAGAGCATCAAGAGTTTACTCATTAATCTGTCTGGAATATAAGTGCTGGTATTCTCTTATTAGTTTTACAAAAAAGGTTCAATTTAGATCGTTACTGCTGGTGCCTTCTTTCTTCCACATCTAACTCATATTACGACTAACTACAGCAGTGAAGCAGGAAGAGGGCAGATGCTAGCAATAACAGAACTAGACAGAGGTGAAGGCAAGTGAAGAATTTCTTTTGTATTATTCAACATACCCTCCACATTGTCAGATAGCATTGAGTAACTATGGCATCCTCCTTCACTCGCCTCACTATTACGACACACCTCTACCTCATCAGCATCATCGTCCAGGAGTGGTAATGGAAGAAAACCATCATCAATTGGATCCATGTAGTCATAGAAACCAGGAATTAGAAATGTAATATTCTAGAAAATAAAAATACTTCTACCTCAGAATAATCCAATCTAATCTAAATGATGTATTAAAATCAGATTCTTTACATAGCCACATACAAAGCAACGTACCGTGTGAGAGCCCCTTATCTGTTTTTTTTTGACAGAAATATTAACCCAATTTGGATTAATGCCTCTCTTGCAAATAGCAGATAAAAAGAAATTCAGGCAAATCTTGTTCACTATTTGTCCATTAATATTCCAAAAGTCCACTTAAAACAGAAAATTTCAAGACAGAAGAGTTAGAATGGGAGATTCTTAATTCCCTTGCAATTTAAATGGGAGCTACAAAATAATTCCCTGGGGATGCCTCTAATGAATTCTGAGGGGTTATTTGGTATATTGAAGGTATACTAATATTTCAGACAGAACACCCATGTAACACAGTCAACATTAAAAGTTAAACATTTTGTGGCTGCAGATGTGGGAAGATGCCCATTGAGCATGGAATATACTTGCTTTATAGTTCATGCATCTTTTGAATCAAGCACGAGAGTTATTAAAAAGTTACGCCCCTCAGCATAAGCACACAGTTTGACTTGACTATTGCTTTTCGCCTGCTGTCATTGCAGAGTCATCTCTGAATTAGGCTTGCCTTTTGCTTCAATATCCAATTTAGGATCTTTCAGCTGGCCTTTCCTGCTATTTTTTTGTCACTCTGCATCCACAACCCAATTGTCACTTTTCAGACCAACTTGTGTATCAATCAGCATCAGTCCCCACTTTGCAAACCCCAGCCCAACCTCAGAGAAAGTGAAATCAGAAAGAAGATGGAACTCATTAAAAGGATGAAAGCGAGGGTTAAGTGATAATGAATGGATAGACAAAGAAAAGCAGAGAATACAGAGAATGTCAAAGGTACATGATGGGAGGGAAATTAAGAATGAGTCAGAGAGAGAAAAAAGGAAATGTGACAAAGCAATGTGTGAGGTAGATAGATACTGGAACAGAGGGAAACATTGAGAAAAAAAGGCAAATAGAAAACCACACAGTGAGAAAGAAGCAAAGACACATAAGCAATGTCATAGGGGAAATCAACTAGTAACTTACCAGCATAAAAGTTGAGAGAGAGCTGGCTATATTAAAGCACAAGAAAGTTTTAAATAAAAAAAACAGTATTGTGTGTTAACTTTTTCTGACTTGGAGCCAGAAATTTATATGTCCTCTCCAAAATGCAAACTTTTTTCACAAATAATTATTAAACAAAGTTTGCCTTCAAGCTGGGTTTATTTACTCCAGTTATTAACAGGTCAGTTAACACTGTACAACATGGCTACAGAATAGCACATTGTGCATTATCAAATATTATCATTTGGCTTACCAAACATTTAGGTCAGTGGTAGGACTGTCACGTCAAGTCAGAAGGATTTTGAGTTCTGTTGAAGGGTCGTGTGGACCCGAAACGTCGACTCTTTTCTTCTCCACCGATGCTGCCAGACCTGCTGAGTTTTTCCAGGTAATTCTAATTTTGTTTTGCAGAGTTCATACCCTGTTCAGGACAGTCCTGGCAAGTGGAGACTGGAGCTCAGGCTCTCAATTCGGGTTGACATCAAGTGGAATACTCGCAACCAATGGATTGTGAGAGCCCAAAAGCCCTCCCACTGTATAAGACTAACCACCTGTCCATTGGTATAAAGACCATTACGGTCACAGAAAGGCCATTCATGTTATTGCCTGCCAGACCATTAATCAGCCACAATCCTTCCACTACTTCATATCATTCCGCAAGGGACCATTTCGACAATGTGGAATGAGCAGCAATGCCATGAAGGGTCTGTTATAAATTATTTACTGATTGGAAGCATAGGTAGAAAAGCAAATAGAATTTGAGGTTTTATTTCATAGCGAAGTTGAATAGAAAAGGGAGTCATGTTGAAATAATGCACACAGTTCTGCATATCTTAGTCATGAAAAGGTACGATTCACTAGAATACCAGGAATGAGGTTACAGTTATGAAAACAGTTTGAAAAAAATAAGGAGCTTTTTCACTGAGACACAGAAGAGTAAAAAGGAAGTTAATAGGAGTTTCAAATCATGAATGATTTTGAGAAGGTAAATGATGAAAACAAATCAGTCTTTTTTCTCTCTAAACAAAGGCATTTCTTCAAATTAGGAGCTGGGAAATTAAAATTTTCAAATCAGGGCAAGTTGGTGAATCAATAAGAGTATAAGCACATGCAGGACTTGAGGCATTGATCAAAATTAACAGTCTAAACAAGGTACTAACTAGATTGTTAAAGGAGGATTAAGGGTTTTTTCCAAACATCATGGACAGACATCTGATACCTGTTGCTTGCAGTTCCTGCGCTACATGGGAACTTTAGGACACTTCACGTGTCTTGGGGAACCACATGTGTAGGAAAAATGCCCAGCTACTTCTGTTTGAGCTCAGGATTTACGAGCTTGAGGGGCAGGTGGAGTCATTGTGTAGCATCAGGAAGGAGGAGTGTTTCCTAGATCATGCGTTCCAGGATGCAGCCACCCACAGGCAATAAGAGTTCAGGATAGTAGATAGGTGGCCATCAGGAAGAATAGGAAGAGGCAGGAAGTACAGGAGTCTTTGGGGTGTGTGGCACTTTCAAACAGATACGCAGCATTGGAGGCTATGAGTAACATCAGCTTGAAGGGATGGGTTGGACCTCAACAGAACTGGGACCAATGCCCTTGCAGGAAGGTTCACTCGTGTGATTTGGTGGGGCGGGGGGGGGGGAGGAGGAGGATTTAAACTAAATTGGCACGGGGATGGGCACCAGCATATGGGAGTAGAAAAAAGGTGCATAAAGTGAGTGTGTTGGGCAGTATTAGAGGGGGGAGTAGTTCCATATTCGATAGGTGCGGCAAAGAAAGACAGTGAGGAATGCAAAAACAGTTTACAATGCATGTATGTAAATGCAAAAAGTATGGTGAATAAGGTTGAGGAGCTACAAGCATAAAAGTCATGTAGGAATATAATGTAGTGGCAATAGCAGAAATGTGGCTGAATAATGGTGAGGACTGGGGTCTTTATATCCTTGAATGCTAAGTGTTCAAAAAGGATAGGGTAGGACACGTTGAGAAAGTAGTTAGCAAAGTATCTGGGATCCTGGGCTTCATAAACAGAGGCATCAAATACAAAAGCAGGGAAGTTATGCTCAACCTTTATAAAGCTCTGGTTAGGCCACAACTAGAGTACTGCATCCAGTTCTGGTCACCCCACTTTAGGAACGATGTGAGGGTCCTCGAGAAGGTGAAGAGATTTACCAGAATGGTTCCAGGGATGGAGGATTTTAGCAACAAGGTTAGCTTGGAGAAGCTGAGGGGGTTGTTCTCCTTGGGGCAAAGGAGATTGAGGGGAGATTTGATAGAAGTGTACGAGACTTTGACAGGTGTAGATAAGGTAGACAAAGAAAAGCTGTTCCCATTAAGGTTTTGGGCAAGAGGTGCAGCGGAATTTGAGGAAGAACATTTTTTTAAAAACACTGAGTGATAATGACCTGGAACTCCTAGCCCAAGAGGGTGGTGAATAGAGACAATCAATGCCTCACTAATACAACAGCCTTTCACAATCTTACCTTGTCCAGTAATTCTCTGTTCTCATATCCAAACAACATCAGAGCAAAGTTATTATTCAAACTGTGGATTGCTCCATCTGGCAGGAGAGTGATTAGACCACTGATGGTGGTGAAAACCCACACAACTCCTGAGAAAACCACCTCTGTGCCAGTGATTGCCTGATTCGCATCATGTTCCTCAGATTCAGCTGGGGAAAAGAAAATAAAGCAAACCTTTCATACGAAGTACATGAGTATTATAAAATCATTACAGAGAGTTTAAAAGAATTTGAGGATACAGCAAGTCAATATCAAAGCATCCAGTCTCAGGACAAAATCTATCATTCAGCAGTGATTGTACTGCCACATTGTCTGCTTTCTATTATTAGACATTAAGGAATTGCATTCTCTCTGATGTAACAGATCAAGTGAATTGAATCTGGAACACTTTCATCCTGTTCCCTGGCTGCAAGGCTACAAAAGCTGACCACAATTTGATCCTGGATTGACAATTTCATTCAGAGAAGCCACAAGGTGGCTGTTTTGAGAAGTGGAAAAGTTGACATTGCTGTAGTAGCTGGTTCTCTTTAAAGGCTGTAGTTAAAGAACATTGTTGACAGAGTGGAGCAATCATTACTATGCATCTAACTAATGTTTTCACTTACTGACAGTGGACATGCACATGGGGCTGAGAGGAGGTGGTTAGAAAAATATGTGCTATCCACCAGTAGTAGGTAGTGGTGGAGAGAGGAGTTTGCATTAGGGTTTGGAAAGTACAAATGGGGGTAGTGAGAGAAAGCTATACTAAGCAAGGGCTTAGGCAACAGGCCAAGGTGTTAGATACAATACTGAGTTAAAGTGGGAGGGGGTCAATAGTGGCAGGAACTCAATGGGTATGGGGAAGCAATGGAAATAGTGAGGATTAACAAGGATAGGTGTGGTTGGAAGGGATGCAAAGGGAGCTGCCAATGTCTAAAAATTGTATTTCCCCTTCACTTGCCACCAAGGTGTCCTGCAAACCCCATCGCCTCCCAATCAAGAGGAAAGCAAAGCACAATGAAAGCAGAAAAACAAGATGAGCAAAGAAAAAAAATACACAAATATCAGAAATCAATCAGAACACAGATTGAAAAACACCAGCACAACAGATTAAGAGTTTGATTGAGTTAATAAGGAGAAACTGTTTCCACCAGGGTCAGTAAGCAGAGGGCACAGATTTAAGATAATTGGTAAAAGAACAAAGGAGACTTGAGAGTTTTTTCATGTTAGCGCAGTGAGCTACAATGATCTAAAATGCACTGATAAATTCTTGAAGGGGGCTAAATTAGCAAAGCTAAGGAGAGCAAGGGATTGCAACTGTAGTAATTAGATAGCTCTTCCAAAAGGCCATCACATGCATGATCGGCCAAATGGCCTCTTTCTATGCTGTAAGATTTTATAATGCTGCTACAGGAGAAAGACCAATTGTATTCTCCGACTTACTGCAAGGTGAGTTGGACTGTACTGAGAAAAGCAGCTTTGAACATATAAAAATGAAGAATACAAAAGGCCAGTTGATCTATTAAGTCTGTTTCATATCATCATGGTGTGCGCAAGTTACACAATGAACCCCAGGCACCCCACCAAACCCTTCATCACCCACAGTCACACAATCTCCTAGGAGGAGCAAAATGTTAAAAAATGATTACTATAACACATCAAATTGAAAAATCTTAAGCCTCAGCAGCTCCTTTATAACCACATCTAGTCCTTGCCACTCCTCTCCACTCCCATCGGGTTCCCTAACCCAGCAGTTCCTAAACTGTGGGTCGCAACCTCCCCCTCCTCCGAGCAGCAATGGCCTCTGTGGAGAGGAGGCAAACCAGTTTGGAGGTCCTGACAGGACAGTCTTGGACCCACTGGGTCAATTCTTTCAAACAACATGGGGCAGACGTTGAGCCCGAAGAGCTTCTTAGCTTCAGTAAATATTTTTGGCGGCAAGTGCCGGATAGGCCCAGGATGTTTGTGTACCAATTCAGCACAGGAAGAGACCAGAGGTTGACAGCATCTGGAGGGTGGGGAAAAACAGAGGTCATGGGGAAGGCGAGTGGCACCTTCGAACTTTGCTATATTTCTGCTCCTGTCTGCTTGTTCTACAGTCTCCTTGCCCCAGGCTAATGACTGCACCGGCACCTGGGCTCAAAGGGGGAAAGTGGAAAGAAGCTGGTAAGTGAGTGAGTGGGGTGGACGGGGGTTGCGGAGAGGGGCTGCTGAGTAAGTGAGTGGTGGAGGAGGGAGTTGGGAAGAGGGGCTGCTGAGTGAGTGAATGTCAGGGCGCTGGGAAGAAGGAATGCTGAGTGAGTGAGGGAATGGGTTGACGTGTATGGGTTTGGGGGGGTGGGAGAGTGGGTTCATTACAATGTGTGTTGGGGAGATGGAGAGGAGAGGGTATTCACAATCTCTGTCACTAGGGAATATGGAGCTTGACTGAAAGTACATAAAATAATAACATTTTTACAAAGTACTTTAAAAAGAGATTTTCATATTTAACATGTGTATTGTTATATATTGAGCTATAATATGTAAACTTTAATAATTATATACTGAATGTTATTATGCTGCTTTATTGCTGTTTTATTTTTGCTGGCTTCTTGGGTTATGTTAATTTTCAAGTGTTAAAATTGGGTCACATTGGAAAGTAGCTTGGGAAGAAGTGACCAAACCCATTGATCTATCAAGTTCCAAGGAGACAAATCCCTCAATACCCATTTAACTTCTATATGGTGACCACAGTCAAGATCCAACTATCATTTTGAACTCTTGCAGCAAATCCACACACACTGTGCGAGATGGCAACCTATTCCATAGGTCAATAACTCTACAAAAAGATGCACTCCCGACATCTAACCTAGTTCTGTGCTTAATTTATATCTGTTTAACAGTCCTCCCTAACCTGACTAATTCAAATATTCAATCCACATGGACCAAATCTAAACCTCTCATTATCTTGAAGAAATCAATTAAATTGCCTCAAAATCTACCTTTTTCCAGATTATATAGCCCCAGCTCCCTAACCCTTTTGCAGCAGCTAAGGGCCTTCAGATGTTAATTCAGTAGCCCTCCTCTGAACATTATCCAGGGCCTTTATATCACCCATCATGGTGGTAATGGAGGAAAACAGTCATCAATCAGATCTACACATAGAAATTAGAAAAATGTTCCAGAAAATAAAATTACTCCCAACTCAGAAAACTCCAATCTAAATGATAAATACATTAAAATTAGGTTTAATTCCATGACAAGCCTACCGACTCCCACAGCTACCTCGACTACAGCTCCTCACACCCCACTTCCTGTAAGAACTCCATCCCATTCTCTCAGTTCCTTCGCCTCCGTCGCATCTGTTCTGATGACGCTACCTTCAAAAACAGCTCCTCTGACATGTCCTCCTTCTTCCTTAACCGAGGTTTTCCACCCACGGTCGTTGACAGGACCCTCAACCGTGTCCGGCCCATCTCCCGCGCATCCACCCTCACGCCTTCTCCTCCCTCCCAGAAACATGATAGGGTCCCCCTTATCCTCACTTATCACCCCACCAGCCTCCGCATTCAAAGGATCATCCTCCGCCATTTCCGCCAACTCCAGCATGATGCCACCACCAAACACATCTTCCCTTCACCCCCCCTGGCGGCATTCCGTAGGGATCGTTCCCTCCGGGACACCCTGGTCCACTCCTCCATCACCCCCTACTCCTCAACCCCCACCTATGGCACCTCCCCATGCCCACGCAGAAGATGCAACACCTGCCCCTTCACTTACTCTCTCCTCACCGTACAAGGGCCCAAACACTCCTTTCCAGTGAAGCAGCATTTCACTTGCATTTCCCCTAACTTAGTCTACTGCATTCGTTGCTCCCAATGCGGTCTCCTCTACATTGGAGAGACCAAACGCAAACTGGGCGACCGCTTTGCAGAACACCAGCGGTCTGTCCGCAAGAAAGACCCAAACCTCCCTGTCGCTTGCCATTTTAACACTCCACCCTGCTCTCTTGCCCACATGTCTGTCCTTGGCTTGCTGCATTGTTCCAGTGAAGCCCAACGCAAACTGGAGGAACAGCACCTCATCTTCCGACTAGGCACTTTACAGCCTTCCGGGCTAAATATTGAATTCAACAACTTTAGATCTTAACTCCCTCCCCCCATCCCCACCCCGTTTCTTCCCCCTCCCTTTTTTTTTCAATAATGTATATAGATTCTTCTTTTCCCACCTATTTCCATTATTTTTAAATCTACAACTAATACCTTGCCAGTCTTTCCACCCCACCCCCACTAGAGCTGTACCTTGAGTGTCCTGCCATTCATTCCTAATTAGCACTTTTCTTAGATAATATCACCACCTTCAACACCTCTTTGATCCTTTTGTCTGTGACATCTTTTGATTATCTGCTCCTATCACTGCTTGCTTGTCCCCACAACCACCCCACCCACAACTTCTCTCCCCCCGCCCCCCACCTTAAACCAGCTTATATTTCACCCCTCTCCTAACTATACTTCAGTTCTGTTGAAGGGTCATGTTGGACTCGAAACGTCAACTCTTTTCTTCTCCACCTATGCTGCCAGACCTGCTGAGTTTTTCCAGGTAATTCTGTTTTTGTTTTAAAATTAGGTTGTTCAACAAGGCATCCTTGTGAGACTCCTTTTACTTCTAATTTGATGGAAACACATCTATTTTGGCTGATGATATTATTTTGTGATGGAAGCATAACTGAACTGTCTTCTAAATGAAATCTAACCATGGCAGTATATTTTTGTGAGTTGTTTTGTGTTTAAATTGGCCTGGCAGTATATTCTAATATTTTATTTGCATTAGAAACACCCAGGTCTTTCTTCCGTTGAATAATCCTGAGCATTCAATCCTGCATGGTTTATAGATGCTTGGTGTTCTTTCTTATCCACATGCAAAACATGTATTATATGAACCTATATCAAATTAAATTTATCAGATGTGGGCCTATTTCTCCTATCAAATCGGTGCAAGTTGAAGATTAAGTAGGTAAATCAATGGGTCAAGACACCCAGTGGAAGGAGAGAGGATTATCAAGAACAGGGTATGGTTGCAAGGAATGTGAAGGGAGCTGCTGAGGCATAAAGCTTTTCAATCTGGTATGTTATATTTATTTTTAGGCTTACCACGATATGGGTGAGAAACTATTCTGTCACTAAAAGCCACAAGAGAACATTTCTGCTTCATTGGATCAGTCACAAATGAGAGGTGGTCCTGGGGTCTGATTGGTTACACAATTCTAGCATTTGATTAGCCTCTAACTCGGTGATCAGATTAGTGAAAATAGATCCTGCAACTTGTATTTTGGAGGAAAAGAAAACTTTCAATCATGAGCTGCTTACATCAAACACAGAACCAAAAAAGAATCCGGATTCAAATCAAATACATCTTTACAACTTGCCACCCAATCAGCACCCTTTTCTCCTGTAGTATAAAGTTGTGGTGACAGTTTGAAATTTGGCATTCTTATATTTGTCCTCGTGAGTACAAGATGAAAAGCTTCCGTAACATGTCTCTCTTTTTAGCAATATTCAAATTCTGTACTACCAAGCAACTGTTTTCATCTTTACAAGTATAAACTGGAAAGGGGCATCTGTTAGAATAAAACCACTAGCCAGAAGTGATTTATATGACCAGGTTCGTCATTATTGAAAACCATGCTGTTAAAAACATGCCCCAATTTCTCGACCTCTGAGGAAAGGTATATACCTGAAAAACTGCTCATATAGTTTGCTCCACAGATACTGTGACCAGCTGAGTGCTCCCAGCATTTTGCTTTTGTTTCAGATATCCAGCGTGTATGTTTTTGGCACAATCTCTACTTGAGCAACTTCAAAAATAAAACCAGGGTTTCCTCATCCCTAAAATAAAATACCACTTCCACAATAACAAACTCTACCACAAGTCACACAAATTGAAGGCTTTGTCATCAACTGTTCACTTCTAGTTTTTTCCCCCAGCCATATTATGGCTACAAAACCTGGTACACACAAGAAAGTTATATACTGTACCTAGAGAAGCAAGGTCTGGTGGCTGAAACTGATTATGACTCTCAGTGCTCTGATCCTCCAGGACTTTAATGCTGAGTTTAATGCTGAGAGGAAAAGTAGTGCCATCCTTTGCCCTGCCAGCTGCATGCTGATTCTTCAAGTTCTGAAAGAGGAGGCAAACTGTAGAAAGGGGACAAAACTCCTAGCAAACACTTTGAATTATGCTTTTCTGAAGCAGCTCAATCACTGGTTTTCAGCCATTATTAAACAGTTGTTCTATTGCCCCATTTTACCCCCCAGTATTGTAGCTTTTATGAAATACTAGTTGATCTTTCACAGCTGTGAAAAAATGATGGAGTTCTGTCTAAAAGTTGGTTTAGTATTGATTTCATTAACTATCAAAGTGCATAAACAATTCTCACGCAGTGAAAAACACACCCTAGTTTATTTTGATGCTATGTTGAAGATTTTTGTCTCAATCAGGCATCCAAGGAACAGAGCAACTCATTCAATTCAAATACAACCATCTTTTGGGATTTGGTTAAACACATTTAATTGTTCAGTTCAAAAAAACAACTGTGTTATTTAAACATTTGGCCTGTATCGTTTTCTGGAAAGAATTTCTCAGCCTGTTTGGTTTAAATCAAACACACTCCCTGAATGAAAGCAAAAGACCAGATAGATTCCTTGGACATTGAGAAAAGGAAAAGAACGGCCATGTAAAAATACGCAGTCCAGTGCAGTCGTATACGTCTGTCATTGTACACTCACTTGAGAAAGCTTTAAGATTAATGACTGCTTTAAAAATCTAGAGATAACCAACTATAGACCCAAAGCAAACTATCTAGAGTTTAAAATATACAATTTGACAATAACATTGTTCAGAAATAAATAGAACTGATGCCTCCCCTGCACCCGTCTCTCCAGTAGTCTTCCACGCTACGTTTCTCCATTTACCTTGCATTTTCCGCTTTCTCCCCATGGGTTTTGTATTTTTAAACTGGATATTTTCAAGTTCAGTATCACCAGAGCACAGTAAACAGAAGTGAACCTGTGTGCCCTACACCTGCAATGTGTCTTCACTTTGTTTTAGGCAAACTAAGCAAGTTCAGAGATCATCGGTACAGGATTAGGCCATTCAGGCCCTCAAATCTGTTCCACCATTCAATTAAGATACAGACCAGCCATGATCTAACTGCACCTACTCGCCTTAGCTCCAGATCCCTTACTACTCTTGCCTAACGAAAACCTATTAACTTCAGTTTTGAAATTTACAATTGGCCCCCAACTTCAACAGTATTTTTGAAGACAGAATTCCAGACATCCACAACACGGTGTAAAGAATTGCTTCCTGATATCACCCTAAATCCACTAGCTGTAATTTTAAGGTCATGCTCCCTTGTTCTGAACTCTCCCACCACAGGAAATAGTTTCTATTTACCCTGTCAAATCCTTTAATCCTCTTAAACAATTCAAAAAGATTACCCCTTAATCTTCTACATTCAAGGGATTGTAACACTCCAAATGCAGTGTGACCAGAGCTTTATACAACTGTAACATAGCTTCCTCCACTTTAAACTCAAGCAATCTTGGGATCAAGGCCAACATCCATTAGCCTTTTCAATTATTTTTGGACCTGTCCCACTAGCTGTTAGGGATTTCTGGGCTTGGACCCATAAATCTCTATACTCATTTACAATTTCTATCTTCTTGCCACTTAAAAAATATTTTAAGTTATCCTTCTTATGTCCAAAGGACCTCACACTTAGCCAAACTGAACTCTGTCCACCACAGTTTTCCCCACTCACTTAATCTATCAGTGCCCCTTTGCAACTTGCTCTCCCACTTTATTGTGCCACCTAATGCTGTCACCAGAAATTTTAGATATAAAGTTCTCTACTCTGTCATCCAAGTCAATTATTAATATACTGAAAACTTGCAGCTGTGACACAGATCCCTGGAGGCACCATTAGTCATATTCCGCCAATTTGAGTACACATCTATTATCCCTACTCTCCATCTCCTCCTAACCAATTCCTTATCCAATCCAATAGGTTGCATTCAGTTCCATGTGCTCTCATTTTGGTTGACAGTCTCTTATGTGAACCTTGTTGAATGTCTTCTGGACATCCATGTAGATAATCAAGCTGAGAACGCCAAGCATTGTATTCCAATTTACTGGATACGTCACATATAGAAAGTGGTAGAATCAACAAGATCAGGCTGTGGCTTGGGTTGCAAAGTAGTAGTCAGATGTATTGAACACTAAACATACAAGAACATAGGAATAGGAGGAGTAGGCCATTCAGCCCTTCGAGTCTGCTCCACCATTCTATCAGATCATGGCTGATCTTCCACCTCAGCGCCATTTTCCCCACACGATCCTCATATCCCTTGACATTAACAGTACTGAATTTAAATTGCACATTTGTAGTTACAGACATGCCTATACTCTTTGGAATATTGAAAAAAAGGCATTTTGCTGTGTTAGTGCAAAACTGGTCTTGAAACATGATCCCTGTCTGATGTGGCTTTTCACTACTACCTCGGGTTGGCATTTACATGTCCTCGCCAGGCGTGTTTTGGCAGGGAGGGTTGCACATAAAATAGGGTAGTTGTCCACCCCACTAGCTTCCCACCCGCCCCAATAAGCTCAACCCCATAACAGGGTAGATGGGCAGGTGCCAAAATCAACAGCTGGCCTGCCATATTTAAATAAATAATCAAGGTTCAATTGAGCTGGTTAACAAGTCAATTGGCACCAATACTCTGCCCAGGCCATAATATGGTTGGCGTTGGCAGTCAGGCAGGAGTGGGCAGGCCATTTTTGTATAAAAATTTTTAAAAGGATGGGTAGAAAGGGGGAGTACTATCTTCAGGGGGTGCCCTAAGCTGGCCAAACCCCCCATGACCAATATCCTGGACTTGCCTTACTCTGAGATCCATTAGGCCGCCTTCTTGGGACTGGTTTCAGTCTTGGCAGCACCCATTAATGCGATCTTGGCACTGCTAGGACTACTGACACTGCCAGAAGCACTGGAACTGCTAGTCAATCAGATTGGCCATCTGCTCCAGCGGACGGGACTTCCTCCCCAGTGAGAGATGGAAGCCCTGCTGTCAGGCAATTTAGCCCACCTGCAGCGCGTTATGGCTGTGGGGCAGGTTGGCCTGCAGCAAGTCGGCTGCACCACCCACCTGCACCCTTAGTAATATGCAGCCCCTAATCCTCTTCTTCAGAAGAACTGCTGACTGGAAGGCAGCCAGCCTCAGACACACTATTCAAAATCCTTTCATGATACACTGTACCAAACTGGACAGCATTTCAGGATCTTAAAAAGCTGCCTGGCTGTACAAATAAAGCAGTAGTATTCAAAAAGATTAACCTGTCTGTCTGTACCTAACTGAGTATCAATCCCAACAGATTGCACAGAACGCCATCTCACTAAATAAATGTCAAGAAATGCATCTTAATATCTTCAAAATGAACTTTTTCTTATGGAAGTATTTCCTGCAGCTTAAGGAAGCTGCTAGCTGCCCTCCATCCTACCCTCCCAGACTTATTTAACAACGTTCGCATTCAGCAGTTTCAAACCTTTGGTATCTTCATGTGAGGGGAGGGTATCTTTATTGAAGGAATAACATCAGTTATTGAAAAGCCTGTGAGTTCATCTGCAGCTGTGTATCCATGGAGATAGGCAAATGATGCATCACAAGATACTATTCTTCCCTAAAGAAAGAAGCAATAACTCTAATGAGAAATAATCAAAACATGAGTGGAAATGCATGCATTTGAGCATCTGGGACCAAGAATACATAGGGCAGATAGATGGATGGAAAATACCATAAATCATGATGTAAAGTTGACCCGGCATATAAGACAACACCATTTTTCCAGATCCAGATGTTTTTGCATATACTCGGTGTACAGGTTGGGCCCCATTTCAGCTATGAAATGCTGTATTCACATTAGTAGTCAGCCTCAACTTTTTTACCCCAAAAATGCATGGCTTACTTACCAGTATCTTATAACTGGGTGCAAGGGATCAACAGGTGATACATATTGGAAGATATGCAGGAATTAAAGGCATGCCCACTTTTTGCGTTGGATGATGACCTTTCAATATGGCAATCACCAAAGTCTCACGCCAACAACTCACTTTTATACGGCGTTTAAGTTGACCCTTGTTTTTGGGGGGGGTGGGCTTTGAGGCTTCAAAAGTCAACTTATATGCCGCAATCTACGTAACTAGGGTACTACAAGTTAGAAGTAAGTTATTCAAAACCCTATCCTTCTCTTTTCAGTTCCCTATGGAACAGAAGGGAAGTTAGAAAAAGATATAGCTCTTTATTACACTCAATATCTCAAACCACTTTACAACTAATTCATTACATTTGCGTAGTCACTTATGTGGGCAGCAAATTTGCATACAGCAACGTTCCACAAACAGTAAATGGGAAGAATAATTAGTTAATCTGATTCTGATGGTGGTATTTTGGGAAGGAATGTTGACCAGGACAACTGAAAGGACTCCCTGCTGTATATCGAATAACACCGTAGGATCTTCAATATCCATCTGAACAGCTGAGACTAAAGGGCATTCAAGAGCTTCAGCAAACATTGTGAAATAGGGATTAAGTATCCAGCTGCAGTTCACAGTTCAAAAGTTTAATTTTGTATCTCCCACTTATTTTTCCCTCCTTAGTACACCAGATTGCCTTTTTTAAGGCTATCCTTTGAAAAAAATAAACATATATCCATTGCTTTCCTGTTTGTTCTAGGTCGACAAAGCTATCAAACTACAATGTGTTGTGCAAAAATGCAGCAGTTGATTCAGCAGTTCAATTGATTGAGCCGAGTTGAGCAACACGTTGAGTTGAAAATTCTCATCCTCGTTTTGAGATCCCTCCATGATCTTGTCCTTCCCTATCTTGGTAACATCCTCCAGCCCTACAATCCTCAGAGATACATGCACTCCTCCAATTCTGGCATCTTGCATGTCCCGATTTTAAATGATCTACCATTGGAGACCATGCCTTCAACTACCACAGCCCTAAGCTCTAGAATTCCCTCCTTAAACCTCAGTCCCTCTACCTTTATTTCCTCCTTAAAACCTACCTCTTTGACCAAGCTTTTGGTCATCTGTCCTAATATCTCATGTGGCTCAGAGTCAAATTTTGTTTGATAATGGTCCTGTGAAGTACCTTGATTTTTTACTATCTTAAAAGACACCATATAAATGTAAGTTGGTGAAGTAGCCCGTGTTTTGTGGCACATTACCGCTACATGTTTGAACTCACGCTTCTTGTGAATGTGACAAAGGCAGTAAGTCGCTCTACAGGTTCCATCACCACAACACAGCACTGTCTGTCTTCACCAGTCATGCGCTTCATCCAGACTGACACTGGAATCTCCATGCCGCCATTGCTAATAATGTCAATCTGGAAACAGGAACACAAACCATAATGGGAAAATTATAAATATTACTAAGAAAGTACAGTGAAATTACAATGAGTCAAACTTGGGTGACACGAAATTCAGGCTATGTCCAATTTGTCAACCATTCCCACCAATAGAACAGCGAATCCCAAAGAATGATGCCCATGATAAACCGAAATTCCGCACTGGTGTCTCCAGGTTAGGCAAACTTGTCTAAGCTTGTCACATGACCACACCAACCAGAGCAGAATTAAACCGCCTGCCCGCCCATTTCCCTGGCCAATGCCACAAAGGCTGTAGAGATGCTCCAGGATTTCGCACAGCAGCACAAAAACCCAGAAAACATACTTGACTGCATTGGATGACATGGTGAACTGTATCGCTGTCATGAAGCTATTAATGTATATAATATTATTGGAAAATATTTTTCTTTTAAAAGAGGTTTAGTCTGTGGGTGTACCTTAATTAGGTTAAAGCCAGCTAGTCTGGGTGCTTTGATATGTACTAGTTTTGATATGTAAGAGAGATAGAGTGTATTTGCATTTTTTGAATAGAGCATTCAAGAAATGGGGTGAAAACTGACACTTATCTAGCAGATACAAAGCAATATGTTTATATTACTAATAAAATTGGTACTATGAAAGGGGTTTTATTGTTAGAAGAGGCTGGTGATACAATGAGAATTTACATTCAATGGGCGGTGGTAGGTATAACTTCAGTGGTTTTGTGTTGCAGGGCAGATGGCAATGTGAGATTAACAGTAGCTGTACACCTCCAACTGTTTCCACAGGAACCAAAGTTAAAAGAACCTCATTTTGAATTTGTACGGTGAAAATACTTTGCCTGGTGTTTGGTTACGTCTCTGGGTTGCTGTTGCCTTAATGGAGATTAGTTTGGAAATTTCTTAAAAGTTATGATAGTATAATTTGAAGCCATGTGTATATATATTTTAACCTGTGTAAATGAATAAAATGTTTCATTTAGTTTAATGTAAAACCTCGAGAACTGGTTGCACCTCAAGCATAACACTTAAAATTACAGGTTATGACAGTTGTTTAAAGTTTCACTCTGGGATTTTTAAATAACTCCGCTTTACCAACTGCATCGGTCATAACAATCGCGCACATCTGAGACAGCACGCTAATCAGAAAAAGATTATAGAGTTTTTCCAGAATTAACTCCTGACATCTTTCAATGCAAAGCTCCGGCCTTTTACAAGGTCAGGACATTGTAAGGTGTGAACAAATTGAATAAAGGCCTTTTCACTTTTTACTGTGCTTTAATTTGCATTTGAATCTGTTGTTTTTGACATAGGCCACATTTGTAGGCATATTGTGTTACATACAGACGCATTCATGTGGAGATAGGGCCTCCTTGGCTAATACAAAGCTCCACTTAAATTTGTGGGCAGATCCCCTGGGATTCAACTCATTGGGATTTTACTGTATAGGACACAATGCAAATACTGGCTTATTTCATCATTTGAGTTGGGGAGGACATATAGAAATGGATATTTTCTCCTCAATTCTGGGTCTCTTCACATTATACACAAGGAGGTGGCAGTTTGTTCCCTGGTTAATGCCATTCCAAAATCAGCTAAAAGATGTGCAATATAAGCTCAGAATGAAGCTCTACTTTCCCCATCCCGCCCTGTGCGAATGCAAGGCCTGGTACATTAACCTTCCTCCCTTCAGCACAGTATTAATCCACCCTGTTCTCTTGCCCACATGCCTGTCCTTGGCTTGCTGGATTGTTCCAGTGAAGCCCAACGCAAACTGGAGGAACAGCACCTCATCTTCCGACTAGGCATTTTACAGCCTTCCGGGCTGAATATTGAATTCAACAACTTTAGATCTTAAACTCCCCCTCCCCCTATCCCCACCCCGTTTTTTTCAATAATTTATATAGATTCTTCTTTTCCCACCTATTTCCATTATTTTTAAATCTAAAACTAAAACTTTGTTAGTCTTTCCACCCCACCCCCACTAGAGCTGTACCTTGAGTATCCTGCCATCCATTCTTAATTAGCACTTTTCTTAGATAATATCACCACCTTCAACACCTCTTTGATCCTTTTGTCTGTGACATCTTTTGATTATCTGCTCCTATCACTGCTTGCTTATCCCTACAACCACCCCACCCTCAACTTCTCTCTCCCCCCGCCCCCCACCTTAGACCAGCTTATATTTCACCTCTCTCCTAACTATACTTCAGTTCTGCCGAAGGGTCATGAGGACTCGAAACATCAACTGTTTTCTTCTCCACCGATGCTGCCAGACCTGCTGAGTTTTTCCAGGTAATTCTGTTTTTGTTTTGGATTTCCAGCATCCGCAGTAGCTTTTAGCTTTTTGTTTTTATCTCAGTATTAATGCACGTTGGTTCTCCTACTCCCAGAACAGTCCATGGAACTTTTAGCTCCTAGCTCTGCGAAAGGCTCTATTCAAACAACCCTTCTTCTGTTTGTAAAAACTAGTTCATACCAAATTTAGTCAGCAATGACCCTTCGGCAGGGAAATAATTAATTACCGAGAGCACCACAATAGAAACATGGGGAGGAATCCACTGATTGTGCTTATTTGGTCACATACCACTTTTCCAGAGATGGTCACAACTTGTCCATCAGCTTCCGGATGTTCTTCATACAGCACCTCTTCCAGCACATGGCTGGACTTTGATACAAGTAAAGACAACTTCTGACCAATTAGCTCTTTGCTACTGTAACAAAGCAGCTTACAAGCCATGTCATTGGCCACTAATATCTGTTGGAACATAGAGAAAGAGCAAATGGGCATCAGAATAACAAGCTGTGCAAACTAGAAAATCACTATGTCTCACTAAGAATTCACACCATCATGGGAAAGAGAGATAGATAACCCTAGGTAATTGGATTCTTTGCTCTTATCCTCAGGTGATTATAATAACAGATCGATAAAAGAAGTGGGGAATAGAAGGGGTGAAACACTGAGGGGAAGGAAGAGAATGCTGCAGATTCAATCAAAAAAAGTTTAACATTTCCTGGCTTGATTTTTAAAAAGGAGCCAGGGACCGGCAGTGCCAGTGGGAGACCTGTACACCATTCACAGGGTAAGTGCTATCTACTCAGACTTGCCACACTGTAGCAAATATCCCCAGCTCAGTTTGTGCAACAGTAAGAATTTTTTAAAATTTCTTTCATGGAATGTGGGTATCATCAGCAAGGCCAGCATTTGTTGCCCAGGAACCGAGTGGCTTGCTCAGCCATTTCAGAGGGCAGTTAAGCATCAACCACATTGCTGTTGGTCTGGAGTCACATTTAGGCCAGACCAGATAAGGATGGCAGATTTCCTTCCCTGAAGGAACACTCGTGAATCAGATGTGTTTTTGCAGCAATGATAGTTTCACAGCCACCATTACTGAGGCGAGTTTTCAATTCCAGGTCTTTTCAAATTTATTGAATTTGCTGTGGTGGGATTTGAACCCAGGCCCCTGGGTCTCTGGATTACTAGACCAGTGACCTTACCACTATGCCATCATCTCCACTTGTCAAGAGTATGAATGTAAGATTTGAATCTGAATTAATATGGTCATAATACACTATGTTGCACAATCGGTTTTAGCCTAATATGGTAGACCAGCTGCGAATTTGCAGTTTTAGGCATTTACCACAAGTAATTTGAAAATATACTAGCAAAGAAATTCTGATAGAACGCAAGAGAAATCTAACTGTTAAACACATACTTAGGTGCAGCACTCTTTTCCATTTTTATAATGCATAAATTGGCCAGGAGTATCAAAGCATTCAGATCCTCAGATAAAGTCAACGTTGTACAATACCATCCTGCCTCAGTATGTGGGATTTGCACAGAAAGGTCCAACAGGATTTTGTAAATATTCTGGTTCCTTTCAGCATTCCGTTCTTTCCAATGAGTATCCCCAAAATTTAACACATTTAACTTTCTGCAAACGCACAGCAGCTCTACCTCTTCCCTTCCCTCACCCCACATTTTCTTAGCTGGTATGAACTTGATTTCTCCAAAGCTATATGTAGTTAGCATATGCTAAAAGGTGCATAGTAAAGGCTGACAGATCGGAGTTCATCGTATACCTCTGTAGTCAGGCCATCTATTGTAAGGATGGCTTTGTTAGGGTTGCGCACTGCAGCAGGGAGATTGGAATTGCCATCACCCCCTAGAAGATTCCAGATGTTGCTCGAGATATTAGGAGCTGACCCAGGGCAAGAGAGGGAACCACTGAGATCGGTCAAGAGAAGATTTCGAGAGGCCACAGAGGAGTAACTGTAGGAGTTCAGAGATTCACCTGTTGGAAGTAAGCAAGGAATAATTGGTAAGGTCATGCCAAATTTGGTTATTTTCTACCTTCAAGTTTTCTAATCATTGTCTCCCCATGCAAAACACAAGCAACTTACTCTGCCTAGGGTTTTGGAATCAAGCCCTACACACACAACTTCCTCAGCTAGAGAGACAGATAGTCAGTCACCACCACACATCCAAGTCTAGGACACTCACCACCATGCAAGCAACCAGTATATAAAGACTACAAATGGTAGGGGCACCCACATCATTCTCCAGCTAGTTTAAGATTCATTAACCTTATGCCTTTTCCTGAAGTCCAGAATACATGCATTACAAGATGGTAGGGAAGCTACTGGGGATGGAGGAGAGTTAAACAGATTTGAGGAGAAATGAGGTTAGGGAAAGGGGGTCTTTCATTATAGCTAGAGGTTACCCCCAGTTCTCTAGTGTGTGGGAGGGTGGCATTGGTGCGAATTGGGAAATGGAGTACAGTAAAGGAGTTTATGATAATGGGAGATGAAGCTGAGCTGTGTAAAGGGGGGAGTATTGTGAATGGGATCGTTGCAAGGGGAATGAGAAGAATTGGGATTATGGGAGACAGGGTCTGGAATACTGCAGTTACAGTGATCCAATAGGAATAAGGGGAGATATAGGGATTTATCAGCACTGATTCAGGATCCGACCTTTGAGTTGATTAAAGCTCAGCACAATTTTACTATATGCATATATAAAAGTGCTAGATGATACGTGTGCTGACTTCTGAAGTCAAATAGCAAAACCATCAGACTTTGCGTTATAGAAAAAACTCATACAAATTTAAATATACTATCAAACCTTACACTGTGTAGCCTGAAATTGAATCCTAATACATTGCCTGAATTTACAAACAAACAATACTATACAGTGCTACAGTAGAATCCTGCGGTGTTGTGAACATTTATTAACTAATCAATATGCATTTCAATTCTTTTCAGTTTGTTGCAAATTGCAATTAAAGTTACATGCTCCTAAGCAAAGCAATCTTCTAAACACAAGAAAAACCCACCTGTAAAAGACTCTAGGTTCCAGTAGGTGCCTGGAGCTACCTTCCGGAGCGCAGGCTTTGCTGTCCGGGGAAATGTTTTGCTGAGGTCAAATGAATCATTTAGCTTCTTTTCAAGGCCAAACAGCGCTGCCCTTGTCCTCTTGCCTTTCTCCAAATTGTCCCATGGAGATAAAGCTCTGTACCTGCTATCCAAGGAGCCCAGGAGTTGTGAATCCATCTTTAGCACTAGCACTTATACAGTAAATGCTATGAAACATTCACCTAAAGTACGAATAAAGAGCAGTCGGAACAAATAATACAAAAACAGCACTGTAACAACATTTTGGGCATTATTCCAAGTCAGCTATACAGAACAATTATTTTAAAAATAGTACCAGGTACCAAAAAGACCAAACAGCTAGTAGTGAAAGGACAAGGGGAAGAGGTGCGATTCTTCCCACTTAAAAATAATTGCTAATGTATTTTCTTAAAACAACAGAAATGTGGTAAACTGCTAGTAAAACTGCAAGTGCTGAACAGAGCTAAACTAATCCTCCAGATCAGGCGTTCACACATACCCTGATGAAAAATCCTTTGTCGGTCATTGGCATGAGACTTTTCAGAGGCGTGGGACCAACACAATCAGAATTTGTCCTCTGGCACATCTTATAACAAATGTTACATAAGCATCATCAAATTTTAAAAATATATACATCTGACTTCAGATTAGGTATGATAACTTTGGACAGCAAAATGCCCTGGTTGAAAGAATTCAGCTCTGTTGTAGCAACAGTAAAGGATTAGTTTTAGAGAAGGAAGCAGAATCACAGCAGACCTGCCACATAAGGAATGATTTAACTTGTTAATGTGCATCTCTTAAAAAGGGAAAATAAACCTAACTCTATTCATTTCAATGGACTCTCAATCTGTCTCACTGTTGGTAAACTCTCCAGCATTTCTTACAATTAAGGTTTCAGACTCTTTCCCGCTGTTTTTTCCTCTTCCTAAAATCTCACTGTTGGCATTTAAACTTTATAGAGTCATTCTTTCCTTTTACCTCCTGCCAATCTGCATTCCAGGTTGCAAAAAATAACCAATGCGCCCAACCACAGACTGCCTCGTGTACAGGAAGAAAAAATGCTCAAAGATAACACCATTAAGCAACAGGTAGACACAAATAGATGGAACATTTCTCAATATTGTAACATTAAATCAAACCTTTTTCAATTCCACTCTCTTGCTCTCTTCATCGTGAAGAAAAGCATTCGAGCTCAGTATGAGACACAATGGGAATAGCAGCCCTCCGACCTTGACAAGTGGCCAGTCATCATATATAAACTGGCATTTTACATGGTTGCATTTTGACCATAGTAGATTCCTCACAGCCAGCACAATTAAAGTTCCTACCCATATGCACACACAGATAATTCCAGTGCAGGTCATGAGAAAGCAAAACCCTGACTCAAATCTGTTCCCAATATTTGAGGACGCACTGCTACCAATGCCCTAAGACTGGCCAGCGCAGCACAGACTAGCAGTTAAACAGGGACTACTTGGCCTGTTGTCCCCAATATCACAACAGAGCTTTATTTGTAAACTGATCTATTGGTGGAGTTAAACCAATTCAAATGAGTGTTAAAAGTTCCCAGAATATAATGTAAATATAATATATAAAATAAAAAGGGAAAGGAGGAGAAGCGGTCAGTCAGGGCAGGGGAGGGCGAGAGGGAGGGGGTCACGGAGGCGAGGAGGTCGGGCGCCGCGGAGGGGGCAGGGGGCCCGGGAGAGGAGGGGAGTCGGGAGGGGAGGTGGTCGGGAGGGGATGGGGCAAGGGCAGGCAGGGGATGGGGGCAGGCAGGGGATGGGGGAGGGCGGGGATGGGGCAGGCAGGGGCGGGCAGGGCAGGGGCGGGCAGGGCAGGGGCGGGCAGGGCAGGGGCGGGGAGGGCAGGGGCGGGGAGGGCAGGGGCGGGGAGGGCAGGGGCGGGGAGGGCAGGGGCGGGGAGGGCAGGGGCGGGGAGGGCAGGGGAGGGGAGGGCAGGGCAGGGGCGGGCAGGGCAGGGGCGGGGCAGGCAGGGGAGGGGAGGGCAGGGCAGGGGCGGAGCGGGCAGGGCAGGGGTGGGCAGGGCAGGGGCGGGCAGGGGAGGGGAGGGCAGGGGAGGGGAGGGCAGGGGAGGGGAGGGCAGGGGAGGGGAGGGCAGGGGAGGGCAGGGGCGGAGCAGGCAGGGCAGGGGTGGGCAGGGCAGGGGCGGGCAGGGGAGGGGAGGGCAGGGGAGGGGAGGGCAGGGGAGGGCAGGGGAGGGGAGGGCAGGGGAGGGGAGGGCAGGGGAGGGGAGGGGCGGGCAGGGCAGGGGCGGGCAGGGCAGGGGCGGAGCGGGGAGGTGAGGGCAGGGCAGGGGCGGAGCGGGGAGGTGAGGGCAGGGCAGGGGCGGAGCGGGCAGGGCAGGGGCGGGCAGGGGAGGGCAGGGAGGGGAGGGCAGGGGCTGGCAGGGAGGGGAGGGCAGGGGCGGGCAGGGGAGGGCAGGGAGGGGAGGGCAGGGGCGGGCAGGGAGGGGAGGGCAGGGGCGGGCAGGGGAGGGCAGGGGGGGCAGGGGCGGGCAGGGGAGGGCAGGGGCGGGCAGGGGAGGGCAGGGGAGGGCGTCGGTCAGGGCAGAAGAGGTCAATTCTTTTCTGGCCCAGCTCCTTCCCTCTGCTGCTGAGACAGGCTGGAACTCACCCTGTTTGCGGTGTGAAGCCTCACGCTGCCTTCTGGGCTGTGTGCCTCCCGGTCCCCCAGCCCCTGCCTTCGGCCTACCTGCCGTTACTCGCTCCTCAGAGACGCCATATTCTCCACTTCAAGCCCGCTCTTCGCCGCCAAATTCTATCTCAAACGATTGGCGCCGCGATATGACTGACAGCTGTCCTGGCCAATCATAGGTTGGGCCTGCACTGTTGGACCGCTTTAGCCAATGGGCAGCGCCTGGAGGTGGACCTGGGCTGTGCCGTTCCCTTGGAGCTGGTCGCGCGGTGCCCGTTACCATGGGAGCCCGTGGAGGGAGGTCAAAGGTCACCTGTGCTTGGTCACCCCTCCAAATCTGTGTCCCCAGCCCTCATCATTGAGACAATCCCCTGACCTATCATCCCAAAGCAGGTGACCTGCCACACTGAATCCCACCTGCCACAGTTATGCCCACTCACTTAACATATCAATATTCTGCAGCAACTTTCTGCTCCCAGTTATACTACTTACTGTGCCACTTAGTGCAGTCAACAGACTTTGATATACAGTTCTTTATTCTAAGTCATTTATAAATATAGTGAAAAGCTGAGGCCCCAGTACTTCCCAGTGATGGTGGTGGGATTGAGGGGGCGTTGGGGGGCTGTGGGGCTGGAGAGACATCACTAACCACATCCTGCCAATTTATATAACACTTTTACCACATTATAAAATGCCCTAATGTGCTTCAAATAGCCACCTTTAAACAAAACACGGCACCAAGCCACATAAGGTGACATTTGACATATTAATGAAAGGTTGGTCAAAGAGGTAGTGTCCTTAAGGAGAAAAATATCTTAAAGAGATGTGGAGGTTTTAGGGAGGGAATTCCACAGCCCAGGCAGCTGAAGGGTGCAGTGATAACAATCAGGGATGCTCAAGAGGCCAGAATTAGTGGATCGTAGATGCCCCACAGCGTTGTGGGGCTTAAAGTGATTGTAGAGATTAGGAGCGATGAGGCCACCATAACAAGGATGGGAGTTTTAAAATCGAGGAGTTTCTTAACCACGCTATAGCGTGGATCAGCAAGTGGGTCAGCAAACACAGGTGATGGGTGAAAAGGATTTGTTGTGAGTTGGGACATGGGGAGCAGAGTTATGGAAGAATTCCAAGCTTAGGCAGGGTACAACATGAGAGGCTGGCCAGGAGTGCTTTAGAATAATTACTTCTGGGGTTAAAAAAGGCATGGATCAGGGTTTCAGCAACAGAAGAGCTGAAGCAGCAGTGGAGCCGAGCGATGTATTGGAAGTGGAGATAGACAGTCTTGGTGACAGCATGGATATGTGGCTGAAATTTCAAGTATGACACCAAGGTTGAGGGCAGTTTGGTTAATTCTCCAACAGTTGCCAGGGAGAGGGATCCATCATCTACTCTCTGCCTCCTATCTCCTAACCAATTCTACCGTGTGCTAAAAGGTGGCCTTCAATTCCTTCATTTTTGCTAACTGTCTCTTGCTTGGCTCCTGATTATAACAGAGTTAAGACCTCACACTGTTTTCATAAAATATATCAACATGCCTACTAAAAACTGGACAAATGCTTTAAAAAGGCTGAACCTATGCCTCCCTATACCCCTGAGCAAAAGAAACTTTCTGGCTGTAACCCTGAACATAGGAGCTAATCTAGCAGTATCGAATAAATTTGCACCTTGTTACCTCTGAAGAGACGCTAACAACTCTGTGGACTGCAGAGATCAAATTCAAAGGGAATTAAAGAAAGGCCATCTACATTTCCTAAGTCAGGCCTGGCCAATGGAGATTACAAGTCTGCTAGGACAAAGGACCCTGCACCTTTCCTTTCAAATTCTTAATGGTTGAATCATTAACAATCTCAAGAATCCAGACAAAGGAATATACATTCTTTGTCAAAGCCAAAGTGGACAGGTGGGAGTCAAATGACATGACTCCCTAGCTGGAGGAACCTGCAACACTCTCTTGATATACTGCCAATCAATCTGTCATCTTCCATTTAGCAAGCAGCAGCTCAGAACAAGGGTTCAGTCCAGGTGAATGCCTAGCCCCCATCAACAATGTTTCTGTTGGAACTTCTGAACTTCAGTATCAGTGCCTACAAGACTAATTCATCTCTATGTGCTTATCCTATCATGGAAGTCATCTCTATTGGAAAAGTAAAAGGGAATTATCCAGCATCAGTCTGCAACCTGCCAACCTTTGTGAACGAATACACCATTGGACTTTGATTCAGGACTCTGGACTCATGTGAAACAGTAATTCTTTGCTCTGTAGTCTTTGCCCTGTAAATCTTTCTTTCTCTATCCTCTTTTATTTTATTATGAATGCACCAAGGGCTACATAGCAATAACCCCCCACCCCTGGCACGTTTTGAGTGTGTGTGAATAAAACTACCCCTCTGAGATTACCCTATCTCAAATTTGCTGCGGGGTTATTAATAGAAGTTGGATCACACCAAAACTGAGGGGTTGGGAAATACACCACCACTTATAAAGAGGGTAATCAAAATCAAAACATTTTTTCTGTTTATGGATGGGTGGTGAGAGGCGAAATCAGGGCTGTTTGAATTAAATACCCTCCTTTCCATAACATTATTGATAGTGTTACAACTGGTCCCTTGGCGAGGTTCCCCAATTTGTTATAATCCCAGATGAGGTAACCAAAATTGTTATGCTCCTGGGTGAGGAGGGATGAACTGGTTCCCTTTCTTTACTCAACCCCCTCAGTTGGTCGCAACAAGGTTAATTTTTGAAAGGACCCCTTCCCTCATGGATACCTTTTCCCAATCCAAATGTATTTGTGTTTTAAAAGGAGCCAATTTAACCAGGCTGTCTTGAGTCAAAGAAAGAGTGAGTTTATTAGTTACTAAATGCAAAAAAGAAAACACAACTCACATACACATGGGTTAGAAATGAAAAATTGAGTCCAAAAATGAAAGTTAAAAAGATATATGAATCAGTCCTTTGGCTTGTCCATGAGGAGTAGATGGTGAAATGTTGCAGCCATTAAGTTGGATGATTCTGGTAGCACTGACTTTGTCAGTTGAGCAGTTGGTTTGGAGATTCTTGGTTCTGCAGGTTAGCTGAAAGGAGTTGTACTGTTTCCTTTTCGACTGTGGCTTTGCAATCAGAGAGAAAGAGGTTTTTACTTGCAAGTGCAGGGATGCTCAGTTGATGTTCTTCAGCTTTGACCTTCACAGCACACACACCAGAACAGAACACCAGACTAGCACTCAGAACTAGGGTTGCAGTTGGCTTTTATAAACCCCTTTCCCTGTGTATTCCTGGAAGGGAAAAACAAACATGGCTTTTGCCCAGACCTGTTTCCCTTTCAACTGAGATCATGTTCACAGTCTGGGATATAACTCAACAGGAGGTGATTTTGGCAGAGGTGGTAATCATTTTCCATTATCTCCACAACCACAGAAGATTACAGTCCAGTTTGCATTGTATCTTTTCCTTTGAAGTGCCTCTGTCTGAAGGAGGCCATATCACACCTTTTAGGTGCAGCATTCCATTCTCTCTGAGCCAGTTGGTCAAGTATTTCACATAGGAATTTTCCAGCACGTGGTTACCTTACAGTCTCAGCCAGCTTTTGCTTGTATGTCCTTTTTTAGAAAACACATGTCTTACTTAAAAGCCCAATGTGTCCATAAATAATTTGGGGATAGGATCTGTGGTCATGACAATAATCTTCTGGAAGCCCTTGTAAGTAACATCCATAGACATTCCTTTATCTGCCTTCTCAAAACAAATCAACCAAGTTAGTTAGACACAACTTATCCTTTACAAATCTATGTTCCAGGAGGCTTCAGATCTCAGCAACAACCTGTCGTGAGAGCCTAAACCACCTGAAGTACTGGAGCTCACACATATTGAGAGAGCTGATATCTGCCTGTAGACCCTGTGTTGTGGTCTCTAACTTTTCCAGCTGGACCTCTGTGTCCATCCCCTGTACCCTGTGGAGCAGCATGTGACTGAGGAGAAGGCAGCTTGTGTTGCTGTTGGTGTTGTGACAGCTGCTGCTGGTGCTGCTCAGAGATGCAGCAGGAGCTGTATAATCTACTCTCATGCCATGGTGAAACTTGACAGCAGAGAAGTATAGATCAAGATAAGTAAGTACAAGATGGGTGAACTGACTTTCCAGAATAAATCACCTGTTGAGCAATAAAAGCATACTCTCAGAAGAAGCACTGTAAGCAACAGCCTCTCATCTGGCAATGGCACTTGGGGAGATGGAGGCATAGTGGCAATGTAATTGTGGACTAGTAATCCAGAGGCCCAGGCTCATGCTCTCAGGATAGGGTTCAAATCCCACCACAGCAGCTGGTGGACTTTAAATTCAATTAATAAATTCTGGAATTGAAAGCTAGTCTCAGTAATGGTGACCGTAAAACTATCATCGATTGTTGTAAAAAAAAACACATCTGATTCACTAATCTGCCAGCCTTACCTGGTCTGGCCTATATGTGACTCCAGACAAACAGCAATGTGGCTGACTCTTAACTGTCCACTGGAATGGCCTAGCAAGCCACTCAGTTCAAGGGCAGTTAGGGATGGGCAACAAATCCTGGCTTTGCCAGTGATGCCCACGTCCTATGAAAGAATAAATGGCTGGAGCTCTTCAGATTCACTGATCAAAGCTTTCCCAGCCTATCCGTTTCAATGAAGAAGCACTCCTTGCTGTGCACTCACCCTGGTGGCCCCGGCATGATGCTGGGTTAACTAACAATTTCCACATAAAATTAGCTACTTGATTACTCTAAGGGGCTTCACCTGCCTGGGTGAAACCTGGAAGTGTGTGGGTTGGTGTTGACCCAACATTACTTTTAAGGGATTTAACTCCCCACATGCAGCCAAACACACCTCTCCTCAGCAGTTAAGATCCTGCCCATCGTATTTTGAGATATAGTTTTGAGAACCAGATTTCATCTCAAGGGGATTGCCAATATCTGAGTCCTGCTCATTGTATTTGCCAATTAGTTTTTTTACCATTGCCAATTTTTTCCCCTCTCCTATTGAAAACATTGGGTGATTTTTAATCTTTGGACCAACTCATAGCTGGGGAGCCCGACAGTGGTTCAGGAACCCAATAGTTCAAGCAATAGATTTTTCCGCGCCCTTTAACTGAGCCACACCATTAGCATCCCGCTTCTGTGTTTCTCAACCAATTGGAATGGTGATTGTGATCAAGACTGGCATTTGACAGTTGAAGCCTCCTTATTTAACGGGACCCAGTGACAGACAGAATTTGATATCTGGCAATTGAGAGGTAACAACTAGAGTGTTGGAGTCTCAAAGAGGGAAGACTGCCCTCGCAGTTCTCTGAGGCATCCCTGGAGACCATGCTAAAGGGTCTGCAGAGAAATATTGTTCCCAGTGGACCAGAGGAAGAGGACAGTCTCCGAAACCAAGCAGGTGTGCCTGGAAGGTGACTGAGGACGTGAGCAACAGGAGTGTGGCCCCTCACTCAAGGATAAAATGCTGGAAGAGGTTTAAGAAAGGAAAAAACAATTGGACGTCTTAAAGCACTTTACAGCCAATTAAGCACTTTTGAAGTGTAGTCACTGTTGTAACATAGAGAAGGCAAAAACCAATTTGCACACAGCAAACTCCCACAAACATTAATGTGATAAAGGCCACATAACCTGTTTTTTGTGATGTTGATTAAGGGAGATTTTTTTATGATGTCAAATGAGGGATAAATATTTGCCAAGGCACCAGGGAGAACTTTCTGCTCTTCTTTGAAATAGTGCCTTGGGATTAACTTTTTACAATCTATATCAATGACTTGGATGAAGGGACCAAATGTATGGTTACTAAATTTGCTGATGACACAAAGATAGGTAGGAGAGTAAGTTGTGAAGAGGACATAAGTTCTGCAAAGGGATATTGATAGGTTAAGTGAGTGGGCAGATATTTGGCAGATGGAGTAAAATGTGGGAAAATATGAAGATGTGCACTTTGGCAGGAAAAATAAAAAGCAGTATATTATTTAAATGGAGAAAGATTGCAGAACTCTGCAGTACAAAGGGACCTGGGAGTCCTAATACATGAATCACAAAAAGCAAGTATCCAGGCACAACAAGTGACTAGGAAAGCAAATGGAATGTTGTTGTTGACTGCAAGGGGAATGGAATATAAAAGTAGGCAAATTTTACTGCAGTTTAATAGGGCATTGGTGAGACCACATCTGGAGTACTGTATACAGTTTTGGTCCCCTTATTTGGAAAAAAATATAATTGCATTAGAAGCAGTTCAGAGAAAGTTTATCCAATTAATTCCTGGGATGAAGGGGTCAGATTATAAGGAAAGATTGAGCACATTGGAGTTTAGAAGAATGAGAGGTAATCTTATTGAAATATGTAAGATACTGAGAGGACTTGATAGAGTGGATGCTAAGGGGATGTTTCCTCTTATGGAAGAGACTAGAACTAAGCGACACTGTTTAAAATAAGGGGTCTCTTATTTAAGAAGATGAGGAGAATTCTTTTCTCTCAGAGGGTTGTTACTCAATGGGATTCATTTTCCTAGAGGACAGTGGAAGCAGGGCCATTAAATATTTTAAAGACTGAGTTGGTAGATTCTTGAGTGACAAGGGAGTCAAAGGGTATAGAGGGTAGACTGGAAAGTAGAGTTGAGGCCACAATCAGATCAGCGATGATCTCATCAAATGGCAAAGCAGGGTGCCTAATATGTATAAAAGCAAAATACTGCGGATGCTGGAAATCTGAAACAAAAACAGAAAATGCTGGAAAAACTCAGCAGGACTAACAGCATCTGTGGGGAAAAAAAAACAGTTAATGTTTCGAGTCATTATAGTCATACAGACTCGAAACGTTAACTCTTTTTTTTTTCTCCACAGATGCTGTTAAACCTGCTGAGTTTTTCCAGCATTTTCTGATTTTGCTCCTAATATGTATGTTTGTATGATCTTTTACATCTACAGAAGAGGGCAGATGGGGCATTAGTTTAATGCCTCGTCCAAAAGACAGCAATTCCAACATTGCAGCACTCCCTCGGTACTGCACTGGAGCGACAGCATTGATTTTTTATGCCCAAGTCCTGGAGTGGGATTTGAACCCAGAACCTCAGAGGTGAGAGTGCTACCAACTGAGCTACAGCTGACAATGACTTAATCAGGGCAGGAAAGATGAGTGACATTCCACATTCAAGTGTCAACCCCCTCACTCTGACTTCCCAGCCTTCACCTATTTCTCTCTCGAGGCATCTCCTTACAAGACCATATGAACAGCCACCACGGACACTCACCCTCAACCCTCCACAAATGTTCTCATTTCCTCCTCACAACACAATCCATTTCTCACACTCATAATTCTCTGCTTTCTCTCCTTCATGGAGAAGTGAATGTAGATCTCCAGGGAAAACCAGTGGAGGCCCTCCAATCATCACGGTTATTACAGAGGGCCAAGCCCTGGAACTGAGCAGAATCTTGGAATTCATGTCCATTGGCAATGGGGAGAGGGGGGGTTTTCCAGATATCTGGTGACAGAATTAGATATCACACAACCCCATGACACACAACACTCCCTCATGTTGATTTGATATCAGAAGGCGTTGAAATATGATGATCAGGAATATGCTGACTTTGAACCCTTTCACTTTCTCAGTTCTAATTTGTGACTTTCATTTCCTATAGACATCGCGAGGGAGCTGGTACCAGGGGAGGAGGAAGATTCATCAGAGGAGGTTTCATACTGCAAGGATGCACCATCACATGACTTATGCACACACACACTGCCAGCTCAGATACACACACTTCAGTGGGGCCTCCAAGGCAGGTAGTTGGGTTGTCAAAGCTACACATCCCAAGTGAGGTGTTGGGACAGAGATGGACAGTCCCTATCCGAGGGCGCAGGATCCTCCAAGCTCTGCTCAGCTGGATGCAGATGCTGCACCTCATGGGTCATCAACGAAGAGGACAATTCTAGGACAGCAGCACAGAATGTGTGAGGTTCTTCCAGCCTTTCCAGAAGCACAGAGCACCATTGGAGAGAGATTGGAGAAGCCCATCTTCACCACATATGCCCTGATGTCTCAGGACTTTGTGCTGATGTCCCCACCTCCATGAAAAGAGTGGTCACCTGATTGGAGAATCAGATGTGACCAATGGCATGCACACTTATGCCTGCCACTTAGGATAGGGCATTGTCTCGCCTTGGCTGTTCAGCACCTCAGAGGACTTTCATTCCTTGACTCGCAGAATCCGCAGCGGCACTTTATGCATTGCTCAAGGGTGACGATGTCCAGGTCCAGTGGAGTGAAGAATGCACCGAAGCAGTTACACAACTGAAAAAAGCTGTTGTCCAGACGTCGTGTCTCATAACCCCAGACCCAAACAAGGCCTTTCACATGGAGGCAGGGGTTATGGAAAAAAGCTTGGCAGTCGTTCTTTGCCAGGAGAATCAGGGGAGACTATTTCTGGTGACATTTGCCACCCAAAACCACCCAAAATCTCCCCAATCTACTTCTTCGACCGGGGGGGACTCACTCGTGTCACCAGCCCGACTGAATCACTGGACATTGGAACTGACCCAGTGTGATTTGGAAGTGACTCCCAAATGAATTACATTATTGCCGCAGCAGCTCATGTATGATGGGCTGGTGCATGAGTGCCCATTACCCCCATTGGACTTTCACACCCCCTTGTTCTGGGCAGAGCCGATTGACAAGGCATGAGACTATTCAATTTAGATGTACCCCTCGCTCTGCCCAATACCCCAAGGTGGCTGCGCTGATGACTGCTATTTAGGTTACTAATTGCCAAAGTGTTAACATTTGGTCCGACAGCGCATACGCTACCAACACCCTGGTTTCTTTACCATAGGATGTGTGGAATACTTTTTGTACAATCAATGGTAAACCCTTAGTACACACTGGTTTGTTCTGGATCCTCATTGCAGTGTAGAGGGGCTGTACAGAGGCTGTTTATATGGGCAAAGTGAGGACCCATTCCCACTCCATGGAACTCCTTGCCAAAAGCAGCTCCATGGCTGATCAGGCAGCAAAGCAAGCCATCATGAAAGCTCCCATGTGGATAAAACCCCCGGAGCCTGTCCCACTAACTATAGCAGCCATCAGTCCAGTCAGTGATCTCACTTCCTAGCAGGCCACATATGATTCATTCCCAACCGTCATTGCTTGGCATCAGGAGGGGCAGCTCCTGCTGGCCCTAAACCCTTGGACTCAGCTCTCGTCCATCCATCAGGTGGACTCCAGCATGCTCATTCTCATGTATGATAGTTTCCCTGGGTCCTCGGTTGCTTGCGTTTCCCCCCCCATTGTTTGAACTGTTACACACTCACTCCATCAGATGGCGCTATTCAGCAACGGTTACTCTGGAGAAGCTTTCTACCTTGGCCTGGTACCTGGGCTGTGAAACAGACTTTGAGGCCAAGACCCGGAGGTGTCTTCCTTGCCTCCTGCGAAAAAGAGACCCAAGTGGTTCCATATTAATCAGTTAAAAACTGCAAAAGTCTAAATACTGCACAATTGTTGTTCCCAGATCAACTGAAAGATGTCTCTATTCAGATTCATACCAGGACTGCTAATACATACCACTGCCTCAGGTTGAGGATGAACAATGGGGCTTTCACTCAGGAGATGGGTATGATATGACCATTTATTGTGATCAGTGTAGTGAGAGACCCAATATTAATGAACAATTCATGGTGTAGGCACAAGAGGGGGAAGGGTCAAAGGTGGTGTGTCGGTGTGCCTAGAGGAGCATAAAGGTAACACCAAGGTTCCATTTGGGATGGGGAAGATGGAGAGACCTGGGGTTTGGCTTCATGAACTTCACCAAGGTCGCCCCAGAAAGTGTAGGGCTCCCATACCTAAGACAAGACCAGGAAACACTGAATAGGCCAAAGATGAGCCAAAGACACCAGAGGATGATAAGTTGTTTCAATGCAGAACCAGGGAGAAGGCATGGAGAAATCCAACAAGTTGATGTAAGGAAAAAGGAAAGCAAAAACCAGGGAGACCAAGGGGGAATAAAGCCATAACAGAGAGGTGTCCACTATCAGAGATAGGGCCAGCAAACGGCTTAGTAGTCACCCACACCCACAAACGACTAAATAATGATGTGAGGTATGAAATCGTACTGGTCATACTACATTTTAGGAATATTCCACTCCCTCAAGGACTATGCCTACCAGGATACCGAACGTACTATGATCAGTTAGTAGGAAAAGTGGTAAGGAATTTCTTAGCAGGGAACCAAGAACAGGATAACTGGGGAGCCTGGAAAGAAAAGGACAGGCCAAGTGAGGTGGACGTGAACCAAAGAGGGAAGGAACCAAAGGAAAAAAAGGGGGTTGAGAGAATGGATTGGGATAGGAGCATCTGCAGGAACTGCTGCCTGGAATTGGGTGGATATAGAAAGCACGTGGGAACACAATGAAGTGATGAGGAAACAACTGAAATGTATTTTACCAGGAACAAATCAAGAGGCAAGGGATGTCATCCTGGAATTGTCCCAAGATCTACTAATAGTTAGAGACAAGGTGAGAATATTTCAAGAGATTCAAGAAACAATCAATGAGATCATTAAAGGCAAGGGTGAGGCAGAAAAGAATATATCAAAGGCCATCGTCAGCTCCATCTTTGGAAGTTATGTGCTTCATCAAGTCATGGCCGGACTCAATGACATAGAGAATAACCAGATTCCATCCTTTGTAAATGACAGCATGATCAGTGAATGGCTCACAGATTACAATGATGCAAAAAGAGTCAGCATGGGGGTTATCCTACTTGGTAAGAAGGAACCATGACTAGGGAAATATAACATCTGTAGTCTTATGGCTACCATGTCTCTGAGCAGAAAATGAATGGGAAGTATTTAAAGTGGAGCCCATAGGGTCTATGGACCAGGGGGTGCCATTCATCATACAAAGCTCCTCCCCCAATTCTGATAAACCAAAATCAGACTGTGGACAGCCCGAACACTGGGTGATGGTCAGAGAGAGGAGGAGCTTACTTGTGCTGTTGTGATGTCAGAAATCAAGGGAAGCTGGCCTGTGGCTTCACCCTGGATTCAGAATCACCGACCTGTGACATAAATGTCCAGAAGTAGGGGGAGAATAATTTGGAATGTGTGTATCTCCAGATGGGGAATTATTGTGTCACAACTAATGCCAGAACAATGAAATATGGGGATATGAGTATAGCGGGGGTGATTCACATGGGAAGTGGAGAAGTTCACGAGATGTAGGTGCGGTAGCCAGTGGACCACCATCTTTGCCAGTATTGGGGATGAGCTCGAGTACCATACAGGACAGACAGTCAAAAGATACTTCAGGGTCTGAAAAATCTTCAAGAAGTATGCCCTATCATTCTTTTGATTGAATAAATCACTGTAGTTTATTTGTTCTCCCATTTGGAAGCCCACCTTCTGCTTCAAACCCAATGAAGCAACTATGAAAGGGAGTCACCTCCTGGTCCCCATATCCATACATAATATTATGGAATTAAGATTAAACATCTCTATGAAAAATGAGGCCCTTAAGTCTGTCTCCCAGTTTGGCACCCAATTCTCCCATTGTTGCTAAACCTCAAAAATCAATCTTAAATAGGACCAGCACATCAGAAAAGCATCTGGTTAAAATGGTCCAGCAGAATAAAGAAATAAAACAAGAAATCCAGAAGTTAGGAGAATGTGAAACAAAAATGAAAATAGCTGGAAAAATATTTCACCACATTTTTATATTTCCTCAGTTCTGATGAAGAGTCATATGGACTCGAAATGTTAACTGTATTCCTCTCTGCAAATGCTGTCAGACCTGCTGAATTTTTCCAGCTATTTTGTTTCAGATTTCCAGCACCTGCAGTATTTTGCTTTTATCTTAAGTTAGGAGAATGTGCCTGGTATGAACTGATAAATAACGTCAGTCAAAATCCCTGGCTGAGGATGCTAGCTCTATGTTTGGTAATCACCCAGAGCTTGATATCAACAGTTCTAATAGCTTTAGTTTGTTATCTATGATGTGTAATTAAGAGATTAGGGAGCCGCATCTGTACTGCCGTCTGCAATCAGCGAAGGACTGCCCCCCCCCCCCCCCCCCCCCACCCCCAACACACACTCCCACCCCCACCCTCCCATCACCCGGGGCTCCAGAGATTAGCTGCAGCCATTTGTCCATCCTCCGGGGCTGGTAAACTGTCACAGGTCATATACTTTTTCTGTCTAATTAATTAATGCATCATATCTAAACTGTTGCTTCTTAAATAACTTAGTAAATCATCTTAAAATCATTTATGACTAATCAACTGCTGATTTAGGTATCTGCGGCTCCTGAATCTCAAAATCTTACAGAATGTGGGCATTACAAGCAAGGCCAACATTTGCTGTCCATCCCTAATTGCCCTTGAGAAGGTGGTGGTGAGCCACCTTCTCGAACTGCTGCAGTCCAGCAGAGTGGTTCTCACCTTCCCCCTCCTGCAGCTCCAGTCCACCCTGCTGTGTTATGTTGTGCAATGTACAGCAGACCACTATCACTCAGGATATCCTTGCTGGTAAAAACTGAAGGGTGCCCCCCAGATCTGTCCAGACACCTGAATCACATCTTCAGCAATCCTTTTGTTTTCATTCACGGGATGTCAGTATCGCTGTCTGGGCCAGCATTTAATGCCCATCCCTAGTTGCCCTTGAAAAGATGATGATGAGCTGCCTTTTTGAACCACTGCAGTCCCTGTGGTGTAGGAGGTGCACCCACAGTGCTGTTAGAGTTCCAGTATGTTGATTCAGCGACAGTGAAGGAACGGCGATATATTTCCAAGTCAGGATGGTGAGTGATTTGGAGGGGAACTTACAAGTGGTCATGTTCCCATGTATCTGCTGCCCTTTTCCTTCTAGATGGTAGTGGTCATGGGCTTGGAAGATGCTGTTTAAGGAGCCTTGGTGAATTCCTGCAGTGCATCTTGTAGATGGTACACACTGCTGCTACTGTGCATTGTGGTGGAGGGAGTGAATGTTTGTGGATGTAGTGTCAATCAAGTGAGCTGCTTTGTCCTGGACTGTGTCGAGCTTCTTGAGTGTTGTGGGAGCTGCACTCATCCAGGCAAGTGGGGAGTATACCATCACACTCCTGACTTGTACCTTATAGGTGGTGGACAGGCTTTGGGGAGTCAGGGGGTGAGTTACTCATTGCAGGATTCCCAGCCTCTGGCCTGCTCTTGTCGCCACAGTATTTATATGGCTAGTCCAGTTGAGTTTCTGGTCAACGGTAACCCCCCCAAGATGTTGATAGTGGGGGATTCAGTGATGGTAATGCCATTCAATGTCAAGGGGCGATGGTGAAACTCTCTCTTGTTGGAGATGGTCATTGCCTGGCACTTGTATGGCGCGAATGTTACTTGGCACTTGTCAGCATAAGCCTGAATATTGTCCAGGTTTTGATGCATGTGGACATGGACTGTTTCAGTATCTGAGGAGTCAAGGATGGTGCTTAACATTGTGCAATTATCAGTGAACATCCCCACTTCTGACCTTATGATGGAAGGAAGGTAATTGATGAAGTAGTTGAAGGTTGTTGGGCCTAGGACACTACCCTGAGGAACTTTTGCAATGATGCCCTGGAGCTGAGATGACTGACCTCCAACAACCACAGCCATCTTCCTTTGTGCTCGGTATGACTCCAACCAGTGGAGAGTTTCCCCCCGATTCCCATTGACTCCAGTTTGGCTAGGGCTCCTTGATGCCACACTCGGTCAAATGCAGCCTTGATGTCAAGGGCAGTCACCCTCACCTCACCTCTGGAGTTCAGCTCTTTTGTCCATGTTTGAACCAAGGCTGTAATGAGGCCAGGAGCTGAGAGGCCCTGGCAGAACCCAAACTGGGCGTCAGTGAGCAGGTTATTGCTAAGCAAGTGCTGCTTGATAGCACTGTTGATGACCCCTTCAATTACTTTACTGATGATCGAGAGTAGACTGATGGCCAGGTTGGGTTTGTCCTGTTCTTTGTGTACAGGACATACCTGGGCAAATTTCCATATAGCCGGCTAGATGCCATTGTTGTAGCTGTACTGGAACAGCTTGGCTAGGGGCGCGGCAAGTTCTGGAGCACAAGTCTTCAGTACTATTGCTGGAATATTGTCAGGGCCCATGGCCTTTGCAGTATGCAGTGCCTTCAGCCGTTTGTTGATATCACATGGAGTGAATTGAATTGGCTGAAGGCTGGCACCTGTGATGTTGGGGACCTCCGGAGGAGGCTGAGATGGATCATCCACCCGGCACTCCTGGCTGTAGATTGTTGCAAATGCTTCAGCCTTATCTTTTATACTGATGTGCTGGGCTCCCCCATCATTGAGGATGGGGAATTTTGTGGACCCTCTTCCTCCAGTGAGTTGTTTAATTGTCCACCACCATTCACGACTGGATGCGGCAGGACTGCAGAGTTTAGATCTAATCCGTTGGTTGTGGGATAGCTTATCTCTGTCTATCACTTGCTACTTATGCTGTTTGGCATGAAAGTAGTCCTGTGTTATAGCTTCATCAGGTTGACACCTCATTTTTAGGTATGCCTGGTGCTGCTCCTGGAACGTCCTCCTGCACTCCTCATTGAACCAGGGTAGATCCCCTGGCTTGATGGTAATGGTAGAGTGGGGGATATGCCAGGCCATGAGTTTACAGGTTGTGATTGAGTACAATTCTGCTGCTGCTGATGGCCCACAGCACCTCATGGTTGCCCAGTCTTGAGTTGCTATATCTGTTCAAAATCTATCCCATTTAGTGTGATGGTGGTGCCACAAAACACGATGCAGGGTGTTCTCAATGTGAAGGTGGGACTTCATCTCCACAATGACTGTGCGGTGGTCACTCCTACCGATACTGTCATAGACAGATGCATCTGCGGCAGGCAGGTTGGTGAGGATGAGATCAAGTATGCTTTTCCCTCTTGTTGGTTCCCTCACCACCTGCCACAGACCTAGTCATTTAGGACTTGGCCAGCTTGGTCAATAGTGGTGCTACCGAGGTGATGGAATTGAAGTCCCCACTCAGGGTACGTTCTGCGCCCTTGCCACCCTCAGTGCTTCCTCCAAGTAGTGTTCAACATGGAGGAGCACTGATTCATGAGCTGAAGGAGGACGGTACGTGGTAATCAGCAGGAGGTTTCCATGCCCATGGTTGACCTGATACCATGAGACTTCGTGGGGTCCAGAGCTGATGTTGAGGACTCCCAGGGCAACTCCCTCCCTACTGTATACCACTGTGCCGCCACCTCTGCTGGGTCAGTCCTACTGGTGGGACAGGACATACCCAGGGAGGGTGATGGTGGTGTGTGGGACATTATCTGTAAGGTATGATTCCGTGAGGATGACTATGTCAGGCAGTCACTTGACTAGTGTGTGAGACAGCTCTCCCAATTTTGGCACAAGCCCCAGATGTTAGTGAGGAGGACTTTGCAGGGTCGACAGGGCTGAGTTTGCTGTTGTCGTTTCTAGTGCCTAGGTTGATGCCAAATGGTCCGTCTGGTTTCATTCCTTTGTAGGGGTTTGATACAAATGAGTGGCTCACTAGGCCACTTCAGAGTCAAATCTGGAAGTCAGATTTCTTTCCCTAAACGACATTAGTGAACCAGATGGGTTTTTACAACAATCGACAATGGTTTCATGATCACCATTAGACTTTTAATTCCAGATTTTTATTGAATTCAAATTCCACCATCTGGGATTTGAACCCCAGAGCATTACCCTGGGCCTCTGGATTACTAGTCCAGTGACAATACCACTACACCATCGCCTCCTGATGTCTTGCTCATTGATCGCTCTTGTGTTTTTGTGGCTTCGGTTATATCTTTGCTGTGCACCAGTGACGTAATCAGCCATGTCCTTCAACGGTAGCCCTTGTAGCCCTTGTCTCCCTGGAGCTATCAACGAGTCTACATGGAGGTTCAAATACGTGGCAGACTTGACTGAAGCAGAATAAAGGCATTATGGCAGCCTTCTTGGTATTTTGCGCAGACAGGTTTGATCTTCCGATGGTTACATACCAGCTGAACATTGATAGAGTGTAATTGCTTTCGATCGACATTATAAATGTCTGCATTTATACTGCCATTTATTCTGATGTTGCCTTGATTGCCACAAATGTGCAATCCGTAAATCCCCGCATCTGTGAGAATCCAGCCACTGTTGCAAATCCAGTGCCCTCCCATTGTGACTGGTTTCAGTAGTCGTGAACTGGTAATAAGTGACAGCACTGGCAAACATAGCATCGGTCACCTGGGAGATGCACTTATGGGCAACGGATCATGAAATCCTGCAGATGTCATCAGCAGAACTCCGGAGGAGCCCGGAAAGGAAGAAATTCAGGACTCTGGTGACCTTCATCGCAACTGGCAAGCACCTGGCCCCTTGGAAAGAGGAGACTGCAAACGTCTACAACCACCTGCCATGAATGTTTGAGCCTCCTGAGGCACTGGTGCTCAGTAATGTCCAGGGAGCTCATTCTCTATCTGTAGACCCTGTTTTGGGATATCGCCTCCTGCGAGTTGGAGCTCTGAGTCCATCCCCTTTGTCCTGTAGAGCAGCAGGTTGCCGAGGAGAAAACTGCTGCAGCTCCTGCTGGTGTTGTTGGTGCCGCTCTCCTTGTTTCTCATCAGAGGCCCAAGGTCGAGCTGCACAAGTGACTCCTGTGCTGCTGTGCAGGTTGATATCTGGGAATTGTAATTCAAAGTCACAAGAATCCAAGGTAGCAGAAATGAGTTCCAAAATCTCAGAAATCACTTCAAAAGCAGTGAAAATGCACTCTTAGAACATGTCTTGTGAGCAAAAGCCTTCTTTCATGGGATGTGGGAAAGGCCAACATTTGTTGCTGATCCTTTATCTCGCTTGAGTGGCTTGTGATACTGCTTGAGAGGGCAGTTAAGGACCAACCATGTTCTGTGGATATGGAGTCACGTGTAGGCCAGACCAGGACCAGTCAGCAGAATTTATTTCCCCTGAAGGACATTAATAAACCGGATGGGTTTTTGTGACTATCAATGATAGTTTCATGGTCACCATTACTGAGGCTAGCTTTACATTCCAGACTTGAATTCTTGCCCCCTTGTTCAACCTGGTGAGGCACTTGAGTTAAATGCAGAGGTCGACAGGTTCCTGCTGGGTTCCCAATTTTGGCATTTTCTGTATATTAAAGCAATATTGCCCTCATATTTTTCCCCTATTATGGTCTAGTGTTATGTAGAGGACGTTTGCATTTGAAGGATGACCATACAATGTATGTAGTCAATATCACCTCCTCTTTCGCCTGCACCTGTAAACATTCCATTATGATAATTTACTGTAAATTGGAGAGTAATATACTTTGAGCCATTTTGTTAATGCGAACAGCATCACAATCTTAGTGACCCATCTGTTTGAAAGCTTTTTCCAAACTGCGTATAGGAGCTTTCCCAGGGGTAAGAATCTGTCAGATTTATGTATTTTGGAAGTGTGATTTATTACATTTTTAATTGCTTTCTATAAATGTCCACATAAAAAATTGCAGTAAATGTCACTGATTATTTTTACACCAGACAACCACTTAGTGTCCTTTACACTGACCTCTGAGCGGCATATTAAGATTGATGATCCAAATTCTCTGCACTGATATACTCTGCTTCTGGGTTAATAACCTTGGGTTCTTCTTACCTGAAGACATCTCTTTATCTGTTAACTTCTTTCTGGGCAAGTTTACCACGCGGTGTTTTGCTGAATTATTCAGGTCAGAAGGTCTCAGGTTCCATTCTTCGACCGTGCTGAGTTTCAGAAGGAATGCTATAATAAAGCTTCAGTGGCCCTGAGGGAGGTCCTGTGATAGCATCCCTAACTCTTGGCCAGAAACTCTGGGTTCAAGTCCCACTTCAGGACTCGATGGCCCTGGAAGGTATGTTCATAACGTGGCCAAACTGGTTGATTATCAGCCTGTAAATCCTTCCAATACATCTGATGGCAGGCTCTAAGAGTGGGAGAGTTTCCTGGTCAGCTATTCTGCAGAAGGCAATGGCAAACCACTGCGTACTTTGCCAAGCATAATCATCGACCAATCCAATGAAAGTCTATGGTTGCCAATGCACTCTTAAGGCATGGTGCCTGAAGGAGGAGGAGTTCCTGAAAGAAATACATCAACTAGACTTCCCATTATTGTTATGACGTGGCAGGTGGTAATTGCCGGGCTGACCAAATCCCAAAGGGAAACTTGTTCAAACTATCACAACAATTTGCAATTTGTATTTGTTACGAGGAGGTATGCGTACTGAAGTCAGAAGTAAAGATTTCACCACAACTTTTGAAGATTTTAAACATTAAATTAAAACATTTCTTAACAAATGAAAAGAAAATTAAACACACCAAATTACAGTTACACAGTTAAATTTAGTCTTACAACATTTCCCAAAATGTTTCTACTTAGCTGGACTCACAAATAAACATCCTTTTCCAGGAAACAATCCATATAGATTCTTAATCTATAAAAAAATCCAGTAATATTACTGCAAGGCACCCACTGTTGCCATAGGGGAGGTATTTCACAGGCTCCTCTCTCCCTCTCACTCGGCAATAGAAATCCCAGGCTTGTACCAAAGCCTTGCTTTCTGGAACAAACAAACAATTCTCTGAGTTGGCTAGAGGCTGCTTACTTCACCGGTCTGTCCTCGGACAGCACACTCTTCAAGATATCATATGCCCACACCTCTTATACAGCTTTCAATCTTTCCTTAAATATGTTTTTCTTCTTTCATCGTTAAACCCATTGTTCCTAACTTTCTTTGGAAGTTACCATTCCCAGAATATAAAAATCTTTCATGTTCTTTATGGCCGCTACTTTTGGGAAAAATAAACTTAGTAAATAAAAATAAGCTTGGCTTTATTAATTTATGATCTTTGCCAGTTGTAAAACTTCCTTTTATTTCTCTTTGAAATTCAACAGTTAAAATTCAACTCCTCATTTATCTCCTAATGCAAATTCCTATTCATGCTGTATTTACTTGTATCCCATGTTAGCTTGTTCATCTTCAAAATGCCTGCTTTTACACCCATCCCTTTGATGATTTAAACCTTGCAGTCTGACTGTCTTCAAACATAAACACAGCCTGCACAGGCCTGCTTCACAGTATCCCACCGTAATATTGGAAAAAATGATATTTTCTTAACAGTTATCCAATGACACCTTATGGAAGCTGCAAGTGTGTGAACATTGGGTGAGGGGATGAGTTGTGATGTGGTTGACCATAGCAGTGTAGCATACCAATACTCTATAGGAAGAAAGATAATTTGGGCATGGGGCTAGAGCATGCATGACGTTGTATCCCAGCATCAGATAATACCTTCAGGAAAAATCACAGTTTGATGGTTTTGGGAGTATTAGGTGGGGTCCAGTTGCATCTCCAAAAAACAGGATTCCACCATGGATATATTTTTCAGCAGTACCATCAATAATTTACACTAAAGCTTGCTGCAGCATGATCACCTGAGTGCAATAAAAAATAAAATGTGGCGCAATGCACGATGTAAACTCAGACAATGTATTCAGACTAAGGTAAAAACCTATTTCATATCTATACACACCATTTATTTTTTCATTAAACTGAGCTCCCCTTTGCTTCTTCGAGTGGATGTAAGAAAAAGTTTAAGCAGTGGTGGTGTCTTGCCCCTGGGTTGGAAATTTGCAGAGCAAATCCCTCTTCGGAGACTTAGGGGAGAATTTTCTCCCTGTTGGGTGGGCTGGTCTGGAGCGTACGTGGGCGGGTGTGGAGCCGATCGCAGCCCGCGATCAGCTGTGCACCGCCATTTTATGTGGGTGGGCCAATTAAGGCCCGCCCAGTGTGACGTGCACCTGGAAGCGCTCAGTGCTACCTGTGCGGGCGGGGGAGGAGAGGGAGTCGGGGCCTGTGCTCTTTTGCGTGCAAATGGGTGCAGAAATCTCTCTGAGGCATGGAGCTGCCTCAGGGAGATTAATTTCATCATGAAAAATTGAATAAAAGAATTTAAAAAATTATTCAGACATGTTCCCTCATGTAACTTTAGTTAAGTTATAAACCCTTCATGAAACCTCATCCCACCCGTGGATGAGGTTCCATGAAAAATGCAAAGGCCGCCTGGGCTCTTCGGCTGCCCGCCGGCCTTAAGGTTGGACGGGCAGCTCTGACAAGTACTTTAATTGGATTATTAACGGCTTTAACAGGCCTTTGACAGTTCGGCAGGTGCACAGCTGACTCCGGTGCGTGCCCGCCGAATGGAAGGTCAGAATGACGCACGGTGACGTCGGGACACATGCCCGATGTCACCACGCGTCAGCATGTGGGCCTGCCCCCGCACGGCGAGCAGAAGATTCTGGCCTTAAGCTCATAATCTAGGCTGATGCTGCAGTTCCATACTGAGGGAATGCTGCACTCTTGGAGGTGCAGCTTTTCACATGAGATGTTTACCCAGAGGCACCTTTTCCCTCCCACGTGGACCTATAAGATAGAGTGAAAGGTAGGAAACCAGGTCAACATTTATCCCTCAACTAACATCACTAAAAGGGATTATCTGGTCATTTTCATTTCCATTTGTGAGACTTTGCTCAATTAGGCTGCCATGATTTCCTATATTACATCAGTAACTATGCTTAAAAAATCTTTATCTGACTGTGAATAGCTCTGGGATGTCCTGCGATTTTATGAAGAAAGGTTGAGCAGGGTGGGACTATACCCATTGGAGTTTGGAAGAATGAGAGATGACCTTACTGAAACATATAAGATATTGAGGGAATGAAAACAGAAAATGCTGGAAAAACTCAGCAGGTCTGACAGCATCTGTGGAGACAGAAACAGAGTTAATGTTTCATGCCTATATGACCCTTCTTCAGAGCTAAAGAGAAATAGAAGTGTGATGAAATTTATACTGTTTAAGGGGGTTGGAGCAGGTGAAGAGGGATAGAAGGCCAGTGATAGGTGGGGGCTAAGGAGAGTTTGACAAAGATGTCATGGACAAAAAGACAAAAGGAGTGGTAAGGACTAAAGAAGGTGCTGATAGTGGCATAAAGGTAAGAAAACACAATATGTTAGTAGCAGAACAAAGATAAGCACTCTGTGAAAGATCAACATGGAACAAGTAACAGATGGCCCTTTTGGGGATGGGGTGGGGGGAAGTGGCAGTGGTTGGGAAAAAGGATGGAAAAAGAGATAAAAAAGAGGATAAAACAATGAAAAAATGAATAAAAATGAAAATAAGTGGATTAAAATAAAAATAAACTTTTAAAAAAGGGATTAAAAAAGGGGTGAGGATAGAGGAGAGACTTCATGGTCTGAAGTTGTTGAACTCATTGGGCTGAATTTTCCCCCTGTCAGGGGGGAAGTTGATGGGCGGGCGCATGCGGGCGCACTTCCAATCGGTGTCAATTAGGGCCCGCCCAGGGTGACGTCCGCACGGAAGCACTATGTGCTCCCTGTGCGGGCGGGGGGAGGGTTTCCTAAAATCGAGAGTGCGCTCTTTCACACATGCGCATGACAGAGCGCACTCATCTCCCTGAGGCTAAGTGCAGCCTCAGGGAGATCACCTCTACTTTCAAAAATATTAAAAATAGAAAAAAAAAAATTCCCTTCCATGTCCCCTCATGTGACAATGTCACATGAGTTGGGACATGTTCATAATTTCCAAAAAAACTTTATTAAAATTTTTAAAACCCAACATGAAACCTCATCCCGCCTGTGGATGAGGTTTCGTGTTTTCTCTACTTCCCGCCGGGGCTCCTGGCCTGCCTGCTAACCTTAAGGTTGGACGGGCAGGTCAACTAATTACTTTAATTGATCTGTCAATGGCTTCAGTTGGCCATTGACAGGTTGGCAGGTGTGCAGCTGATTTTGCTGCGCCCCCGCCTTCCTGAAAATTTAAATGGGGCGCGGTGACCCCGCTCGCTGATGGTAAAATCCTGCCCATTGTTAAGTTCAGAAGGCTGAAAGGTGCCTAATCGGAAGATGAGGTGCTGCTCCTCCAATTTGCATTGGGCTTCATTGGAACATTGCAGCAGGCCAAGGACGGACATGTGGGCATGAGAGCAGGATGGTGTGTTGAAATGGCAAGCGACAGTAAGGTCTGGGTCATGCTTGTGGACAGACCGAAAGGTGTTCCGCAAAGCGGTCACCCAGTCTGCGTTTGGTCTCCCCAATGTAGAGGAGACTGCATTGGGAGCAGTGAATGCAGTCAGGAGCCAACTAAAATGTTGTTGCCAGGCAGCCTCCTTGGTCCAGGACTCCTTTCTGGCACCATCTTGTTTTCCATGGCACACTCTGTTCCAGGACTGCAACATTGTACACATCTCTCATCCTGTTCCAATGGACATATCTTTCAAACTGCAGCCATTTTAATCTTAATCCACAGTCAAACAGAAAATAAAAAGAGTTCTTTACAGCAGTCCAACAGAAATAAAAATATATGTTCCTTACACAAGTGAAGTGCTGCTTCACCTGAAAGGAGTGTTAAGGGCCTTGGACAGTGAGGAAGGAGGAGGTAAAGGGGCAGGTGTTGCACCTTCTGCGATTGCAGGGGAAGGGGATGAGGCGTTGGGAGTGATGGAGGAGTGGACCAGGGCATCCTGGAGGAAAAGGTCCCTATGGAATGCTGACAGGGGGGTGAGGCGAAGATGTGTTCGGTAGTGGCATCATGCTGGAGTTGGCGGAAATGGCGGAGGATGATCCTTTGAATGCGGAGGCTGGTGGGCTGAAAAGTGAAGTCAAGGGGGACCCTGTCATGGTTCTTGGGGGAGGGGAAGGTGTGAGGGCAGAGGCGCGGGAGATGGGTCGGACATGGTTGAGAGCCCTGTCAACCACAGTGGGTGGTTAAGTTAAGGAAGGAGGAATACTGTTAGAAGTGATGTTTTGGAAAGTGGCATCATTGGAACAGATGCGATGGAGGCCAAGGAACTGAAAGAATGGGATGGAGTCCTCCCGGGAAGCAGGGTATCAGGAGCTGTAGTCGAGGTAGCTGTGGGAGTCGGTGGGCTTGTAATGCATATTGGTGGACAGTCTATCACCGGAAATGGAGACAGAGAGGTCAAGGAAGGGAAGGGAAGTGTTGGAGATGGACCATATGAAGGTGATAGAGAGGTGGAAATTGGAAGCAAAATTGATCAATTTTTCCAGGTCCAAACGAGAGCATGAAGCAGCACTGAAACTTTTATCTTAAGATATTGAGGGACTTGACAGACTGGTTGCTGAGAGGTTGTTTCACCTTAAGGAGAGAACTAGGGGGAATACAGTTTAAGAATGAGGTCTCCCTTCTAAGATGGGCATGAGGAGAATTTTTTTCTCTCAGAATTCTCTTCCCCAGAAAGCATCAGAAGCTGGGTCATTGAATTTATTCTAGGCTGAGTTGGACAGATTTTTAATCTACAAGAGATTTAAATGTTATTGGAGTCAGACAGGAAAGTGGAGTTGAGACTACAACCAGATCAGCCATGAACTTCTCGAAAGGTAGAGTTGGCTGGAAGGGCCAAATAGAACCATAGAAAAGTTACAGCACAGAAGGAGGCCATTTGTCTTATCTTGCCCATGCCAGCCCGAGGACACCCAGGTGCCCTTTCTAATCCCACCTTCCTGCACTCGGCCCATAGCCCTGCAGTTTACAGCACTTAAGGTGCAGATCCAGGAACTTTTTAAAAGAGTTTAGAGTTTCTGCCTCTACCACCAACTTGGGCAGCGAATTCCAGACTCCCACTACCCTCTGCATAAAAAAAAAGTTCTTCCTCATGTCCCCCCTACACCTTCTGCCGCTTATCTTGAAGAATTCTCCACCAAGGGAAACAATTTTATCCTGTCCGCTCTATCTATTCCCCTCATAATTTTGTACACCTCAATCAAGTGGCTTACTCCTTCTCCAATGTAAGTTGGAAGGTGTATATAAATGCAAGTTATTTACTTCTGAATTATGCAGACACAGATACTGCCAATAATGAATATAGAAGCAGAATTCATGTTTGTTCTCTGCTGTGGTAATCCTCAGGTGATTTTGAATGAAGATGATAATTCCTGCTTCTGACTCCAGTCTGAGATTCATGCCCAGCAGCAGACTCCAAACACGCATGCGCAGACAGCTGCAGGGGGCACGGCGTTAGTCCCGTCT